>NC_081308.1:131513102-132207269 GCF_030435805.1 Mustela lutreola
ACAGGCTTGGCTCCCCAGCGGCAGTGCTCAGGCCGAGGTGGGTGAGTGAGGCCACCAAAATGAATCTTCCCAGGGAACCATCTTTCCCTCGCTCACCGATGGATGAACTCCATGGCCAGGAGGATCTCTGGACTGCTCACCGGCTCTCCCGCAGCGTGCGGCCCCTGGGCCACCGTGTGCTTTTCTGCACTAGGGTCAGAGAGACGACCCACAAAAAGTGCTCATTCCCGGGGCAGACTCTGGGGGCCGGCAGGCTCTCAGGGTTGGTCCGAAGTGGTCTGGGCTGCCCCAGGCCTAGGGAAGCTGGGACTCACTCACCTCCCAGGCAGCGTGATGTACTTGTGCGGGATGAGTCCCCGGGCACCCGCACACTCGCCCCGCCACCAGTCGCCCGAGGCCCGCTCGTGCAGCCGCAGCACGTCCCCGCGCTGAAAGCTTAGCTCCTGGGCTGTGCGACCCGTGTAAGCAAAACAGGCCACGGCCTCCATGACCCCCTCCAGGTCTGCGGAGAAAAGGGGGCTGGAGGCGGAGGGCACACCCAGGGCAGTCAGAAATCGGCACCTCCTCTCCCCCCACTCACCATCCTCCTGGGCCATGGTCCCGGCTTCCAGCTCTGGCTCGTTGTCCCCAGCCAAGCCCTCCAGCTGGGCATCCCTGAGGTCAAAGTGAGGCATCTGCGTGAATGAGGGGGCTCCCCTCTGCTGCACCGCCCCCCCAGGCCCCGCACACAGATACACACCCCAGACAGCCGGAGGAGGGCGGCGCCATGCACTTCTCATATGTCGGGCCCGGCAGCACGGCCACGGGCGGGAAAACCCGCGACGGCTGCACAATGAGGGTCTGCACCAGCTGGTTCACGCGGCCCTGCAAGGCTACTGGGTCCTGCCCGGCGGGCACGGGCAGCAGCGTCGGCCCGAAGCACACCGCCAGGTTGTAGGGGTCCATCATGTTCTCGTCGCTGTACTGCGCCAGGCTGGGGGCACATGCGGGTCACAGGCAGCAAGTGCCCCACTGCCTGTGCCCCGCGCTCCCCACAGCTCTCTTGGTCCCCCAGAGCACACTCACTGGTTGAGGAAGGTGAAGAGGTAGCGCAGGACGACCAGCGTGGGTGCAGGCAGCTGGGTCAGGAGGCGGCCCACGTGCTCCACCCGCTCAGCCACAGCCTCCAGCTCTGCGGCCCAGGCCGCCCCCGGGGGAGAGAAGCTCGGGAGTTAGGCCCTGGCCACGGGGCAGTGTCCCCCCCCCCCCCCCCCGCCAGGATGCCTCATGCCTGGGTCTCACCTGCCGAGGCCAGCAGCTCTCCAAACAGGTCCGGAGGGAAGAGCGGGGGGTCCAGGCTCCGGAAGTAGAGCTTCAGGACCCCTGCCACTGCGTCCAGGTCGTGGGGTGTGCAGCCTTCCACCAGTGGGTCCTCCCCTAGGGGTGACGCAGGGCGTAGGAGGCCGATCGCACCAGCTCTGGCTGTCACCCCTCCGCCCACCCCTACCCTGTCCAGCCGGTCCCCTACCTCTCTCAAAAGCGTCACGGATCTCTGAGACCCGGGGCTGGGCACCTGACACTCGGAAGATGCCCTCGTGCTGCAGCCCTGGGGGAGGAGGAGAGCCAGTGGGTGCCAGCCGGGTCCCCTCCCCAGCGCCTAGGGGGTTGGGTGCTGGGCAGGCAGCAGGGAGGCCCCGGGCTTGCTTACCATTCAGGTTGATGAAGCGGATACAGCTCTCCACCACCAGGGGCACGGGCTGGCCTGAGCTCTGGGGACAGAGGGGGGGGCTCACTTCACAGTCCCTCCTTGTCTCTGGCTCCCTTGCATCTTCTCTGAACAAGCCGCGACGGTTACTGGCAACGGTTACTGGCAATGCGGCCCGCCACGTGGTTTGCGAGACTCGCCCCAACCAACCTCGAATCCACTGACATTGCCAAACTCTTAAATGAACCAGCCACAGCGCGTGAGCACGTCGCGAAAACGCGCTGTTTCTTCCTTTCAGACCCTTCTCCCTTCCCTCGCTTCGTGGCCTCGGACCCCCAGGGGCGCTCCTTTCTGCTCGCTCCTGGGCTTCCTGCTCACGCACTCCTGCCTGAGGCTTTCTGTCGAGGCCTGGGTTGTTTTTTTAAATTTGTTTTTAAGTGTTTTATTTACTTATTTGTGAAAGAGAGAGGAGGGGAGAGAGCGCACGCGCGAGCGGGAGGCCCGGAGAGGGAGAAGCAGGCTCCCCGCGGAGCAGGGAGCCCGATGTGGGCCCCGATCCCAAGACCCCGAGACCGTGACCTGAGCCAAAGGCAGCACTTCACCGACTGGGCCCCAGGGGTGCCCCTCGGTAGACGCCTGGTGCTAAGTGAAGGACGTGCCCTGCAGTCGGGGCAGGCCTGACAGAGGCCTGTGCAGGAGGGGTCGGTCGACCACTAGTCGACAATGGAGGCCACGGGGGTCGTGGGCCCGAGGGAAGCCAAAAGGCAGGGCAGGGCCTGCACTTGGCTGGAGCATGAGGCGGAGCCAGTACCTGGATAAACTTCTCCATGTCCCCCCCAAAGAGCTTCTGGTTATACTGGGAGCTGGGGCGGGGGCGGCGACTCTTCTGCTGTTTTCTCTGTGTGTACTGGGCCCTGTAGCGGACGGCAGCTGGCTCTGAGGGGAGGGTACGGAGAACAGGATGCCCCCCACCCTCCCAGAGCCCAGCCAAGCAGGGCCCTGGAGCCCACAAGTCGGTCTAGAACCCACTGGGCCACAGAACGATAAGCAGCAGAGCTGGGCCCCAAGGAAAGGGTATGTGGGGACATGGCAGCTTGGTCCCTGTAGAAGCCACCCCTGAGAACACACGGGCCCGCACGCAGCGGGAACTCACCAAGACACGTCCTGCTCGTCCTTGTCACCTGGGGGTAGAAAACAGTGGTGCGTTTTGCAGGTCCGAAAGAAAGGCTGGCAGAGAGGAATGTGGGCTGGGTGGGGGCCGAGGCAGGAGAGCTGAGGGCGGGAGCCACTCTGGGCCCAGGGGGCTGGGAGGGAGCAGCCCAGGGCCAGAAGGGGGGCCCACCTCGTTGAATGGCCTCCTGCAGCTTCTCATGCTTGGCCTGCAGCTTGGCGAGGACGCTTCGCCCACTCAGGTACTCCTGCAGTTTCTGGGGAGCCCAAATAAGAGTCTGAAGTTGGAATCCCAGCTCTGGGCCCTCCCTGCACCCCGCTCCCCCCCCAGCTGACTCCTCCCCACCGTAATGTAGAAGGTCTCTGTCTCCTGCTGCTGGCCCCGCCTGCGGCCAGCCTGCCGCGCCCCTGCATCCGAGCTGGTGGACTTGAGGGACTCGGTGGAGGGGCTGGCTTGGAGGGAGTCAAGTGCGTCCCCGTCTTCTGCCGCCACCGCCTCCAGCAGGACCTGCAGTGTGGCCTTCAGAGTCTTGCTCACCTGGGGCACAAGCGAGGGACAGAAGTCCAAGTCAGAAGGAAGGGGGAGGGGAGACCACAGCCACTTGGCTCCGTGTCTCCGGGTCCCCGTCCCCACCCTGAGCCGAGGCATTCCTACCTCCTCTGTCTCGATGGTCTGTCGGTCAAGGCGGCTCTGGATATTCTGGGCTCTGGGCAGAATTTCATCCCGCAGCTCCATCTCCAGCCGGATCTCAGCCACCTGTGCGGAGCGGTGTGCGGGGCACTGAGGGCTGAGCCTGGGGCCATGAAGCTCAGGCGTGGCAGTGGGCTGGGCAGTGGGCACCGAGGCCTCTGGGCCTGAGGACAGCATGCGCGTTTCCGCTGCCGCAGCAGCTGCTGTCCGGGACCCCTGGTCCTTGACATGTAACCTACCCAGTTCTCCCTGAGAGGAACGGGCTCCTCCGTGCCCGCGCACACCAGCGTACAGACACTCACAGCAGTGCTACTCCTAACGGCCCCAAGACAGAAGCGAGCCCAATGCCTATCAGATGAGGGGGTGTGGGGGGATGGGGGAGGGGATGGGGAGTGACTGCTTCCGGGGTCCAGGGTTTCTTTTGGGGGGTGAACGTGTTTGGCAATGAGAGAGTGGTGATGGTTGCATAACTCGGCGAAGATTCTAAAACCCGTGGAATTGTACACTTTAAATGGGCAGATTATATGGTACGTGATTCACACCTCAATAAAGCAGCTGATCATTTTTTAAAAATGTGGTCAGGAGGGCTGGGGTGTGAGACAGAAGAGGGAGAGCCTAGCGAGAAAAACGCCTCATTCTGATCAGGCAGAAATAGGTTTCCTGTAGCAAAATGTGAGCCTTTGAGCCGCTTGCCCTGTGGGCAGTGAGGGGTCAGGGAGACTGACTTTAGGAAGTGAGGCAGAGGAATGCCTCTCCTTCGAACATGAACCACTTGGAGAACTCTGACAGTGACGTCAAGTTCAAATGGAGAGCTAAGACTTTGCTGAACATGCCCTGCTCTCTGTCCTCTGCAAGCCCCACCAGAAAGGGGCACAGGAAGGCCTAGGTCATGGAGATGCGGGGGCGGGGGGGCCGGTAGAGCAAGGCCAGCAGTTGAGATGCCATAGAAGTGAAAGATTTGCACACTTGCGTTCACGGCAGCCAAAAGCAGGAAGCAGCGCAAGTGTCCACCAAGGGATGAATGGAGAAGCAAATGCACTCTGTCCATACAAGGCCATGATTTTCAGCCTTAGAATGGAAGAAGAGCCTGTCACAGGCTGCGACATCCAGGAGCCTCGAGGACACTAGGCCGAGCACCACTAGCAAATTACAAGAGACAAGTACATTGTGAGTCCACCCGCGACAGTAAGCTAGATTTAGAGAAACAGAAAGTAGGACAGGGGATGCTGGGGGGCTGTCGGGAGGGGGAGCAAGTGTCTCCTGCGGATAGAGTTTCAGTTTGGGAAGATGTGACATGTGCTTAATGTCACTGAACATCACACTTAAAAATGGTTAAAATGGGGGCATTCGGCTGGCTCAGTCAGTAGAGTGTGCAAGTCTTGGTCTCGGGGTCTGAATTCAAGCCCCACACTGGGTACAAAATTAAAAAAAAAATCCTTATATGAAATGGTAAATCTCATGTATGTTTGACCAGAATTGTAAAAAAAAAAAAAAAAAAAAAAAAAGAAAGAAAAGTCTCTCCAAGCTCTAGGAGACACTAATATTAGAAGACCCTCCCCCCAGACCCATATGGTTAGCAGGAGATTTGGCCTGTGGAAAGGATAAATCAGAGGGATTCTGGACTTCGGGACACTAGTCACAGCTAAAGAAGGGGACAAAACTTCCTACCGATGAGGAATAAGCAAGCAGCCGCTGCCATCTGGCGCCGCCCAGATGGGACATGCTGTTATCCTACTGAACATAAGGAGTGTCACAGAGCATCAGCATCAGACAAGGTCACTCTATGACCACGAGGACTGACGACAAAAACAAGAACCCCTTATAATCACATCTGAGTGGAGACAAAAACAAGAATTTTGTCCAAGCCACAGAAATACGCAAACCTCCCTCTGTTCAGGCTAATAACAATGTCTGCTGCTCTAGCCTCCCTTCACCCCCCACCCCCCACCTCCTGCCTTCTAGATAAGATTCCCGAAGACATCCAATCAGAGTCGCCCCGGCTTCCCGACAGTATCTAGGCCAGAGTCAGAGCCAAGTCCCTCCCCCAAATCCCACTAGTCCTTCCTAGCACCCTCTTACCAGGACACCCCAAGATCCCCACCATGGGTGTCTCCCTCAAAGCAATGGTCTGATTCCCTGACGGAAAGCCCCACCCCCCACCCCATTGATGAGCTCTGCTCATGCACATCCGCTATATCATCTAATCTACCTGTCAGCCCGTCCTCTTAAATATGACCTCATGAGGGACGCCTGGGAGGCTCAGTTGTTAAGCTTCTGCTTTCGGCTCAGCTCATGATCCCAGGGTCCTGGGATCGAGGCCCACATCGTGCTCCCTGCTTGGCAGGAAGCCTGCTGCTCCCTCTCCCGCTCCCCCTGCTTATGTTCCTTCTCTCTCTGTGTCTCTCTCTGTCAAAGAAATAAAATTTTATAAAAAAATATGACTTCATGACCAAGAATTGCCAGCCATTTGAGGCAAGCTCTAAAATGAAAGAGAAAGATGAAAGTGAGCTCTTTTCTTAACTGCAAGAAAACAGAGAAAATGCAGAGAGCCGAGAAAAACATCAAGAAAACAAAAATAAACATTTCAGAATGATTTCAGAAAATACGATATGCACAAAACAAGGAGAAGGGGTTATTTTAAATAGGAATTTGGAAAACAGAATAGATCTCTTTGAAACAAAAACTACGAAAGTAAATTTTAAAAAATTTCAACAAGGGATTGAAAGAGATAATTGAAGAAATCTCTAACTAAAAGAAATAGAGGCGGAGAAGAGGAAAGAGAACGGATAAGAAAATTAGAGAATCAACCCACAAGGTCCAACACCCAAGTACAGGAATTCCTGAAAGTGAGAGAAAAGAAAATTAGGGGGGGGCAGGAAATGATTAAAGGAACAATATAAGGCCCAAACGTAAGGCCACAGTACTCTAAACCCACAGTGCCCACTGGTGGTCCAGTCCCATGAAGGAAAAAAGATCCTTAAGGATCAGACTGCGTCGTCAGTGGGAAGTGCAGCGATGTCTTTCACAGTCCAAGAGAAGCGGACTGTCAACTCAAGATTCTATATCCAGCTCAACTTGCAACCAATTTCAAGGCTAGAATATGGGCATTTTCAGACAAGCGAAGTCCCAGACTGCCTGGGAGAAGCGGGGGAGGAGGCAGAGGACCCGGCGGCGGGCCTGGCCCGCCGGCTGTGGAAGGAAGTTCCGCGAGAACACCTCGAGGCGAGCACCAGAAACTGCAGCTGGAAGAGGAGCGGGAAGTTCCTGGGGAGTGGAATCAGGACCAGAAAGGGTGAGTCAGAGAACTGCCACGGGCCATTGTAAGCCTTGAGCAACATTGGACTTTTTCAACTACGACTTGGATCAGAATACAGATTAAAAAGTCAAAAGCTCGTGTGCCTGGGTGGCTCAGTGGGTTAAAGCCTCTGCCTTTGGCTCAGGTCATGATCTCATGGTCCTGGGATCGAGCCCCGCATCGGGCTCTCTGCTCAGCGGGGAGCCTGCTTCCCTCTCTCTCTCCGCCTGCCTCTCTGCCTGCTTGTGATCTCTGTCTGTCAAATAAGTAAACAGAATTGAAAAAAAAAAAAAAAAAGCTAAAAGCTCCATGTAATTCCTGTCACTCGCAACACCCATTTGGACAAGCCGGGGAAAACAACAGTGAAGAGACAAGAGACGCTACATTCCACTGCTTGTGTGGTTTACTCGCCTTCAGCTTGGCATTATGAAGTGTCTAAAACATGCAGAGCATTTGGGCAAAGACTATACGGACAGCTAGATGCCCATGGACTACCTGGTGTTCAGCCGGAGATAGTTTTGCTGTGTGTGTGCCGTGGTGGGGAGGCGTGCGTTCGCTGGCTGAGGCTTCAAACGCACGCGGCAAAACTTCCAGAGAGCCCATTTGCCTCGCGGCCATTGAAGGAGGGGCTGAGAAATAAGCCACGGCGGCAGCTCCGACGTTTTAGCAAAGTGGGGATCGTGTGCCTCAAGCGCTTTACAGTGAAGACCAGAGAACACAAAGCCCTTCACGTCCCTGCCTGGGGGCCCGTGACCCTCACCTCATCTCCCTCGTGGGGGTGGTAGTCAAAACGCTGTGGGGGACAGAAGGCGACCGCATGCATCTCCAGCACCTTGGCCTTGTCCCCCGAAGGGTCTAGGGCCTCCACGGCCTCTTCCAGGCTGCCCAGGCCCTGCATGTGGGAAACTTGGGCGCGGCTCTCGGCCACCACGTAACTCCGGAGCAGCTGCGCCAGGGCTACGTGGAAGCCTGTGTCGCAGCACTGCGGAGGAGGCAAGCACGCGGCTCGGGCGGGTCCCCCGGGCCTGGGCCCTCCCCCCGCCCCCTACTGCCCTCCCCCCGCAGTACTCACATCCATGAGGTCCATGACGTCATGTAAGTAGTAGTTGCTGACAGCGGCGTTGACACTGGCCAGGCTGAGCAGGTACTCGTTGCGCGCCTTGGTGCACTTGAGTTTGTGCTCCAAGAACTTGGCCTGACGCTGCTCAAGACCACGCAAGTACAGCAGGGTCACTGACTTGGCCGGCCGGCCCCCGCCTCAGGCCTTCCGAGGAATTTCCACCTCCACCCCCCGCCATGCGAACGTCTGCACCGGGGTGTCCCCCAGGCCCCCAAGGAACATGGCCCAGAAATCTCAATGTGCTCCCTTGCCCCTCTCTGCCCCTCCCTGCCACGCAGAAACCCTCCCGCCTCGGGCCAGCGACCCCCTCAGCTCCTCTGGGCTCGGCACCTCCCCGGCCTCTCAGGGACCACCTCCAGCTCTCCGTGCACACTCCCCAGTCACCCCTCCTGTGCGTCTTCTCGCCTCTCTGAGACCTGGCAGCACTAGGTGAGGCAGGGGTGGGTGAGGCAAAACCAAATCTCTCTTCACTGCAGCCGGGTGGGGCCGAGGCGGGAGCACCGGGAAGACGGTTCTCCTGCCCCCCGACCCCCCCACATCTACCAGTCCCGCTTAGGGAGCCCTTGAAAGCCAGCAGAGCGGCCTAGGCCCAGCCTTACCAGACGGCTGTGACTCTCCTCTCCCTGGCCCTGCTTTCTCCCTCCGGGCACCACCTCCCAGCAGGCCCCAGTGAGGGCCAGGGATTCCGAGGACAAAGCCTTGAAACAGAGCCTTCGAAGACAGACAGGCCTACCTTTTCCACCAGCCGCCCTCCCTTCTTGAGGGAGCTCTTGCGGAGGGTCCCTGTGTCGGTGGCCGGGGCAGGTGCGCTGGTGGCGCTCCGGCCCGCCCGCTTTTCCTCCTGCCGCTCAGCTTCCCGGAGCTTCGCCTCGGCATTCATGCTCTCCGTGTGGTACAGCTGGTACGTCTTCTTGGCCTGCAGAGAGGACCGGGGCCGGGCTGCCCTGCTGAAGGCCATGGCCACAGCCAGCCCTCTCCCTGCCCCTCCCAGCCCGTGGGGGATTCAGATCCGATAGCTACCCCATCCCATGGAGGCACTTAGCCCCACCACCCCGTGCCCAGGAACGGGGACAAGGGGCTGTGCTTGCCGTCCCCCAAAGCCAGGACCCTGCTGGGCCCCCGACCCTCTTCCTTGAGCCCCGCCTGGAGGCCCCCTCCACGGGCCTCCCTCGGGCCCGGGCTCACCGTCTGCAGCTCTGACACCACCTCCAGCAGCTCCTCCTGCAGCTGCTGCTCCAGATCCTTGCTCTGAGGGTGGAGGGGCCGAGCGTGAGGGTCCTCAGAGCTCCACTGGACACACCCCCGGGCCACCCCCCACCCCCCCGCCAAGCCTGGGGCCACCCCCCCGCAACTCCTGGGCCCAGGGCAAGTACCTCACCTTTTTGACCAGGCGCCCTACGTCCTCAGCGATGTGACTCAGGCGCTGGGCCAGGGGCCCGGCCAGCACCTCGCCCAGGGTGGCGCTCTCCCGGCTCTGCTGCCGCGTCTGCTGCAGCAACACGGCCCAGCAGTGCAAGGGCGACAAGAGCGACGGCTCCTTCCTGGGACAGAGGGGCGCTCAGAGCGGGCGCGGGGCCTCGGGCTCAGCCGCCGCCCCTCCTGCCCCACGAGGACCTACCGGAAGCTCTGGTGCTCCCGGCTGCTGCCCCCAAGGCGGCCGCCGCGGCCGGAGAAGCGCTCGGCCAGCTTGTCCAAGCCCCGGGAGTACTCCAGCTCCACCTCGGCGCGCCGCCGCAGGAACTCGGCCAGCTCCTGCAGCAGCTCCCGCCGCAGCTCGCCCTGCAGCTCTAGGCAGCGCAGCTGCTCGCCCAGCTGCCAGCGCATCTCTGCAGGGGTGGTGGTAGGGGGGACCGCAGCTCAGCTCGGGGCGTGGGGGGGCTCCGATGGGAATGATGCCTCACGACCCCGGGGTAGGGGGAGAAGGAGGCTGGGCCCCGGGGAAAGGGACCTCTGGGCCAAGGCTAGAGGGAAGCGGTCAGGCCCACGCAGCTAAAGATTGGGAAGGCTGCTCTGGGGACAGAGGGAGCCTGGGCACCCTGGGAGGGCGGGGGTCCTTCGGGATGGTGGGAACACAGAGTGGCCTAGCCCCACCTCGCCCTGGCCCCAGCCAGGTGCCTTTCAGTTGGGCTTCCCATCGCTCCCTGGTGCTTGGAAAGCCCCTGGGTTGTTTGCCCGGCCACTTCCTGCCTTCCGGGTGCCCAGGACCCCAGGCAGAGTAGCCTTTGCTGAAACACCCAGACATACGGGTCTGCGTAGGGGCAGGGCTGCCGTGGCATTCCGCCGAAGCTGCGGTGCACTTGTGGCCTTAGTGGCCAGGAACCCTGCCCTTGGCCCCCAGGGGGAAAGGGCGGCCTTACGGGGAGGGAGCAAGCTGGCTGGAGCTGACGATGAACAGGCTGAGAGAGCTGGCCTGTTTTCTGCCCCCTGGTTTCTACTCGCCATCACCGACCCACAGGGCACCCCCCGACACCCCTCCCAGCAGAGAGCCACACCCTGGGCCCTCACGCCACTAGCTTTTGACACCTTATCGCTAGCTTGATTTGGCAACACTGCTTTCCCCATGAAAGCAAAGAGCCGCGTGGATGACAAGCTTAAGCAACCTGCATCCCCCCCCGCAGGGCGCCCAGGTGGGCACCAGGGAGCCCTACTAATAACACTGGGCTTCTGGGTGGCCCGCTGACTCATCTCCAGCGACACACCCAGGGAGCGACAGCAGTGGATGTCTCCCGTCCCTAGACTGTCTGTGCCGGGCATGTTCGAGACAAGAACATGGAGAGGGGCAAAGACGGTTGAGCAAGTGCTTGCCCTCATGATGCTGGGATGGGAATAGGGGGACAGATCGCAGGGGGCAGGCTTATCTGGGTGGCTCAGTCAGGTAAGCGCCGGACTTCAACAGCTCGGGTCCTGATCTCAGGGAGTCTGGGCTCAGCGGGGAGCCTGCGTGTCCCTCGCCCTCTGCTCCTCAGCCCACTCATGCTCTCTCTAGCTCCCAAATAAACAAACAATATTAAAAAAAAAAAAAAAAAAAAAACGGATCATAAGTGGGCAGGTATAGCCTAGAACGTCCAGGAGCAAACAGGTGGGGCAGGAGGGTTTCTCTTCGGAGCCCGTGGTCTGGCGGCGAAGGAAGCCACGGGCCGTGCCACCATTTGGGAAGAATGTTTGGGTCCAAGAAAACGGCGAAGGCTGTTGGAGCCAGCGTGGCGGCAGGGGAAAAAGCGGAGACGCGTGAGAGGCCTGTGGTGAGGGAGGGCCGTCGGGCTGGCCACAGCGCCCAAGCCATGTGGGGAGGTCAGGCAGAGGTCAGGTGACAGACAGAAAGTGCCTGGCCTAGTGGGCACCTCCTGAACCAGTCCAGGCAGAAGATAGTGAGGGCTCAGACCAGGGAGCGGGCTTGGGAGGCAGTGAGGAGGGGCAGGACCCAGGGCCCACTGGAAGAACCCCACTGTGAACAGCTCAGTGGTGGGACCGTTGGCACTTCTGTCCTGCCGGTGACTTCCGGGGGGCTGTGGGCACGGGGCAGCCCCCAGAGGCGGTGCGTGCCCGGCGTCCTCATCACCTCCTCCGATCTCCCTCTGGAGAATGTCCCCTTCCTATTCTCGGCCCCTGGATCCCTCTCCCAGATGCAGCTGCCCCTCGCCCCATCCCCACCCCAGCAGGAGCCCTGCGATGGGGGGGCGCCCCGGTCGCTGCGGTGCCCCAGTCGTTGCGTCATTGCTGGAATTACTAAACAGGAGCGCTCTCCTTCCAGCGCGGGGTCAAGCTGGGCAAAAAGAAGTCAGAGCTGGGGGGTGCTTCCTGACACTGAGACCAGCGGGGAGCAGGGCAGAGCTGGGTGAGCCAGAGTCTCCTTGCACCATCTGAGGCCGGGCTTGGGGGCCGGCTCCACGGGCCAGGGGGAGGGGGATGCGCGCCGCTGGCAATCTGGATGTTCTTCGGCCAATCAGGGTAACATTTGGGGGCTAAAAGCACATCTCATTTCATCCTAAGAAACACGTGAGATGTCCCAGCTCACCTCACGGTCCTCTGCTATTTGCAGAACCAGATTTTCCCGGAGACCAGCTGCAACTGAACACAGCTGAGTAGGACAGCCGTGCATTGACGGGAACCCGGACCTGCGCCGCACGGTGGCTGGTGTCTAGAGATCCGTGACTGGGGCTTGGCTCCCAGCCTCCAGGCTGCCACTTTCCAGCTCTCAGATCTCAGCTCGAACATGCTCATTGCCAAGCCTCCCCGCAAACCAGGTCTGGCCCTCCTCCCGCCCCCTTTCTGGACCACTGTGCTTTCCCTTTACAGTGGTTGCCATCATATTCGAACGTGATTGTGGTAGGGGTTGTTTGCCGTGTGTCTCCTCCGCAGGACCTGCGGGCCCCCCAAGGGCAGCGGCAGGTTCTCTTGCCCAGCACCACATTCCCGGGGCCTGGGACAGAAGACACGCATGTGAAACTTCTGTCCAAAGGAAGGACAGGGTCCACACACGCTTGCATCGCCAAGCCGGGGCCTGGGCCCCACCAACACTTCCTGTGAGCGAGGCCTACGGTCTCACTTCTGCTGACAAATAAAGCAAAAGAGAAGATGGCCACCGAAACCACGACTACGCTGACCTTTCAGAATTTAGGGTGTCAGGACAGCGATCTGGGGTTTGTTTAGTATGGTGACAAGTTCTGTTGGGGGAGGAAGTAGAAGGTAAAGGCCCTGGAGACCCAGAGCTGGCAAGGAACAGGCTGTAAGGACAGCCTGGCTCACATTCCCAATGTCTCAATGTGAGTTAACTGGTCTGTATTTGCTGACTGAACAGTTTCCAAAGTCCTTCAGCTTCCTGACATTCGGGGGAAGCAGGATGGGGCTCATTATCTCCACCTGAGAAACGAGGAAGGCAAGGCTTGTCTCACCCTGCAAAGTCACTTCAAGCTGGCTCGGCCATTAGGCCACCTTTCCCAGACGGGGGGTGTGGGGGGAAGGCATACTTTTTGGTGCAAATTGTTCACATTGGATAATTCTGGTAGAACCTGCATCTCAGGGCGCCACTCAGTGGGTTAAGGGTCTGCCTTTGGCTCAGGTCATGATCCCCAGGTCCTGGGATCGAGCCCCGCATTCAGCTCCCTACTTGGTGGGGAGCCTGCTTCTCCCTCTCCCAGTCCCCCTGCTTGTGTTCCCTCTCTAGTCTGTCTGTCTGTCTCTCTCTCTAATAAATAAATAAATAAAATCTTAAAAAAAAATGAAAAGAACCTGCATCTCTGGGTGGGAAGGAACTTCAAGGATCATTTCCTTCTCCCTCCCAAGGGTTTTTATTGCCGTGTGACTGTGTGCCAGGCACTTTTCCCCGAGTTTCAGTTTCCTTCACCGGTAAAACGGGTCAATTAAGAGTGATATATGGGGTCACACATCTGAAGACTCGGGGAAACATTATGGTCCCAGCTGCTGGCACTTGGACCGCCCTGGGTAAGACAGGCAGAAGGGGTCCACTAAGAATCTGAAAACTAATTTGCACGTGATTTGCACAAGTGTTTTTCAGAACCCAAGGAGGTTGACCGTCAGAAGGCATCCAAGCTGGCCCTGCCAAAGCTCTACCGCTAATACCCACCGGCCTGCGTGACCCAGAGACAGCGGCCCCCAAGTCCAAGAGAGGGCACAGGACCTGCTTCCAGGCACCTTAGACACCTTAGGTACTCACACTCCCCTACCTGGACCTCCTCGGCAAAACAAAGGTGCTCGATTTCACTCTGGCTAGAATGCCACTTTCTGGGGGCCCCCGTGGGCCCCCTTCCCTCACTCGGGCTCTTGGGGTAGGTGCAGGGAGAACCAAGGAGGGGAGGGAAGACGCAAGGGGAAACAGTCCGCAGCTGAGACCGCAGGGGCTCGAAGAAGCGGGCAAAGGGCTCGGGGTCGGGGGTCGGGAGTCGGGAGTCGGGAGTCGGGGGTCGGCTCGGGCTCCCTCCCTCAAGCCCCTCCGGAGGTCGCTGGGGGTGGGGGGGGAGGGGAGGAGCAGCGGGGCCCTGGGCTAGCGGCGTTCTCCGGCTCCCTCACGACCCCGGGCCCGGGTGGGAGGGGGAAGCTCGGCAGGCACCCGGGCCAGGAGCGCCCAACGCCCTCTCACCTTTCACTTGCGCCTCGTACTCGGCCTGCAGCCCCCGCTCCCGGCGCAGCTTCCCGTGCGCGGCCATGGCTTCCGGGCGGCCGCGCCGTCGAGCCTCACTGCTCCCACGCGGCCGCGAGCGGGCCGGGCGCGGGGACCCGGGGCTCTGCAGCCCGCACCCCCGCCGGCCCCGCCCCGCCCCGCCCCGCCCCCAGCGCGGCTCGGGGTGGGGGGGAGGGGGGAGGGGCGGGCCCCGGCCCGACACTGGCGGGCAAGGGCTTTCCGGCGGGGTCCCCCGGCGGCCGGACCCTGCCGCCCCCTCGTGCTGGGCCCTCGGCACACACCCTGGCTGCCTGTGCCCCGCGCTCAGCGGCCAAGCCGCCAGGGCCCGTGTGACAGCCTGGACGTGGTCCTCAAGCTGGCACCCTCCCGCTGCCGCCATTGTCCCCCCACCCCTCCTCCCCCCCTCCCGCAGAAGGTTGTCGGGTCACCACTGCCAAACCCCACCCTTCACAGCATGGCCATGAGTCTCGAATGCCAGTAGGCATTGCCACTCTGGCTGCTCCCGGCCCTGGACTCCCCTGGGTCGCCTGCTTCCCCCTGGACCCCCAGGACATCAGATGGAACCCACACATCCCCAGTCACAGCCCTGAGAGATAAGCACAAGGAGACTGGAGAGCCCGGTGTCAACTTCCTGGGGAAGGGCAGGGTGGGGGTGGCGAAGGAAGGTCAGCACAAGAGATTAGAACCTCAGCCATTGTTCCCTCAAGCCCGCTCCTTGCGGGGAGAGCACGGTTTGGCTAAGGTTCCCCTTCTGCTCAACCCCATAGGGAGGAACAAGCCTCATTTCCCCATAGGTAGTTACCACTTCCTACCACTTCCTGCTGCCGGAAGAGACTCTTCTGCCTTCTTTCTGCTGTAGCTTGCACCTGCCCTTAGACTTGGGGCTGGGGGTTCAGCCTTCTTCTCCCCCCCCCCCCCCCAGTGTAAGGTCTTAACAAGCCTGGGGACAAATCTTGGGGCCTCCCTTATCCAGGAGTGCTGGATTTCCCTCCACCAGCCTCTACCAACCCTGAGCCAAAAGGCAATGGATTTTCTCCATTGAACTGGGAAGGCAAGCTGCACGCGGCCATTGACGAACCAGACTGGACATCTGCCAGAGGTCGGGTGGGTGGGGAATCCCTGGGGTATAGATGGTGGGAGAGGGGTGAGGCCATTAGGCTCCAGAATTGTGCCCAGGGAGCCGAGGAAGGTCTGTAGGCACTAGTGCAAGGGGTCCAGGCAGGCATGTGTGTGCACGGATGTCAAAGTCAGGCTCAGAGCAAACGTGGGCACATGCGGCCTCGACCTGCAGCCGCGGGGTGGGGCGGGGTGGAGGAGGCTGCACAGCTCCTTCCTGCCTCTGGACTATGAGTTCTCTTGCCCAGAAGGGGAAAACATACCTCCTCAGTTCCCTGCTCACCCACCCCTACTCCTACCCAGGACCAAGGTCCTTCTCTAAGACACTATGTGTCCACAGGGCGTGGGAGCTGGCCAGACACCAGCAGGCCCAGGACCTGGGCTTCCAGGAGCTGGCCTCAGCAGTACCACTGCTGGAGTCCTCTAGCAAGGCAGGCGAGCCTTCTGCCCCTTCCTGGAGCACACCCGAACACTTCTGACCCCAAACCCCGTGTGTCAGGAACCTGTGCACCTCACCAGCCAACCCAACACACCTTGCCCCTACCCTCCATCTGAGCACTCCTGGCCTCAGCCCCTACTTTCAAATGCTGTCCTCTATCCTTTTCTGGCTCCAGAAACACTCATGTGATGCCCCATTAGGCCATTGCTTTAAAACCTGACATCATAAGCCCTGGCTTTTAAGATGCTTGTTTGGCCTTTGAGGCTCTAGTGCTTGCTCTATCCTCAGCTCCGTTATTCCCCTTCGAAGAATCCCAAAGCTCATTATCCTGCAGAAGATGAGGACCAGATGTGTGCGACCTTGTTCAAGGTGTTAAGGAGTAAAGTATACCCTGGGCCCGGAGGGGTGACCTCAGGGCTGACATGGGTCAGGCACTGTGCGGAGGATGGACTAGAGGGAGATGAGATTAATGTTGCCGCCGTCTATGTCAGAGCGAGAGGAGATGACAGCATGAATTGGGCAGTGAAGGTCCCATATGAAGATGCTTTGAGGCCCTTATTTTCCTACAAGTCAGCTTAAGAATGGGGGCTGTGGGGGCGCCTGGGTGGCTCAGTGGGTTAAGCCGCTGCCTTCGGCTCAGGTCATGATCCCAGGGTCCTGGGATCGAGCCCCGCATCGGGCTCTCTGCTCAGCAGGGAGCCTGCTTCCTCCTCTCTCTCTGCCTGCCTCTCTGCCTACTTGTGATCTCTCTCTGTCAAATAAATAAATAAAATCTTTAAAAAAAAAATGGGGGCTGTGCGGGGGTGGGGGCATCTGGGTGGCTCAGTGGGTTAAGCATCTGCCTTCTGCTCACTTCATGATGGGGGGGTATCCTGGGATCCAGCCCCCCTTCCGGCTCCCTGCTCAGCAAAAAGCCTGCTTCTCCCTCTCCCTCTGCCCCTCCCCCAGCTTGTGCTCTCTCGCTCTCTCAAACAAATAAAACCTTAAAAAAAGAAAAAAGGGGCGCCAGGATGGTTCAGTGGGTTAAAGCCTCTGCCTTCCGCTCGGATCATGACCCCAGGGTCCGAGGATCGAGCCCCGCTCTCTGCTCAGCAGGGAGCCTGCTTCCTCCTCTCTCTGCTTGCCTCTGCCTGCTTGTGATCTCTGTCAAATAAATTAATTAAAAAAAAATCTTAAAAAAAAAAAAGAATGGGGGCTTCCGTGGTCAAGCTTGTGCACCCAGTCGGTGTACAGGTTCATCCCTTGGGGAGACGTGCCCAGAGCCCACCCCCAGCAACAGAGTAAAAAGGTAAGGGCGGGCCTGCTTCCCCAACCGTCAGCTTTCCTGCCCCAGCTCCGCTCGGCCAGTCCTGCAAGAGGCGGCCCCTCCCAGAGGCGGGTGCCGCAGCGACCGGGGAAGTGCTGGGCCCCAAGGGACGCTCGAGCCTGCGGCTTCCCCTCTTCACTCCCCGCCGCGGCCCCCACCTCCGCCCAGGAAACCCAACCGCCTGCAAGAGGCCCAGCGTCAACGGGCCGCAAGGGACGTAGGGCACGGAGGGCAGAGGGCGAGCCGGGACCCTGGGGACTGGTCGAGGGCGGAAGGAGGGCACAAGGCGCCGTGGGAGCCTCCGAGGACTCCCTCCACCCAGTGCTGGGGCGCGGCCGAGGCAGCGCGCATGCGCGCCCCTCCCGGAAAAGCCCGCCCCGCCGCCGCCAGACCAATCAGAGCCTGGGAAAGAAGGCGGCTGCGGCTGACGAGAAGGGGGAGGGACTGACGCCGGGCGTAGAGGGCGGGGCAAGGCACCACCTCCCGCCCCCGGAGCGCACCGGCGAATGGGCGGGCTGGCGCAGGCGCAACTTTGCAGCCTCACCCTCTGCTGTCTGAGCTTCCCCGGCAGCCTGATGGTCACGTGACCGGCGCGGGCCAGAGAGAAAACGGAGCCCTGGGCCCGGGAGTTGGCGAATTACTCAGCCTAGCAGGGGAGCCCTGCACCATCTGCAGCGGCAGGCGCATCAAGTACAGTGACAGCTCTGGAGTGCGAGCTCCGCTGGGAGGTGGGCAACCCAGGCAGAGCCTCCCCAGGGACTAACAGCAGCAAGTGATCGTGCTGCAGCCAGAGGGCAGGGCAGGAACAAAGGCACGGGAGCAAATCTTAGGGCTGTCTTAGAACCATGGGAAACGGAGGGCTTACAGAGATACACCCGTAAATACAGAGCGCAAACTGCTGGTTGCCAGAGGGGAGCAGAATGGGCGACAGGCAACATGGTTGAGGAGGAAGGGGAGATACAGCCTTGCGGTTATGGAATGGGCAGGTCAGCACAGGGAAGATGGTCAGTGGTATTGTTAATAGCACTGTGTGGTGACAGATGGCAGCTACGCTTGTGCTGAGCGCTGCATAACCCATAGAGATGTTGATCACCATTTTTGTGCACCTGAAATTACTGTAAATTTTTGTCAACTATGCACCAATAAAAAAAAGAGGGCTTATATTCTGCATGAAATGACATTATGCATTTGTCAAAAAACAGTCCACAACACAGAGGGAAATGTAAACCCTGGACTATAGTTAATAATGTATCGATATTTGGGCACCTGGGCATTCAGTTGTTAAGGGCATCTCCCTTTGGCTCAGGTCATGATCCCAGGGTGCTGGGATGGAACCCCACATAGGGCTCCCTGCTCAACGGGAAGCCTGCTTCCCCCCACCCCGCTTGTGTTCCCTCTCATGTCTCTGTCAAATAAATAAATAAAATCTTTAAAAAAATGTATCCGTATTGGGTCAACAATTTTAACAAATGCAACATTTCACACAAATGTTAACAGGTGAAAACTGACTGTGGAGGGGGGTACAAGGAAACCACTATCTGCTCAGTTCTGTAACCCTAAAACTGCCCCCAAAATAAAATCTATTTCCAAATGAAGGCTGAGGTTAGGGAGCAGATTCCATGGTTATTACCGTCATTGAACACAAAAGATCTCCTGACCTCTTAGACGGTGGGCGCGGGAGGGATCAAGGACAATCCGTTGTCGTCACTGTTGTCAGGGCCTGAGCGACGGGGTAGCTGCTGGGCCATTACCACACAGGACACAACAGATAAAACCCAAGCACAGCCGGCTTTTTCGACATCAGTAGCCCAGTGAGGCAGCGGCAAAGCAGGGCTCAGAAGGGGGATGATTTGCTCCCTGGCAGGGACCGGCTTTCCAGAACTCCGGGGTCTCCCTCCTCTGGGCCCAAAGGTGCCGAAAGCCATCAGACTTGGGAGCCCCACCTCTAAACCCTGACAAAGCTCTTGCCTTCTATATGGGCTTAGCAGGACATATGGTGCCAAAAGGCTGAGGCCCGTGTCCGCGGGGACATACAGGGTCTGGAGAGAGGCAGCCGCCCACCGGCCCCACCAATGCACACTCTCGCACACACAAACTCCCCAAGGCCGCTGAGTGAAGTTTATTGTGAAACCTCGTGGGGCGGCGAGGATAGGTCGGGCAGGTCAGGGTGGGGAGAGGAGCAAGTGCAGGCTCTAGGAGGCGGAGTCAGAGGCCTCTGAGCTGTCCTTGACGTCGGTGCTCTCTGTGGTCTCGCTGACCTCGCTGAGATCCTTGCTGTCCCCACCGCTATCCTCAGCAGCCAGGCCCTTCTCCTCACGACAGGCCTCTCCCGAGCTTGAAAGTGAGTTGCCCCGGCTTTCCACCTTGTTCTCGATGGAACCCAGCACCACATGCCTGCCCTTCTCCTTCAGCTCCAGGTGCCGCCTCAGCTGCCGCAGGAGGAAGGAGACAGGGCCTAAGTGTCCAGACCACGTGGGCCCCTGCCTGCCACCTGAACTGGGGATGAGGGAAGCCTGCACCTGTCACTTGCTGGGAGCCGCGGGCCAGGGCCCGGCCCTGACTTTGTCCTCCGTCCAGCTGTGTCTCACCCCTGAACCCTGGGGGCCCTAGTTCTCAGCACGGGCCGGGGCCTCCTCCCTCCCCTTGGCCATCGCGCCTCAGACAGTACAGGCTTCTGCAGAGAGTGGCATCCCGGAGCGACAGCGGAGGACTCCCAGCGCTATGGCCACTGGCGCGGGCGCCAGTCCCCTCGCCTCTGGCTGCAGAAGGCCTCCTAATGCCTCAGGCACACCCAGAGGGCCTGCCCTGCTGGCCTGGCCCCCAGGAACGCTCACCTCATCCGCCATCTGGGTGAGGTCCCGCTTCATCGCATACGCATCTTCCCCATCCGCGTAGTACTTGGGCTCCACTTCGCTGATCCTGGAAGCAGGAAGTGCAGAAACGAACGACCCAAGTCAGAGGGCAAATTCTCCTCAGGCTTCTGGCCTCCTCTGCTAGCAGAGCAGCCTATCTGTTTTCCCTGAAGGACCCTTCTGGAGACAGCAAGCCCCGTTTCCCTGTGTGCTCTCCAGGAGTCAAGCAGTAAGTAGCTCCCAATGTTTTTATGCCTCTGGGAGATGCCACTGTCCTGTGTCCCTAACCTAATTCGCAAGGATCTGTTTCTGTGGTCCGTTATATCGAGCTGAAGCCCTGAACTGAGACATCCCCTCTCTCCACGCCCTGTTACCTATCCTGGACTGCGCAAAGGCAAGCTGACTTGTTTTGTGTCCAGCAACGGGAAATGAGGACGGGCGCTGGCCCTCTGTTCCTGACACTCACTGCCAGGCCCTGCGACCCCCGCTCGGAGCAGCTTAGGCACCTGCACCGGCAGGGGGTGTACATACAGACCCGGGTATTCCTGCCACTGGCTGGAAGGGGCACTGGAGGGCCTGGCAGCCCTGAGACCCCAGAATTGTTGGCCACTGGAAACATGTACGTCCAGATCAAAGCTCCCTCCCTGAGGGCCCTGTTCATCTCCCATGGAACCGAGGCTAAAGCTGCCTCTCTGGGCCCTGATCCCCGCCTCACTGTCAAGCAGCTTTCACCACCACGTACCGGTCACACCACTTCCCTCCAGGCTTTCCCTGTCCTGTGCCAGGCACACAGAGACTCTCATGTCCCCAGGCGGGCTTGTCCTCATCCACCAGGACAGCCAGCCCAGAACTTGCCAAAGGCCATACTGGCCTGAACATGCTACGGTTTCGGCAGCATGACATTCTCCTTTCTCCTGGGCCTCTTGGATGCTTCCAGGTGCCAGGTGCCCTTGAACCCTGCTTCTGCTCATCTCCCAGGCCCTCACCTCTACCAAGAAGCCTGTGTGTCCTTCACCTAGCCCTAGCTGGTGTCAAGCGACACAGCAAGAGCCACACCAAATGCATCCTGAGCGTACTGCAGCGGCAGGGACCGTCTTCACAGACACCAGAGGAGACCTCCTGGGAACGCATGGAGTCCACGGCCCAGTCCCCGTCTCAACCGACTGCAGGTCTTCCCTCCAGCCACCCACAACCCCCACCGGAAGGCAGCTCTGATGTCTGGACGAGCCAGACCTGGGACCACCCCATCCTATTAGAAAAGTCTTGAGCTACTTACTGAAAGTTGAGAGTGTTGGAATAGAGGTGCAAGGCAGCCCGGTTACTGCAGGGGAACAAGGCACTGCTGAGCTGCACAGACAGGGACAGCGCGCCCGGGTCCAGCCCCTCCTCCCAGGACCCCCTACCCCACTAATACCACGTCCCAAATCTTCTCCGAAAGCCAGGGCACCCCAGGACCCCCGACCCTCCCCCTGCCTCAGCACCACCCCCCTCTCCTGCCCTTCCCTCCGCCCTGGCTTCCACCTCTTCCTGACGTGCAGGGATACGTATTTGGCATTGAAGTTCTCGATCATGGCTCGCGAGGCCTGGTCCATCAGCTTCTGAGCCAAGCCGAGGCGCCGGTGGGAACGCTTCACAGCCTGGCGGGAGGAGGGTGGGACCTTGAGGGCCGCCCCAACCAAGCCCACCTCCACCCCTGCCAGAACCTGGGTGGGTCCTACGCACCAGCGACGTGATGTGTCCATGGGGCACATCATCTGGATCCTCCTCCCTAAAGCGAGGAGAGAGGAGAGGCTGGAGAGGAGCCTGGTGCCGAGGCGGTCACCAGCCCACGTCCACGGTGCAAGCAAAGAGCAGGAGCACAGAACTCCTCTGGCGGCTCCGAAGTTCCCCCAGACCCGGGGCGGGGCAGAGCTGGGCTCTCAAAACCCCATGCCACAGACAAAACACAAGCACACTGTCAAAGCAGCCCGATGGAAACGCTGACTGTGCTGTGAGGAATCGAGCCATCGAGCCAGGAAAAGACGTGGCGGACCTTTCAGTGCCGTGACTTAAGTGAAAGGAGCCCATCTGAAAAAGCCCAATACCGTACGATTCCAAACACGTGACATTCTAGAAAAGGCAGAACTACAGAGACAGTAAGTAAGTGTGGCAGTGGTTGGCGTGGGGAAGGGGGGAGGAGAAAGGGAACAACAGGGAAGACTTTCAGGCCGGGGCCGGGGCTGGAGCTGGGTCTCGGGGATCGCTGAAACTACGGGCTCTAGACCAGCAGATACACGCTACACATGTGCCCAAGCCCACAGAAAGTACACCACGAAGTATGAACCCTATTGTAAACTGTGAACTTTAATAATGTGGTCATACTGCTTCGTCAACTGTCACCAATGTACTCCCAGGTGTTAGTGATAGAAAAAACTTGGGGTAAAAGGGTAGGGGGTATACGGGAAGTCAATATTTTCCAGTAATTTTGGAAACCCAACATGGAACTAAAAACCAGTAGATTGATTCATTAAAACAAGAAAAACCACTACAGGGCAGCATCTAGGAGACACACGTGGTGTAGGTGCCCCGCCCCACCCCCAATCCACTGCCAACTCTGGTGACTCACATTTTGGCCAGGACGTATCCCACAATCTTCCCATTCTCATCCTCAGCGATGTAAGAGAGCTGGGTGACAGGGAGAAGAAAAAAGTTAGAGAATAACTTCCTGTCCGGGGTGGGGGAACCTTTGGCAGGCACCTGGTCCCACTGCCCGCCTGTCACTTTGCGCATGACAGACACCGACTCAGTGGCGAGTTCAGTGACAGCTCCTGACCTCTAGGTCCAGTGGCTTGGTTTCCTTCCACACACCCCATTGCTACTCCTCCCACTTGGATGTCCCTTGGCCTGGTTTTGTCCCCCACCGCCAAACTCCGCAGCTGCACACCTGGGGCCAGGAGAGGCCGTGGTAGAAGTAGTATTTCATCTGGTAGTTCTCGGGCAGGCACAGGAGATTGCAGTGCTGCATGTTCATGAGGTCCTCCGGCTGCGGGAGGGCAGGCGGTAGAATGCGGTCAGGCCAGGGGCTGTGGTGCCTAAGTAGGCCTCAGCCACGTTAGAACCCTGCTCCCTGTCTGTCTGCCACCCGACCCCCACCCCCGCGGGGCTGGGCGGGCACTGGGACTATCTGTCTTTGCACACGCCTGGCGCACAGTCGCCACAGAAATCATCCGTCCCAGGAATGGATCTGAACGCCAGGCTGTTTCGGGACATCAGGCAACTGAGCCCCGACATTCCTGTTCAGACGGGTCCAGCCCCACAGGGACGGTGGCCTTCACCTGTCCATGCTCCGAGGCCGCAGGCGCGTGGAGCTACCCTCCCGGGACTCGGCCGGGCCCCTCGGGAGCATGCGCACGCGGCCAGCGGGCCGCGCACCCACGCGGCGCGGACAGCCTCCCGCCCCTGCCCCTCACCCTCGCATTGCGGATGTTCATAACGGCGACGGGGCACGCGGTTCCCAGCGGGTCGTAAACGCGCAGTCAGCTGCCGCCGCGCTCCAAAGCGAAGCCGGGGCGGCCGGGCCGGGGCTGGGGCCGGGGCCGGGGCTGGAGCTGGGTCTCGGGGATCGCGGGGGCGGTGGCGGAAGGGGCGGCGCGCGCCTGGCCCGGCCGCCGGCCGGAAGTGCGCGGCGCCGAACCCGCCCTCGCGGCCGCCGGGCCAATGCTTGGGGTGGGGGCCAGTGCGGGGGTGGGGCCTGCCCGGGAGGCGGGACAGGGCGCGGGGCGAACCAATGGCCGGGCGAGCCCCGGCGCGGGGCGGGTCCGTCACAGGGCTCTTGGGGGTGGCCCAGCGCGCGGGGCGGGTCCGGGTTCGGTCCGCTCCCGCGGGTCCGCTCGTGCCGGTTGCGCGCCACCCTACTCCCGCGATCACACACACGCACGCACACAGGTAGTGCAGCACGCTCGGTTTTATTTCGCGCCTTGGCTGGCGGGGGGTACGGCGGGGGGCACGGAGGGAGGGGAGCCAGAGCTGGGACCCGGGAGGCGGCTCAGCAGGGCACCCAGCATCTCCTCGCACATGGCGAGGCACCTCGGCACATGGAAGCAGCCTGCGGGGAGAGGCAGGACAGCTGTTGAGAGGCCCAGGGGCAGCCGACTGCCCCAAGCCCCTGCGGGCCCCCGCCCTGTCTGTCCCCCACTCACCTTTGAAAGGACCCCCTTTGATGGTGAGAGCGACCTTCCCCTCTTGGTTCAAATAGCCGAACCATTCCCCGTACTCAGGATCCCGAAACTGGAATGAGACAGTGACAAGGCCTCTAGGAGTCTCCCAGGTGCCGCAAGGCCAAGTAAAGGGGCGTTCACCGTTCCCACCGCACCGCTACCGCGGGGTCACAGCCAGGGCTGGCCCCAGGTGATGGGGCTTCAGAATCACCACGTTTTTTTTTTTTTTTAAGATTTTATTTATTTATCAGAGGGGGGGCGGAGAGCGAGCACAGGCAGACAGAATGGCAGGCAGAGGCAGAGGGAGAAGCAGGCTCCCTGCCGAGCAAGGGAGCTGGGATCATGACCCGAGCCGAATGCAGCCGCTTAACCAACTGAGCCACCCAGGCGTCCCCAGAATCACCACTTTTAAAAGCAGGACCACTTCCAGGACAAAGATGAAGGCGGGGGCTTTTCTCTTTTTGCCTGGGAATGGGAGTGGGCAGCTAGACCACCCGCTGGGGAGGGGGCCACAGGCTGAGACTTGAAACACTACAGAAAGGGATTAAGTAGCACCCTGTTTGGGGACAACGAGAAACATTCTACAGCTTGATAGATGCACAGATGTAGTTACACAGATGCATACATTGCTGTATCTCAGTGACCTGAACACTTGGATAGGCTTTACTGTGTATAAATTGTACTTTAAGAAAATTGATTTAAAAAATTGATTTTAGGGGCGCCTGGGTGGCTCAGTCATTAAGCGTCTGCCTTTAGCTCAGGTCATGATTCCAGGGTCCTGGGATGGAGCCCCGCATCGAGCTCCCTGCTCAGTGGGGAGTCTGCTTCTCTGTCTCCCACTCCCCCCCCCCCGCTTGTTCTCTCACTTTCTGTGAAATAAATTAATAAAAATCCTAAAAAAAATAAAGTCTTTTTTAAAAAAGGAAAAGAAAATTGATTTAAAGGAACGAGGAGAAATCCGGTGGAGTTGCGGACCTTCATGTAACTTTGTAGTTGCTTCCTGGAGGGGTTAGAATCTGCTACAGACTCTCTCCCTTTCTCTCCCTCTGCCCCTCCCCCTGGTTGTGCATGGATGCGTGCACACGAATTCTACAATCTTTTTTTTTTTTCTTTAATTTCCCTTCTTCACCATAGTGATAGTACCTCCTCAGTACTATACTCCTTTAGGGAAAATCTTTTTTTTAAGATTTTATTTATTCACTTGACAGAGAGCGACAGAGGGAACACAAGCAGGGGGAGAGGGAGAAGCAGGATTCCCGCTGAGCAGGGAGCCTGATGCGGGGCTCCATCCCAGGACCCTGGGATCATGACCCGAGCCGAAGGCAGACGCTTAATCACTGAGCCCCCCAGGCGACCCCAAAATATTTCTTAAAAAATAAAATGTAAGGGTGCCTGGGTGGCTCAGTGGGTTAAAGCCTCTGCCTTCGGCTCAGGTCATGATCCCAGCATCCTGGGATCGAGCCCTGCATCAGGCTCTCTGCTCAGCAGGGAGCCTGCTTCCTCCTCTTTCTCTGCCTGCTTCTCTGCCTCCTTGTGATCTCTCTCTGTCAAATAAATAAATGAAATATTTTTAAAAAATAAATAAATATGGGACACCTGGGTGGCTCAGTTGGTTAAGCAGCTGCCTTCGGCTCAGGTCATGATCCCAGCGTCCTGGGATCAAGTCCCACATCGGGCTACTTGCTCTGCAGGGAGCCTGCTTCTCCCTCTGACTCTGCCTTCCACTCTGTCTGCCTGTGCTCACTCTCACTCTCTCTCTCTCTCACAAATAAATAAATAAAATCTTAAATAAATAAATAAATAAAAAATAAAATGTATTCTTGGGGCACCTGGGTGGCTCAGTCGATTAAGCGTCTGCCTTTGGCTTGGGTCATGATCTCAGGGTCCTGCTCAGCAGGGAGTCTTGCTTCTCCCTCGGCCCTTTCCCCCACTCCTGATCTCTCTCTCGCATCCGTGCTCTCTCAAATAAATAAATAATCTTTTTAAAAAATCTTTGGGGTGCCTGGGTGGCTCAGTGGGTTAAGCATCTGCCTTTGGCTCAGGTCATGATCTCGGGGTCCTGGGATGGAGCCCCGCATCGAGCTCTCTGCTCAGCAGGGAGCCTGCCTCCCCCTCCTCTCTGCCCACCTCGCTGCCTACTTGTGATCTGTCAAATGTTTTTAAAAAAGGCATAAAAAAAATCTTTAAATTTCATTTTACGCAGTTTAAACCGGTGGCCTCTAACAGCCACAGGTCTTCTGATTTCCTGTGTTTAACACGCAGAAGTCAACACTGGATCCCAGTCAGAGGTTAGTGCCAAGAAAGGTATAATTTTCTTCCAAGTTCTGAAGTGCACAGACCCCAGGAGACCACGTGTAGAACCTCCTGTGCCGGGATGGACCAGTGGAGTGGGTCACAGCTTTAGAAACACGCCGGGAATCCTCATCACCAGGTGCACCCCCGGGAGGCACCTAGCACATCACTCTGTTCCTAGTGCTTGGCCTCTGGTGGACCCCTGGCTGCCTTCTGACCTCACAGCTGATTCTTGCCCTGCCCAAAGCCCCAGGAACCAGTAATGCCTAAATCCCATGAGGCACCTCCTCTGCACTTGCTCCCTCCCACTTGCCCGCCCCCAGTCCCCTGCCCTTGATGTATTTTCCAAAGCTGTCACTGCCACCTACATGTTTGTATGTTTACTTGTTTATACCCTGCCCCCCAGCATCAGCTCCAGAGGAGGCAGCGGCTGCTTCATTGAGTGAATGGAGGGCACCAGGGACCGGACCTCTGGGACCACACCCACTAAGGGGGAGGAGAAGGGGCTGTGAGATCCGTCTCCCCATCCCTGCCTAGCCTCTTCCCACAGTCCAAGAAAGCCTGGCTGGGGGGCCGCCCTGAGAGGGACAGCTGCCTGTTCTTCCCTCGCCCCCTTGCGGAACCCAAGAGCACTATGGACCCAGAAGCCGCACTTACCTGGCGGAAGGTGTACTCAGCCACCTGGTAGAAGAGATGCAGCAAGGCAGGGTCCCCACTGTCACTGTAGCCCATGAGGAAGGCGATCATGGCTTCGCTGTGTGGCCACCAGAGCTTCATGGCCCACTCCAGCTGAGAGCAGAGCAGTGACCGGTGTCTGCAAGCCCTGTGCCACCCCTCTCAGCCCAACCTCCCGATCGAGGCCCAGACTCCATCAGGCCCCAGCACTTGGGCCTTCATCACAGGCTGGATGTCCCTGAGGGTCTGAACGGCCCCTCTGCACGGGACCAGCTTCCTGACTGGGATGCACCCCCTAATAACCCCTTCCCAAGGGCCCGGGTGGGGTGGCCTCCTTTTCTAACCCTGGAACCGAAATCCTGTCTGCCTTGTCAGCCTATCTAAAGCCCGCTGGACACCAGCTCCTGCTGATGGCAGGGTTGGTCACCCTCTGCAGATCTCAGTGGGGTCAAAACCCAAGCAGAGGCGGCGGACATAAGGGTGCAAACCTGCTCCCACTACCGACGCCTGAGAGTTGCCCAGAGCACCTTTCAAAGATGAAGGACACAAGTATCTCAGAACTGGCATCTTCTGCACTCGCTGACGGAAGGGTGAGGGCCACTGGCAGAGAGGAGTTTCCCACCAGGGTCACACTGGGCGAGGTCATCACCCTGAGACCCAGGTCCCCGCGCCCCACGAAATGAGTGATGACAGCACCCGTCTCCCAGGGAAGAAAGCCTTGAACAGCCTGGTACCATGTGGCCCTGGGCACATTCCCACCTGGGTGGGGCAGAGGCCATCAACATCCTGGAAATAGAAGAGGCCTCCGTGGTCAGGGTCCCAGCCAGAGCGGAAGGGCAGTAGCAGGAACTTGTTGATAACGTGGGCTCGGAGCTTGGGGTCACCCTTCCTGACGGCATGACGGAGCAGGAACCAGCCAGCTTCCAGCGCATGGCCTGGTGAGTGCTTTGGGTTAAGACCGGCAGTGGACTCCCCCCCCGGCCCCCCAAGGCAGGTGCCTCCTTTCCTCCTCCACTAACTGTGGGAGCTGCTCTGAGCTCTTGCCACAGCTCCTCTCCTGCAGAAAGCTCGCCCTCCCAGTCTGTCCCAGACTCTGTCTCCTGCTGCTGACACCCCAGCCTGGGAGGCCCGTCCCGGCTTCTCTGCCCCATCCTCAGCAGCAGCTGGAGCAGGGAGGGCGGAAGCAGCCCCCGGGCACTCCCCACACCTAAGACACAGAACCAGGGACTGAGCAGTCCCTTCCTCCTGCCCCCCCCCCCCCCGCCAGCTTATTCTACTCCTTACCTGGGTTCTGGTGCCTCCCCAAGCAGCCAGGAAGTTCCTCACCGTCCTCGGACACGTTCTCCAGCACAGCCTGTCCATCCCTCTGCCCAGGAGGGAGAGAGGAACATGAGAAGGTAAATCTGCCTTCAGCTCCTGCCCATCCAACTGGAAAGGTGCGCCCACTAGCCCTCCCCTCTGTCATCTGTGATCCTGGGCAGGCCTGGCTCAGAGGGGGCATTTGGGAAGGGGCCCAAGGGCCTGAATGCGTGGGAAGAGTGACACACTGAGCAGTGACTGAGTTAAGGCTGGCCGGGCTGCCCACAGAGGCCCGGAAGAACGTGGGTCTGGCTGGGTCTCCTGCTCTTGAACACACCAGAGCTGCCAGCCCCTTCCCTCCTGCCCTTGGCCCCCCTGGGCTTCCCTGGCCCTCCACCTTTCCCAGGGGTGTGGGCTTCTGGCCCCAAGCCGAGCTCCCCACCCCCACCCCCACCGGGTCTCCCCGCCTGTAAAGGGGCCACCAAGGCCCAGCTGGGGGTGTGCGTGTGTAGGCTATGGAGGTGCCTCAGGGCCTGGGGAGTGGGGCTCACCCTGACCCCCGGCTCCCAGGGCCCATCTGGCAGGTGAGGGTCAGCCTCCTGTCCCCTGGGCGTGCCATGCCCCCCAGCCCCCCACCTGGACGTGCCGCAGAATCCTCTGGACACACCAGTCCCCCAGCTCCGCGTAGTTGCCCGCCAGCTCCTCGTCCGCCTCCCCGAGCTGGTCCACGAGGTTGAGCAGCATCATGGGCACCGCCATGGACTCGGAGGCCGGGGCCCCGGGGAGGTGCGGACGGCCCAGCCCCGACGGGTCCTCCCGCACCCAGCACGCGATCTGCTCCATCATCTCCACCGCTTCCTTCTGGGTGGAGAGAAGGGAGGCGAGGGGAGGCCAGGGCCGAGGCGGCATCCCGTGCGGTCTGACCTGGGCGGGGAGAGCTTCGTCCTCCCGCCGGCTCCTAGGACCACTTCACCAAGGGCCGACTCTGGGCCCCAGGCCTGGGCTGGGGGTTGGGGGCTGGGGGCCGGTGTAGATCTGTCCCACCCTGCCTCGGGGCGGGGTGTGTGTGTGTGTGTCTCCCAGTTTGTGGGTGCAGGCCACTCCCGGGCAGTGAGGTCGGGTCTGAGAGCCCAAGGGGCTCCAGGGAGGAGGGAGAGCTCCCTTTTGGCGGGGGCAGGTGTGGACTGGTCTCTCTGTGCTCTGTGTATGGATTCCAGGGAGGGGGTACCCCTCACAGTACAGCACAGTGAGGGGGCCGCTGTCAGCAGCTCTGGGCCCATGGGGGCCCAGAAGAAGGACTGCTGTTGGCAACAGACCCCATGTGCACACGGAGCCCAGGGAGGAGGCTTGCACACGAACAGGAAGGCATCAGGTGGCCGTAAGGCAGCCTTCTTCCCGCACACCTGGTAACGCGCTTCCCCGGTCACCCGCCACAGCTCGTTCATGGCCATGGTGTAGAAACACTCGCTGAAGATGGTCCGCTGCACCTTGACCGGGCGGCCGTCCCGCGTCAGCACAAAGGCACACTTCTTTCCGGGAGGTGCCACTCGGGCATAACGCAGCAAAAATTCGCCACCTGGTGGTTGGGAAGTTGCCACGCTTGAGCTGAAGTCAGGTTGCCCCCAGGCCCTTCACTGCAGGCCCTTCACCCCCTAGAACTGCAGGAAGCTTGGACGCGCCTCTGAGGAGATGGGGACAGGGAGGGTGCACCTGCTTTGGCGGAATCCAGAAGTTCAGGGCTGCGGAATCGCTCAAGTTTTCGGTACAGGCGACAATACATCCACACCTGCGGGGGGAATGGAGGGAATATGGCCCAAGCGGGGGTTTGCAGGGCTGGGAGGAGAAGTCGTCCTCAGGTGCCCCTGCCATGGGAGGAGGGGTGTGGAGGTGCCCAGCCTGGTGCGTGCAGATTGCGGACCAGCCAAGCCGACTCCAGCAGCCACCTCTGGGAGCGCTTACTGCCGGGGCACATGCCCTACCTGCCTCCCCTGCAGCCAAACATACTTGAGGTCATCGTACACCTTCCCATCTCGACCAAGGCACGTGAAGAAACCCCTGTGGGATGCACAGTGTTAGCAAAGTGGGGAAGGGGCCTTGCAACCACCGGGTCTGCTGCTCTGCTGGGCTCAGCAGATCTGAGTTAGCTGAGAGTGAGATGGGGGCTCAGGACAGGCAAAGACCCCCCCCCCCCCCAGGGTACCAGAAGGGCAAGGCGCACCCATGCTCCTGGTCGTGAGAGTGCTCCATCCAGAAAGCCACCACGCGGTCCAGTTCCTGCTCCACGCGCTCCTTCCAGGTCTGCATAGCCTCTCGCTCCTTTTCCATGTCCTGGGGGAACCCGGGACTTGGAGACACAGCTTCCCCACAGGCCTCCCCATTTTCCCAGTTCCCAAGCTCCTCAACAGGCTCTTCTGTGCCCTCAGGTCACCCCACGCTCCAGGGGACCCCAGGGCTACCTGAGCCGTCTCCCCTGGGCCCCCAGGCTTCAGAACCCAGACCTCAGGGTTCCCCATACCCCTGCGTGGGGCTGTCTGGCTGGGGACCGGCCCCAGAACTGACCCCACCGTCCTGGGAATCCTCCAGAATAACACCCTCCCCACTATGGCCCCTCCACTGGCCTGCCACACTTGGAGAGCCCCGCTCATCCTTCCTTCTCCTCCGGGAAGCCAGACAGAGCTGGCCGCAGTCCCGTGACTGTCATTCAGCTGACCCAGCTGCGCCCCACCCGCCCCCTCCTCGGGGAAGTTCCGGAGTCCGGGGGCGGGGCTTGGCGGTCGCACAGCTCCGCCCCCGTGCTTCGGCACCGCCCCTAAGCTCCTGGGCCAAGACCCGTGGGCAGAGCAGAGCAGGGTTAGCAGCAACTGCCGCAGGGCGGTTCTAGGGCCTCCTGATGGCAAATGCTGGGTGAACTGGCAGGGCAGTCTGGGGCAGGGAGCACGGGGCCGGCTGCAGCACACCCGCCCCTCCCAGCCACCTCTTCCCACTCTTGAACTGAGTTGGGGGGGAAGAGTCCTGCGGAAGGGGCCTGGGCAGGGCAGGGCAGCTGAGGGTGATGTCCCCAGCTCATGCTTAGTGGAGGCCCTGGCTTTGGGTCCGACTGGGCTCATACCCAGCCTGCTCACAGACGCTTGTCATTGTTTACGGTAGCTCCCTTCACGTCCAGCCTCCCCCGTTGTCCATGCACTCTCTCCCTGTCGTGCCTAGCCAAGGACAAGTCTTCGGTATGTGGAAGTTTCTAAGGTTCCTGTGGGTGAGCCCCCCGGTGGCCTTGGGTCCAGTGGATGGGGCCTTGGCCAGTCTGAAGACAGAGAGCTGGCACCACTCCTCTCCCCACACACAGGCCTCTCCCCAGGAGGCCGCAGAGTGCTATGCTCCGAGGCTATACTGGCATGGCCCAGAGAGCCCCTTGGGTCACTTTGAGGCAGGTGAGCGGAGGGCCGGTGAAGGGGAGTGTCCCAGAGCCATCTAACACATGCCTGGCCAATCCGCACAGGCCCCACCACTCTGGGGCCAGCCTCACGCGGACCTTGTGCACCTGCCGGCATCCTCTCACCCCCGGCCCTTGCTCCTGTGGCTCCCCCCATCCCCCCTCCCCCAGACCACTGGGCTACAGATCAGATCAGAACTGGTGCCATGGGGAAGACAGAGCCATGGTTCCTGGTATCAAGAGCCACAGGACAGGTCCCATCATGAGGCACTGTGAGCCCAATGGAGTGAGCACCAGGGACAGGCTTGCCCTGGGAGGCTGCCCAGGAGAGGCAGCTGAGAGCCAGCACCGCGTGGGCCCACACACCCGAAGGGCAGAGATGGCATGGCCGGATGAGAGTGTACCGAGGCCATTTCCCCGCGCCCCTTGCCCCAGCACCCGGCAGCAGCTCTACGCCCGCCGGCTGCCCAACCGGTGCTACTGATACCAACAGCTGCACCGTCCCAGTCTGTTCAATATAGCTTTTGCTCCTTTTCTTTCTGAAGCCTGACTCACATGCACAAGGGAGCCAGCACTGAGAGTCCCTACCGCAGCACCTGTCCGTTGCAGGAACCACCTGCGGGTGATACACTCTGGGGGACCTGAGCTCTCATCGGAGAGTCCGGCTCAGCCCTTCCCGCCTGTCCAAGGAGGCCAGTGGCTGGTGACCTGCCAGTCCTTTGTCCCCGTCCTCTGCGTGGGGAAAGGAGGGCAGGGGATCTGGTCTCCACACAAAGAACCAACAGCAACTGCCCAGAAAGCCCCTTGGCCTCTACTCCAAACCAAGGCTGCTGTGGGACGTTTCGTGGGGAACCGGGTGCTGGCCTCAGTCCCCAGGGCTGCGGGCCTCAGTGGAGCCTTGAACTTGCAAGTGAACCCTGCTCACTGCCCTTAGAGCAAGAGGCTCCCAGGGGCTCCATGAGTCACGGGGCAGGGCGGGGGGGGGGGGAGGCTGGAGCTGTGGCGCTACCACCTAGCGCCTCCTCCCCGGAGTCCTGGACACAGTAAAGGAGCAGGTGGTTATTTCAAAAAAAGTCTTTTAATTGTTCAAAATAGCACAAAACGACATCGCACTATGGTAATATTGAGTCACAGGGTTACTCTACAATAGATGAACGGCATACTGTTCTCAGAAACGAGAGAAATCAAAGGGCGCTCAGGAGGAGGGACAGGGAAACAACAGGGCCAGGCGAGTGGGCTCCAAGGTGACCGACTAAACATGACATTTTCCACAGCGAAGTATACTATAATACAACAAACCAAAGGCCCCAGAAGGTGTGGGCCAGTGGCAGGGGTCTGCAGAGGCCGGGCCCCTCACCGCAGCTCGTCTCCAGGCCAGAGACTGGGGGATCTGAAAAGACAGGCTGCTCGCTGGAAGTCCTTCGGCACGACCTGCTGCTAAAACTTGTCAGTGCCTAAAGCTCAGGTGTGGGGCAGAAAGCAGTCTCCCAAGCCACACTAAGAACCCTCGCCCCCCCCCCCCCCCCGAGTCTGGGCCTGGGGCCACAGAACGGGTGACCGGTGCTGTCAGCCTGCATTTTCTCTATGGCCTCTCCAGGTGCCCCGACACAGCCACTCTCCCAGCCCGCGCTGCCCTCCTCCCCTCACCCCACCCCCTCTGACACGCCCCTGCCTGGAGGAGGTGGCTGCAGGAAGCGGCAGATACTCTAAGCCAATGTGCCAAGGACGGAGCCTGGGCGGGGATGGGGGGTGGGGGGGGGTAGGGAGTCGTTGGGGGTGGGCTGGGGGGCAGGAGACGTTGAGGGCACTGTGAACCCAGGACCTGCTCCTCTGCAGAAACCTGACTTTAGGCTCCAACAGAGACTCTCCAGCTGGATCACCCACGGGAGCAAGGTTTGACAGCTCAGCCCTCCTCTATCCCAGGGGCCTGGGGACAAATAAAGGGAGCAGACAGCAGGGGCCAGCAAGAGGCATCAGGCCAGGCAGCCAACGCCAGGCCCGCAGGGGAGATTCCACGCCTCTCCTGTGCCAGCTGCCCCCAGCTTTTCTTCCAGAAAGATCCCTGCCAAGGCTTTAGCCAAGGAGAAAAAAGTAAAAGTTAAAAAAAAAAAAAGAAAACAAAAAGGGGAAAAAAAGGTACACATTCTGTACACAGCTAACAACAACAACAAAAGAAGGGACAAAACCCCACACGCTAAGGCTAAAATTACAATAAAAATGTCAACTTCATCAATTCCAACTTAGAAAAAAATACAACAAATGCAGCAGTTGGTGGTGTGGCCCCTAGCCCGGACCCAGGGGCCAAGCCAGGCTCAGTGGGGGCTACTGTACACCCCGCTGGGAGCCAGGAGATTTGCACAGAACACTGCTCGGGCCACCGCGGGCTCATTCTTCCCCTTTCTCTCTTCCTTCCTAGCTCTCTAATCGCGAAAGAAGAGGGACAGGACAGGGGCTCGGAGTACGAAGGCCGTTGAGACGGGTTGGATGAAGCTGAAGCGCAGGGCCGTGCAGCGGCAGGATATGCAGAAGGAACCAGGTGGGCATCTAGTGCTCAGGTGCCCGCCAGTCCTCTGGGAGCAGAGGCGGGGGAGGGGAGCTTGGGGGCGGGGGGGGGCGCTCTTCTGCTTCCATGCTACAGCCCCTCCGCCCTTGACTGCCCCCTCAGAACCAAGGTGACCAGCTGCTGGAGGCACGTGCATCCCCGTCTCCGAGGCACATCTGCTTCATCCAAAGCCTCTGTCTAGCTCCCTCGGAAAACGGGGCCTGCTCGGCTCCCAGAGGAGGGGCCGGCGGGAAGAGGGGAGGAGGGCGCGAGTCTCACTTGCTCACTGCTCTGCCAGATCCGCGTTCTGCTTCCTCCCACAGCAGCGGTGCAATGTGCTTTCTTGCGATTATTTTAAAAACAGAGAGGGAGAGAGAATGAGAGGCGGCCAGTGGCTCCTGAGGGTGAAGTGTGAGCGCCGGGTGGGGAGGACAGGGGGTCCTGGCAGGTGGCGTTCCTGAAGCAGAAGGGGGGGGGGGTCCGGCGAAGGGTTCAGGTGCAGGGGCGCTGCCTCTCACTGACCATCTGCCTTAGATTTCTTTGGAGCGGATTTCCTTGGAAGGAGCCAAGAAGAAGGAAAGAGAGTATCAGCATGGGTCCCGACGACACTGGGAAACCACGCGGCGGGACTCCCTGCAGACCTCCGGCTGGTGCCTCACACGCACTCCCACCCCATGTGCAGCCCCTCGAGGCTTTGGAAGGGACGAGCCACACTGTTTCTACTGCTGCTTCCTCCCAGTAGCTGTCTACCCTCAGCCTTAGAAAGTTCCAGAAAGGGGCTTCCTGCTTACATTTCCGGAGAGGACATGGGCCGCTTGCTGGCTGGCTTGGCGCCAGAGCTGTCTTTACTGGTTTCTGAAAGGAAGAACGGAGTGGTAAGCAGCTCAGTGAGGTGGGCCGAGTGGCCGACTTCAGCTGCACAGTGGCCCACAGGCCAAGAGGCCGAGAGCAGAGGGGACAGGGACACCGTGCCCACAGCCTACAGAAGCCTGCCGAGCGAAGGCCTCTCCTATGTGTGCCACCTCTTCCCGCAGTAGCCCGGGCCTGGGTGCGAGACGCTCACCGTTCTCCCAGGTTGGCCTCATGGGAACTGGAGTGAAGCCCGACAAAGCACGCTGGGGCGTCCATTCTCCACCCTGCGCCCTGGACTTGGCCTTGCCCTGCGCCTCCGACTTGAAGTCCTCATGCTCCCCCGTCTCACCTCAAACACCCTTGGCCGGCTTTCCCTGAACCCGCAGATGAAGCGAGGTGCCCCCCCGCCCCGAGACCCCTCCATAGCACCCATCCTAAGTCATCTCCCCCAACCGTGAGGCTCTAACGTCCAGCCTGGAGCGAGGTCGCCCCACCTCACGTGATGCTGGCCCCAGGAGCCTCCCGCACGACACCCACCTTGCAACCACCTCACTTGGGTGGCTGGGCCATAGCCCTTCTCGTTGCGGGCGGCGATGCGGAAGATGATGGCGGGCTTGGTGGTGTAGTCGATGTGGGCGTTGGAGAGGCTGGATGACTGCACCAGGCAGGACGGGCTGGGCCCGCAGTACACCCGCATGAAGGCCAGCTGGGCCGGCGTGGAACTCTTGGGCTCGCCACCGGCCTGCGAGCTCTGGATGGCCAGGTACACCGAGTACTCGATGATCTTGCCGGAGGTCACAGACGGCGGCTCCCAGGTCAGGTGCGCACCATCTGGACTCTAGAACCAAGGGGCCAGAGGTCAAGCCATGCCGCCTGTGGCCTCTGTGACTCTCTCCCTCGGCCTCTCCGGAGACAGAGAAGTGGGAACACTTTGTGGCTCCCCAAACTGACTGGTTGTACCTTAGCTCTTTTCCTGACACAACCGAGCTCTGGGGACATGGCCTCGCCAGCCCCGGCCCGGGGGGTCAGTCTGACCGAATGACGAAGTAACACGAACGGGGGCTCAGAGCACCGCCTCCCTTCACCTGCTCTGCCACCGACTGTGGGACTTGGCCCTGAGCCTCTTGGTGCCTCAGTTTCCTCAGATCCCAGACCTCCTCAGGACGTTGAAAGATTGGATAAAGAAAACACATTGAACGTGGCAGGTAAGAGACCCTCAGTGAACACTAGCTGCCACGTTAGAGAAAAGGAGACCGAACATGGGGAGGGAAGGAACGGACTCTCGTCAACCCAGCACCCGGCGACAGGACAGAAGCTGCAGCCCAGACCCAGCCGGCCCAGAAGGGAGTGCCTGGAGGACAGGCTTGGGCTCGGCCTGCTGAATTCCAGCTGGGCACAGGGTCACCCCCATGGCAAGACTCACTTTGCTGATTTTAATGGCACAGGGGGCCCCCGGAAAACCAGGCAGACATGTCTTAAAGGCCGAGATCTCGCTGAAGGGTCCCCGGCCGCAGGCATTGATCCCGGCCACGCGGAACTTATAGGCTGTGCCCGGCTGCAGCTCCTGCTTCTTCAGCTGGTTGTAGTCGGGGACGGTGCCCGAGTCGTCCTGGGTACAGAGGCCGGGAGGACAGGAAGAGGGAGAGAGAAAAAGGTGACCTAAGCCCCATCGCTGAGAGAGCAGCTCTGGGGTTGGGCTCCAGGGCCGGCAGCACTCTCCCATCCTGGGGATGGGCCAGGAGGGCAGCAGTAGGGACAGGGGACTGACAATAGGCTTTGTGGCGGCTCTAAGGGCCCTGGGAGAAAGAGGCATGTGGAGAGGATGCCACAGGTGGCTGTCCTCCGGCTAGCCCCAAGGCAGATGGTGCCCTGGGGAGCTTCGGAAGGCGCCGTGAGCCCCGACACCTGCCTCATGGCCAGCCCGCCCCCGCCCCCGCCCAAGGGCACCGGCTGGGGGGAACACTTACGTCAGAAGGGATAGCGTCATCTGGTGGCAGAAAATAGTGTGTCACCATTACATTGGTACCCTTAATGACCCCCACATCAAACCACTGGTTCTCCTTCTTCACAGGCGCCTTGCTGGGTGGCGGCGGCAAGTCTGGCTTCTGAGAGACGGAAAGGAGAGCTGAAACCCTCGGCCTTCGGGCCCCGGGCGCCGCACCTCTCAAAACCCCGCCACACCAGACTCACCACACCCAGGGACTCGATGCCATTGGCCACTTCCGTCAGGGTGGCCGCGGCCTGCAGCTTGGCGGGGCTGGCTACCACCACCGGCTGCGGAGCCACAAACGTGTTGGACGGAGCCAGGCCTGTGAGGCAGAGAGACATCCTTGGGGGGCTGGCCCGGAGAGCCTGCTTGTGCGCGGGGAGCTCCTCCCCCTCAGGCCAGACCACCCCGGCCACGTCTGCGGGGAAGGGCCCAGGGGCTTGGCCCCCACCGGCGCGGCGCGGCACCCTCGCACTCACTCTCGGTGGCCGTGGGGGGCAGCAGGGCCACGGTGCTGGGCACGGCCGCGGCCAGCTCGTTGAGGCAGTTGCCCTCGATGGCTGGGTCGTTGAGGCTGTCGGCGGGGGCCAAGGCCTCGGTGGGGAGGTGCTGCTGCTGCTGCGCCTGCGCCTCCTGTAGCTGCTGCTGCTGCACGAGCGCGGCCAGCTCCTGCTGCGTCAGCACGATGGGGATGGTGGCGGCCTGGCCCTCCTGTCCCTCGGCCGACAGGTGGCCCAGCTCCGCCTGCGTCACAGCCGCCGCCGCCTCAGATGTGTCCATGGGCTCCCCGGTGCCTGCTCCAGGGGGCGGGGTGGGGGTGGAGGCAGGAACGCCACTCAAGAGGAGCGCCGGCCCAGGCGGCCCAGCCCCACGCCCCCGCCCTCCCTGTCCTGGCCAACTCGGGCCACCCTGGCAGGGAACCAGGCCCCCTCTTCTCAGGCAGCCCGCTACCTCCCAGCGCAGTGGCCACCTGGTCGGGGCAGTCAGTGGGAGGCCGCAGAGGCCCAACCCGGCCTTGCTCCTCCCGAGGGGCCCACCTTCCCCTCAGGGCTCCTGGCCGGCCTGGCCGGAAACCGCCGCAGTCAGTGCTCAGCTGCCCCTCCGCCAGCACCTACCCATGACGGCCTGTTGCGCTGCCTGGAGCACTGCCTGGATGGCCAGGGCCTGGGCCTCCTCCGTGGCTGCGGCCTGGGCAGCCGCTTCAGCGGCAGCAGTGACCGCCAGCTCCTCGGGGGTGAGCCCCGTCACCATGAGGGTGGTGGTGCCCGCCTGGGCCTCGGCCATCAGCTCTTGGGGGAGGGCCAACTGGTCTACGTCAGACTGTGTGGGTGGGGGCGGCTGGACCACCACCGTGGCCACCACGGCTGAGCTGGCAGGCTCCTGGCCCGGAGACGGGTCCCCTGTACTGCTCAGATCCACGGCGGCCTGGAGCTCAGGGGTCTGGGAGGCTGACAGGACCTCGGCGGACTCCCCCAGCAGGGGTGTAGAGGTGGGCTGCAGGAGTTGCCGTGGCGGCAGCTGCTGGCGAGGCCCTGGCGAGGCCTGGAGTTCCTCTGGGGGCTGCAGGATGTCAACAGCAGAGAAGGGCATGTCAGAAGTTTCTGTGTTGGCTATGGTCACTGTTATCGTGGCTGGGATGGGGACTTCGGTGGTCAGAGCCCCTGGGGTAGCCTCAGTCACTGATGAGATCTTCTAGAAAGGGAGAGAAGCCCCCGTCAGAGGGGAGAAAAGAGTGGCCAGAGCCGGGCAGCCTTCATCTTTCCCCGGAGACCTGGATTTTCACTGTCCACGGCCAGCCTCACCCCACCTGATTAGGAGCGCAGCAGGTGACCAAGCCATGGTGGGGGCGCACAAGACGGGAAACCCTTGGGACCCTCTGGCTGATTTTCACCCATCCTCAGAGAGGTATCCCGGTCTAGCCAAAGAGACACTCTGGCTCCTGCCGTGTCACTCTCACTGGTTATAGCCAAATGACAAGCCTCCAAGACGCTGGGGCCTGGAAGACCCCTGCCTCCTGCCCAACGATGCCCCAGGCAGGTCTTTTATGGTCAGGAAGAAGGACTCAGGAAAAGGGATGAGGAGCAGTCCAGCGCCTGGGGCAAGGGCGACACCTGGTGTCCAAGCCTGGAACCGCACGGACCAGAAGTGCAGTGGGCAGCAGAGAGGTGGCACAGGGTACCTCCGGGGGTTCTTACCGGCACCGAGGGGCCTGGGACGGGCGTGGACTGTGTTACAGTGGTCACAGCCCGTGTCAGGGTGGAGGACACGGTCGTTGTAACGGCACTGGAGCTGGTGATGTTCACATTGTCACCCTGGGTGCTCTCCGCCTCTCCCTGGTCACTGGCAGCTGGTGGGGGATCTGGAAGGGAGGGGAGCGAGCAAAGAGAAGTGTGACAAGTACTAGGCCAGCAGAAGCCCCAAGGCCTCTAGCCAGCTTTGCCCCCAGGGGACACAGTTTCTGGCAGTACCCCAACCCCTGCTGGGACACGGAGCCCCAAGAACTCTTAACTACTGGCTTCTAGCCGGGCGGCTCTTCTAGTCACCGCTCCCCTCAGCCTCTGAGCCCAGGGCTCCGGGAGACAACGCACGCCAGGCCAGTGTCTTTACTCACCTTGGTTCGAGCTCATGTTGGAGGTGACGGTGGTGGCTGTGTGCGTGGTGCCTGTCTCGTGCGTCTCACAAGGTGGGTTGGAGCAAACCCTCTGCGTCGGGAACGGAGCCAGCAACGAGGCAGCAGCCTGGGCGGCGACGGCGGCCGGTGCTGCCACCTCCAAGCCGGACTCTAGGGTCCTATGGGAGGGAACGGTATCGGGGAGCAGGGCGCCCACACCGACTGACATGGTGGTGCCAGTAGAAGTGGTCTGGTGCGTCTCGCACGGGCGGCCGGCAGGGGGCTGCTGTCCGCCCTCAGGCTGGCCTGCACTCCCACCAGAGGTGGCGGTGGTGGGTGTGTGCGTGGTACCCGTCTCGTGGGTCTCGCAAGGCGGGTTGGAGCAGACCCGCTGGGCACTGCCTGCGTTCGAGGTAGTGGCGGTGTTGGTGGTGCCCGTCTCGTGGGTCTCGCAGGGCGGGTTGGAGCAGACTTGGGTCACGGCGGCTGAAGGGCACAGCAGCGCCTCCAGGGCCGGCACAGTCACGGTGGCGGTGGCGCCTGGTGAGCTCTCGTATGTGGGCATGGGGGTCCCCCGGGCCTCGCCAGGCTCCCCGGCCCCCATGGCAGAGCGGACCGTGGTGGGTGTGTTGGTCGTGTGCGTGTGGTGGGCCTCCAACTGGCGGCCGATGGACACCAGTGGACTCAGGCCAGCCACGGGACTGTCCTTGCTTCCGAGGATGCTGGCTCGGACCTGGCCGCTCACAGGGGCCAGCTGCATGAAAGCTGAGCACGGGGCTGCGCCAGTGGCCATCACAGTCATGGTGGCGCTGGTCACGCTGGTCTGGCGGGTTTGGCACAAGGGCTTGACCGACATCTGGGCTCCCTCTGACGCCCCAGCAGCCACGCCAACCCGGAGCACAGCGGGCGCGGTGCTGGCCATGCAGACACGCCGCACGTCCCGCTGCTGGCCGGCGCCGATGCTGGACATGGCGGTGGTGGCGGTGCTGGTGGTGCCTGTCTCGTGCGTCTCGCAGGGCGGGTTGGAGCAGCTGTGTGGCCCAGCCATGTTGGACGTAGCGGTGGTGGCTGTGTTAGTGGTGCCTGTCTCATGCGTCTCACATGGTGGGTTGGAGCAGACGCGGACCACGCTGCCGTTCTGTGGCCCAACCGTCGAAGTCACGAGGGAAGCAGCTGCCTCCTGTCTGTCACAGACGAACTGCACGTGGGCGGGCTGAGGCTGCCCCCCGAGGTTAGCTACGACAGTGGTGGTGGCCGTGTTAGTGGTGCCCGTCTCGTGCGTCTCGCAGGGTGGGTTCGAGCACACCAGGGTCACGGTGCCTGGCTGTACCTCTCCCTGGCCCGAGTCAGCGATGGTGACCGTGGCCGTGGGCTGTTCTGTAGTAGGTGAGGCTAGAATGGACACAGGCAGGTCGTGCACAGGCTGAGCCTCGACACCACTGGGTGCCGTGATGAGAGTCACCTGGGTCGGCTGGGAGACAGGCTGGGGGAGAGAACAAATGGGAAGGGTTACTTCTGCAACTTCCCATCTGTCCCTCTGCCATCCTACAGCGTCACCCGTGCTGGCGGGGACCACTGGCTCAGGTTCTAAAGCAACAGCCCCGGGAAATACCCAGGACCCGTTTTCCCTCTGAGGTCCAGACATTGAGTGGCTCAGGGACCAGGTTAGAGGCACGGCTTTGCCTCCAAGACCATGGAGACTGGGAAGGGGCTGTGGGGTTGCGTCAGCGGCTAGGGCCAGTCCTTGGTCATGGAGGGAGCCCCGCTGACCCTGTACCTAGACGCTTCGCCACTTGCATGAATTCAGCTTAAAATGTATGAAGAAAGTAAATACTATGCACGCAAAAAGAGAAACCGTTGAATCGTCTACGTTGTAAGAGGAAACGTCTGCCCCGCGTTCAAAATCTAGAACTGCTTAAGACCTAACCTGCTGACACGACAGTCGTAGTGACCAAGAGCCACAGCGGTACAAACAGGGAAGCGCCCCTGCCCCTCCCCCAAGCCACACAGGTGAGGAGAAGAGGGCCTGGACCCCAAGTAGCAGAGCAGAAGCCTTGGGCTGTGGCCCATCCATGCGCACGCGCACACACACGTGCATACGCACGCGGAGGCCGGCCATTGTACCTGCATGGTGATGGTGGGGGTGCTGAGCCCACCGGCCGCCGTCAGCGTGGTCTGAGCTGCCGACACGGTGATGGCAGTGGGGTTGATCACTTGGCTTGAGAGGGTGGCGATGGTGCCCAACGTGGTGATGGGCGTGGCCAGGGAGGCGCTGGTACTGTGGCCTCCGGCTCCGGCAAGGCTAGTGGAAACGGTGCCTGTCACTGTGCCGAGGGTTGTGACGCCTGGAGGGGGAAGGGGCAAGGGTGGGGTGAGGCCCGTACCTGGGGCCTTCCCCCTGCTAGCAGCTTTTCCCTCTGGCGGGGACAGGACACAGGGACAGGAGCACACCCCAGGGGAGCGGCAGGCCCGACATCTAGGCTACGCACCTGTGGTGCCCTTCACAACCAACGTGGTGACAGCTGGCTTGACGGCAGAGACAGTGACTGGAGTGACCAGGCGGACACCCCCCATGGGCACGGTGCGGAGGATGGTGCCTGGCTGTCCAGGGGCCCCCTTCAGCACCACCTGTAATGCCAGAAGAGAGCGCCCCTGTGTCACTCCAAGGCTGCCCAGACCTTGTGCTGCCCCCTCCCGGGCCCCTCAAGAGGACGCGTGTGGCCTGCAGGGACCCTGGGCTGGATGCTGGGGCAAGGGACGGGCCGGGCACACCTCACCTGAGTCACTCCTTGCTGCCCGTGCCCAGTGGCGATCTTAGGGACAGCAGTGATGATTTTGGCCGGCGCTCCAGTTCCTGAAGTCATCACTTTGGTGGTGATGATGGTGATAGGGGACTTGATGCCAGGACTGCTGGTCACACCTGGGCAGGAGAGGGGTCGTTTGATCTCAAGGGCCCCTCGCCCTATTTCCCTCATACTCTCTTGCAAGCAGTGCCTCCCACCCACCACCCCTCGATCCAAACCCGGTACTGATTATAACCATGCCCCTGCCACCTCCCTACAAACGTGAAGCAAGGGGCAAGGAAAGGAAGAGAGGAGAAAAGCAGACCCCTAACCCTAACCAAGAGCGCGCCACAGCCCGACCCCCTGCCCGTGCAGCCTTAGCCTCCTGACGAGGTTCCTCATCTGGGGCCCGAGAGAGGCCCCCACCTGTGGCACCAGCCTGCGTGATAATGGCCGACATGGGAATGGTCTTGATGATGGTGGTCGTGCCAGGCTTGGTGGTGCTTGGGGACACGCTGCTGATGCCCAGGATGGTGGGTTTAGTCCCTGCCCCACTGGCCTGCGTGGTAGTGATGATGGTGGTGGGTTTGCCGTCTGCTGAGGTCACCAGCTTCAGGATGGTCCCGGCCGGCAGCGGCCCTTTGGTCTGCAAGAGCAAGACAAGTACATGGATGGCACCATCGCCAGGATGGGCCGCTCTCTACTGGTGGCCCGAGGGGCTCAAGGAAGGTTCCGAAGACAGGGAGAGGCGGGACCAAGCCCTGGGACGGTGTGAGCTGCAGAGTGTGAAGAGATCTTCCCTAGACAGGGACAGGGGTTCAGCCCAGAGCCGCCCCGTTGTCAGTCAGGGGCCCAGAGCCGCCCCGTGTCTGAGTCTGGGGCCCACAAGCGCACCTGGATGATCTGAGTCACTGGGCCCGTAGATGCCTGGCCCGTGACTGCCGAGGTCTGAACCGGTTTGGTCTGAACCACTGACATCACTTTGCCCAGGTTGGAAATCTGAAAAGGAAAGGACAGGGCAAGGAGTGATCTGGAAGCCCAGCAAGAGCACAGCCTGGGTTGGGCCTCTCCCGTCACAGGCAGCCCAGTGGCACCCGTCACTCACCAGAGCACTGCCTCCCGGGACGGAGATGGGGCTCTTCACCAGGGTGATGGTCTTGGTGACTCCACCCACCACGGTGGTCACCACCTGGGCTTGCTGGGCCACTGTCACAGTCCCGGACTTGTGGACCGTGATGATGGGGCGGGTGGATGTGTTGGCAGCGGAGGAGACCGACGTCCCCACCTGGGCGGCTGCGGTCTTCAGCATCCGGGTGGCGGGGTTGCTCACCTTGAAGGGGCGGAGACGGGCCATGAGCGGGACAGAGAGGCCGCGCCCCCGCCCAGAGTGGCCAGCAGGCCCGCGGCTCCCTCCCCACCTGCTCATCTACCTGCCCGCACCCACCCACCTGCAGAACGGCTCATGGTGGTTTCCCTTTCCGTTAGTGAAGCAAGAGAGGACACCGACAGCGCACGCCTAGCCTATGGCTAGTCACGGCCCCCATGGAACGGCTTGTTCCACAGTCCACGGCAAGCAGTGAGGAGGGGCCAACAGCCCCACAGTTTGCTCCAAAGCCCGGAAGGGGTGATCACTGTCTTACCCCAGTGCCCAGAGGCCCTACCCCAAGGCTGCTGGCTCAGAGCCGGGCCTGAGGCATACTCACCATGACCGGCGAGGAGGCCACCTTTACAGTTGCCGGGAGGGTGGTGGTGCCAGGTGTCACGGCCACGGTCTTGACGATGGTGGTGCCTGCTGGGACGCTCAGCACAGTGGGCGCCGAGGAAGGAGGGATCTTCTGTGTAGCGGCAGCGGCGGCTGCCAGCGCAGCCATGCCACTCATCTGGGGGCTGCTGCCGATCACCTGCAGGGGGCATGGGGTGCATGAGCCCGGGGCAGGGGAAGGCAGCAGAGACCTCGGCAGAATCCAGCTCAGCCCAGCCTAGGGAGCCTCCCCCCGGGGCCCAGCGTTCCTCCCGGCAGCACCTCTAGGCTCCAGCCTGGCCTCCTGCCACCAGCCAGGTGCGGGAACCCAGCAGCACGCGTCTGCCAGCTCTACATCTTTTCTGAAGACCACGAAGTCAGACACGGCTCCCTCCTCCTGGCCTGGGGTCAGACCCTGGCTGGCTAGATTCTCCCTTCGGGCTTCTGAACAAGGAAGTTCACGTTCAAGATGCCCTTGCGGGAGCCAGATGCACACAGCAGGGAGATCTTTTTGAGGCATTAGCTTATAAATTTTGATTAACTCCGTAATGACAGGTGGCCTCCTCAGTGCTCCGCAGCCAAGAAAAGCCCTGGCTGGGGGCAGCGTTAAGCCCTGTCAGCGCCATCGATCACCAGGACGTCCCGCCCTCTCCAACGGCTCCTCACCGTCCCCTGGGCACTCTGCGTTGGCACAACCATTCGCACGCCTGCGGGAAGGGAGGTCACGGTGACGGGGGCTTTCCCAGCCTGGCTGGCAGGTCGCATGGTGACCAATGGGGTTCCTGTTGTCGCCTGAGGACCGGTGACTTTGAGAACAGCAGGCATACCTGGTGAGGGAAGCAGGGGACCTCTGCTGCGTCCCGTGTGCAAACGCGAAGTGCTTCCGCGACCTGTTTGCGCATCAGGTCTTGTCCTCCCAGACCCATTCAGGGACGGTGTCCACAGGTATGGCCGAGCCGGCGCTCGTGACCATCAGGCATGTGGTCCTCGGCAGCCCTCAGTGCGGCTCACCATGTCCCTGTGGGCTAGACCCTGCCCTCAGGCCCAGTGCTGGGCCCCCAGCTCACCTGGAGTCCTGGCTGCAGCGGGCACGGAGATGGAGCTGCCAGGCACCGTCGGCAAGACCTGGATGGTGGTGGTGGTCGGGGGCGCGCTGGCAGCCTGGGGCAGGAGCGTGATGCCTACTTGGGTCAGCGGCTGCACGGCAGGTGCGGCTGCTGCGGGGGCAGGGCTCTTGGGAGGGTTGGCAGGCACAGACGGGACTGGATTGGGTGTGGGGGAGGTGGCGGTAGCAGCCGTGGCAGGAATGTCATATTTCTGGAGCTGCAGAAGGTAACTGTCGGCTGTCGCCACTGCCCCCCAGCTCACCTCCAGGGAGTTCGTGTTGGCTCGTACCAGCTGTACCCGGGCCGGGGGCGGTGGCTTTTCTGGGAGAGAGCAGAGCCGGTGAGAAGGGGCCGCAGCATTAGCTCCCCCCACAACCCCCACTCCGGGCTCAGCTGCACAGGGGTGGCCTATGGCCCCGACCCAGATGCCTTACCTGTCTCCAGGTACCAGAGATCCTTACAGCAGACCTGGTTGTTCCAGGCCTTTCGGTAGCCATCGCGCCCACTCCATATGTACAGGCGGGTGTTGATGGCCACGGCACAGTGGCCAGCTCGGGCCCGAGGGATATTGTCCTCCAGCGTATCCATCAGGATGGTCTCCCAGGCCATGGTATCTGGGGAGGGCGGGAGGGGAGGTCAGCAAGGGGACAAAGGAACCCGGAACCCCCAGCGGCCCTTTGGCCTTTCGCTGTCAGGGATGGGAAATTAAAAACCAGGAAGTCATCAAAGATTTCTAAATTAAAAACAAACAAATGGAAAATAACTCAGTATGGCAAAAGGCCCGTGGAAGATGAAATTAGAAACCACAAACTACAAACTGGCGGGACTGTCTGAAACGCACAGCCAAAGGTTTCACTTCTTGCACATCGAACACAAGAGCCTACAGAAAGAGACGGGCAAAGAGGAACGCGAGCTACGGAGAAGGCGACAGGAGGATCTAAGGAGAAATACATACCCTCACGGAAAACAAGAGAAACACAAACTGAAACCACAAGGCGCCTGGCAGTTTGGCTCCCGCACCTACTGCAGCCAGGGCTGGGGGGGCGGCGGGGGCGGCTGTCACCTCTCGGACCCGCCAGAAAGAGGGCGCAGGCACCACCGGGGGCACCTACGTGGCTGCGGCCTCTGTGGGACAGCTTGGCAACGGCCTTCGGCAGCGTCTCTACCTCTAGGTGTTTACCCTTCAAATGCACTTGCACGTGGGTGAGAACAGTGCAAGGATACTCACGGAGCCGCGTCTGTGCAAGTTTCAACACCTGGACAGCAACTCAAAAGAATGAGGCCGCTCGGCGTGCGGGGACGGGAGGGGTCAGTCTCCGAGACGGAGTGCACCCCCGAAAGGGCCGGGCTTGGCGCAGCACTGCGGGGAGCAGGCTGCCATCGTGTGTGTTTAGAAAGGAGCCCGCCGACGATGCTCGTATAGGCAGAGTCGTCCCTGCGGGGCGGGTGACAAGCCACCAACGTGGGTGCCTCCACAGAAGGGGAGGCAGGAGGGAGGCTCTGCCCCGTCACGCGTTTGTACTTTCGGAGGCTGGGCCGTGCGAGAGCCTACTCAAAACCTGAAAGCGGGGGCACCCCTCCGAGCGCTCTGGCCAGTGGCTACTTCTTGTGGATTCTAGAGGCCCGGCCTTAGAAGCAGCTTCGCTCCCTGCACAGCCCACACAGCTCTCGGGGCTGAGGAGGGCCGGCCTCCCGCAGCCCTCCGCAGGCCACGCCGAGCCCGGGGAGGCCATACCCAGGTTGAGGCAAGCCAGTGTGTTGGTACACTTCCACTCCTTCTCGTGTGTGGCCACTTTGACGTCATCCATGACGAGAGGCACCCAGCCACCAAACACGTACATTCTGGGACGAGGGAGGGAAGAGTAGGAGACGGTTGTGGAGGAGGTGCCAAGCTAGAGGCCACCTCTTCCATCCAGAAAGTTCTAAATACGCTTGGTCCTCCAGCTCTCCCCAGGAGAGTCCCCCAGGACGTGTGGACGCTCTTGATGCGGGCCTCTCCGTGGTGGCTCAGCCCTCACAAGAACTGCGTCACCTCTGCCACGCGGCGCTGCTACTCAGCTCATCTAAAGCTCACCGCCGTCCCCATCGCTCTGATAGGCGCTTTGGGACCTTGGCGTTGACAGACACCCTGCTGCTCATGGAGAGGACCTAGAACGGCCTGCGCCCCTCTACCCCGAGTCTGTCTTGGTCTCCCGGGGTTGTCATGTAAAGACGGGGCTGCGGCAGGCCAGCCCAGCCAGAAAGAGGCCTCCCTGGGCCTCAGGAAGTGCAGGAACAGAACAGAGGCCTGTGGGGGCGGGGCGGGCCGGGTGGGAAGACGGCGGCCACTCACTTGTTTCCGATGGTCGTGGCTGAGTGAAGGCTCCGAGGGAGAGGGGCCACCCCGCTGAGACTGGGCTTGTTCCACGTGAGAGTGTCTGCGCAGAGTGATGGACAAGGGATGGTTACTACACAAGGTCGGACGCGGGCCCTCGGCCCTGCAGGACCTTCCCCGGATACAGGGAAGGCTCTGGAAGGCGGGTGACCACCAGGTCCAAAAACTCCGTGCCAGGCCTCCCCACGGCCCCCAAGAGGCCTTCTGGTCACTGGGCTCCAGCATTTCCCGTGCTCCGTTCACTATCCTGGCAACCGCTGCTCTCAGGGCTCTGGTACGAGCCAAAGGTGCACTCCCAGAGGCACCGCATTTGCCACCCTGCTCACCCCAAAACACGTGTCTGTCCCTGCCACCGGCGCTGCCAGGAACTTCGCTCTGGGGAAACGGTTTCCTTTGAGAGCCAGCACTGACCTCCAGGACGCCATGCCCCCGCAGAGATGTGTCCTCGGCTGTCCAGTGCCCTCGGCCTTCCTTCAGGCCAAAACCTGACCTCCTTTCAACCACTCCCAACCCTGAGTGAGCCTCACCCCGGCTATGGGCCTCTCTCAACACCCCATGTGACCACGAGAGACCACGGCGCGTCATTCCCGCTACAGGCTGATCCCTGACGAACTGACAGGGATGGACGCTGCCTCATGCAGCCCATTCCAGCCTAGAAAAGGCCCTCACCCCCTCACCCCGGCTCCCAGCCTGCCCCTCCAAAGTCGGAGGGGTGAGCGGCACGCTCACCCTGTCTCTGCGTGCCGCACCTGAGCCCAGCGTGCTCCGAGCCTGCCCTCCCGCAGCTTACCGATGTCCAGGGTCCAGAGGTCCCCCAGTCTGCAGCCGCTCATCCCTCCGTAGATCACCAGCTTGGACTTCTTATTGTCCTTCTCAGTGTAGACCACAGCAGTGTGTGACTCCCGGGGGGGAGGCAGGACACCATACGTGATGGGGATGTCCCAGGCCACCACGCCGGAGCCCGGCCGCAGTTCCAGGATGTACAAGTCGTTCAGGTACCTGGAGGAGGAAAGGCAGTCACGGCAAGCCCCCTGACTCCATGCGCCAGCGGCCTCAGCACCTTCTAGGGGCAAAGAGCAGACTCCCTGGGAAACAAAGGGGAGCTAGGTCCAAACGAACTCCAAGTTCTTCTCCCCTCAGCCTTGAGAAGTGACCACCAGAAACTCCCAAGGATGAGAGTCCCAAGGATGAGCGGGAGCCCGAGAGGAGCCATGGGATGGCATGCCGCTGGGCCGCCTCACACACGAAGCTGGCCATTGTACTAGGGCCTCCTGGGGTCAAAGCAGGAGCCCATCTGGGACCACCTTCAGCCTTTAGCAAGGCACTCGGTCACCGGCCTTGGAAAATACCACCGCTAAGTCTGCAGGCAGCAAAAGCCGGGAAGGCGAGCGCCAGTGCTAACGCGGTGGGAGCAGGCACCAGCCTAGGGCAAGGCGGGGCTCTATGGTTTCCAGACCTCGGAGGCAGAAAGGCCCTACCCGGGCAGGGAGCGTGACCCTCTCGTTTCACGGAAGAAAGGGATGAGGCACGGCCACCCTCAGGACTGCACACGGAGAACGACAAAGCCTCACCTCGGAATGTTGTTCTTGGGGTCCTCGCTGTCGTTGGCCAGGCCCCCAAACAAGTAGCACTTGTTGCCCACAAGGGAGAAGCTGTGCCCAAGCCGAGGACATGGGGGCGGCCCGTTTTTGGGCGTCTTTGCTTTGAGTCTCTTCCATTCCCATCGGCTTGCCTGCAAAATCAAGACTTGGGGGTCGAACCCAGGACGGGCTGGTCTCTGTCAGGACCCCAGGCCATTTATTGTGGGCGGGGGGGAGGCGGCGGGGGAGCCGGGAGGGAGGCCCGGGGCCACAGCCGCAAGCAGGCGAGCATGCTGCGGGCCGATACCTGGAGCTCGTAGAGGTCGTTGCTGTACTTCCCATACTCCACCATCCCGCCGAACACCAGCAGGCGCGTCCCGTCGCACACGAAGCCGTAGGCCGCGCACCCGGGGGGAATGTCCCCTCTCACGGCTGGGATGAACCACTGGTTAGTCGCTGGGCAACGAAAGGAAGCAGGAGTCAGAACACTTCAGGAAGCCTTCGGAACCAGAACCCCAGTCCTCTTACTCCCCATATCCAGCAGCCTGCGAAACGTGCTCTGAGAAAGGGGGGACCCCCTCCAAATAGCCTGCAATCGCCCGGCTTCTCATCAAGGTCGTCTTTTTAAGCAGGAAGTCACTAACCAAGATAATTCGTTAGCTTCTGAGAATGCAGCCGCTGACTTCCTTCCCCTACCGCTCAGGGGGTCCGATATTGGAACACAATGTCCGACACCCGAAGCGCCCCGTCGGGGGCCCTGTGCGCCTCTTCTGGGGGTGCAGGGCTACACCTCTAAGTGGCCGGAAGCGAGACCGCGGCCCGCCGGTGCCCTCCTTCCCTGCAGGCGCTGGCGGCCGGAGCCGGAGGTGTGCGGGTGAGGGAGGCCCATCAAGGCAGCCCGGCCCACCGGCTGAGAAGGGGGGCGGGGGCAAGAATCAATTTCTGCTGGGGTCTCCTGGGAGACGGGCCATGCCACCCACCTTTACCGTCACGTCACACCCATACCAATCTCGAACATTCCTGAAAGCCAGAAGTGGTGGCTGCAAGAAAAAGCTTCCCCCAGATCCACACCTCTAAGTGAGAGTGAGGACACCACCACCTCAGAAGAGGGTGAAGGAGAAGCCTGCCCCACCCCCACGCCACTGCTCCCCTCACTTCAGGCTTGCACCCCGGGTTCAGCTCCCCGCGCGCCTGCCATGCCAGGGCCTCCCAGAAAAAGCAGAAGGCACACATCCTCCTCAGAATTTTGAGGGATCCTTTCCATTACATGTTACATAAAGGACCGTCCCTAAACGACATGCCACACTCACTCCCAACACCTCAAACCGTGAGCGGCCACGCCCGAGCATGATGGGGGCGGCCCTGGAGTCTAAGCGGGCATTAGGATCGTCCCGGGGGAGCGCCTTGGGGGGGGCCCCAGCTGCCCGACTGCTTCTCAGCCTTTCTGGGAGGGCGCGTACTTGGGTCACTGACACATCTCCCCTGCACACTAGGTGACAAGTTCCATGTCCACGTCAGCCAAAGGGCCCGCCCCCATCTAAAAGCACACGATGCCTCCAGAGTCACAGCCTTTCCTGGGGTGGAAGAGCCCCGTTGCTCCCGCCTCCCCACCTGCAGCAGGTTGATCTGGAACAGGCTGTGATCTTGCCCCGCCCCACCCACCCCTCCTCTGAGGTTCAGCAGAGTCACCTGGACTCCAGGAGGCCCAGCAGCAAAGCCTCCCCCGCCTTCCTGGTAGAGGGGCCGGCCCGGGGCCCCAGCTCACCACCTCACTGTCATGCCCACTGTAAAAAACAGACTCAGACCGGCTCCGCCTTCAGCCCCCGTGCGCACACTGCAAGACACGGAGTTCCCTCCCAGCTACGCAGGAAAAAGCCGGAGGAAGACCTGGAAGCTGCCCCGGGCCAAGCCCCCTCCGTGGATGAAGGAACAGAGCCCAGGAGGGGAAGTGACTTACCTGAGGTCACAGAGCAAAAAAGAGACACAGGCAAGAACCTTGTCGCTGACTTCAAAGCCATCGCCAGATACTTCGCCAAGGGCCCCACGTGCCCGGAGCCATGGGCCGCCCTCTCACCTGAGCACCCTTGGGGCTGCCGCTTGTGGCTACAGGGCCATCACAGGGCCACTAGTAGGGGCTGCGACAAAGCCCCACGATCAACTAACTCACGGCCTGCCCGTCACGCTCTAATCAGTGGCCCAGCTATCCAGGCTGGAAGGAACCAAACCGGTGCTGTCTCAAGAGCTCACGACCACCACCTCCTTTAAGAGGAGCTGATCTTGTTCTAGAACACTCGGGGCAGGGGCCCTCCACACCGCTGTCAAGAGCCAAAGCCCCGTCCCGCCCGCGCGACGGCACAGCGCCACCTCACGCACTCGCATTATCTCCAGCTCATGGAGTGGGGCACCTCGAGACCCAGCCTCCAGGTCCCGCCATCTCCGTCCGCCTTGGCCTGTCAGTGTGCTCGGCTGGGAGGGGGCTGGGAGGAGAGGAGGCCACCCGCACACAGGACCCTCCGTGGGACAACCCAGCAAGCCTGAGAGCGCAGCTTCGGGGTCTCATCCGCAGCCGCAGCCCTGTCCCCACGCACTGCCTCCATCTGTGGTGGCTCCCATCAACCCCTACGTGTCACCCCGGGAGACTGGGCCACATAGCTGGGCACACGCAGTCCACCGGTGGCGTCGGCTCCGCTCTGTCACGCCAGGGCGCTTCCTGCGTGGCAGACGTGGTGCCAAGCCTGGGGTGGGGATGCACAGACACGCCCGCCCTCGCCCGCGAACCCCCAGTAGAGCGGGAAAGTTGCTGGGCCCTCGGCTCCCGGCAGTGACAGCGCGCGTCTGCAGCAGCCGGGGCCTCGGGAGCACGGAGCGGGGCAGCGCGGCAGACTGGGCTTCTCAGAAAAGGCGAACCCAGAGCCAGACCTCGGAGGGCGGACAGGATTTCCTGACAAACGAAACTAACGGGGCCGATCCGGAAGTGACTGCAAGAGGCGAGTTAGAAGAGAGGAGGTCTCCGGACGGAGAGGAACGGATTTCCGAGGGGCCGAACCTAGCGGCCAGAGAGCTAGAGGGCAGAGGTCGGGAAGGTGTTTCAAGGTGGTGGCCTGGGCCCGTTAACCGAAGGAAGAGACAGCCCAACTGTCTCCACGAGTATCTGTACCCCAAGTGCTCCTGTATGACCCTGCCACCAGCTGGCAGGGTGACCCTAGACTTGTCACTTCCCCTCTCAGACCCCGCTTTCTCATGTGCAAAAAAACAAGGAAGTTCCACTAGATGTTTTCAAGGCTCCTTGCGGCTGTTCAACAGTCGCCAGACGTTAAAGAACCACTGAGGCAGACCAGCCACACCCTTCCCTCATGGGGACACAGCCCACCGTTAGGGCTGGCTCTGCTCCATAATCCGCTTTGCTACCCTGAGATAACATTCCTACAACCTATAGCAGCTACCCCAAGACCTCCCAAAGGCCAGTCAAGTGTCCAACAGCCGCTATGATAGTTGTCGCCAACGAGGAAGGACACACACCCTTCGAGCATCACCTCCAGATCCCTGAGCTAACCAAGACAGCCAAGTGCTTGCACACGTCCCGGATGCGCCCCCTGGGGCCATTTATCTTGGTAAGAGGGAACGCTTCCAGCCCGGTCAGCTCTCGTTCCAGAAGGTCTCTCAGCCCAGAGAAGGGAAAGTGCAAGAGAAGAGGCATAAGGAAGGTCTACTGTGCCCTGACTTAAAACAAAACAGCGGGGAGCAGACAGGCAGCTGTCAAGGCCAACGGCGCGCAGGCACCTGCGTCTGTGCCCCCAGTGGTGGAAGAGGGGCCACACGAAGCCCCATATTTGCAGAGAAGAAGGCAAGAGCCCCACAGCTACGACAACCATGAGCAGATGCCACAAGCAGCACAGATTCTGGCTCTGGTAGGACCCCGAGCAGATGCGCAGGGAGGAGTGCGGAGGTGTCGTGCTAGCGGCTCTCCTGCGGGAGTGGACGGCGCCTTTTCCAAACCGCTACCCTGGAGGAACCCGGGGCTACGGCCCTTTGGATGGCTGGCTACACTGTACTACGGGACACAACCTTGCAGATGGGGAAGACGTCAAAGTGGCCAGTTCGTTTTCATAAACCAGCAAATATGCAGAAAGCCCTGGCAGCAGTGGACTTCGGAGCTGATGGTAATTAGGCCCCTGCCCTACTTTCTAAAATTGTAGCTCCCTGTTAAGGAATCGGCTCCAAGCCTTATGAGAATAAAGTCAGTCCAAGCAGTTTAGAAGGTCCTGCTCCGGCCAGCGGCCTCTCTAAAAACAGCCCCGTCCCTCAGCCCTACCCTACTGAGCTAACGGCTGTCACCGCAGCTGTCGCAGCTGGCACAGGGTGCTGCCAAGCAGCCTGGCCTCACTGGAGGCAACAGGTGCTGAGCCCCGCAACGCAAAGGAGCACTAGCAACCCACCAGCGTTTGCAAATCAACTTGGTAGGGGCAGTACCGCGCATGGAGCACAGAAAGCCGCGCTCTCTGCCTCAGGCGAGGGAGATGGCAGCACCCAAGCCTCACGGCGCTAACCTCCTTCTCCCTTGGGCGCCACCCCAGAGCAACCTCACAGCTAGGAGGCCCTGCTCAGATCGAAAGACCTGGCACTGCTAGAACCCCGGGAAAGAAGAGGCCCGACGGAATTGGGGGGGGGGCGCCCCAGGCCACTCAGACGGGAAGGCATAGCCCTGTGTGTGGGCGGTGCCCACGCAGCCCGCCCCGGCCTTCTCCCCCGGGGTGTCTTGGTCTCTCAGCACCACCCCCACCGCAGGGAGCACGTCTGGCCCCTCCCTCTGAGCGAGGTGAGGGGCCCTGGGCCACTGCCCCTTCAACAAGCGGCAACAGGGTGTGCAAAGCTGGCCAAACACGCCACCGTGGGCAAGAGGCCTCCGGAGGATGCGGCCCAGTCCCAGAGCCTGCGCCGTCGCAGGGTTCGGGCTGCTCGCAGCTCGCCGTGTCCGCGGGGCTCAGACTCCTCTCAGCCCGCGGGTCTGGCGCCCGGGCTTTGGGGCAGGTGAGGCGAGGGCCCACCTAGCCCACTAGGGATGGCTGGACTTCACCGTCTACCCTGCAGGGCCCTCGGGGAGGAAAGGCAGCGGCCGAAAAGTCGAGCACTACAGACGTGCGGCCTCGCCGCCCTGCCTGCCCTGCCTTCCAGTGCCCAAGGCTCCCGCACGCGCTCCGCGGCGGTCACCCAGCGGGGAGCACATCCCCCCCGCCGGGATTAGGGCCCTCAACTCTGTCCCTAATCCGTAATCGAGAAGCTGTCATTTCCCCAGAACAGGCGTCAACGAAGAGGAGCTGAGCAGGCGCAGAAGGCCGGAGGGAGGGGGTGGGACTGTGCCTGCGCCAAAGGGACGCAGCCGCCCGCCCGGCGGGGTAACGGCGTGTGCCTCAAGTCAGCGCCGGCGACGCCCCCGCCCCCTCACCCACCGGACTCGAGAATTTCTCCCACATAATGAGAAGCACTCCTCAAAGACCCGAGCGCCCACGGGGAGGGGCAGGGGAAGGCCGGGAGAAGAGGAGGGAAAGCAGAGGAGCCGGGCGGAGCCAAGGGTCGCAGCTCGGAGGAGAGCGCCGATCAGTGCGGAGGGAGAGGGAGAAAAGGGAGGAGGGAGAGCAGGCAGGAGGGGAGGGGAAGAGAAAGGAGTGGGGGGGGGAGGGAGGGAGGAGGGAGGGGGAGGAGAAGGAGGGAGGGAAAGATCCCAGGACCCAGCGGGCTTTGCACTCACCCGTGTTGTACACGTGCAGTTCGTCCACTATCCCCTCGTTGCCGCCGCCAAACACCACGATGAGTTCCTTGATGGCCACGGCTCGGTGGCCGTGGCGGGGCCGGGGCACTGGACCCGACCAGCCCACCACTCGCTTCCAGCGGGGCTGCAGAAGCACCGCTGGCGAGTTGGCGGGCGACACGGCCGAAGCCATAGTTCCGGGAAAAGCCGTAGTCGGAAAAAGTCACCAAGCGAGAAGGGAGCCCCCCAATTCCTCTCACACACACCCCCTTTCGTCTAAGGTAGCTCTCACGGAGAAGCGGTTCCTCACACAGCGGTGGACGGCTCCATGGAGGCCGCCATCTTAACTACCCTCCTTCCCTTCGGCTCTTCCCCTTCTTCTAGCTCACCCCGTCTCTTCAAGAGCCTCCCGAAACTTTCGAACGCCTAGCCCCGAGAAGCTGGAGGCCACCAAGTCCCGCCGCCCCGACTACTCGCTTGGACTCTCCCGCTTACAAGCTCGGGCGGGAGGCCCTGGGAGCCGCCATCTTGAGCCGCCTCTCTCTCCTCCCTTCCTCAGTCGTAGCCCTCCCCCGCCGGAAATGGCGGAGCCCCGGCCCGGTTCCCACACCCCCCAAGTCCCCTGCACTGGCCGGCTTCCGGGGCGGGTGGAAAGGAGCCACAAGCACCGCGGTTGTCTCTGCCCCGCCGGCGCTCACACCACAATTGTGGGAGCCGCCATCTTGAAACCGTCCCGCTTCCCCGCCCAGCGCTTAGTGCAGCCGCCGCTCCCGAAACAGCCTCGACACTCGTAAATGACAGAGGCGCGCCGGAGGCCGGTGGAACGAACTCGAATTCTCGGGAGCTGCTCGGAGACCCGCGCCGTACAGCTCGTGAGGTCTCGAATGTCTCCCCCGAGTCCGCCTCTGCTGCTCAGACTGCGCCTGCCGCCCTGGGAGCCGCCATCTTGAGACTAACTCCCCCTTCCCCCCTATTCTCTTCCTCCTGGGTCAGTTCTTCCACTGCAAACCAAACGCAAAGCAGTGTCCAATCCTCGCTTCCGTCCTTATTACTCCTTCCCACAGGAGCCGCTCCAAAGAGCCAGAGTTAGGCCCCGAAGTGGCAACTGTACGGCAGCAGGAGCGGTAACGGCAGGGCGCTCATGCCTCCTCCCTGGGAGCCGCCATCTTGTGTGAAGAAGTAACAACTAAACATGGCGGCAGCGGCGGTCGGGCGAGGGGGCGGAGTCGGGCGACGTCATAGTCTCCCCCCCCCCACCGCCCCCGCCCTCGCACGGCTTCTCCGTGAGCTGAGGCCTCTTAAAGGATCCCTGCGCTGCCCCGCGGCGAGGGCCCAGGTCCGCCGCGCGTTGAGCTTGGGTTCAGGACGCTCGCGGGTCAGGCGCAGGCGCGCCCAGCCCCGCGGCCCAGCCCCCCCATTGCGCCCTCACGCCTCCGCCCTGGGAGCCGCCATCTTGCCACTTCCCCTCGCCCGGCCGTCCACGGGCGTCAATAGCGACTTTCAGCACAAAACAAAGATGGCGGCTGAGGCATCTGGTGAATGCCCGGATGAGAATGCCTCGAACGAACTGGGCCCCGCCCCCTTGGGAACCGTCCCCCCAGGTTGCTGAAGGGAACACACGCCCGAGGAGTTGCCTTTAACTAGCAGTGGGGACAAGGTATAGACTACCGAGGGAGGCTAAAGGGAGCTATCAGAATTGCGCCTCGGGTCCGACAGCGGACAGATTCCCACTCCCCACACCCAGCGACCGCGGGAGAAGCGGCGCGAGACGCGCCGGGCGTGGGGGGCGGGGGAGCCGGAGGCGGGGCGAGTGGGCAGTGACGCGCCGGCTCCCAGGCTCGCCGGCCCCGCCCCCGGGAGCCGGCGCCACCGCCCGCGCTCCGACGAAAGGAGCCGGGCCGGGCGCCCGGGGCCGCTCCCCGCCCTCTCCCCGCCCTCTCCCCGCCGGCCGCAGGGCGGGCAGCCAGGCCGGCGGTACCCGCGCCGAGCGGGAGGGCGCGGGAGAGCTCCGCGTCGCTCCGCGTCACCTCGCGTCACCCCGCCCCGCCTGCTTCCCAGAGACCCGCGCCCCGCCCCTCCGCGCAGGCGCAGGGCCGCTTTTCGGGTCCGCCCTTTCCCGAGATTTGAATTTCTCCCAGCAGAGATAGAGAGGCAAATACCCGGATGGTGATCGCTGGCCTTTTCGCGCCAATACTGCAAGTTCTCGCAGCAACCTTCAGAGGTGGGTACTGGCGTGGACCCCGTGTGCCAGATCTTGCAGGAGGCCGCTCGGGCGCTGCACCATCATCCGCACTGTCATAGACTCGGGCTGTAGTGCAGGGGTCCTGCGCTGGCGTCTGGGAGCTTGGAGCCACAACATGCTTTTTGCACTTTCAGCTTTGTGTTATCTTTATTTTCACCAACCGGTAGTCGAAATTTGGCCTTTCCCACAATTACAAATGTAGGCTACAGAGCACAGAGTGTTAACCTGGTGACTTTGTCACCCGTGGGAGTGACAGATCGTTTAGCTTCTGTCGTAGTTACCCTGTAATTAACTCAAATACGAGACTTAACACTTTGAAATTACTATAGGTACAATCGGCCCATAGATTCTGCAATTTCATTTACTAGTCAAGTAGCACAGGTATTCCCGAATCACACCTTTTCCAAAAATATTTTATACCATCTTTCGACATTAAGTTTATGTTGTAACTGTTTTTACACATTTGGAAGCATTTATTTGAGCAACACCAAAGGGACCTGTGACAGCCAAAGGACAAGAGCCCTCTCTATAAATGACTGTGCCACCAACTGCCTTAAATGGCATTCACCTCACCTCCATGGCCGCAAGTCCCTCCCCTGTAAACTAAGGAATGCAAGCCGCTGGTTTCTGAGGGCCTTGCCTGAATTCAGCAATTCTCTCCCGAGAGTTCAGGAATCACTGCAGTTGCTCCAGGCTTCTTGGGGATCCAGGTGGCCCAGATTGGCCTCACCTGCCGGGGCTGTCCCCATGTTAGAGCATTCCCTCATCTATAGAAAGGCAGCAAGGATGGTCAGGATAGTCAGAGACAAAACAAGCAGTTGTCATACAGGAAAGAAGCCACCACTGTGATGGAGGATATTGGCTCCTGGTTAAATGCATATGGCCCCAGGAAGCCGAGAACCTCAGGCCAATGCTGTTGAGCTCTAGCCTTCGTGTGCCAGGTACTGGGGGAATACTGTGTTGCATAGCAAGGATTTAGCCTTCGTGTGCCAGGTACTGGGGGAATACTGTGTTGCATAGCAAGGATTATGGCAGCTCAGGGATGCGGAGGAGCTCAGCCATAAAGTACCCCGCTTGGTCTTGGGGGACCCGAGAAGGTGGTTTGATGGTGTATCACGTTAAGCTTGCACAAGGGCGCAGATGGACTCTGCCCAGCAGCCGGAGAGAGGAGCCACTTTCCATGTCCTTCCTGGACCTCCTTTTCTATCAAGTTGACAGTCTTTGACTCCTGTCCCCGGCTCTCACCCCTGCCGGCTGGAGGAGGTTCCAAAGGCCTGGCGCTTCATGCCACAGAGCCAGGCCCAAGACAGGTACAGGTAAGGTGTCTTGGTTGAAGTCAGGAGCTGAATGGGGAGGCCAAGTTGAAAGTGTTAGCAGAGGGCGCCTGTGAGGCTCAGTGGGTTAAGCGTCTGCCTTCCACTCGGGGCATGATCCCAGGGTCCTGGGATCGAGCCCCGCATTGGTCTCTCTGCTCAGTGGGGAGCCTGCTTCCCCCTCTCTCTCTGCCTGCGTCTCTGCCTACTTGTGATCTCTCTGTGTCAAATAAATAAATAAATCTTAAAAAGAAAGAAAGAAAGAAAGTGTTAGTGGACCCGAGGCAGGGGGCAGGGGGCAGTGAGGAGGGCAGTGAGGACTGCAGAAGCTCATTCTAGCCGGAGGCCAGACTGGGCCTAGGGAGTTTTTCACGTGTTAAGCAGGGACTGGCACCATTCAGGCAAGGGAACTTGAGGAGGATGTTGTTGGGGGCCGTTGTGGGCAGAGCACATCAACAGTGGCCAGCCTGGAAATGGGGACCCCGGGGCGGGGGCAGCTCCCTGGACCGGGACCTGGAAGCTTGCTAGAGAAGGGGTCGGGGGAGGTGTGTGACAGTGCTGCGAGCTGGGGAGGGGGCTTATGGTCAGTGAGGAGATGCCGAGTCCCTGGTGGGAAGGCTGGGCTTTGTGGGCCTCCTTAGCAAAGGACCCCCAAGGCAGGATGGGAGCCGGAAAGCTCAGTGGGAGGCCCAGCGGCCCCTTCCCCAGAGAAGATAGGTGGGTGCTGGGGTCCGTGTGAGAAGTGACTGGTAGCATGCCAGCGGAAGCACGAGGAGGCAGAGGACAGGCGCTGGCTGGGCATTTGAACTGGGCTGGACTGGAATTGAGCAGGTGCTCACGGGGCCCCCAAGGCAAGGGAGAGCGGACGGTCAGACCCTGCTGCGCCCTTTCCAGGCCTGAATTGCCGGAGGGGAGATGAGCAGGGTACAGCCTCAGGAGCGAGCGCTGCTCCGCCGTCTGCAGGTAGAACAACTGACTTAAGCCAGGCGATGGCTCCTCGGCTGGGGTATAGGCCGCGTCCCGCCGGCCGCGTGTGCAAACCGAGGCCTGGACCGGTTAAGGCCTGAGGTCACACAAATGGTAGGTGGCGGGGGGGCCCGAGTTCAAACACAGAAAGCCCCTGTCGTCCCCACCTGCCACCCTCTTGGTGTTTGAGTCCCCTTCAGAGTGTGGAACCTTTTCTTTGCACAACGGTGACAGCTTTCTGAGCTACTAGGCCAGCTCGCGCCACAGCTGGTCCCAAAGCCGTTGGCAGTCCGTGATAAGTGCACACTGTCTTCCTGTCACCCGCTTCTGTGGCTGCAGGATATGGCGGTTTAATCGTGCGCAAGGAAAGAAGGTGACTGGATGGGGTGGCACTTCAGGGGAGCGCGGGAGGCCTGAGGAGCAGAGGGGAGCTGCTTGCCCTCCTCTCCCGCCGCGCCCCTCCTTCTCCTGCCCCGCCCCCCTCCAGTACTGCCCCGTCCCTTGCTTTGGATTCCAGAACTCGCCACAGCTAAGGTCTCTAGTTCAACTGGATGTTTGGTTAAAGGGGCTCGGGGCTGACTGGAAATGTCAGCATTGATGAAACCACTGAGGTGGGGAAACCCTTTCTGAATTGTAATGACGGGCCTTGGGAAGGTCTAAGTCTCTAAATGTCGTGGATCCAACAGAACTAGAGCAAGGAGCAGGATTTTCCTACTGCCCCGAGGAGAGAAGAACTGCATGGGGTCAGGAGAGAGGCACGGAACCCCTAAGAGAGAGAGCATTCTAGGGGCTTCCAGAAGCCTCAAGGAAGAAGGTGAACACACTGTGGGTATCGCTTTGCTTTCATTTGTTTTCTTCTAATGAAAACTGTTGGTGGACCCTGAGGCAGAGAGTTGGGAAGCTGGAGGCTCTCTTTTGGGTGCTTTTCTTTGTAACCCCATTGTTTTTGTGACCACAGGGGAAGAGGCACAACAGTCTTCCACTCCCGCCAGCCGGTCAGCGGGACCACTGCCTTTCTCCGGCCTATGTCCGCCGCTCTGGGGCAAGGTCTAGGACAAGGTTGCGGCATCTGCGTCAGAAATCCCCGGGACTTGGCCTGCTGAAGAAGCTGGCTCAGCTGGGAGGCCAAGGCACGTTTTAGCAAAGCAGTTTATCTTCATTCTGAACGGACAGTGGAGGCCGCCCCGAGGTCCCCCAGGGCTCCACATGAAGCCCGAGTCCAGGCAGGCCCTCTCCCACGTGGCTGTGGCCAGCTGCTTCTGCACAGCCACCGTCTACACAGGCGTGTTCGATGGCGTCTTTGTCCAGCTGGGCTATGAACACTATGCGGAAGCCCCTGTGGCCGGCCTCCCCGCCTTCCTGGCCATGCCCTTCAACTCACTCATTAACGTGGCCTACGTCCTATTGGGGCTGTATTGGCTGCAGAGGAAGTCCAGGGCCCCGGGGCACCCCGTGGAGGCGCGGAGGGCTTGCTACCTGAAGGATGTCTTCGCCAGCATGGCCCTGGTCTACGGCCCGGTTCAGTGGCTGCGGATCGCGACGCAGGTGCCCCCCGCCGCCGTGCTGGACCAGTGGTTCACCTTACCCATCTTCGCATGGCCAGTCGCCTGGTGTCTCTCCCTAGACAGGGGTTGGGATCCCTGGTTGTTCCTTGCCATCGAGGGTCTCTCCCTGGGCAGTTACGGCCTCACCTTGCTACACTCCCATGGGTTCGAGGTCGCGCTGGGCGTCCACATCGCAGCTGCCGCGGCCCAGGCCCTTCGCACTCACAGGCGCCACGGCACTGCCTCCTCGGGGACCTACTTGGCTCTGGGCGTGCTCTCCTGCGCCGGCTTTGTGGTCCTCAAGCTGTGCGACCATCAGCTCGCGCAGTGGCGCCTCTTCCAGCGGCTCACGGGCCACTTCTGGTCCAAGGTCTGTGACGTGCTCCAGTTCCATTTCGCTTTCTTGTTTCTGACAAACTTGAACACTTGCCAAAGCCGTCCTGAGAGGAAGATACATTAAAGTTTGCCCGGAAAAAAAATTTTTAAAAAGAAGAGGAAAAAATGGAATGGGCGGCCGGCTCAGTCAGAAGAGCACTTCACTCTGGATCCCAGGGTCTTGCCTTCAAGCCCCATGTGGGGGACAGAGATGACTTAAATAAATTGAAGAAAACTTAAGGAAAACAAGGGGTTATGGAGAGGAGAAGGGAGTTGGGGGAAATTGGAAGGGGAGGTGAACCATGAGAGACTATGGACTCTGAAAAGCAATCTGAGGGTTTTGAAGGGGCGGGGGGTGGAGGTCGGGGAACCAGGTGGTGGGTATTAGAGAGGGCACGGATTGCATGGAGCCCTGGGAGTGGTGCAAAAACAATGAATACTGTTACGCTGAAAAAAAAATTAAAAAAAATAAAACTAAAGTGTGGAACAAAGCTGCTTGCAGTCACCCGTCCCTCCCCCAGCTGACCACCCACCTGTAGCTCCATTGGTCTGCAGTTTCCTAGGTGCGATAAGATAGACAGGTCACACGGAAGACTGTCCCTTCCCTCGAAGTTATGGACTTCGAGATTTAGAGGCGAAATGTTACGCGGTCTGTGACTTACTTTCGCAGATGGCTCAGTGCAGGGCATGGAGGGGGTCATTATACTAGTCTTGTCATTCTTCTGTAGTTTGAAATTTTTTCAGAATAAAAGGTTGGGGGCAAGTGGCGCCAGGAAATCCATCACTGTCACGGTGAGAGAGAAATGGTCACCGCATGTCAGGCCAGGCGGCGGGCGTGCCAGTGAGTGTCCCCAGGGTCGAGTGGGTTCAGGGAGACCAAGTTACATCGCACACAGGCTGGGCAGGCTAATGGGGAATTCGAAAGCCAAGGTCACGTAGCAGAAGCCCCATCATTTCAGGTCCTTTGTGGAACAAGGCACAGTGTGTCTACATGAAGGAAGCACAAACATCAAAAGTTGAATTCTGGAGGGTGGGGTTATGGACATTGGGGAGGGTCTGTGCTATGGTGAGTGCTGTGAAGTGTGTAAACCTGGCGATTCACAGACCTGTACCCCTGGGGATAAAAATATATTATATGTTTATTAAAAATAAATAAATAAATTTCTTTTAAAAAGTTGAATTCTCAACAGAGGGCCCCTGGGTGGCTCAGTCGGTTAAGCGGCTGCCTTCTGCTTGGATCATGATCCCAGGCTCCTGGGATCGAGCCCCACATGGGGCTCCCTGCTCGGTGGGGAGCCTGCTTCCCCCCTCCCTCCGCCTGCTGCTCCCCCTGCTTGTGCATGCGCTCGCTCTCTCACTCTCTCAAATGGGTAAATCTTAAAAAAAAATAAAAATGAATTCTCAACAGAACGTTGCCATGGGAGCCAGGGGGTGGCTTAGATGTCCTTAGCGGCAAGGCTTACTGAAGGGTCCTGTGGAGGTTTCCATCGGACAGACCCAGCACCTGGGCTCGGCCAGCCCTGCCTCCCGCTTGTCAGTGAGTCCTCCACCTGCTCGTCTCATCCGCTGTCATCGGAAGGACATCTGTTCGTCAGAGACAAAGGTGAAGGCAAAGTTAAAGAGGACACCGTCTCTGCCCACATGTGCCTGCTCGGTGTCCCCCAGGGCCCCTCCCTGGGGCATGCGTGTTGGCATGGGGACCATTGCAGTGACTGCTGAGATGCTTTTGAAACTGGGTACCTGGACGCCTCCCAAGTGTGTGGTGGGTCTGAAGCAAGCCGTCGCCTGGAGAACCCGACCTCTACCCCTCCCACGAGGCCCGGGCAAATGGTGTGGCCTGGCTCGGGGATGGGGGCCCAGAGGCCGGGTATGCCAGCAGGTGAAGAGCAGGGTGGCACTTCTTTGGGGAAACAGCTTTGTCCCGTCACGGTGTCCCTAGGGAAGCCAGCGGGAGGGAGGGGAAGATGTGCTTCCTTGGGTGGCCCAGGTAGGGGTGAGGGTAGGAGGGTGGTGGCAGAGGAGACCAAGCTCTTAGAGGGGCTTCGTTCTTCACCGAGTAGCTGAGGGGTCCCCCCCACTGCCGCCCACATTTGCGGTTTGCCTCGTTGCCGGACGCATCCTTCATTTGATTTCACCCCATTTCAGTAAATAAGCCTGAGACCCTTCTGGTTTTCACGACACTTCTGTGTCAGTCTGGGTCTGCAGAGGAAACAGGTGGCATGCCGAGATTCGGGTGACTCAGGACAGTTTCATGGAGAACTAGACACACCGCGGTGGGGGTGGGGGGGCCCTCTACCACGCCGGGGCCAGGGCGACACAGGCCAGGGCAGAGACTTCTTGAAGCCCAACCCCTTCTGGGCTGCCGGTCTCCCCTCCAAGGCCGTCAGATAAAATGTAGCACCACAACGATGTTTTAGTCCCATCTTGTCCCAAATACCACAGGAGACAGCTTGTACTAAGAAATTGTTGCACTGCTTATCTTAAATTCAGATTTAACTGGGTGTCCTGACTTTGTATTTGCTCAATCAGCTAACCCAACCAAAGCCAGGGGCCTGGAACCTTCTCTCCGTGCCCCCTATCTTCTCAAAGTGTGGCTTCCTGCGTCTCCTCCAGCCATGGTGAGCCCCAGGTTCTGGGTCCTGGGCCCGGAGTCTCACAGCCCAGCAGTCGGAGCCGCCAGAGGAAGAAGGCTGGTGGCCGTGCCACCCCTCCCTGTCTCCACCCGCATTCCCCACCCTCTCTGTCTGCTCTGTTTCTCCATCTTACCGCTACACGGCTGAGAAGCCAGTGGTTACCACAGGGGCCCTCTGCCTGCTCTTGGCCTAAATGGCTTAGAGGTCCCCAAAGCTGGGAGACGTCTCCGAAACCGTCTGCCCCAACCCCCTCATTTCACAGAAAGGAAACTCTAGAAGTCCGACTTGGCTGACAGTTGCATCAGAAACCCGGCCTCCCAGCCCCTGCCCAAAGTCCTGCCCATGGCCGTGGCTCGACCCCTCCCTGGTGTCTCAGCCTCTCTTCCTTGTGCTCCCATAACCACAGCCTGGGGATGTGCCCCCCAGTGAAAACAGTTGGGGTGCTTTTGCTGACAGTGGAGGTGACACAGGCTCCTTGGGGTGGGACCGTGGGAGTGGGGGTCGGTGGACACGCCGCAGCAATGTACTGTCCTTGGCGGGGCCGGTCCGGGCTCCATGCTGTGCACGCACCTCTCCCCGGAGAGGGGTTAGCACACTTTTCGCTTTGGGCCAGCCTGATAGGGGCAACGCGTGATCGCACCGTGAGTTTGCCTCCTGTGCCCACGTGCCCCGCTGGAGCTCCTGCCCTCGCTGGAAGTTTGGGGTTTGTTCTTCCTCATTCTTGACTTGTCTTTTTTCTTCTTAGTTTGTAGGAATTCTGTTTTCTATTATGAACAGTAACTGGCCATCTGGCATACAGATGATGAATGCGTTTTCTCAGTCTCTCGTTTGTCCCTTGACTTTGTGGATATCTTACAGTGCCGTGGCTAAAGGTTTGCACGGTCCCGGGTGTCTCTGTGTCCGTCTTTCTCTACATTGCTTTTGGGTTTCTGGTCTCGCATTGTCCAATCCTAACATCTCCTGTAGCTGCTTCAGATATTTTTGGCTCTGAAACTCTCATTATGAAATTGCTAAGCATAGGGGCACCTGTCTGGCTCTGTCGATGGAGCGTGCAGCTCTTGATCTCAGTCAGGGTCATGAGTTCAAGCCCTGTGTTGGGCATAGAGATTACTTTTTTTTAATATAATCAGAAAGACTCCCTGATGGGGTGTAAGGGAGGAGGGGAAACTGAATCCTCAATTTATTTTCTTTCTTTCTTTTTTTTTTTTTAAGATTTTATTTATTTATCAGAGAGAGAGAGGGCGAGAGCGAGCACAGGCAGACAGAATGGCAGGCAGAGGCAGAGGGGGAAGCAGGCTCCCTGCCGAGCAAGGAGCCCGATGCAGGACTTGATCCCAGGACGCTGGGATCATGACCTGAGCCGAAGGCAGCTGCTTAACCAACTGAGCCACCCAGGCGTCCCTAGAGATTACTTTTAAAAATTGTTTAAAACAGCAATTATAAAAATAGTTAAAATTTACGTTTAGCAATAAAACTGTTCAGCTGTCCTTGTCAACAGGCCGGAGCCATGCAGGCGCTCTCTGTGATCTCGTCCACTCGAGGAGAGGAGACCTTCTCCCTGTGAGAAGTTTCGTCCCAGCCCGGGAGGGCCGAAGCGCTGCCTGCAGGTAAAGCACTTCCCTCTCACGTCCGAGATCTCTGGAAGCTGCAGTCTTGGAAGAGCATAACCCAGGGGGTTCGGGTCCTCCGGTGTGATTGGAGAGCCCCCTCTTCCCCTTCCAAGTGGAGGCTTGGGTCCCGGGTCCTTTCGACAATCCCCATGGCCGTTGCAAAGACAAGCAGCCTTCCTGCTACGAGACCAGTGCTCTAACCCCTGAGCTACCCAGCCCCGCTAAGCAGCCTTCCTGCTAGCTGCCCCCTTGAGCCCCTGCGGCCTTTCTGCCCCGAAAGCTGGCAGCCACTGGGCCACATGGCTGCGAGCCAGGAGGCATTGCCTGCGGTGGCCGTGGGGCTCACGGACGCCAGGGCCTGGCCCGCGTGGGTCTGGTGAGCCGCCCGAGCCTGCCTGCTGTTTGCGGCCTGGGCCAGGGTGGCAGAACAGCTCCTTCCAACCATGGTCATGTTTTTCTAGTCTTTTCTTCCACTTCCTGCCCTTTGCTTTGATCTTTGCCCTCTGTTTCTCTTCAGAATCGCTGACTTCTGGTTTTACTTCTGTCTCTTTTCTCTCGGCCCTGCCTGACTGCCACTGGGGCCTCTGCCGGGGTGTGTGCACTGTCCCCGCCTCGGCTGGCTCAGGGCTCTTCCTCTGAAAGACACGAAACCTGGCAGATGAAGTGGGAGCCCCACCCCGGCCTTCCTGCCCCAGAGGTAACCCCCACCCAGGCTTGGGGATACCCTGTTCCCCCACCTGCTCATCCCTTTCCTGGGGGGAGAGTATGCACTAGCGATATTCGCGACTGTCTCACGTGCATCGTAACTTTCTATAAACGCCACGCAGGGTCCAGGCCCTTCTCCCACAGGCTGCAGAACTGGTCTCCTGGGGTGTCCAGTGATGTAATCCCTCCCTGGGTGCTGTGTCCATGCCTCCCTTCTGAGTATCTGCCTGTGCACAAGTCCCCAGATCTGTCACCAAGAAGTCGCCAGAACCACCGCCCGCCAGAGTCCCCATGGCTCCCTGTCACCCCCGGCACTCGGTGCTGGCCGAGGACTGACTGCGGTCCATGCAACGGGGCTGAACGGGAATTTCATTTCCTCCTTGGTTGCCTCTCCTGATCTAAAGTAGAGGTGAAAGCAGGGGGCTGGGGAGAGATGCGCACCCACGTTCGTAGCAGCATGAGTCCCAGTAGCAGCCCCAAGGGCCCGAGGGCTCATCGAGGGATGAACGGAGAAGCCAAACGGGGTCTCTCCAGGCAGCGGAACATTCTTCCGTCTTCAGAAGGCAGGAGCTCAGACACCGGCCGTGACCGGGGTGAGCCCGGGAGCTATTCCTCGGAGCGAGGGATGCCGGCCGCAAAAGGGCAGGTGCCGCGGGAGTCGATCCGACCCGGGGCGGGCGCCCGGAGCAGTCGGGCGCAGAGAGATGGGGCGCGGGATGGCGGGCGCCGGGGGGCTGGGGGACACCGAGGGGGCACTAGTATCCAGCGGGGGCCGAGCGTCAGTCCGGGAAGATGGGAAGGTTCTGGGGAAGGATGGCGAGGACGATCGCACCGCACGACGTAGGAATGCGCTTCGTGCCGTGGATCTGTGTGCTTGCGCATGGCTAAGGTGGCACATTGGATGGGCTCTGTATTTAACCACATTGTTTTTTAGAGTGAGCAGTGGGTTGGGGAGAGGAGGAGGGCCAGAGGAAAAGGGAGGGAGGGAATCTCAAGGAGGCTTCATGCCCCACATGGAGTCCCAACATGGGGCTCTATGTCAGGACCCTGAGACCATGACCTGGGCAGAAATCAAGAGTCAGCTGCTCAACCGACTGAGCTCACCCGGGACCCCCTAACCACATTTAAAAAAATCAGTGTTGATTCTTGCCACTGGCTAGTTTTGGGAGTATTCTGGAAGTTCTCTGGGCCTCACTTGCTTCTCTTGTTCCAGGACTGGGGGGTGGGGGCGAGCAGCTCAGCGGGCGTCTGTGTGGGTAAGTGCCCTTCGTGCCTGGCAAAAGCTGCCAGGCACTAATTAGGGGCTTCCTGTCTAGGAGAGCGAGTTCAGAGAAGCTGAATGACCTTTGAGTTCCTGTTGCTGCTACTTTGTTGTTTGTAACTGGAGCCCTCATCACCGGGACTCGGGATCCAAACATCATTTTGAAAACACACTTTTCAGTTGAGACAGAAGTCACATCCCGTACCGTTCCCCGTTCGGTGGGTTTTAGTCCACTCACAGGGTTGAACAACCACCACCGCTGTCTCCTTCCAGACGGTTGTCATCATCCGTCGCTCCTCATTCCTTCTTCCCCCTTCCCCCGGCGCCCACTCATCTCGTGGATTGACCTGGAACGCACATCCGGTGTAAATGTCTTTTGTGTCTGGCTCCTTTCGCTCAGCGTGTTTGCAAGGCTCATTCATTTTGTGATGCGTCAGTAATGACTTATCCATTCCTCTGTCACCACGTTCCCCCCTTTTGGCTCTTACGAAGAATGCTGCTGTGAACAATTCTGTATCCGTTCCTGGGTGCACAGATGTTCTCCCTTTTCTTGTTGCTATTGTTTCCTTACGGCCATTCTGGTGGGCGGGAAGCTTTGAAAAAGACATTCTTGATTTTCAAAAGCCTCCGATCAGAACTGTGATAGCACACGCTCTGGGATGGGGTGGAGGCCAGCGGTGGACGAAGGAGGCCCCCAGCACCAGCTCCACCCGGGAGAACCCCACCCTTGTCCGGTGAGCAGTTCGGAAATACCTGACATGGGAAACTCTTCCTCTCTGCCATTTGGATGGGCTTTTTTTTTTTTTTTTTAAAGATTTTATTTATTTATGTAACAGACAGAGATCACAAGTAGGCAGAGAGAGAGGAGGAAGCAGGCTCCCCGCTGAGCAGAGAGCCCGACACGGGGCTCGATTCCAGGACCCTGAGGCATGACCTGAGCTGAAGGCAGACGCTTTGACCCACTGAGTCTCCAAGGCGCCCCATCAGATGGGCTCCCTCCCCCCACCGATGATTGTTGCTTGTATCGTACAACCCCAACAGGTCAGGGTCGCTGAGCCTGCGACACCCACAAGGGACTGAGCCAGACCCACTGCAGATAACGCATGTCACCTCTGAGGGGACTTCAGCAGGGACACTGTCAGAAACTGTCATAGCGTATCAAAACTGCGATGTCCAGGCATATGCCGGCTACCAGACACACCTAAATAAAGTACGAGTGCACAAGGTTACACGTGAAAGACTAAGAGGAAAGACACACTTCAGCACCTGCTATCAGGCGAAATATGCTTTGGGGACCAAAGAAGAACATTTTGGGAACAATGTGAAAATCGTTTCGAGTCACATAAAGCAAAACCGGGCAGGACTGCCGGGCGAGATAGACGAATCCAGCGGCGGAGAAGGAGGTTTCTACGGGTTTCCTTGAGGGTATGTCAGTCAAACAGAAAATAGTTTGATGCCATTGCCGGAAATGTGAACAAGCCTGTGACTCTGGTTGCTCAGATGGGTCGGTGCCCCCCGTGCCTGTCCCCACGCCCATGAGTGGCATCAAAAACCAATGATGGCCTCATAGCCACAAGCAAGAAGCTAGTACGTTTGCAGACCTGCTGTCAGACCACGCTCTTGGAGCCCAGCGCAACTAGGTCAGAAGCAGTAACACAGGCGTCGCACGCTGCAAAGTTGTACAAACCACAGTGAGAATTTTTTTTTAAAGATTATTTATTTATTTGACAGAGAGAGAGAGAGATCACAAGTAGGCAGAGGGACAGGCAGAGGGAGAGGGGGAAGCAGGCTCCCTGCTAAACAGAGAGCCCAATGTAGGGCTCGATCCCAGGACCCTGAGATCATGACCTGAGCCACCCAGGTGCCCCTATAGAATTTTTAAAATACAACTACATTAATAAAAAAGAACTACATAATAACACTGGTGGGTGATGGGACTTCAAGTGAGCCTTACAGCAGGGGAAGGTGACATAAATTCTTTCTATGAGCCTATTAAGGGTATTACTTGAACTTTCCACACACGTACACTGGAGGCCCCAGGAAACCAATCCCCAACGGTAAACACTACTATGACCTCTATCACCACAGATTGGTTTTGCATGTTCTAGAACTTCCCATAAATGGAAACATATGACTTGGCACATCTATACACACACTAGCGTGTACATTCCTTTCTAGTACTAAGCGTCATTCCATAGTACTGAGTCACGGAAAATAAAGGGACCCCAGGAAAACCTTCTCTTTTTTGTCTCCTATTCCTGCTTCTGTTCTTGCTAGGAGCTACAGCCCCACCTTATACAGCACTTGGCCTGCTATGCACCTTTGCTTTAACTGGGTGACGTCTGTCCATTCAGCAGTGTGGCCTTGAGCAGATGGCCTAAACTCTCTGAACCTCCCCCCTTTCACCCCTAGAGTAGAAATAGTATTTGTGGCTTCACTGTATTGAACTCTGCCCACGGAACCTATCGTCTACAGGAGGACACTTTGGAGAGTGATGAGGGCACTGTGCAAGCCAGCGAGAGTGGGAGTTCATTCCAAGAGCGCAAAGATGAATCAATTAGGAATCATGTTGCCATTGTTAGTGATATTAATGTGTCAACAGAGAAAACCATGACATCAGTAGATGTCTAAAAGGTATTTGAAGTAATTCCACTTCTGGGTGTCGACTCCAACAAACGGAGACAGGGCCTGGAACAGACACTCACATACCAGCGCACAGAGCAGCGTGACTTACAGCAGGTGGAGGGGGCCGCCCAGGCACAGTCACCCGATGAACGGAGGATCACATGGGAGAGCCTACGACGGAATGTTATTCAGCCTTAAAGGGGAATAAAATTCTGTTTTTAAAGATTTTATTTGGGGGGGGCACCTGGGTGGCCCCATCAGTGATGGGTCCCGCTCTTGGTTTTGGCTCAGGCTGTGATCTCCATCCTCAGCTGAGTCTGCCTGAGACTCTCTCCTCCTCCCTCGGTTCCCCCCCACAAATAAATAAATAAATCTTAAAAGAGAGAGATTTTATTTTTAAATAATCTCTATTCTCAACATGAGGCTCAAACTCACAACCAGCAATGGAGAGTCATGGCCCTACTGACTAAGCCAGCCAGGGGCCCCAAAAGGAATAAAATTTTGGTATCTTTCAATGCCGATGAACTTCAAAAACATCCTGAGATAAGCCAAGAGAGAAAAGGGTACACAGTGTGTACAATTCCATTCTATGCGATGCCTGCAGTAACTCAGAACGACAGAAAAGTAGGATGGGGGTGCCGGGGGGCGACTGGGGAGCAAACATCTAATCGGGGCAGATTTCAGTTTGGGAAGATGGAAATACTCAGGGACAATGTGAGCGATTTGAGCTTAAACGGCGCTGAACTGTACTGTTAAAAACAGTTGAAATAGGGGCGTCTGGGTGGCTCAGTGGGTTAAAGCCTCTGCCTTCGGCTCAGGTCATGATCTCAGCGTCCTGGGATCGAGCCCCGCATCGGGCTCCCTGCTCAGCGGGGAGCCTGCTTCCTCCTCTTTCAGTCCCCCTGCTGTGTTCCTTCTCTCCCGGTCTCTCTCTGTCAAATAAATGAATAAGACTTTTTTTTTTTTTTTTTTAAAGATTTTATTTATTTATTTGACAGAGAGAAATCACAAGTAGATGGAGAGGCAGGCAGAGAGAGAGAGAGGGAAGCAGGCTCTCTGCTCAGCAGAGAGCCCGATGTGGGACTCGATCCCAGGACTCTGAGATCATGACCTGAGCCGAAGGCAGCGGCTCAACCCACCGAGCCACCCAGGCGCCCCAATAAGACTTTTTTTAAAAAGAAAAAGAAATATACATCCCAAGCCAAAAGGCAGTGCTATGCCTAATGGTGAAAGCCAGGAGCATTTTCATTAGCCAAGAACAAGATGGTATCCTCAAGATCACTGTTATTATTTGACACTGAAAAAGAGAAACACAAGGAGTGTATGTTGGAAAGGACAAAGCCAAGTTCTCGTTATTTGCAAATCAGATGATTGTACAGCGGAAAATTCCAAGAGACTCAACTGCGAGAGAATTTTAAGAAACTCGCGGAGGGCCCTGTTCTGTACCATTTCCTGCAGCTACGCCACAACGAGAGAAAGTAACCGACGCGTGAGGGAGCTGGGGTCGTCACTCTACCAAGCGTCGCTGGATGAGATGCCCGTCAGTGCTCCTCTTGGTGACAGCCCTAGCCCCCCCGTGGAGAGGGTTCCTGCCCCTGCCGCGGCTCTGACTGTGGTCGCAGGAGACATACGGCGGCCGCGAGCCCAGCAGGCAGCCCCCCTTGGTCCGGGAAGCGCCCTGCGGTTTCATCTGCCAGAATCATCTTGCCAGCTTGGATTCTAGTCTCTTCTCTGGGCCTGACTCAAGACTGGGCCCCCCGGGCTCTTCAGGCTTGTCCGACTTCGCCCAGGCTCGGAGCCGTGCAGGCCTGCGGGAGTGGACACACGCGCTGGTTCTGCCCGCATGGGCGACCACCTTGCTTCCATGACTCGGAATCCCTCTCTGCATAGCAGAGGCCAAGCCCGTCGCTTCTTAGGACTCCCGTGGTCCTTCTCCTTCTGCTTCCTGACATCCAGGCTGTTCATCTTCAAGCATGAGCCTAGCGCCCAGTTCACAGCACCGCCTGCACGAGCACTTCTGCGCACCCTTTGCCTCGCCCGTGCCACGGCTCCGGGCTGCTGGCCCTCCCGTGGGCGATCCTTGCAGCCGGAGCCTGCGAGACAGGCCGCTCAAAGGCCACGATCTCCTGGCGTGGCCCAACGGTGGCCACCGATGGCTCCGGCTACACCACGCTGGGAGCCCCGCCACTGAGTCGTGCAGAGGACCAGCCCACCAAATCCCCTCAAATGTCACGCCAGCTGGCACTCCCCGTTGCCAAGGCGCTGGCGTGACACAGCAGGGTTGCTGGGAGGGCCACTGCCACTCCCTTACGCCCCTCAGCAAACTCCAAGGAGAATTGGTTCCCTCGAGCGCGAGCGGGGCAGCTTTTGACCTCAGGATGGGAGCTACTCAGCCGGGACCTGAAACTGTGGACGGTCACCCGGCCTTGGGAGTCCGGGACTCACGCTCCCCGCCACTCCCGCACCCCCTGCGGTTCTTGTCTAGGAAGAGGAAGTTGCAAATCACTTGATTGTGTATTTCAGGAACTTCCCCCAAATCCATTTATCCAAACATTAAATTATTCGAGTAGCCTTTGTCGGGGTAACAGCTCCCGCCAGAGGACACTAGTGGGTGCCATGGGGCCCTCGTCAGAGGGCCTGTCGGAGGCCTGCAAGCGCTGCCCCCCCCCCCGGCCTTCCGCAGCCGCGCTCGGCCCCCGTCGTCGTCTGCGAAGGACCCGCCGAACCCGCTAAAACCAGCGCGCCTGGGCCTCACGCTCCCAAGAAGCTTGGTTTGGCCCAACTCGCAGGGGAGCGGCCACCACCGCGGGCGCGGGGGTCTGTCGTGTGCGACTGAAACCGATGTCCCTTCCTAGACCCGTGTGACTTCCTGTCGCCTCAAGGAGCAGGTCCAGGACCGGAATCCCTTCCCGCGCCGTCGTCAGCCTGGGTCAGAGCCGAGTAAACGGGCACCTCCCGGTTTCCGCCGCCGAGGCGGTGTTCTTCCTCATTGCACGGAGTCCAGTCAACTCGGCTTTGCTTGATCAACAGGTTTTCCTGGGGGTCACTTAAGGGGGCCCAGAACCCAGAGCTACAATCAGGATGGGCTGGGGACCCCCTCATTACCTTTGGTGGCTCTGGTGGAAAGAGACGGTGCGTGTCCTTAAAGCAGGTCGTGTTCGGTTCCCAAGTTAACTAGCCAAAGATGCAGACGAGTGTCCAAAGCCAGCTGGCCACACTGGCAGGGCCACATCTGCCCCCCCCCCCAGTCCCCGTGTGCCTCAGCTGGACGGGGCCTCCGAGTGTGGGAAGAGTTCGTGTCTTCTAACAACCGAGGCTTCCTGGGCTCCCACCTTACATGACCACCTTCATGGAAGGCAACATCGGTTTATTGAACAGGACTGTGAATTGTGCCTGTCACATGGCCGGGCCTCTGGCCCTTTACAGTCTGGATCTGTGCCTGGCAACTCCACCCCGGATACGATTTTTGTCCTGTTCCGTTTTTTTGCTTCTTTTTGAGACAGTTTTGGAGAGTTCTCTTTTTCAAAAAATGTCGTTCAGTTCATCAAGGATTTCAAAGGTATCGGCATAAAGTTACATGTAGTATGTAGTATTATTTTTTTAAAGATTTTATTTGACACAGAGAAGATTTGACACAGAGAAAGATCACAAGTAGGCAGAGAGGCAGGCACAGAGAAAGAGAAGCAGGCTCCCTGCCGAGCGGAAAGCCCGATGCGGGGCTCCATCCCAGGACCCTGAGATCATGACCTGAGCTGAAGGCAGAATTTTAACCCTCTGAGCCACCCAGGAACCCCAGTATGTAGTATTTTTAAATTAAATTTCAGACTCAGGCCAAACTTTATTTAGAAGGCTGTTTTAAAACTTCCCGCTGAAAGGGTGCCTAGTTGGCTTAGTGAGTGGGGCCATGCAGCTTTTCATCCTGAGGTTCTGAGTTTGAGCCCCATGTTGGATGTGGAGCCTCCTTAGAGAAAAAGTAAATAGTATAGGGGTGCCCGGATGACTCAGCGGGTTAGGCCTCTGTCTTTAGCTCAGGGGCTCAGGTCATGATCCCAGGGTCCTGGGATCAAGCCCCAAGTAAGGTTCTCTGCTCAGCGGGGAGCCTGCTTCCCACTCTCTCTCCGCCTGCCTCTCTGCCTAATTATAATCTCTCTCTGTCAAATAAATAAATAAAATCTTAAAAAAGAGTTAATAGTATATTTTTCAAAATTTCCAGTTGGAGTGTACAGAGAGGAAGTACTGTCTTTTCCTGGTTCATCCTAATTTCTTAGCACTGCACTCCGTAATCTATCTGATTTTCATTTCTTGGAATTGGTGAACAATTTCTCTGTGGCCCACAGCATGGTATTTTTCTGAATGTTTTGTATGTGCTTGAAAAGTGTGTATCCTCTGTTTGCTGGGCACAGTTCTCTGTGTATCAGATCAATGTTGGTCTTTTGCATCAAACATTTAAACGTTAAAAGATAAACTGTTAACAAAGAAAACACAACTGACCTTTCTTTTCTTTCTTTCTTTCTTTTTTTTTTAAGATTGTATTTATTTGGGCGCCTGGGTGGCTCAGTGGGTTAAGCCACTGCCTTCAGCTCAGGTCATGATCTCAGGGTCCTGGGATTGAGTCCCGCATCAGGCTCTCTGCTCAGCGGAGAGCCTGCTTCCCTTCCTTTCTCTCTGCCTGCCTCTCTGCCTACTTGTGATTTCTCTCTGTCAAATAAATAAATAAAATCTTCTAAAAAAAAGATTGTATTTATTTGCTTGACACAGAGATATCACAAGTAGACAGAGAGGCAGGCAAAGGGACAGGGGGAAGCAGGCTCCCCACTGAGCAGAGAGCCCGATGCGGGGCTTGCTCCCAGGACCCCAGGACCATAACCTGAGCCTAACGCAGAGGCTTAACCCACTGAGCCACCCAGGCACCCCCACAAGTGACCTTTCAAAATGATCTTGAACTGGGGATAGCCAGAAGCCTTGAAGTCAAAGATTAGTAAATTTTTGCATGGAAACTACCACGAATCAAGTCAAAGACACATCACAAACCAGGCGTATTCACAACACATGTGTGTGTAGGTCAAAGTTATGATTGGGAATACGGAAGGACCGCTCTGTACCAATAAGAAAAAGTTGTGGGAATCTGAGCACAGATATGACTAGATTGGGCACGGAAGGGAACTTTGGGGCACCTGGGGAGCTCAGTCAGTTGAGTGTCTGACTCTTGGTTTAGGCTCAGGTCATGATCTCAGGGTCATGAGATCCAGCCCTGTGTTGAGTTCTGAGCTCAGCGTGGAAGCTGCTGGAGATGCTTCTTATGCCTTTACCCACCATGCTCACAAGTCCTCTCTCTGGCTTGGTCTCTCTCAAATAATTAAATAAGTCTTTTTCTTCTTTTTTTTTTTTTTCATTTTTTTAAAAAGATTATTTATTTATTTGACAGAGAGAGATCACAAGTAGGCAGAGAGGCAGGCAGAGAGAGAGAGGAGGAAGCAGGCTCCCTGCCGAGCAGAGAGCCCGATGCGGGGCTCAATCCCAGGACCCTGGGATCAAGACCTGAGCCGAAGGAGAGGCTTAACCCACTGAGCCACCCAGGCGCCCTTTTTTTCATTTTTTTTAAAGGAAGGAACTTCAAAGTCTAGTAAAGAGAATAAAGGAGTGTCTGACCTCACTCCTACTGAAAGAAATGCAAATAAAAAGCAAACTCTGCTTTTTCGCTGATTAGATTTACAAAGGTGAAACTTTTGCTCCAACGCAGCCAAACGACCTAGTAATCCGGCTTCTAGAAGTCTCAGCTAACGATACCCTTGCCCAAGTCCACAAAAATACACGTGCAGGGATTCCAGATTGTTTATGGTGGTAGAGGCACAGACAGAAAAGCCGGGAACGATGCAGCTGCCGCCCCCAGAGTACCAGCTGAAGCTACGTAGAGCGTCTTCGTACTGTGTCGACACGGCAGTTTTGCCGAAGAGCAAAAATAAAGCTCATCTGCACGGAGCCCGGAAGGGGAGGTCGGCGAGTGTAGCTTGAGTCCTGGGAGGCGGCGGAGGTTCGTGGGGCCCGCTCCTGGCCGGGAAAGCGAGAAACGGTTCTTCTTGTTCTGTGCAGTTTGGATGTCTTTGTAACGAGCAGGTATTTTTAAAAGGCAAAGTTTGTTTAAAAAAAAAAAAAAAAAAAAAAGGACTCTAAAAAGTGTTCTGGCTAGGGAGGGGAAACAGGCCCCGTGGGGCCGGGACCCCTCTGATCCCAGGTTGGCGGGACTCCCCGCGGCTCGCTGGTCGCCGTAGAAACGAGCTGGAAGCGGGGGCGTCGGTGCTGGCTGGTAGCCGCGAAGGCAGTGACTCAGCAGAAAGCCCGGCCCATTCACTGTTCCGCCCGGTGACTTCCATTCTCTTCTAGAAAAACAACAGCCGGGAATGCTTCGGTGTCACAGTTGCAGTCTGGTGAGGGGACACGGAACGAAGGCGGCCGAAGTCGCCCCTCTCTGCCCGCGGCTCGTGCGCCCGGGCTCTCCGCCCGCCTCTCCTCCGGCCTCTCCTCCGCCTGCGGAGCCGCGGCCCACCCGGGCCCTCCGGCCAGAGCCTCCCCCGGGCAGCCTGAAGCCTCCTCGGGCTTCCGCGGCAACGGGCGGCTCAGAGACCAGGACTTGGCTCTCGGGGATCTTTAGGAAAAACGAAACCAGACCAGAACGACCCCCGCCCGCCGCTAGTGGAGGAGCTGGGTCGGAGCCCACTCGCTGCCTGGCCACGGCTCTGTCGCGGCGGGCGGTAAACCCGTGGCCGAGTTGAACATCTTGCTATTCTTTCTTTGTGAAGCCACCGCGCTGTGCTCACACTGACAGAGCTGAGGCCAGAAGCTGGGCTGTGCTGAGCCCCCGCGGGGGCAGGACGCGAGGCCAGAGCGTGAGGCAGGGTCGGGCGCGCTCGGAAGCGTGGCCGGGTCGGCGGTGGCCTGCCCGGGCCCAGGGCGCGCAGGGGAGACGGTACAGGGCAAATGGGAGAAGACAAGATGTGCTGGTTCTGGTTCCTCAAGGTGAAGCAATACTGGAAGAGATAATGGCTTGGAATTTTCCAAAACCCCAGACTGAAGGAGGTTACAAAATTACGAGCATTAAACAATGTAGATATAAAGAAAACCAGAAGCCGGCACAGGACAGTCAACCTGCTGGAAATCCCAGACAGAGGACTCTTCAAAGTGGCCCGGGAAGGCACTGTGACGGCCGCCGGCTCTCCAACGGAAAGACCAAAAGCTGATAGGACAGTGCCTGTGGGGGTTGAAAGAGAAAGATGGCCAACATGCAGGTCCATACCCAGAAGAGGAACCTTTAAAAGTGAAGGCAAAAAAAGAAAAAGAAGGAGGAGAAGGAGAAGAAGGTGGCGGGAAAATCAATACATTTCCCGCCAAGGTTGGGGCCGCTCGAAGCTAACCAGCCCATACTGTAAGAAGTGTAGCAGGGAGTTCTTTAAGCTGAGGGAAATGATCCTACACATGAAAAGAGACTCAACATCATCGGTCATTAAGGCTGTGGACATTGAAAGTGCCGGAAGATAGTACTTCTCACCGACAAGAATGGCTGCCATCAGACGGATGGATAGTACCAAGGCTTGACAAGAACATGGAGAAACTGGAACTCTTGTCCACGGCTGGGGGGATGAATCCTATCTTAAGAAAGTTGTCCAGGGCCACCTGGGTGGCTCAAAGCCCCGCATCGGGCTCTCTGCTAAGCAGGAAACCTGCTTCCTCCTCTCTCTCTCTGCCTACTTGTGATCTCTCTCTCTGTCAAATAAATAAATAAAATCTTTAAAAAAAAGAAAGAAAGAAAGAAAGTTGTCCAGGGGCGCCTGGGTGGCTCAATGGGTTGGACCTCTGCCTTCAGCTTGGGTCATGGTCTCAGGGTCCTGGGATCGAGCCCCGCATCAGGCTCTCTGCTCAGCGGGGAGTCTGCTTCCTCCTCTCTCTCTGCCTGCCTCTCTGCCTACTTGTGATCTCTCTCTGTCAAATAAATAAATAAAATAAAATAAAGAAAGTTGTCCAGGGTCCTACCGTATTCGCCCCAGCCCTCTTAATAAACACATGAAGGAAATGCACATTTCCTCTATAGCATATTTATTATGTACAATCTTACTTTGAAATAGACCCAAGTCTATGCTGTGGGACCCGCGTAGGGTGTTTGGTAATGTTTATAGGAGTAGTTAAAATCAGAATATTTATTGGCGTCTCCTATAGTGATGGTCCCCGCTCCTTTTCTTGACCCAATTTGCTGCTAAGAAATGAAGTAACTTGAGAAAGAACGGGAGGGAGGGAGGAACGGATGGATCCAGGATGGAAGAACCAGTCTGCACTAGGAAGGGAGCATGTGAGTGAGCGCACGTGAAAATAACAGCAGCAATGCCTTTGGGGGATTTAAAATATATGAAAAGAACAGTGTCAAAGGCAAGAGGGGATAAATGCAGGGATGCATGAGGGTAAAGATGAAAAAAAGGAGAAAGGGGGGGATGCCTGGGTGAGGTGTCTGCCTTGGGCTCAGGTCATGATCCCGAGGTCTTGGGATCGAGCCCCGCATCAGGCTCCCTGCTCAGCGCGAAGCCTGCTTCTCCCTCTCCCTCTGCTGCTCCTCTTGGATGGCGCAACTGCCTGAAAGCAGAACTGTGTGTGCGCCTGCATGTGTGTGTGTCCTGCGGGGGGGGCAGTACTGGTTCAAGGGCGCAGAGCTCATGCTGGTAGGATGGAAAAGCTCCAGTGTGCAGAGAGTGGGGAATGCTACATCACAGTGAAGATGTAATGCACAGAACTGTATACAAATACCCGGTGATATGTATTGTCATTTAAATTTGGCAACACACACACACACACACACACACTCCTACACACATCTTGGTAAATACATTAGAATGTTAATGGATAAACAATGATTGCCAGGCTGGATAAAAGCAGGGAAAAGGGGCGCCTGCGTGGCTCAGTGGGTTAAGCCTCTGCCTTCGGCTCAGGTCATGGTCCCCGGGTCCTGGGATCGAGCCCCGCATCGGGCTCTCTGCTCAGTGGGGAGCCTGCTTCTTCGTCTCTCTCAGCCTGCTGCTCTGCCTACTTGTGATCTCTCTCTGTGTCAAATAAATAAATAAAATCTTAAAAAAAAAAAAAAGTGGGGGAAAAACTCCAAGAAGATGCTGCTTAAAAGAGACATTATGTTTTTTAAAAAATTTATTTACTTGAGAGACAGAGAGGGACAGCACCAGCAGGGGACTAGGTGGACAGAGAAGCAGACTCCCTGCTGCACAGCGAGCCTGAAGCAGGACCGATCTGAGCCAAAGGCGACACTTAACTGAGCGAGCCACCCAGGTACCTCGAGACATTATATTTTTTAAAAAAAACAACTTTACTGAACTAGAATTGATACAAAAGGAACTGCACAGTGAAGGTTTTATCTGTGAAACCATCATTCCCCAAAGTTTCCTCATAGTCCCGGCAGCCCCTCCCGCGGGCACCACCGAGGAGCTCTCTGCGCCCAGAGGTGAGTCCGCACCGCCCAGAACCCGGAGCTGGTGCCATGGGCACGCGCTCCTCCGCCCGCTGGGTCGCTTCCCAGCTTCTCGCACAGCCTTCTTCCGTTGTATGGAGCATGCACTTTGCTTGTGCGGTTGCCTGATGTCCATGTGGGTTGTTGCCACCGGCCAGCTGTCGTGGGTAGGGACGTCGTGAGCATCTGTGTCCCGGTCTGTGTGTGGACGCATGAGTGCAGTTCCCCTGCGGAAATCCTGCAAGCGGAATGGTCACACCGCATCGTACAGGTGTGCAATGACCTTGTAAGGCACCGTGAGACCGTTTTCCAAAGCGACAGAACCGTCTTACAGTCCCACCAGCTGTGTGTGTGCAAGAGCAAAGCCGATCTGGAAAGCCCCGCGTGCTCACCGGCCGTTGAGATGAACACTTACTCCATGGTCCTAGTAACAAAGCTAGTGCGGTGTGGGTGTGATGGGTGTGGTGGGTGCGGCAGGACCCACGCTAGACAGATACCGAGTCCCTGCTTTCGTTCGGGGCGGAAAGATAGTCATTTTACAGCCTGCTGTGGGGTAAACGGGCTGTCCACGTGGGGGGAAAAGACCCCGTGATGTCCGTGCACCAACAAAACCAAACATCAACCTAAATGTGAGAGAGAAAGCAATGGAGCATCTTGGGGTCGAAGGAGACGGTCCTCCTGCCCTTGGATGGGCATGACGCTCTTCAACGGAACTAGGCTTCCCTGCAGCTACGAACCACTCACCAAAAGGCTTCATTGGGAGAGTGAAAAGGTGGACTCGTGGCGTCCAAGACGTCTGTCCTGCCTGCCCACTGAGGTTTAGCACCTCTTGTCCCTGCGGGGACACGCCCCCGAACCGGGGACACAGCTGTGAGCCGGAGACACAGCGCTCGAGCGCAGTGAAGATGGGGAAATGCGGGTACCGGGCTCGACGGGCCTGCACGGACGCCAGCCCAGGCGGGACAGCCCCTGGCTCGGCAGGAGGCCAGGAGGCCGTGGGTGGGCTCTAGTCACACAGGGGGACAGTCCACAGGAACGCAAAGCAATGAGGCCCCGCTGCGGGCCGCGCCGAGGAGCTCCGACTGCAGTCTATGTGTGGGGCTCTTCCGCGTGAGGGATCTTTCTAGAACGACGAAAGTGTCTTTGTACTGCTTTTAAACGTGCCCATGAGCTCTTTGGCACTCCGGTCACCCAAAGTTGGGCTGTAATTCCTGTCCCCCGGGAGTACAGACCGGTCTTAGCCGCTGGCTTCTCCCGATGACAGTGCCCAAAGACCAGGCGGCGAAGGTGACACTGCCTGCCCCGGGGCTCTCTCAAGACACTCTGCCTTAAATAAGTCAGACAGAGAAAGATAATTATCATATGACTCCCCCTGATAGGAGGAATTTGAGGGGCAGGGCCAGGGTCGTGGGGGGCACGGAGGGAAAAAATGAAACCAGATGGGACCAGGGAGGGAGACAAACCGTAAGAGACTCTTTTTTTTTTTTTTTTAAAGATTTTTATGTATTTATGTATTTATTTATTTGAGAGAGAGACAGTGAGAGAGAGCATGAGAGGCGGGAAGGTCAGAGGGAGAAGCAGACTCCCCGTGGAGCTGGGAGCCCGATGCGGGACTCGATCCCGGGACTCCGGGACCGTGACCTGAGCCAAAGGCAGTTGCTTAACCAACTGCGCCACCCAGGAGCCCCAAGAGACTCTTTCTTAAAAAATTTGTATTTATTTTTTAAATTTCTCTTCCGTGTTCCAGATTTCATCATTTATGCAGCACACCCAGCACTCCATGCCGTCCGTGCCCTCCCGAATACGCACCACCACGTCCCTCAGAGTCCACAGTCTGTCGTGGTTGTCTCCCCCTCTGATTTCCCCCAACTCCCTTCTTTGTAAGAGATTCTTAATCTCACAAACAATCTGGGGGTGGCTGGGGATGGACACCGGGGAGGGCATGCGCTACGGTGAGCGCTGTGAAGCGTGTAAGCCTGACGATTCACACACCTGCACCCCTGGGGCTAATAATACATTATGTGTTAAAAAAAAAAAAAAAAAAAAAAAGATGCTCCACCTCAGCAGCCAGCAACCTTGCTGGGAAGAGGCCACATGGTTACGTTCGGGGGTCTTCGCCCCAGCAGGGCCCGCGGCTGACCGTGGGGTGCAGGGGCCTCCGGATGGTGCCGACTCCCAGCCCTCACTCCGCCCCCACCGACGTGGAGTAGAGCAGATGAGGCGACCCGTCCGAGGCCTGTCCAGACTGCAGGTTCTGGGGCAAAAGGGAGGTCATGGTCTCAGCCCCGAAATTTTGGGGTGCTTCAGGGCAGACAGATCACGGTCTAAGCCATGCCTGCCACGTGGCTGGACACATACATGAAAAGTCACCGAGTCATGCAGACGCAGGTGGTATACTTTTCCACTTGCCGGTTGTCCCTCCTTAATGACGTCTATCAAAAATGCGCAGCCTCTGAGGGTCTGGCTCGGCCAGCCGGGCGGAAGGTGGGCGGTGGTACTGCTACACACTGACGCCGGAGGCTTCTGGCAACCGGGCAGCCCAGGTTCCATGTTCTCACTGAGGCTGGTGTGGTCTGTGAGACACAGACGAGGATATGTCCAGGGACAGCTGGAGTAGGGGTAAAAAGCTTGGGGGAGGGCACACTGCTAGGGATGTCATTTGGGAATGACCGATACACAGATGGTGTTTCGAGCCCTGAGGATGAGTGAGGTCAGCACAGGGGGGAGTGGAGGCTGCAAAAGGGGCCCAGGGCGCTCCCTCGCGGACTCCCACCTTCTCGAGGCTGTGCAAAGGAGACGGAGAGGGCAGTGTTTCAGAGATCGCAAGAGGAGGGCGGTCAGAAGGGTCCATAGGATAAAGTGAGGAAGGAGCCACTGGGTTTGGCACCACGATCATTAGTGTCCTTGACATAGCACTTGGGTGCAGAGTGGCGGGGTGGGGCAGATCAGAAGGGGTCCAGTATTCAAAAAACTATAAAGTACTCCTGAAAGAAATGCAGGAGGACACAAAGAAATGGAAAAACATTCCATGCTCATGGATTAGAAGAACAAATATTGTGAAAATGTCTATGCTACCTAGAGCAATCTACACGTTTAATGCAATCCCTATCAAAGTACCATCAACTTTTTTCAAAGAAATGGAACAAATAATCCTAAAACTTATATGGATCCAGAAGAGACCTCAAATAGCCAGAGGAACGTTGAAAAAGAAAGCCAAAGTTGGTGGCATCCCAATTCCAGACTTCAAGCTCTATTACAAAGCCGTGATCACCATAACAATAAGGTACAGGCACAGAAACAGATACATAGACCAGTGGAACAGAGTAGAGAGCCCAGATATGGACCCTCAACTCTATGGTCAACTCATCTTCGACAAAGCAGGAAAGAATGTCCAGTGGAAAAACAACAGTATCTTCAAAAAATGGGGTTGAGAAAACTGGACAGCCACATGCAGAAGAATGAAACTGGACCCTTTTCTTACACCACACACAAAAATAGACTCAAAATGGATGAAAGACCTTAATGTGAGACAGGAATCCATCAAAATTCTAGAGGAGAACACAGGCAGCAACCTCTTTGACCTCAGCCGCAGCAACATCTTCCTAGGAACAACGTCAAAGGCAAGGGAAGCAAGGGCAAAAATGAACTATTGGGATTTCATCAAGATCAAAAGCTTTTGCACAGCAAAGGAAACAGTCAACGAACCCAAAATACAAGTGACAGAATGGGAGAAGATATTTGCAAGCGACATATCAGATAAAGGACTAGTATCCAAAATCTATAAAGAACGTATCAAACTCAACACCCAAAGAACAAATAATCCAATCAAGAAATGGGCAAAGGACACGAACAGACATTTCTGCAAAGAAGACATCCAGATGGCCAACAGACACATGAGAAAGTGCTCCACCTCACTCGACACCAGGGAAATACAGATCAAAACCACAGTGAGATCCCACCTCACACTAGTCAGAATGGCTAAAATCAACAAGTCAGGAAATGACAGATGCTGGCGAGGATGCGGAGAAAGGGGAACCCTCCTACACTGTTGGTGGGAATGCAAGCTGGTGCAACCACTCTGGAAAACAGCATGGAGTTTCCTCAGACAGTTGAAAATAGAGCTACCCTACAACCCAGCAATTGCACTACTGGGTATTTACCCCGAAGATACAAATGTAGTGATCCGAAGGGGCACGTGCACCCGAATGTTTATAGCCGCAATGTCCACAATAGCGAAACTATGGGAAGAGCCTAGATGTCCATCAACAGATGAATGGATGAAGATGTGGTGTAAATACACAATGGAATACTATGCAGCCATCAAAAGAAATGAAATCTTGCCATTTGCAAGGACGTGGATAGAACTAGAGGGCATTATGCTGAGCAAAATAAGTCAATCAGAGAAAGACAATTATCATATGATCTCCCTGACATGAGGAATTCGAGAGGCAAGGTCGGGGGTTTGGGGGGTAGGGAAGGAAAAAATGAAACAAGATGGGATCAGGAGGGAGACAAACCATAAGAGACTCTTAATCTCACAAAACAAAGTGAGGGTTGCTGGGGCAGGAGTGTAGGGAGAGGGTGGTTGGGTTATGGACATTGGGGAGGGCATGTGCTATGGTGAGTGCTGTGAACTATGTAAACCTGACAATTCACAGACCTGCACCCCTGGGGCTAATAATATATTATATGTTAATAAAAAATTAAAAATTAAAAAAAAAAGAAGGGGTCCAAGACGGGTGCCTGAGTGGCTCAGTGGGTGAAGCATCTGCCTTCAGCTCAGGTCATGATCCTGGAGGCCTGGGGAGGAGTCCCGCATCAGGCTCTCTGCTCCGTGGGGAGCCTGCTTTTCCCTTTCCCTAACTCTTCCCGTTCATTTGTGCTCTCTCTCTCTCTCTTTCATCAATCAATCAATCAATCAATCAATCAATCTTTTTAAAAAAAGGAGTTGACGAGGCCATGGGGAGATGTAAGGAAATAGACAACTATTTTGAGAAGTTTGGCTACCAAGAGGAACAGGGGCATGTGGGTGGCTCAGTCAGTTAAGCATTAAACTTTTTAAAAAATATCTTATTTATTTGAGAGAGAATGAGAGAGAGCGAGCGAGCATGGGGTGGGGAGGGCAGGACAAGCAGACTGAGTGCAGAGCCCAACACAGGGCTTGACATCAGGACCCCGAGATCACAACCTGAGCCAAAGACACTTAACTGACCGAGCCACCCAGGTGCCTCCAGCATCCGACTCTTGATTTCCACTCAGGTCACGATCTCAGGGTTAGGGTTAGACTGAGCCCTGTGCCGGGCACCATGCTGGCAGTGGAGCCTCCTCGAGATTCTCTCCCTCTGCCCCCTCACCTGCTCACTCCTTAAAAAAAGTAAATGAAATAAAATAAACTGTTTAAAGATGAACAAAGAATTGGAGTTGTAATTGGAGAGAGGTGTTGGGTCGAGAGCGGATGCTACTGGGACAGGCGTGGTGATGCAGGAGAAAGGCGGGGCGACCTTAGGAGTGAAGAGCTCCTCAGAAGAGAGGAGAAACTTGTGACTCTGGCCATGGCAGATGACAAATACTAGAATAGCCTTCTGATTGTAAACAACTAGAATGCAGGCAAAATATTGAAAATAGGCAGTGCCAGACTGTGATCAGAAGGAAACCAAATGCAGCGACCCCAGTGAGCAGCCTGGACTTTGGCCTTAAGGCTCTTTCAGATCATGGTGCAGGAAGGGGTCTCCTGAGTTGAACCTGTGGCCTCCGTTGTTAGCCCTAGCAAGCCAAGAGTGGAGAGAAAAAAAAAAAAGAAAAAGATCAGAAACATCTGATTAATCCCGAAGAAGTCCGGAATGGAGGAGAAAAGGAACGAAGGACAGACGGGACAGAAACAAATAGCAAGAGGCGGCCTTAAAGCCGACCATTCAACAGGCCAATTAAAAGGCAGAGATTATCAGAATGGTTAAAAAAGAAAGAACAAACCACGTGCTGTCTACAGGTGCACTTTAAATAAAGACCCAGGCAAGTTCAAAGAACAGAACAGAAAAAAAGTATCGAGAAATCAGTTAAGCATAAGGAAGTGGGAGTGACTACACCCAACAAAGCTGATAGCAAAAGAAGGAACATTTCCAGAGATGAAGAGGGGTGTTTCCTGATAATAAAAGGGTCAGTTTGGGGCGCCTGGGTGGCTCAGTGGGTTAAAGCCTCTGCCTCCGCCTCAGGTCATGATCTCAGGGTCCTGGGATCCAGCCTGTATCGGGCTCTCTGCTCAGCAGGGAGCCAGCTTCCTCCTCTCTCTCGGCCTGCCTCTCTGCCTACTTTGTGACCTCTGTCTCTCAAATAAATAAATAAATAAAATCTTAAAAAATAATTGATAAAAGGGTCAGTTTATCAAGAACAAGTAACAGTGCAGGACGCCTGGGTGGCTCAGTTAGTTAAACGTCTGACTTCAGCTCAGGTCATGATCTCAGCGTCCAGGGATGGAGCCCTGCGTCGGGCTTCCCCACCCAGCGGGAAGCCTGCTTGTCCCTCCACCCCTCCCCCTGCTTGTGCTCTCGCTCCCTCTCTCTCAAATAAATAAAATCGTTCAAATGGAAAGAGCACATAACATTCCTAAATGTGAATGCAGCCAACGGAACTGTCTTAGATGTAGCAAAACCTGACAGAACCCAAAGGAGAAGGACAAATTGACAGTTACATTTGGAGACTTCGCTACTGTTCTCTCAGTCGGCCAGAGCAAACTGGGAGAGAAAATGAGTTAGGATACTGAAGACTTGGACACCCCTAGCAACCACCTCGAGCTAATCTACATTTATAGAACACACCACCCAACTGTACAATGTACGCGCTCTTCAAATAAACGTGGAACGTTCACCGACCTAAACCATGTGCTAAGCCATACACCAGGTCTCAATATTTTTAAGACATGAAATCAGAGTAAATTCTCTGTACTACAATGTAATTAAAAACACCTAGGGGCGCCTGGGTGGCTCAGTGGGTTAAGCCGCTGCCTTCGGCTCAGGTCATGATCTCAGGGTCCTGGCATCGAGTCCCGCATCGGGCTCTCTGCTCAGCGGGGAGCCTGCTTCCTTCTTCTCTCTCTCTCTGCCTGCCTCTCAGTGTACTTGTAATTTCTCTCTGTCAAATAAATAAATAAGAAAGAAAATGGGTTAAGAAATTTTAAGAAAAAAAAAAAACAAAAACAAAACACCTAAAAAGTGATAGGCAAAATCCCCAAATAATTGGAAATTACGTCTAAGGGGCGCTCGGGTGGCCCAGTAGGTTGAGCGTCTGCCTTCAGCTCAGGTCATGATCTCGGGGTCCTGGGATCGGGCCCTGCATTGGGCTCTCTGCTCAGCAGGGAGCCTGCTTCCCCACCTCTCTCTGCCTGACTCTCTGCCTGCTTGTGATCTCTCTCTCTCTGTGTCAAATAAATAAATAAAATCTTAAAAAAAAAAAAAAATCTCCTTCCCTGGGGCGCCTGGATGGCTCAGTGGGTTAGGCCTCTGCTTTCGGCTTGGGTCATGATCTTGGGGTCCTGGGATCAAGCCCCGCATCAGGGTCTCTGCTCAGTGGGGAGCCTGCTTCCCCCTCTCTCTACCTGCCTCTCTACCTACTTGTGATCTTTCTGTCAAATAAATAAATAAAATCTTAAAAAAAAAAAAACTCCTTCCAAGGAAGTCATTGGTTGAAGAAGTAATTAAAAGGGAAATTAGAGAACATTACGAACTCAATGATAATGACAACAGAACATACCAAAATGCACAGAATGTTCTCAAAGGGAATTTATAGCTTTAAATGCTTATGTTAGAAAAAAGATTTATTTACTTTTTTATTTTAAGTGATGTTTTACTGACCAAGGCATCCAGGTGCCCTGAGAAAAAGGTTTAAAAGAAACGATTTAAGGTTACACTTTAAGAAGCTGGAAAGGAGGGGCGCCTGGGCGGCTCAGTGGGTTAAGCCGCTGCCTTCGGCTTGGGTCATGACTCAGGGTCCTGGGATCGAGCCCCGCATCGGGCTCTCTGTTCAGCGGGAGCCTGCTTCCTCCTCTCTCTCTCTCTGCCTCTCTGCCTGCTTGTGATCTCTCTCTGTCAAATAAATAAATAAAATCTTAAAAAACAAAAAAAAAAAAGCTGGAAAGGATGAGTAAATTAAGCCCCAAATAATTTTTATTACTCCAAAATAAGCACAAGAAAGGAAATAATAAAAGAGTGGAAATCATCAAGAGAAAATGGAGAAAAGGAGAAAAACTGAGACCAAAACTTGCTTCTTTAGAATGACCAAACAAACTGATAAACTTCTATCTATGCTGATCAAGAAACAAAGAAAAGACACAAAACACCAATGCAAGCAATGAGGGGCCATCAGTGCAGATCCCGTGAAGGGTGGGTGAAGGGGTATTATCAACTCCAGGTCAGCTGAGATACAAGCAAATTCCTTGAAAGACACAATTACTGAAACAGACACAGGAAGAAACAAAATCCGAATGGCCCAGTTATCTGAGGGAATTTAATCTTAAGATTTTATTTTTATGTAATCTCCAGCCCCGACATGGGGCGCACACATGACCAACGGAGCCAGCCAGGCATCCCTGAAGGAACGGAACTTGTGGGCCCGGGTGGAGATGGCTTCATTGGTGAACACTGAGGGACCCCAAGCACTCCGAGCCCTTTAAGGACATAGGAGAAGGGAAGGCTTTCCAGCTGCTTTTATGTGGGCCCTGGTACCAAAACCAGAGACATGTTACCAAGAAACTGCAGGTCAATGTCCCTCAGGAACACACAGGCAAAAATTCCCAAGAGATACCGGCAGAGGTGAAAGACAGAATGACAGCCATTTCACACCCAGGTCTGAGAACAAGGCAATGACGTCCGTCTTCACCACCTCCACACAACACGGGTTCGAGGCCCTAACCAGCGCAGTTGGCAAGAAAAAGAAGGGAAAGGCATACAGATTGGAGAAGAGGCGAGAAGTACCTTTATTTCTGGAAGAAATGACTGCATATGGAGACTATTCCAAGATGTTTACCCCCAAAACGCCTAGAGTTTGGTCCATTCCTTGATTTTGGTACCAAAAGATGAAACAGAAACCTGCTGGAGCTATTAACTGAATTTCAGCAAACCTAAGTAACGCGGACACAACTCCGTTGCAGGGATCGAGCCTCACATCAGGCTCCCTCTCCGTCCCGTGGTTAGCGAGAAGACAAAATGAAGGGGCGCCAGGTGGCTCAGTGGCTCGCCTCTGGACTCCTGGTTTGGGCTTAGCTCGTGATCTCGGGGTTGGCTGACGGAGCCTCAAGATGGGCCCACGTGCTGGGCATGGAGCCTGCTTGGGATTTTCTCTCTTCCTCTCCTTCTGCCCCCCACCCGCAACCCAAAGGAAAGAAAATAAAATTAAGGTACCATCTACAATAGCACCAAACCCCACAAAAAGCTGCTGGCAGGCAGGGGGAACAATGGCCCCAGAGGACTTGTTGGGGGTGGGGCAGGGTGGCGGGTCTGACGCTGGGCTGGGTGGGCTGGGAACCCCGAGGTGAAAAGCATCGGAAAGACTCGAGCCTCTTAGGGCCACAAACTCCGGGAGCACAGCCAGAGATCGACACGTGAGCGTTTATTCCTCCCGGCCAGCTAGCACCTGGGCGGCGCCGGGCTCCGCGGGGCATGTAGTGTGACTGGTGACCGCAGCCGGGAGCCCGGGCCGCTTTCCGAGCCGCACAAGGCCGTGAGACCGACTCGCTCTTCGGAACGGGAGTCCCATCTTCTTCCTCCCTCTCTGTCTCGCTTCCAACTCCCACCTGCCAGGGGCCTCTCGCTGTCGGGGGAACTGGAGGTTAGGGCCCAGCCCTGAGTGAGACCCAGCCAGTGGGCTCTGGAGCCTGGGCAGGCTTGGCACCCGTCAGTGGGTGTCCCCCGGGGGGGGGGAGCGGGGGCCTGGCCAGCAGGCCATCACATTAGGCTTCGCCCCCCAGGTCCCCAGGGCAGCTGGCAGACACGGGCCCGATGAGAGGGGAACCCCAGAACAGACACGCCTCGCTTTTCCAAGTTACAAACGGCGGGGAGGGCCCCGGGACCCACAGGCTCTGTTCTACGGAGAGGCCCCAGTCCCCTGGGGCTTCAGCCACGTCCAGAGAGAAGCGTTAGGGGCCGCCCTGGCCAGCTCCCAGGGGAGCCAGCCCCCTGCTCCACGCTCCTGGACCGGCGCCCCCCCTGCTCCTCCCGGGCCTGAGCAGCCAGCAGCCCGGGCACAGGCATTCTTCTCGCGCCCCTCCCCCCGCCCCCCACCCCCCGGCTGCTGAGGACTCGGGAGAGCATGAGAACTTCCCGACTATGAGAACTTCGGCTTCCAGGCTTGGGTTATCCGCCGCGTGAACAGATCAGCTCTGAAACTCGTCACTCTCCTCGGGCCCAGGCCTGCCTTGGGGTCCCACACCTGAGCCTGTGGAAGGAAGGGCCGCCGGTTAGCACACAAGGGCCCAGTGAGCACGCAAGGGCGATGCCCCAGCTGCCAGGAGGCGGGGCCCAGGGCCCGGCCAGGCCTCGCTCTCAGCCCGGGGCATCTGTGCGATCAGGAGTTCCTGTTCCTGAGCACTTCTTCAAAGGCCACCTGGAAGGGAAAGTACCTGCTGGAGCTTCGCATGTTCTGGAAGCAACTGGAGGGGGGACTGGCACCCTAGGCTAAGGGAAGGTGTTGCTGTCGGGAGGAGTTGAGAAGGCTCCCACAAGGCCTTGTCCCCAAGCGGGGGGATAGCCCCGCTGCCCTGGAGCTGCCCCACACCCTCAGGGAACAGACGCTGTGCTGCTCGCCAGTCAGGAGGAAGCGGGCCGGGCGGCCCTGGAGTTAGTCCCAGGCTACCTCGGAGGGAGCCGGATGACAGCAGCTGCAGGCTGTCCAGGACCCCGTCCTCGTACAAGGCCAGCTTCCGCACCATCTTCTGTCGGGCCGGGTTGATGATGATCTGCGGCGGCTGCGAGGCCACCGAGCTGCTCAGGAGCGATCCTGGGGCGGAGAGAGCACCGTCTCAGCTTGGGGGGTGCTGTGCCACGGGCCCTGGGAGCTCCTCCGAGCCGCTGCTGGCCTCGCAGCTCTTCCCAGCCCCCAGCTCAACTTCCGCCCCTTTGGGACAGAAGTCCTCTGTGCCGTGTCTGCAGGAAAGGCCTGGAAGGGGCCGCACTGCTGCCCCGGCTCCCGGATAGGCCGGGAACCTGGCCCTGAACAAAGCCTTCCTTGTTCCTGGCTTTCAGGAAGTGAGCTCCTGGCCTCTTGTCACCCACCTGGAGGTCAAGGCCCAGAGCTTGCTGAGGACAGACTGGGGGTGGGGTGTGGGGACTGTCACCAAGAGAGGCCCCTGGTCCCTCTTCCCGGCACCTGTCCCCAGCTACCTTCCATAGCTGTCAGCTGCAGCCCCGGGCCACTCCCCCAGCTCGACTCCTGGGTCCAGCTGGCCTTCCCCAGGGGTGTCGGGGCCCACGCGGTGGCCTCTTGCCCTGCGCTGCCTGGCCAGGCCGGGTCTGGGGGGCAGCTCGGGGTCAGGCGCCAGGAATGCAAGGCGGCAGACAGGCCGGACACACTCTCATCACTCTCCACGGGCTGGTTGGGGCCCTTCTGGAGCCACTCTGGGGCCTGGGCTGGTGCTCCCGAGGGGAGCGCCCGGGGCTCCGGGGGGCTGGCACCACACGGGGCACTGCTGGGCTGGGAAATGTAGGAGTTCTCCTGCGGGGAAGAGGGGCTGCGGCCAGCAGAATCGGGCTCCGGGACAGGTCCTGCCACGACCGCCTGCAGCTTCTCTAGACTCTCATACACCTGTGGGGGGAGAAGGGACTCTCAGGGCGGGACAGGGCCCTGCCCCAGCATGCTGCCGTCCTACCACAGGGCAGCTCTGGGCCACCCGGGGACCTCGGGGCTTTTTATCCACGTCGCAAAGACTGCCAAGAAGTCACTGGCCACTAAAGCGAAGGACTGAGCGTGGCTTTTGTCCGTCTTCTGGAAAGCAAATTCACGGCCCTACTGCCCTCACACAGAGCCTCCCAGCTGCCCTAGCGTCAGAGGGAAGAAGCGGCGCTCGGGCGGGGGCCAGAGAAAACGCAGGTGCAGTGGCACTGGAGTGCCCCGAAGGGGGCCCAGTAAAAGCCCTCTGCTCCTCTCCATCTCCCAGGTGGGGTCTGGCGAGGGGCTCCAGCCACCCCAAGCAGAACTGAAGAGCGTGCTAAAAACGTCTGGAGACTCTGTCCCCAGGAAGCGGTGTGGCAGGTGCCTGGGTAGCACCCGAAACCTGGGGTTTCTGACAGCCACCCCCTGCCATGGGCAGCCGGTCTCAGTGGCTTTCCCTCCCTACCCCCACCTCCTCCCAGGGCTACCTGGGTCATGGGGGGTCTCCTCTTGGCCCGGCGGTGCAGGCAGCAGCAAGCCAGGTGGCCCAGGGCCAGCCCCAGCTCGGGCGGGCATGGGCCAGGCCTGGGGTCCAGGTGCTTCTTACAGATCTGGGCGGCAATGGGGGTAGCCCATGCATCTGTGGCCAGACCCGCTTGCACTGTGGTCCGGGTGCTTTTCAGAGTCACCCCGGCCTCCTCAGCCTCTTCTTCAACGAGGTCCTTCTGTGGGACAGATCCTGTGAGCTCAGCTATCCCTGGGTGGGCATGCCTCCAGCCCTCTTCCCCAGGCTCTCATCGCTGACTCCTGTGGTCCTTTCTGAGATTGATGAAGCACCCACCGTGTGCCCAGCTTTGCCCCAGGCCCCTGGGAGCCAGTGGTAGAGCGCCCCGGGGCCCACCTTCGGAGAGCTGACTTCCCGGTGCGGCAGAGACACCAACAAGCCTCTAAGGCAACGGGAAAGCAAAACAGACGGGCCACGGGGCTTCTGACTGGGGCCCGAGCAAGTGGTCACTTGGGAGCTGGGATCTGAAGGCACAAACCAGCCAGAGGTCAGAGCCAAAGAGGACAGGGAACACCCCGCAGAGAGGTACCCACGGGCGCAAATGAGGCTGGAGGCCATGCTGGCTTTTGAGATGAAGGAGGAAGCACCTGGGTCAGGGGGTGGCCTCTCAGGCAGAAGGAAAGGCTCAAACCAAGGCCCTGGGGCAGGCAGTGGGGAGCTGGCTGAGTCTGGGGGACAGAGAGAAGGCTGGTGGTGGCAGGACCTGGGGGCTAGTGGCCACATTAAGGGACTGGGCCTTCCTCCCAAGCACAGTGGGAAAGCGGATGGGCTGCCACGATCTCGTTTTGTCTCTGAGACATCGCTTTGGCCCCGGCATGGAGACGAAATGGGAAGGATGCAAAGAGGCCCAAAGACAGACCCGGAGGGACCCGGCACGCAGCCCTGGGGCAGCTACGACGAGGAGAGCGGCCCGAGCTGGCTCAGCAACGCACACGAGACGCGCAGACGGACGCAGACAGCCACCGGCTGGCTCCCCGATTCCAGCCCAGAGCCCCCGAGACGCGCTCCCGGACACACACAGCCCCGAGCCCGGGAGGGAGCAGAAGACGGCGCGGGGCCTGGACCGTAGGGAGCCGGTGCTGTACGCCGCGCTCCCGGCACGCGCCCAGGGTCTGTTCGCAAGTGGCAGAGCGGGCCCAGCGCGGAGCACCATCAGGCTGGGACTAGAGCCCGCGCCACCTCGGCCCACAGAGAGGCAGACAGAAGCGACGGGGTGGGGGTAGCCCCATTTCCCCCCACAGCCTCTCCCAGGGCCCTGTGTTCTGTTTGCCACTGCAGCTTCTGGCCCCGGAGCCCCCGGGATGGCCCTGCCGGGATGGCCCCTTCCCCTCTCCCAGCCCAGGTGGATTCTGGAAAGGCCCCAGCGTCTGCAGCAGACAGACAGGTTTTTCCTCAGCAAGGTCAAGGGAAGCTGCTTGGAGCCCTGCCTACTTTCATAGATGAGTCAGCAGTAGCCGAGGCTGGCTTCTGTGGGGCACTGATTCCAGATCATTCCACCCTCCAGGGCTGCACCTGTTGGTTATCGGGAGTAGCGCTTCCCGCCTCCCTCCCTGCTTCTCTCCCTCCTCCCACCCCCTCTCCCTGCCTGCCTGCCTCCCTCTCCCCTCTGCCTCCCTGCCTCGCTCCCCACTCCCACCCCCTCCGCCCGCCTGCCTCCCTCTCCAGTCCCTGCCCCACCTCAGGACGCTCACCAGGTACTTGGTCCGGGCACCATGCGTCCTCACGGCCCTCTGGCCAGCCAGGGTCTCCAGCACTACCTGGGGAGGGCAGGACAGAGGGTGTGGCGGTGGCTTCCGGGGCCGCAGCAGGGAGGGCCCCGTGTGGGGGGGGGGGCTGTGGGCTGGTGGGGCAGCCAGGCCCGAAGAGGCCACCGAGGCTGATGGGCACAGCCCTCGGACGAGCAGATCAGGACAGTGGTTTGGAGGGCTCACGTGAGGAAAAGGATTGCAAAACTGCAAACCGGAAACGAGATGCAGGCAGTGCCCCACGGGGCGGGAGGGCCGTGTCAGGGGCAGAGGGGCCCCAGAGCCAAGGCTCCTGTCAGCTTGCTGCCGGGTTGGCCTCTGGTCCGCTACGGAATGATCCAGGCCCTCCTGTCTTTGCGTTGCCGAGGAAAGGGGCCAGGTGCTCACCACGCCAAAGCTGAAGGTATCTGTGTCCACGGCCAGCCTCCCCGTCTTGACATAGTCCTCGGGAAGGTAAGCCAGGGTGCCACGCACGGTCTGCGTCCGGGCCACTGTGCTGCTCTGGCCGGGACTGGCCCCCGCAAAGCGGCTGAGGCGGGCCAGGCCGAAGTCTCCCAGCTTGGGCATCAGTCTCTCATCCAGGAGGACGTTGGAACTTGGGGAGGGAAGGAACAGGGTCAGGTCAGTCCTGGGCAGCTCCGCAGCCCATGCTTGCTGGGCCCTGACAGCACCGGACTCGGGGTGGCCCAGCTAATGGGGGGCTCCCTCACACGGTTCAGTCCCTGCTCGCCGAGGGGCGGGACGCCCGTCCTTGACCTCTGCTTCCACACCTGTCCCACTGCAGGTGCTCAGTGACCCAGGGCCCCCAGCTCTGCTGTCCCAGGCCTCAGGGTTCCACCCCCTCCCTCACCTCGGCCTCCAGCGGGAGAGGGCGGGCCTGCTCTCATGGGAGACACCCAGAGCAGGGCTCCTTGGGACTCAGAGGGCAAGGGCCTCTGCTGCCTGCTGGCAGAAGGTTTGGGAACATCATTCCCTTGCCACAGCCTCCATCCTCACGGCGCTCAGAGGCCCCGAGGGCCTGGCTTTGTCTCCTCCTCACCTCTTGATGTCCCCGTGGATGAGACTGGGGCTGTCCTGATGTAAGAACTGAATGGCGCGTGCTGTGCCCAGAAGGATGTCCAGTCGCTGAGGCCAGGAGAGTGGGGGGCAGGCCTGGGTCTAGAGCGGCAGAGCAAGCAAAGGGCACAGGAGAGGCTGTGAGGCCGTGGTTCCTTGACCCGGACTCTCCTTCCACCTGTCACTGTGGCTTCTACACAAGCCGCTTCATTCTCTGGGTCTCACTTTCCTCTTCTGGGAAACAAGGAGTAAAGTCTGCAGGAGCCGCTTCCCCAGGAGGCGGGCCCCGAGCTACTGCGCTGCTCTGTAGGAACGAGCACTGTGCTTCCCGGAGGCACCGGGACTCAGGGTGCTCTTCCTTCTCCCTGGGGCGACCGGGATGGTGTTAGAGGCATTCTCTCTGGCTCCCCCCGGCATAGCACGCTTGCCCCAAGAGCTGAAATGCCCTGCGTACCGCTGCCGGCCCTCGTGGCTTGCACATGCGTGGCCAGAGGAAGGTCAGCTTCAGGTCCAGACAGGGCGGCTCACTGGCCACTGCCCCCCGTCCTCGAGGGCCACGCTGACAAGACCCCCCAGCTACTCTGCTAGTAAAATGAAGGGGCATGAATCGGGGCCCTGAGTCCATAACCCCCTTGTCAGAGGCAGCACGACCCAGGCTCCCAGGCCTGCGGGAACGGCCCAGGGGAGAGCACGGGAAGGGTGCCAGGTGAATCGGGCGGCCCGCCTCGGGTCCAAGCCTGGGGCCCGGCCCCTGCCCGCTGGCAGGATCAGCTCACAGGGCCCGAGAGCCCAGGCCATGCACCCCGCTTCAGCCAGGCGCTGAGAGTGCTGTGGGCCCCGGGAAGGGGGCCCCGCCACGGACGGCTACCTGGAAGTGGAGGCGGTCTTCCAGGGAGCCGTTGGGCAAGAAGCCATAGACGAGGCAGTAGAAGCCGCTCTGAGCACAGTAACCAGCAAAGTCCACGATGTTGGGGTGACGGAACCTGCTTGGAAAAGCAGGACCTGAGCACTCTGGCCCCCAGCCTCCGCCATGCTTTCCAGCTGGTTGTGGGGGTGGGCCGGGCCTGGTGGGCTCTGGGGCCCTGACCCGGTTCTCCCTCCGCCCGTAGCCAGGAGGGGTGCCCCAGACTCACCGGGACAGCTGCTCCACTTCCGTCAGGAAGCTCTGCTTCACTGCGACCCACGGCAGGTCCGCCCCCTGCAGCCCCCGGCAAACGAGAGCGGAGAGGCGGCGTGAAGCTCCAGTAGCCCAGGCCTGGTGGCCACTCTCACTGGCTCCTGCCCCGGGCCCAGAACCACCAAGGGGCTGGGAACCTTGAACTGGGCAGTCAGAGCGCTGAAGGAGGTACGTGGGGAAGCAGAGGAGAAGAACCAGAAAGCGAGGGTCTGTCAATGACCTGCCAGGGCCTTCGCGGGGAAGGTACACCCACCTCCTTTAGCCTCTTCACCGCGTACGGCGTGTTCCTCATCACCGCCCGGTACACACACCCGAAGCCACCCTCTCCGATCTTCAGCTCCTCTGAGAAGTTGTGGGTGCCCTGGGAGATCTCACTGAGGGGCCAGCAAAAGGGAGAGGCCTGGGCTCCCTGCAGGGGGGACACTGGGCTCTCCCGGTTAGGCTGTGGGCAAAGATCCTGGATCAGGTGAGGTCCTTTGTTATTCCTGCGGTCTTAAAGTCACAAGTGCCCCCCAGCCCAGCTGCCTCCTGGCTGGCCCTGTTAGGCTGGCTGGGGTACCCACAGTCTACACTGTTTTGCTCCTTGTCTTGAATCTTTCCCTGGGGGCAGCACCAACCTACCTTGGTGGAGGAAGGGGCTGGGTATGGTGGTGGTGGTTGCTGGCGGGAGGCAGGGCTTGGGACAGGACCGAGCTCAGCCCCAGAATGGGTCTGGGAGTCTGGAAAAGCTTCATAAAGTTACCAGTGAGAGGCAGGCACAGAGCATGGTCAAGGTGGCCCTTTCCAAAGGTCCATCAAGGCCGACACCCGGGCCCTCTTACCTGGGGAGGGGACTGTGGCGGCTGACGTCGACAACTTCCGGGGGCGGGGGACCTTGGCCTCACAGGGTGCAGGGGGGCTGCTAGGCCTCGGGGTGCTGGTGCTGGGGGGCAGGAGAGGGGCAGGAGGGTGCCCTGGGACACATGGGAAGAGAAGGGCAGTTAGGGCTAGGTGGCGGGGGTGGGGGGGTGGGGGGGGAGTGGGGGAGGGAGGGGCCCCGTGGCAGGCTCCGGCCCCAGACCGGGGTCCCGGGGTTCCCCGGGGCCGGGCGCTCACAGGCTGTGATGATATCCCGAGCGCGGAGCAACTGCAGGTGCGTGAGGATGCTCACGAGGTCGGCCACGCGGGCGTTGCGGTTGATCCAGGGCCAAAGGACGCTGGCCGTGCGCTGTCCGGAGCGCTCACACAGCCGCAGCTCCGTCTGGTCGCGCACGATCAGGGCGGCTGCGGGCCGGGAGGCGTCAAGTCTGGGCGCCCGGGACCAGCGCGCCCCTCCCCCGTCCCAGCGTCAGCCCGCCCGCCGCCACCCACCGAACTGGCACCAGTCGGCGGGCTCCAGGGCGTCCATCACTTTGTAGAAGCGGCACATGATCCAGGGAGGCACTTCGTACAAGAAGTGCTGGGTGCCAGGGGCCGCGGGGTCTCCCGGCCCCGGCCCACCGGCCATGGCCGCCGCCGCCGCAGGGCCAGGGCCTTTCGGGGCCTCTCCGGGCCTCTGGAGGCCGCGGCGGGCGCGGGCCTTGGCCGGCCGGGTCCGCGGACACTGACTCACTTCCCCTTTAAGCCGGCCTCGTGCAGCGTCCCGCGAGACGGAAGGGGCGGGGCCCGGGGCCGCCGCCATCTTGCCCTCGGCGGCCGCCGTTTTCCACCCCGGCCCTCGGCCGCACGGGGGCGCCGCGCGCGGTTTCTCCCCGCGAAGGCCGCGCCCCTCGGTCCGGTTGGGCGGCGAGGCGCGCTTCTCGGAGGAGGGGCCGCCTGAGCGGGACTCTGAGGGGTGGAGGAGCGTGGATCCGAGCACCGGGGCAAAGGGCATGGCAAGGGCCGGGACGTTCCGGAAAGGGCTCGAGCCGGGCCTGGCGGGCGCCCTGGGCCGCCTCCTTATAAACTCTCGGGCTTCTTTCGGGAGGCAGCGGACATTGTCAGAGATCCCGGGCAGGGTCAGGCGTGGGTCACGGCCGCGTCCTATCCCTGTTGGCTGGCCCTGAGGCCGGGTGCAGGGAGAACCATCTGGAAGCTGGGACGGCGGGCTGCCCCGGCTCAGAGCGCTGTTGGCCGCCGCCTCCGCCCCTCGCATCGCATCTTTTCCACCCCAGGCCCCTGCTCCAGCAAGTGTTGGCGCTTTGCGGTGTTTGCAACTTTTCCTTCTTTGGTGCCTTCTTCCCACGAGCGCATAAAACGGGTTTACGTCTCTTGAAGACAGGCCTTCGGCTTCTCCGCTTCCTCCCTCCCGCGTCGTGCTTCCGGCTCCGGGGGCCCTCCCCGCCCGTGAGGACAGCGGGCTCCGGCCTCCCGGGCGCCGCGTGCGCTCCTAGCCTGTCTGACGCCCTCTTGGCCACCCGCAGCGCCCGGCCGCTCCTCCATTCCCACAGCCCCGTTACCCGGCCGTTTCCCCGAACGTCTCTGGAGTCCATCCTTCCCCCAGCCCACTGCTCCCACGACGCCCTCCTCCCCTGAGGACCCCCGGGAAGAACCCACCGAGCAGCCACAGGACCTTCGTCTTCTGTTGGTCCAGTCGGACGAGCGCTTGCATGGCAACGGGTCTCCTTCACTCACCACCCGCCCCCTCCATCCTGGCCCCAGAGGGCTCCCCTTCGGGAAGGCTGTCTTCTCAAGCTGGGCCTCCACGGGAGCCTCTCTCCCCGGAAGCCAGAGCCATGGCAGGTCCCACCCTGGCCCCAGCGGCTTCGCGCGGGCACGGCCTTGACGAAGACCGCGGACTCGGGCTCGGGCAGGGAGCACGCTCGCACGCCCGCAGCTCTAGCGGGGTCGCGCCTCTGTCCTCGCTCCCAGCGGGACAGCAGCTCCCAAGACGGGCCTGGCACGCGACACATGCCCAATACACATGGGTCGAATGCCAACCCTTTGTTTTAACCTTCAAAGCCAGGACGTTCGAGTGCACCTTCTAGCGGCTGTGCCCGCATTTGTTTTCCTGTGATGCTGGCCTCTGAGCGCTTGTTCCTTCTGCCTGCTGGGAACAGCTGTGGCCGGGCAGGCAGCTCCTGAGTGCCAGGTTGGCAAAAGGTCTGCAAACCCCACAGTGATGACAGCGACCCCTCTGGGCAAGGGGCCTGGTGAGCAGAGGCCACGGGAAGGTGTCAGGTTAGAGGTCCAGGGGCCAGACAGCCAAAAGCACCTGGACAGAGGGGGCACCCTGCCACTGCCCCCTGGAGCGGGGCACTTGTGTAGCTGTGCAGGGTGGCCGAGGCGCGCTGGCCTCCGGCCCTGGGGCTCGGCAGCCAAGCCTGTGCCAGGTCCTTCCCAGCCTGCCACCCCAGAGCTCCCCATGACATGCGGCAGCAGTGTGCCTACGAAGGTAGCCTTGGAAGCCAAGGGGAGGCAGTAAGGGTGTGGAGCAGGCTGGTCTTGCCTCCCAAGACAGTCCTGAGAGCGGCTGGTGGTGTTCAGGGACAGCCGGACGGAATCCGGAAACACAGCAGCAGGCTGTCCTGTGAGCTGATAATGAAAGCCCAGACCTTGAGTCACTTTCACAGAGAGATTTATCGAGAATGCTAACAGCACAGGATACAGTACTTCCCAACAAAAGGTGCAAACGCGTCACTTAGAAAGGCATGCTGAGTATTCTTTGCTTTCACACGTATTAAAAAACTTACAAAAATAAAATAAAACTGCGTGCTGCCCATCTTTTCAAATAGTAAAAGAACCTTATGAAAAAAATCACTTGATTTTACAACAAAAGACACAAACGGACATTTTTATGTAAATTTATAAGGCAAACTCTTTATATAATAAATAGGTTACAGGGATTCAGTGGGAGGGGGGTGTTTTTGAAACGTATACAGGTACATTCAGACAGGTTTACTGAAATGGTACAAATTTCCTTAATAAATTGCCTTTTGTTTTTAAATATATCAGTGCTTTCAGTCATTTGGCTATACACAAAGAACCTTTTTTTGAACACTACAAAAAAGCAATCAATATTTTTTGTTTTTAAAACGACCTACTTATTTTCTAAAGTAATTGTCCCAAAACACAAAAACTGAAGGTGAATGTGATGGAGGGCTTTGGAGCCATCTCTAGCCAAGTCTGTCCTAGGCTGCTCCCTATCCCGCACACACCTCTCTCCCACCCTCACCGGGCTTCTGAGCTAGAGCCCCTCTGTCTAGAGTGGCCAGTGTCCCTGTGACTCGGGGGGGGAGCAGCCACCTTGCCTGGTCCTTCCTGATACTAAACCCATGTGCAAATACTCATGAGAGTCAGCACTGTCTTCGCCTTGGGGGGGGGGGGCGAGCAGAGAGGGACAGGGGACAGGGATGTCCCTGTTCTGTGAGCCCAAAACAATGTCTGGTGGGGGTAATGGCTTTTCTCAGAAGGATCTGCTTTGGCCAGGAGAAGGGAAGTGGGGTTTCTCATGTCCAAATTGTGCTGGGGATCAGATGGCAGCAAAGAGAGTGCACCCCTCCACCACTGTCCCATCACCCAGGACGGTGAAGAATCTAGAGGTCACGTTACTGTTGTGTACTCTGGGACTGGGTGGGATGTGATGGGGGGTTGTCCTGAACGGTACCGCCCACCACCTGGCCCGTCCAGGAGGAGCTGCGTCAGGTGGAGAGTGGCCCATCGGTCCTGTCAACATACACCGGACCTGTGGCCACAGCGGAGGTCTCCAGGTAGACGGCCACCTGTATCCTGAGCTCTGCTCCTCAGGCCTGCCCTATGCCTCTCCCACTGAGGCAAGGTCGGCTCTGTCACACCCCTCCTGTCTCCCTTTGAAGGAACATCAACCTCGTCTGTCCTTAAAAATAATGATGATGCTAATAATCTCGGGAGTTGGGGGAAAGGCAACAGAATCCACTGGGTGGAACAAAACCTGGTTTTGCTCTGACTTTGAAAATGGCAACACATCAGCTGTTTGGTCCGTTGGCTTAGGCTTAATTACTTCGGGTGGCATCTGGCTGCTCGGGGCCGGGGTCACCTCTTCGGATCTCCCCTCCTGTGGAAGAAGGACAGCCCCTCTCATCTCGGTCACCATCCCCTCCCTCCAAATTCTTTTGTTTGTAAAGAAAAGGTGTCTAGAAGCATTTGTCTCTGGAACAATTACTTTAAACATGGTTACAATACAGACTTCAGTTCAAACACAGAAGAGATTTACTTAGCAAATTTCCTTTCACCCACCAAAATTACACAAATATAAGCCTCAACACCACAGTTCAGAGGACCAGTAGAGAGAACCTCATGTTTGGAACACAAAAGGAGAAATAAAAACCAAACCAAACCCAAACAGAAAAGCCCCGGAAGAAATGATGGAAGGATGAGGGAGGAGAGGAGGGCAAACACGTGTACGACACAGCACACGCTACAGTGTCCGGGTACACGGGAGCCCAGCGCGACGAGAGGGCTCGGCACACACTGAGTAACAGTCCTGGTGATATTTGGTCAAATATTCAGCAACTACTGACTCTGGAGCGGCCGCTATTGATTGAAGCAGTGACAAATCGAACGGAAAAGGAGGCCTTGGTAGCAAGGGAAGGAGCAGGCTTCAAGTTCTGCAAGCCTTTTTGCACTCCACCGTCCGGCTCCCCAGAAACACTCAACTGGGTGGGCCCTGCTCCGTCCAGGCGGGCAGGAGGTCACCGGGTGAGGCTAAGTTGGGCGCCGATTTCGGATCTCAGTCAGAGAGCGCACCCGTGGACACATGCGGACACCCACCTGTTAGCGGCAAGCAGCAGCAGCAACGGCCTCCTCGCCTCCTCCGCCCCCGTCCCGGGCTGGGCGGGCAAGGACACGGCGACGCACTGCTAATACTGAGCGCAGGCGGGAGCGGGCCCCAGACTGGGCCCAGAGGCTGCCCCAGCTCGGGTCCTCCGAGGGGCACGCGGGCAGCCTGGCCACCCGAACGGCTTACGAGTGTTTCTCTTTTGGTTCAGGCCTCAGAAGAAGTAACGACGCAGGGAGGGAAGCTTTTGGCCCTGGTGATTATAATGCTCTCTGCTTTGGAAGAATGAGTTTCTGGGTGGTGGTGGTGGTTGGTTTTTTTTTGGTGTTTTTTAATTACTTAAAAAAATGATCAAAAAGAACTGTTACGGCTAAACTCTCTAGCAGGTATTGCTCATTAAGAATTACAAAAGCAAATGCAGTTACTCGTAGGATCGGGAAAAAGAGAAAGGGTGTTTCTGGAGTCTTTGCTACCTCCTAGAGGGGACCCAGTGGACTCTCGTATGTGGTTGTGGGGTCCCTGGTGTCTACCCGGTGCAACTCACACATTCAGAGATGTGATGGGCCTCCCATCTGCCCTCCAGCCTCAGCGAAGTGGAAGCCCTACTGGCGGGGAGGCCCGCCGAGCTGGCTGGCTGTGCAAGACCGCTCTGCCTGCGCCCCTGGGAGGGCTGGGGGTGGGTCAGGCCAGCCCCTCCCTGGTGCACTCCAGCTGCCCCACGCGGAGGTCGCAGGGGGCCAGGTGGTACCAGCTACATTCCCGAATTTGCCAGGGCAAGGAAGCGCTCCTACACCCGCCCGCGCCAGCATCCCGGGACCTCTCTCACAAGCATGGGAGAAACAGTGCAAAACCCGGATGCTGCCCGGAGCCTCCTTCGCTTGGCACAGGGAAGCCCTTGAAAGAAGCGAGGAAAGACCACAGATCTGCTTGGACAGAGGAAGTGACCAGCAGACAGATTTGTAGTTTTTTTTTTTTTTTTGTGGTATTTTTTTTTTGTTTTTTTTTTTTGTTTTGTTTTTTGTTTGTTTGTTTTTATTTTCCTTTGTTCTATGCTATGGTTATCAGAAATATTGTAATTAAGCAACAGGTATAATTTTAACAGGTGTTTGTGTGTGTGTGTGTAGCCACAAGCAAAATGAGTGTATAATTGTGCAATATACAGATATATATATAAAAATTCAACTGCTCTGTGTGTCTAGTCAGTGCATTAAATTAAAGGGACAGAAAAACTAAAAGCAAAGCTAAAAAGCAAAACAAAAGCCCGGGATAGAGGAGACCAAGCAGGCCTATGCGTATAGCGTCTAAGATACTGGATATAATCAGGGTCACCAGGAAGAACACCTTTGTCACTGGACACACAAACACTGAAGGGAGAGGGACTACCAGTGAGCAGGAGCCAAACCTCTTGGCCTTTTCATCTCATTGTCTCGCTGCTGAGGACCTGAGAAAAGGTAAGCTAGAAGGGGGCAGGGAAGCAAAGGCAATTTGCAAGTTTCGCTAATGCTCTCCAGACTCAAAGGCCGGACTTCCCTTGGGGAGGGTCTGGGTGCCTGCTCTTGTGCCTGCCTCCCTCTGGCCCAGGGGCTCTCGCTGGTGAGGGGTGAGGGGGACACACACCACAGGACGTGCTCAGGCCTCTGTCGTCACCTCTGAGTGCAGAAAGGCGCATCACTTCACCTAGACCCTCGGCCCCAAGGACAGCAGACCAGGGGGAATGTCCTCAGGGGACAGGCAGAGACCAAGGGGGAGACCTCACCCTCACCTTCCTAGTTGCGGGGACACTAGTCAGAACTCCCTTTTTCCCCACCAAATCAGCACTTGGGGCACATCCTGCAGAGATGAGAAAGGAGCAAGAAACAGGTGGTGCTGGATGGTGAGGACGTCGCAGGCCTTTGGAGTCACTGGTGACACTGCTTCCCACACCAAGCGCGGGGCTTCTACAGCCGGGGGACCAGGCAGGCAGCCCCACAGGCAGGGGGCTCTTCAGTGCTAGGACAGGCCCGAGTCTCAGATCCAGCTGCTTCAGGCTGGACTCCCCTTTTCCTGTAGCACAAACATGGCAGGCCAAGCTCCAAATATTTTTAGATTGGCAGTTTTGCAAAAGCTTGCTCTTACTCGTTCGGAAACATCGAAATGCAATTTTCTGCCAAATGTTGTCTAGGTTTTCCTTCTGAATTGTTGTTGTTCACTTTCCCCCCTTTAATATGTAACTTTAGACCCCGGGGGAGGCAGTATCCTAGTGGTATATAACAATTAGACTATGCCTCTTCTAAAGACTGAAACAGCATCTGAAAGAGAAAGACGCAAAAATGGAGACTCGACAAACCCCTCCAGAGTGGACGAGTTTACTGCTGGGGAGAGCAAAGGTGGGACCCTTCCAGGGAACAGAGTAAGACTAGGAGCGCGACCCGGTGGGGCCGCAGGCGCAGGGGCTCCACCACAGGCCAGGCGACGCTGCCTTGCTTGCCCCCTTCCCCGACACCATGAGCCAGGACTCTGGGAACCGGCCAGGCAAACACCCACAGGGCTCTAAATGCAGCTCGCCTGCTGAGGGCTGGGCCATCAGTCCTAAAATCTGTGTGTGAAACTCCCATTAGGGAACAATTCAGAGCAACACTGACTAGAAAAGGAGAACCAGCCCAGCGACCTTCCCTGGCTCCGCCCACCCAGAGCTCCAGGTGCAGAGCTCTGGGAAGGGGGCACAGGAAGGGGGCCCAGAGCCTGGCTGCCAGGCTCCACCTGGTTATACCTGTGGCTCCCTCCTGCGCTGCTGCAGCTCACTAAGTTACTGAAATCCAGAGGTCCTGTCAGCTAAAGAAACTCCTTTCCCCCCAAGCACCATAGCTTGTTGCACGCTAGTACCTTCGTTCACGATCCCTGTCAGCAACCAAAAGCTGCACGGAAGAGCAGGTGACAACTTGGGCCTGGCTCTGGGTCCTGGTGCCACCGTCTGCAGCCTTTAGCCTGGAATGGTGCCCCTGAACAGACTGTTGCCCATCCCCGCACGGCGGGGGGGATCTCAGGAGTAGAAACCTGGTGCCAGCTGTGGCCAGTGTCCTTGGGCCACCACCACGGCTTTCCCCTTCCCGGGAGCTGAGGTCCTTGGGTAGTTTGGCACGGACAGACTGGGGAACAGGGCGTTTCTAGGTGTCGCCTGTGCCTTCTGATAATGGGAATAGAGTAGCAGCGGAAGGGAGCTGTCTTTGAGCCTGGCTGTGGCTCAGTGCCCTGGTTCACTACAGTGTCAAGGCCAGCGATTCCACTGGTTAGGGCAGGCCCACCAATGGGCAGGGCAGGGCAGAGCTGGGCTGGGCATTGTGGGAGGAGCTCAAGGGCATACAGCATTCTGTTGGGAGAGGAGGTAGTAACTAACAACTAGAATCAGGGCTGGGGAGACCAAAAGTGACTGTGACCTACCCCTACAACAGGCGTCTGAAAGCTGTTAGTTAGTTTTTAAATTCTTCACACAGTCCCTAAAAGATGCCCCCAATCTTCGTGATGTTCAAGCACACACAAAGTCAAGGTCACACCCCCAAACTGGGCTGGACATAGCTGGTGAGAATCCCATGGCCTGGCTTTCCCTCCAACCTCCTGTCAACCTGACCCAGGACCAGGGTCGTACGGGAGCTGCAGGGCCCCTGCCTGCCAGAGTAACAAACCACCAAGGCGACCTGCTTAATGGTGACTTACTTGTGATGCCTTTATTAGGTGAAAAAGTGGGACCGTGGAAGAAAGGGGAGGGGTGAGAAAGCCCCAAGGAGCCTCAGGGGCTGCCTGCAGCTTTGGAACTATAAGAAGCAGCTGGGGAGCGAGGGGGCTGAAGGTCAGGCTGGGCCAAAAGGAAATGATACTTGAATAGCTGTGCTCTCAACCACCAATGCCCAGTCAGCCCCTGAATGGTCTCACGTGGAAAAGGGGCGTGGCGGGCCCCACACTCTTCTTCCCAGGACCAGACGGTACTGAACTGACAGAGAGGCCGGCTCTGGACACTGGTTCCAGACACTTATTCCACTGGACTAAGTTTAATGCATAAAAACCCAACCGACCCGAACGGACAGCATCTCCAGGACAAACTGGCCGGACACTGTACTCGCATGGACAGGCATCCTTTGTGGGTGCCTGGAGTGCAAGGCCCCTTCAGGGTCAGGAGCCTTTTGTCCTTGAAGGAAGAGGGATCCTGAAGGACTTGCCCCCTCCTCCGACCCCCCTTCCCTTCCTAGGGAGGAGTCAGAAGTGAAGCCCAGAGGGCCAACAGCAGGGCGGGTCTGGTTGTGGGACTTGCTTTCACAGAATAAGGAAATGGGTACAAAAATGCTACAAAGGCCAACTATGATTCTGCAAACAGAATGGGGGAAAACTCCCTTGCTTCTAACCATTCTGGAAGAGACAAACGCGTTTTTTCCTTAAGCTACTGATTGGAACTGTCAGCTATGGTTCCTGATCACTAAGGGCTGGCAAGGAAGTGCTGGACGGTTAGGGTGTTTCACTCCTTCATGGTTACACCGCAGTAAGGAAGCCAGGGGACAGTAACTGAAATACACAAGACAACACGCACTTGACAGTTCATGGCGGCAGCTCGCATGGGGCGTGCTTGTGGGTGTTTCTGGAAGCATTAGACTGCTGTCTCACTTGCTACTTTGATAAGGTACTTCTCAGGTGGACAGATTTAGATACAAGAGACATCTCTGTAAACACAGAAAAGGACAGACCAGTATGATGACGATGTGCAGCTAGATAAGGACTTCCTGAACACAGAACGCAGGACGGGCTCCCAAATGGAGACTGAGCAATGAACACCCACAGCAAAGCCAAGCCTCTCGGCCCCCACACCGTCCCCCGGCACAGAGGTGGACATGTGTCATACACTGGCCCCACCCAGTCTCCAGCCAAAGCCAGACGTCTCCCACCAGAGGAGAACTCATGGTTACCTTACAGCAGGAGCAGAGAGGTGGGGGGGGGGGCAGCTCAGGCCTGGGGCAGCTGCATTTCTTCCCATCAGCTGCGTCGTCGCACCACACTATGCTAGCTGGGCCTGGCTGAGGCCAAGGTCAGGGCTGGGCTACTTGAGGACTATGGCAGGCCACGGGGGCCTCTGTGCTACCCTCAGCTCCCAAATCCAAATCTGCCCAACTTCTCCTGCCTGTTTCTCTCGAGTGGAAGGTTGGGAAGGCCTGGAATCCAAGGTCTTCCCAAGGGAAGGGCGCTCCCTAAGAGAGCGAGACCTTGCCGCCCTCTTGCCCTTCAGAGAGGCCAAGGCCTTAGGGCCAGGAGGACTCAGCAGAGCCTGGGGCTTCCTCAGGGCTCGAAATGGGGTGGGGCTAGGGCTAGAGCTGGCAGTGGGAAGGCCAAGGGCAGGGTGTGATCTGGTGGCCTGAGCTGGCCAGCATCAGCTCAGGTAAAGCTGGGAGCTGCGGGTGCCTAGTACCGAGGGGACGAACAAGGAGGGGCAGAAATGAAAAGATGCATGGAAGAAGGCAGAAATGGAAGGACAGAAGAGAAAGCAATCAGGAAGTCCTTATAAAATTGCAGCAAACACTTAGAGTTTCGGAGCTTCGTGGGAACCCTATGTGCTGAGCCCACTTTAAAACAAGCGCAGGTACAGGTAGTTGTGAACACCGTCACGTCTGGTGGCTTGAGGGACAAAGTGTCACCAATTCAAGCCCGTTTGCTCTCAGAGCATGTTTGTTTTGAAGTGGGAACATGAAGACTCAATAGTGCAAATAGTTCTAAGCTGTCCCTAAAGGAGTAGAATTGGAAAGTTTTGGAAGAACTTTTTCCCCTCTTTCCCCCTGGCACCCCAACTTGCCCACTAGGCCTCTACCTACCAGCCACAGACTGCTCGGAGTGACTAGGAATTCCATCGGCCCCACTGCCCTCCGCCACCCAGAGAAGCCCAGGAGCCCGGGGCCAGCCTGCCTGTGCCTCGTCCTGTTGCTGCCATGCCCCCACCCCCTCCCTCTCTCTGTCTCTCTCGCGCCACTCACTGGAGAGTGGCCCTGCGCCTTCCTCTCACCTGGCTCCGGCCAGTCCGCACCGGCAGCACAAGGACTGACCCCTTCCAAGCCAGGCCAGAGCTGGAGCAAACAAGTGCTACTTCCCTGTCTTGTGAAATATCCTAGTCAGTTTTGGGTTGGGACCGGCCTGGGGCCGGATTTGTGCCATCATGGGTGAGATCGCGCAGGGCCACAGCCACGGGCCATCTCTTGTCTTTTTCTCTAAAGGATCCACCTGTCTCTCCTGCCTCACACCTCCTTGTCCCAGTGTGGGTGGGGATGGGGAAGGCGGGCGAGCCGGAGGGTGGGGGTGGGGCAGGGTTGGCGGGGAGAGGAGAGCGGAAACGGGGGCACCAATGGCACTCGCTGTCCCTAATGACCACATGGGGGGGGCGGGGTGAGGTCGGATGGGAGGGGAGGTGCAGGCATACCCTAAGAAGCCTGGTCAACAGCTTGTCTGGTCAGTAGTATCTGCAGCAAGCCTTGTTGAAGGAGCCTAGTTTAGAAAAGTGCAAAGCTACTTCTGGCCCTGGTTAGGTCTTCAACCTGACTGTGCTTGTCAGTAAGAAAAACATCCCAATGCTCCAACTACTCCCACCCTGAAGCCACGAAACTCTAAGTTTACTGAAAGAAAAAAAAATATTTTTTATTTCAGTTAATCGGGAAGCTTTGTCAGAGCCCTACCCATAAGGAGAAGAGACAACAGCTGCCTTTAATCTTGTTGGTTTGCTCTGCGATCCGCCGGGGAAAGTCAGCTAACTCTCTCGGTCACGGGCGTCCGGCTGTCCACAGGCTCCTCTCTGTTTGGCCTTGGCATGGAGGACGAAACAATGTCTTTGCGCTCTCCCTCCCCTCGGTGTTTGTACTTGTCTGCGGCCGCGCCGGCGGTCGCGACTGCGGGCTGAGTCTTAGCCGGCTCCTTGGGGCAGCCGTCGCTCTCCAGCGAGCCCGCTCTAGCCATCTCCTCCTCTTTGCAGATGCCGCTGCTCAAGTCCTGGGGCTCAGGGGGGCTGCTGGGGTCCTCGGAGCTCTGCGGCTCGGGCGGGGGCGGGGGCGGGGGCGGAAGCAGCGGCGCCGGTGCCTTCGGGGGCTCCGCGTGGTGGTGGTGGTGGTGGTGCTCCTTCTTGGGGGGCGACGAGGCGCTGCCACCGCGCCCCTTCGGGCTGCTCTCCTTGCTCTTCCGCCCAGGGCTCTTGCAGGTCTTCAGTCCCTTGCCACTCTTCTCGCCCAGGGTGGACACCAGCAGGGGCTTCACTACCTCCTTCACGTCGATGCTGACGGCCTCCCGGGTCTTACGCTTCTTGATGGGGAGCACGGTCTCGTGCACGGAGCGGATGGAAGACTCCTTCACGGCTTTCTTCTTGGCCTCGGCGGCAGCAGCCGCCACCACACTGCCTGGCTTGCGCCCCCGCTTCTTGGGAATGGCCTGGGGGTCAGCCTCGGCTTTTCGCTTCCGGCCAGGGCGTTTGATAACCATGACCTGGGTGGACGTGGTGGCCCCGCCCCCTTCGGCCCTGCTCCCCGGTGAAGCTTGAAAAGGCATCTTGACGAGCAGCTTCCCGGGACTTTTCTCCAGGACCCTTTTCACCTGCACACCCTCTGATGCCGCTGCCTTGGGTCTCGCAGTGCCGCTGCCTTTGGGGCGTCCCCGGCCTCTGCCAGTTCCTGGAGCTTTGGGAGATTTGGGCTTCTTAGGTGGTTTCTGCTCTCGCCGGGAGGGGCTCCCTCTCCCAGTTACCGTGAAGTCAAAATCATTAGGGTCCAGGGAGGTGTCGCCTACCTTTTCGAAGTACGCAATCAACTCCACTTTAGAGCGAAAGGCTTTTCCCTGGGGACTGTGGGGACAAACGGAGAGACAGAAAGAATGATTAGAAGCTTCCGCGCTACTGTACAAAGATGGGGCAGAGCATAAGATGGTGAACTCTGTGACAGCACGTTCTGCAACTGACCTGCCTGATGACATGACTGCATGAGAGTCCCATGAGAGAAAAGCCCAAACAGGCGAAAACTAGAGGGGCATGGCCACGGTCCCACAAGAAGTGACTGGCTCGGTGGGCGGTGGGCACCTGTAGGGTGTGCTCTAGTGACTGGACAGCTGGGTGCCGGCTGCTCTGCAGCTGCTGCCTGGACGTCCCTGAGGGTCCGCCTGCCACCAAGGCCCCTCCTCTGGCCCCCAAAGGGGCCTGGCCTGGGGACCCTCCTGAGCCATCAGGCCGGGGGGGCCACTCTGCTGGCTGGGGCCTGGGCCTGGTCCGTAAGTAGAGTACTCCTTTGCTGGAACCTGGGCATGGCGCTTAGCCTCTCTGGGATCGGCTTCCTCATCTGTCTGCAGGACAGTGCTCCGCTCCCCCTTATCAGAGTTGTTGGAATCAAACGAGGTTGTCTGCAAATGTCCTTCCAAAACTGTTAACCTTTTCTGGATTGTCTAAGGGCCAGAACTGAAATGTACTTATTCAGTCCTCCTCTGAAGCTCTGGCTTGGAAGCTGCTGTTTGGACACAAAATGCCCAATGAGCAGACCAGCTCAAAGCAGGGCAGCGTACCAGTGACAGCTGGAAAGGCACAGGAGAGATGGAGAGGACGTCTCACGGAGCGGACTGAGCCCTGTGAATTCCTACTTCTCCTGGGTCATGAAGACACGTCACAGAATGACTCCCAGGAAGGGGAGAAGTTTAATAGGTTTCGAGAAGAGCCCCTCAGCTGACTGTTTTCCAGTGAGGAAATAAATGGGAGGAACCCAGAGAGCTCCGCTTGCCTTCCAAGCACAGGCTACTACATGTGGCGGGTCTGGCCTGAACAGGGCCTTGTGTCCTCAGGGGACCTCTCCTGATGTCCTCCCTGTGGCCCTGGGGAGGCCCTACTGCTCTGCTACCTGCTGATAAGACCTCAAGGGCTGGTGGCGAGAAGTCGCACTCTGCTACCCTGTGTCCATCTCACTCAGGGTGGCGAGCTCTGCACACCATCGTTCCAAATGTACCTGCTGCAGTCTTCAAGCGGTCTACTGAAGCCCCCAACACAAGAGGGGGAGACGCACACATTTTCTTGATCTACAAGCAACAGAGGGCTGCCACTCTAAGGGATCCGCACCAGTGTCTTAGCACCTGTCCCTGACCTCCTGCCTACCCAGCCTTCCCTGCTCTGCAGGCGGGAGTAGCCCCTACTTACTTGATCAAATACACATCATACTTCCCAGCGGAGCGGCCCGACTTCCTTTGCTTGAGCTTTCGGGTCCAACCTTCGGGCAGAGTGGGGTCGTCATACATGGGTCCCCGGTCACGAATGATGGAGCGCCGCTGTTTGGGGGAGGCAGAGGCTTCCGGTACAGCTGGGGCCGAGCCCGAGCCTTCTGAGGTCTCCGCTTTGCCTGCCTCTGCCGGTTCAGCGGAGTGGTGAGCTGGGGGCTGCAGGGGCTCATGCTTGCCCTCTTTGTCTTCCTTCTTATCCTTCTTCACCTTTTTGAGCTTCAGGGGTTTGTCCTTGAGGCCTTGGAGATCCTGGTCTTCTGACTTTTCTTCCCTGAAGTGTTAAATAAGCATGTAAGTGCCACAGGGAGCGCACGGATTTCTCAAGAAAGTGCGCGGAGGCAGGCAGGGCGTGCCACCGCCCGCCTGCCCAGGTCCTGCCACCGCTCCCCTTCATGGATTACTTTAGGGCCTTGGGGCTTTGCCCGACCCGTCCTGTGACCACTCGGAGTCCCCCTCCTAGCATACAGGAGAGCAAGCAGCCTGGACAGGGGACACCTTCCTGGGTGGAAGCAGCGTGTGGCTTCCTGGTGCAGCGCCGTGGAGGGGGCCACCTTACAGCCTGTGCTTGAGCACCCGCAGGCCGGACGGCTCACAGGAGACCCCTGACTGCCAGAGGGGGCTGCCCACCCAAAACACGGCGGCTCCTGTGCGTGCAGACCTGGCCTGGGCATGACTCTGGCTTCTGCAGTTTTAAGTTCTCTCAACTGCGTGCTTGGTAAAAGCCAGTCATGGGGCACAACATGACTTACTGACGGTGACAGAGCCTCACACTGCCCCCTTGGGAGGCGGGCACAGCACAGTGCTGTGGAAAGAACAAGCTTCGGAGCCAGACAACCTGAGCTCAAATCCTGACTCTGCAATTTTAAAAAATGGGCCCAAGCAAGTGACCTCAACATCCTGTGCCTTAGTTTCCTCATCATGACAATAGGTACCAACACCCCAGAGGGAGAGAAATCGCAAAGGCATTACGTAAACACTGGCCAACTAGGGCAACCAGAAACTGCTGCCCGGGGTTCTGGAGTGAGAAGAGAAGCCATCCGGGGTCTGATGAACTTTTATCATCGGACGTTCCCTTACCACGTGACCGCCCCGGGAAGAGCAAGGACGAAGGCACAGAAGTGCACCTCCCCACCCCGGGGCGGGCGCCTCCTGTTCTCCCGCACTGACAGAGTGGCTCCTTTCCTGGACTTTGGCTCCACGGGGCAGGGTCCCTTCCTTGCGTGCACTGGAAATGACCACCATGAGGCCCCGGACCCTGGAATCAGAGTCTGGCCATGATGTTCTCAGGGCAGGGCTAAGAGGGCAGAAACACGACCCGGGCTGGGGAGGCTCAGAAAGAATCATGGGCTTGGAACTGGCTGTCTGCTGGCCTTTTGGCAATTCATTCTTTTTTTTTTTTAAAGATTTTATTTATTTCAGAGAGAGAGAGCATGAGACAGGAGAGGGTCAAGAGAGAGAAGCAAACTTCCTGATCCTCAGGGAGCCCGATGTGGGACTCCCTGAGCCGAAGGCAGACGCTTACCCAACTGAGCCACCCAGGCGCCCTTGGCAATTCATTCTAGAAAAGAATAAGACTATTCTTGTCCTCAGTATCTCAGCCCTAGAGCTGCCCTGTCCCACAAGGCTCGTGTCAGTATTGGTCATTGCCTCCTGGCTGGTCTACCCCAAGCAACTTCCCCCTTGTTCACACTGTGGAGACTCCAGTGGAGGCACTGCGGTGCGCCCTGGAAACCAGACTCAAAGAATATGGGTGAGCTGCCAAAGGGGGGGTCCATATCAGGACTCACTTGGCACCATGAGGACATGCCTTTTCTAAAAGGCTCAGGTCAGGGGTCTGGAAACAAAACTGCTCCTGAGTTCCTCCCTATCCTGGGACATCCCCTAGCAGTTCAGGGCTCTAACCACGGCTGCCAGGGTCACCCCGATTCAGTCCGTGGCCCACGGATCTTTTCCTGCTGTGAAGTGAGGGTCTCTAAACTGCTACAGCACAGAGCTCAGTTTTCAATTCTCACAGTCTTAATGTCTCAGCAGGAAATGAGGAAGAATCTTGGGAAGGTAGGTGTGGTCTGTAGCCTGTATGCCCCATCTGAGAGGGGCGAAGGGGAGCTTGCCAGAGGCACAGTGGTAGATGGACTGGAATGACCACTTCTACACAGGCCACCAGAGGGGCACTGCTGAAGGCCATGGCTGCTCCCTGAACCTGGACAGTCCTGGAGTCAGGGGACAACACCGCACCCACGGGAAAGATCTCTGACTCCTCCAGAATGCTCATTTATATGCCCCAAATAGTTTAACCACCATAAGGTCAAGTAAAAAACCACATGCCCCAGCAATGCCTCTTGGAAACAACCAAGAGTATCAACGCCATCAGCGGCAATCCTTTCTAAAACTCTACCCTAGAGAGACAACCCCAGAAATGCAAAACAACAGGTATATGATATTTGTGATGGCATTGTGTTTCCTGCCCTGATGCTGCAGACAACTCGGGAGTGCTGCCAGCAAGGGATGAAGGAATGAATGGCTGCCACTAAGCCTACAACCTGGGTAGCCACGCAGGAGAGGGCTGCGAAAGAGCACCCCCGGCTCGCCCGCACCCTGTCCGCAGCCTCTCACGGAAGAAACAAGGGAAGAAGGGCTTTCTAGTCCCAGGAAGGGTGAGAATGAGGTAAGGTATTGGCGTGAGTCAAAACCTCTCTGAATCACGTGGAAGTTTACATAACCAAAATGAAAACAAAAGCAAATGGTAACAAAACCCTACTAATACGGAAGAATGGAAGCACAACCACATGAATTTAACTATACATCAAACTGGTACTATACCACAGAGAAAAGATTTATTTCAAATACCTCTGACCACAGTGCTCTGCACATCCTTGGTGGGATGTATTTTAAGGCCTAATATGGCACCCGAGCGCAGGGAACGCATCCCGTGTCCATGGAGGGAACCAGGCTGGCCCTGAGAGAAGTGGGTGGTTGTGGTTCTAAGGTGGCCTGTAGGGGCAGAAAGGCAAGGGAGTTCTTGGACGGAGAAAGAGAAAGTCAAAGGGCATAGTTGCTGGTCTGGCTGAAAGGGTTCCTTGCACTAGGTGACACTGTGACAAGGTGAGTGTCCAAAACAACAAACTGACTGGAACACAATGAGGAACAAAAGAAGGAAAAGCATATAGGAAGCAAGGGGGCTAGCCATGTGGCTCTGTGCCAGAAGAAGGTTCTGGGTAGCAGAGAGGCCTCAAGGGGGATGTGGAGAGCTCTGTCAGGGTGCTACTGGGGAGCCCTGGGCAGGGGCAGGGATGAGGGCTCTTATGTTCAGAGGGTCACTCTACTTGCTGGGTGGAAAGCAGACTTCAGGAAGCCAGAAAGGAAAGCAGGGGGACCGGTGGCCCTGGGTGGGGACAGTGGAGCGTCTGGGAAGTAACCAGGAGATGGAGCGACAGAGCTGAAGACAGGCTGGTGTGGGTGAGGGGGACGGATGAATGAAGGACCATGGCCAATGCCTATGAGGACAGTGGTGTCACTGAGGACAGGGAAGCCTGGGCCAGGAACAGGTGGGGGTTACAGTCACGTCCATGGTTAGAAGTTCGAGGACAGGTGAATATAGCTCATTGATACTAGCCACCGAGGAGAGACCCAGCTGTGCCCAGACTCTGACTTGGCCTTAAATGAACTGTCTTGGGTTTTCCTTTTTTTTTGGTAGATTTTTTTTCTTGTGGTAAACATTCATAAGATAAAACTTACCTTTTAAACCCTATCTAACTGTATAACAAATGAACTTTTAATAGCACCAAAGGTGAGGACTAAAAGAACCTTTAACTCAATCGTAATATTTTAGTTCTTTTAAATTAAGATTACTTGAATCAGGGGAGCCTGGGCAGCTCAGTGGGTTGAGCCTCTGCCTTCGGCTCAGGTCATGATCTCAGGGTCCTGGAATCGAGCCCCGTGTCGGGCTCTCTGCTCAGCAGGGAGCCTGCTCCCCGCCCCCTGCCTGTCTCTCTGCCTACTTGTGATCAGATGAATGAATGAATGAATGAATAAAAACTTTAAAAAAATTACTTGAAGCAGTTATGACAATAGTGATATTCAAATCTGTGCACCGAGGGGGCACACAGGTTTGTCACTCTACTTCTCTGCAAGAGCATACGACAAACACCTACAAAGCAGCTGGAAAGTCAGTCCACTGGGTGGAGACTGGGGGTAAAAATGATGCAAAACAGGAATCCACCTGCTTGGTCCCAGGGCAACCCAACTCCCTAAGGCCTCCTCACCTCACCAGGGGGTTACGGAGTTTGCTGAAACACACATTTAAAAAAAAAAACCTAGTCCTCTTTATCCTCCTTTGAATCAGACTATACACACCATACACACACATGCACACGCACACGCACTCACAAACCTGAAATGAGTAGGAGAACTGAGCGAGCACCTAGTTCACACATTCGTTTATTCTGGAGTTGAGAGGATCCCCAGAAAAACCACCCATCCAACTCGTCAGTGCTACAGATGAAAAGAAAAAGGACACGAAGTTCCCTTCTGCGCTTGGGGAACTTGTCTGCGGTCCTGGTTGAGCTGATGTATGTTCATCAACAGCCCTTGCCCTGAGCCAGACTCTGCCAGAGGCTGGAGCGACACGGCAGAATTACCATCATTCTCTGGTATTCAAGAGCCCCCAGTTTAGTCAGGGGAACAAAGAAGTAACGAAAGAACAGTGATACCCTTCCCTGTTCCAGGGCCAGGAGAAGCCCAGAGATGGGGATTCCCTGAAGGAGGAAGGCCTGAGCTGGGTTTCCAGGGTTGAAGAGTTCTACTGGCTGGCAAGGAGGGCTCAGGACAGACCAGTGACAGTGGGCGGGGGTATGAATAGCTCCATCCCTAGAGGCAGGAGTGCCTAATGACTCCTACCCCGCGTCACCAATGGCTCTGGGCTGGATTAAGATGGCACTTCTGAGGAGCCTTCCCCAACCCTATGAGCAAGAAGACCTCATGCCCCCCATGTAGTTGGAAATAGACCACTACACAGGTCAACCCCTCCATGCCCTGACAGCGTGGGCCTTCTTCACAGTCTCTCCATTCAACGCACAGTGCCAGGCACAGGAGCCCCGTGGGACCATCACAACCCAGAGGCTGTACTGCCTTTGCTTCTTTTGGTGACTGTATCCCTCTGACCAAGAGCTTCGAGGAGTGGGGGCTAGGCTTAGCACCCAAAGCAGGCACGGTCTGAGGAAGTGAATAAAGGGTGAGTTTGGGTGCTGTCATAGCCTGCTGAGCACTGGTGAGCTGCGTCCGCAGAAGATGAGGCTGGGGCAGTAAATGAGGGCCTAGGAGAATGGGCAGTGACAATCTGTGGTCACAGGGGCAGCATGAGGGGAATGGAGTAGGCTCCTTGAGGGTCAAGAGTGCACTGTATGCCCCTGGGAGAGCCAGGCTCGAGCAGCACTCTGTGGGCAGTGCAGCGACAGTGACTCAGGGAAACGCACAGTGCTCAGGTGGCGGCACGCTGGGAAAGCAGGGGGTGGGGCGGGTGACATCAATGGAAGTGGAAACTGTGCAGGCTGACAGCGGTATTTGGAAGCAGTCTCGGGCAAGTATTCTAACGATTAAGGAGAACACTTTCACATTATACGAATACATTAAGAGGGAAAGCTAGAAACCTTGTTCAAGTGCCTTCTTTCAGTGGCTCAAAGAACCACAGTGGTGTTATCCCGCATACAGTACAGCTGCTGAGTGTGAAGGAAGGGAAGGCATCAGGGTTCTTTCCCTGTGTTTGAAGAAAAATAATTGTAAGGGGCACCTCGCTGGCTCCGTCAGAAGAGCATCTGACTCTTTTTTTTTTTTTTTTTAAGATTTTATTTATTTATTTGAGAGAGAGACAGTGAGAGAGAGCATGAGCGAGGAGAAGGTCAGAGAGTGAAGCAGACTCCCCATGGAGCTGGGAGCCTGATGTGGGACTCGATCCCGGGACTCCGGGATCATGACCTGAGCCGAAGGCAGAGGCCTTAACCCACTGAGCCACCCAGGCGCCCCAAGCATCTGACTCTTGATCTCGGGGTCATGAGTTCCAGCCCCACGCTGGGTGCAGAGACGACTTAAATTTAAAAAGAAAAGAAAAGAAAATTACTGCCAAAGGGGGCCTTGCCTAGGCCCCCACTTCAAGCGTCACCGGAACTGCGCAACAGGACCCGCATGGGCGCCACGGCCATTTCAGTGTGTTATGTCTCTTCGCCAGAATTTGAACCAGAACTGTCAATGACTTTGTTAGTGAGCTCTAATCACGTAGCTTCGGTGTGGTCTACCCCTCCCATTTTCCCCGTAGCAACGTTTACTTTTTACTGTGTGACTTGTAGAACGTAGGAGTCTTTCAGGAACGCACGTACCACACTGAAGCACAAGGGCCCTCTCAAACCTTAAGTATCTACGAGGCAGGAAAGAAGGCTCTTGAATAATGAAACATCATCTAGTAACTGTGCTTCTAGAACACAAACGTTAGATCAAATCTTTCCTTTAATCTAGCGAAGGAAAATCAGAGTTGCGGGCATCTTGTTTTCAAGCCGCATTACTGTACCCCAAGGGGCCTGGTGGAGAGAACTGCCTGCACTTTCACAAGGAAAGAAACCTCCAGTAAGCCCGCAGAAGGCTGCCCTGGGAAGCTGTACCTGGCACTCGTGTGACACCAGGCCCCTGTACGATACAGGGGTGCCGGCAACCAACAGCCGGCAGGTGCGGCTGGCCAGACACCTGCGACTGAGGAGGGACTACTCAACCCCTAAGGATTTCAGATGAAAAAGATACCAGGTGAAAGCAGCAGCTAACAGGTGTTTTCCACCTGCATTGGAATCCAGCCCCCTCCCGAGTGAGCTCCCGGAATCCTTCCAGAGGCACAGCAATATCCTGGCCCCATTTCAGTCATGTTTGCACAAGGCCAGTTTCAGGATACAGCATTTCTCAGCACGGTTCATGTCTAGTCACCCATTCCACTGAGCTGCAGGAGGAGGCCAAGTCCCACAACGAGGACATGACCCACGGGGCCAAGGCAGGGGCTACTCCCAGGGCGAATGGTCGGGCACCAAAGGGGAGAAACGGCCGTCTTGCAGCAGCTACCTCCACCCTGCCGCGTCGTTCACTCCGTGCCTCCAACTCCCTCTACCTCCAGCATGCGCTGCAGACTCCCAGAATCAAGGAGGCTTCTGTGCACGGAACAGTAAAGGCAGCCGCGCCTGGAGATGCCAGCTGCAGTTCCTTTAAAGATCTGAGAGAAATCCAACTGGCACAGGAAGAGAGTGTCTCAGTGGTCTCTGGGGAGCAACAGAGTAAATGGGGTTCAGCTCCAAGGCTATGGCAGTAGAACCCGAAGTTCAGCGGCTCTGAATTCCGTGTATTTTTAAATACTTCAGCTTTCAGAAGATGCAAGAGAAGCTGTGTTTTGAAAAGCTAAATAAAATACAGCTCGTGATCGTCAAAGGGAGCTCCCTCCGCAAATGAAGGCGCCGGGCCCTACGACAGATCTCACGTCCACAACATGTGTCTGTCGCACAGTGGGGAAGAAAAGCAGGTTTACACAAACATTGCGACTGCGGAGAACGGCCAGGCAGTCCCTCTAAAGGTCAAACACAGAGTTCCCACAGGACCCAGCATCTCCACTTTAGCTGTAGACCCAAGAACTGGAAACAGGGACCGGATGAACCGCACACCCGTGCTCAAGGCAGCGTGGTACACAGGAGCCGAGATGCGGAAACGGCCCGAGGGCCCGAGGACGGATGACTGCGCAAGCAAAACGTGGTCCATCCACACAATGGAATGTTATTTAGCTTTAAAAAGAAATGAAATTCTGGCACAGGCCACAACATGTATGAACCTTGGGGACACTATGTGAGTGACATCAGCCAGCCACAAAAGGACAAATACTACCTAATTCTATTTACATGAAATGTTTCAAATTGGCAAATCCACAGAGAGAGAGTAGATCAGTCATTACCAGGGGCTGAGGGTAGTGGGTAATAGGGAGTGACTCCTAACGATTGTAAAGTTTTGGGTGTGTGTGTGTGTGTGCGCGCGCGTGTTTTAGTGGTGATAAAATGTTCTGGGACCAGATAGAGGTAATAGCTGCGCAACATTGTGGACGTACTAAATGCCGGTGAACTGTTCACTTTAAATGGCTGAATTTCCCAGTATGTGAATTGTATCTCAATTTTTCTAACACCCCACTAAAATGACAGCTGACTCTATTACCCTAAATCGTAAAGGTAGGTTTTACAATGCCCAAACAGTGCTCAGAACCCACAGCTGTCTCCAAGCAACCCTGTCTGGCTAAAGGTAGAGCCCAGGAAATCAACACTGCCACCCATCTGAGAGAAAGAGGCCCGCGTAGGACGGAGGGTGATATACACCAGACTAGACCAAGCCGATGTGCATGCCATCTCTGAAGCCTAGGACATGGTAACCATGGCAGCTGCAAAGAATTTAGTTCAAGAAGTTTAATGACATAAAAAAAGTTTAATGACTAGGCATTCAGCCAAGTTGAAGGTTGCTGGCGAAATATTCTGAGGGCATTTGATGAATCTTTTTTTTATTGTGGTACAATGCATGTAACATAAAATTTGCCATTAGCAGCACTTAGTACGTTCACGGAGTTGTGCAACCGTCACCACTAGCTAGTTCCAGAATATCTCATCACCCCCGGAGGAAACCCCCTACCCATTAAGCAGCTACTCGCCCAGGTCGCCTTATTGCCAGCCCTCAGCAGCTACTCATCTGCTTTCTGTCACTCTGGACTTGCCTATTCTGGACATTTCATATAAATGGAATCAAACGAGAGACGGCCTTTTGTGACCGGCTCCTTGACTCAGCGTCATACTTTCTAGGCTCATTCGTGTTGCAGTGCACATTGCGACTCGATCCGGTTGTTCGGGAACGGCAGGCTTCGTCCGTGCGCCTGCTGACGAGCAGCTGCCGGGTCTCTGCCTTTTAGCTGCTCTGAACGTCTGCATGCAAGTTTTTGCATGAGTCCGTTTTCAGTTCTCTTGGGTCTACACCCAGAATGGAAATGCTGGGTCATATGGGAATTCTATGTTTAACCTTTTGAGGAACTACCAGGCTGTTTTCCACAGGGTTTCCTCTGGTGTTGAAATGGGGCTGAAAATGGTCTGGAGCTAGACAGGAGTAGAGTAGGGTAGTGGCACTTTTAAAGTGCTGCCACTCTGGGACGCTCAGCAGGTAGGGACGAACTTTCAACCGAAGTCATCACAGGAAGACCAAGGGGCGGGGCACGCACAGGGCAGTGTCGCAGCCGCTCGCTCACTCAGTAGCTGACAATTCTTCTGGACACTGAGGATGAGCTGCGCTCGGGCCAGGAATGCTACAGCAAGAAGACAAGCTTTCTACCTGCACCTATGTCTTTATTTTATTTTATTTATTTATTTGGGGGGAGGTCGGGTAAGGAGGGAGGGAGAGAGCGCACACATGAGCAAGGAGAGAGAGGGAGAGGGAGAGAATCTCCAGCAGACTCTGCAGAGCCGACCTGGGGCTCCATCCCAGGACCCTGAGATGACCTGGGTCCAAACCAAGAATCGGAGACTTAACTGACCGAAGCGCCCAGGCAACCCCTACCTTCCATTTCTTATTTTTCTCTGGTGTGGTCTTCCGAGCAGAGTCGGTCATGAAACCACTGCAATTCTACCATGTGTTGTGACAGGGGAGATACCGAATTTAGGGGAAGAACTCTGGAATACGGACGCAGGGGCAACAGGATGGCCTGATGATGTGAGGTTACTGGGGCTGGGGTGGGGGCAGGGCCCAAGCTGGTCAAGCCGGTGAGGTTGTGGTCAGGAAGCGGCTTCCCCACGGCTGCACCACGAAGGCAACTGGAGAGGGAGCTGGCCGGGTGAGTTAAGAACGGGAGAAAACCAAGAACCCAGTCCTCACCACTGATGTTTCTGCTATTTTCTCTCTTCTCCTGGAAAGCCCATGTTGTTTGAATTTGCTCTCCATTCTCTAGCTTTCACATCTGGAAACTTCTCTTCCATCATGTCCTCAAGTGCCTTGGCTCCTGTGCCACGGGGTGCTCACAGTCATCACGTGCATGAACGGCTGGACACCTCCAGCGACAAATACGACAAATACCCAGTCCTCAGCATACCAACGGCCCGTCTCCACATGCGCTCACGTTACACTTGCCTTTTTGGGCCCAGCAATACGTTCCCACAGCTGCTTCTTCCCCGACTCATCCATTGATACTGGTTTCTTCTTACCTTTGTATACTTTATGTAAGTTTTATAGGTTTTCATCAAAGCGTTGGCTGCTTTTATCAAAAATCAGAATTGCCAAAATAAATTTTCAACAGAGGCAATGTATTTTTTGGGGGAAAAGAGGCAGAAAGGAAATCTCTAATAATGGAAGCGAGAACTCTGTAAGAGCCTCTCACTAGGATAGGTCACCTCCTACCTGCATTCTTAACAAGGTTCTTCTTCCCAGTGATGACATCTGAGCCCACCGAAACAGCCAACGACATAGAAAAAAAAGGGGCAAATCTGCCAGTGCTGGCGAACAGGAAGGGAGCCACTGACGGCTGCGGCAGTCTGAGCGTCTGCGCTGTTCTCCCCGGCTCAAATACAGGAGCGCAGGAGGGACCCACCAGGAAGGTCTGTGGATAGGATTCCCCAATAGAGCCCTAAGAAATCCTCAAGGCCAGAATAACAGGACCCTGGAGCCAGGCCGGCTGGAGTGCAGTCTGCTGGTGGCAAAAGGAAGGGTCTGGAATACCACTCGTACCCTCCAAAGAAAGGCCAGTAAGAGGCTGAGGCTTCCCTGGGCACTGCTGAGAAGGGGGACAGCAGAGAAAGGCTGCAGTGCCCCAGGGAGCCTGCATGGCTGGGATACCCAGAAAGCTACATCACAGATATGGATGGAGACCCCATTTGTCCCAGCAACCTCCCCGGGGTACACCCTGGGTCCCCATCCTACACTGGCCCTGGTTTTGGACGACAGGGTTCAAAGCCATGGGGGAAGCACTGGACAAGCAGAAGGGACGAAATTTCTACCCCACAGACAACATGCCTGGAGACAAGTATCGGCGCGTTCAGTCACTCCCCTTGTCTGAGTGCTAGCCAGGGAGAAAATGCCACGGGGAGCCCGGACACTGTTCTTCCGGTCCAAAGCCCGCTGGAACCCCCTTCAGAGCCTGACGTTTACCTAGAATAAAAGCATCCGAGAACAGCCAGAGAAAGTGTAGGGGACAGGGTCGTGACTTGCTTCCCATGACCACTGCATCACATGCCACACGACAGAATCGATTCCACATGGACTAGAGAAGCTTTAAATGGCTGGTTACAACCTCCCCCATACTTGCTCTCTCCCAACCTCTAATAAAACTGAGAATCAAAGGTAGGAGGAGGTGTGAAGGGAAGCCTCCCTCAAACAAAGGGACATAAAACCTACTCAGCAGCCTACTGGAGCTCTGGCCCCTGTCCCACCCGCCGAAGCCATGCTGGGGAGCTGAAAATACCCAGAGACCTCAGGCAGTAAGCTGGAGAGAAACAACTGGGTGGGGAGTCTGTCACTTTTTCCATTTCAACCCAGGAACTACAGAATCTCCTGCTGGGAAGTTCCCAGAAAGCCGGGTGGGCTCTGTGGGAGGTGACCGCTCTTGGGTACATACAGACCCAGGGAACCATGCAGAGCCTGAGCTGCGCCCTTCTCCCGCATCCCTGTGGAATGGCACATACGTCCCTCAAGCAGCTAGACTGAGCCTTGGCATAAGACATTTACTACCTCTCTCTGGTCAGAAAGACGAATCCAGATACTGCCGAAGACTACCGAAGGGTACAGCTTCTTTGACCGCACAACACCAAGCTCAAGACAGCCCGGGGGGAGACAGCAGTGAGAAAGGATGCCAAGAGACCAGGAAGAAAAAGCCAAGAACTCCCCCGCTGTACCAAAGCAAACAGAGTATCTGGAAATGACATGGTAACTTTGCAAACATATTATGGCAAAAAGAAAAAAAAGGGGGGGGGGACAGCTTAGGAAAGGCAAAGTCGTTCACCAAGAAGAGAATACGCTGCAAGGAAAAGGAGGAAATTCTTCACAACTTTGTGGGAGCGCGTTTTCAATAAGAATTCAAAGATGAGATGATAAAACACCGTGAGAAGAAAGAGGCAAATTCCCAACCTAGACAAACTGCAGACCAAAGCACATCATTATGGAACTAATAGATACGTTTAAAAACAGCCAGAATATACATAGCTGAAAGTCAGATCAGACAAACAGTGAACACAGATGAAAACAACGAAAGCTACAGCACTTAGAGCAGAGCTAACAGCACTGGAAGAGAGACAAAGACAATCCAACAGAAGGATAATTTGTGTTCCTGTAGTAGGGAGCCCCAGAATGGAACAGAAGATGCTACCGAAAATACAAGAGACCAGACCTGAAACAAAGATGAGCTACATTTGTACCTTGAGAGAACACAATGTGTTCCCAGGAACATGTGACAAGGAACACTTAGCAGTGAGACAGACTCTGGTCAACCTCCTCAACTTCCAGGATAACAGAAAGAACGCCCAGGCATTCCGAGGGGGAGAAACAAACACAAACACCTTCCAAGGCAGAAACAGCAGAGGACCGGGGCGCCTGGGTGGCTCAGTGGGTTAGAGCTTCAGCCTTCAGCTTGGGTCACGGTCCCAGGGTCCAGGGATGGAGCCCCAAGTCGGGCTCTCTGCTCCACGGGGAGCCTGCTTCCCCTCTCTCTGCCTGCCTCTCTGCCTACTCGTGATCTCTCTGTCAAACAAATAAGCAAAATCTTTAAAAAAAAAAAAAAAAGAAAGAAAGAAAGAAGAAAGAAACAGCAGAGGACCAGGAGTGCATAGCACCCACACAGGCGCAGGGCAGCGCAGGGCAGCACAGGGCAGCCGTGAGTGACACAGGCCCGGAGACAGTGGGCAAGGAGCTCACGTCCTGGCAGCGCCGTCCATGCCGCACTCGCGGGTGTGCACACGCTGCGCACAGAGGGCTGCGAGATGGGCAGGGGCCTGAGCCCTGGGGGAGCCCTCTCTGAGGGGAGCCTGAACCCAGGCCCGAAGGAAGTGAGGGGTGAGGGAGTGGGTCATGTAAAGCGGGGCCCAGGTACAAGGAGCAGCAAGAGCCACGGCCCTGAGCCAGGAACAACCTGGCCTATTCTAGGAAAGTGGAGAGGGGTGGGCTGGACCCCAGGGAATAAGAAGGGTCCGATGAACTCAAAATGAAGTGGGCCAGCCCGAGTAATTTTCAGGGCCCAGTCCAAAGTGAAAACGCAGGGCCTCTGCTTAATAAAAATGGAGGCATTCGAGATAGCCACAGTAGAGCAATAAACCAAACCTGGTTCTTCTAAGGCCGGGCCACTGTGTAGGCTACAGGCCCAGGAAGCTGGCTTTTCTTCCAGGCAATGGACTTCGGATTTCACTCTGAGAGGGTAAGAGGCCCCCAGAGGGTTTTACTCTGAGGACGGACATGACCAGATGAACAGTTTAAAGCACTCACACTAATGATGAAGTCACAGCGTGTGAGGCGGGGAGGGCAGGGAGGCGAGAGCTCCCGCACACACAGAGACGGCAGGGGCTGCAGGATGAGTTCGTGGTCTGGGCGCTGAATGTTTATCAGGGACCGACATCCGGGAAGAGAGGGGCAGGAAGCCGGCCCGGCAGAGCTGAAGTGCTCCACAGGCCCGACACGGCTCCTGAACAATTGGACAGAGAAGGCAGCGGTATGTGGGGGTGGTCATATCCCCACCTGGCTCCGTCACCTGGTGCTGCCCCGGAAACGGTGGTATGACCTTGGCGAGGAGCCTTTTGCCACTGAGGCCCAGCAAAGTGCAAAGGACCTGCAGGCCGCCCGCTAACCGTGCTCCCGGTACAAGAGCCTCCAGGCCGGTGATTCGGTGGCCGGTCTAGATGCTGGCAGTGGAGGGCACATGTGCACTGGGGGCAGGGGGAGCACAGACCAAACATTCTGACTTCCAAATCGGATGTTTTCAACATTGAGGCATTTCACCTTCTAAAGATCTAAAGGGCTGTTGGATATGTAAGGCTGCAGTTTGGGGAAGGGTCTGGGCTGGGGACAGGCATCAGGCGTCCTTAGCACCGAGGTCCGAAGAGGCAGGTGAGTGACAGAGGCACATGGACGCCAAGTGTGGACAGCCCTCCCCCCCACTATCTGTGGCTGTGATAAAAAGCAGTCAGCAAAAGAGACAGAGGAAATGAAGTATGATAACAGGTATCTTCCCAGATTACTGGTGGCAAGTGACAGACCAGCTCTAGCGGATTTATGCAGACAAATATTTGAATAATAGGCTATTGGAAGATAACAGGTGGTGATGTCCCCATGATATAAATGTACTTAATACCACAGAACGCTACACTAGCAAATGGTTCAATGGGTAAATTCTGTCATGTATATTCTACCGCAATAACAAAAATTAAGGAAAAAAGGCTAGTGGGTGGCCAGACGGTCCTTAGAAGGTTGGAGGAATAGGGTGGAGTGCACGTGGCTAGAAACAGTGTTCCAGGCAGGCACAAGGCGGCTAACACGGACTCTGCCACCCTGCAGGGGGCAGCCCTGACCACCAGCACCACGGCCACTTTGTGGCCCAGGAATCTGTCCTTTCAGCATCCTTTCAGATGCTCAGCTAGGGCTCTTCTGCTGGCTACGACCCCCTCTAAGGATGGGTCTGAACACGCCACTCACACCCATGCCCTTGTGCAGGCCTCAGGCAATTTACTTTGTAAAGGGCCAGACAGTGAGTGTTTTGTGTGGCAGACCGGAGGGTCTCTGGCAGAGCAGACGCAGCATCTGCTTGGTACACTGGGAGAACAGCTACAGACAAGCATAAAGGAAGGGGCAGAGCTGGGCTGCAATAAAACTTTATATATAAAAACAGGCAGTGGGCCAGATTTAGCCTGGGGCTACAGTTTGCTGACTGCTGCTGTGGCTCATAGGGAAACTGAAAAGGGAAGCATCCAGGGGCGCCTGGGGGGCTCAGTGGGTTAAGCCTCTGCTTTGGTTCAGGTCATGATCTCAGGGTCCTGGGATCGAGCCCCACATCAGGCTTTCTGCTCAGTGGGGAGCCTGCTTCCTCCTCTCTCTCTGCCTGCCTCTCTGCCTGCTTGTGATCTCTTGTCTGTCAAATAAAATCTTTAAAAATAAATAAATAAAATAAAAAGGGAAGCATCTGGCATTTAAGCGACTAGTCAGGTCACCCAGCCTCCCATCAAAGTCATTAAGGTGTGGGGGGGAGTCCCCCCCCACAGAGGGGGGCTTAGATGTGAGGTGAAGTGTCCAAAGAAAATAAAACTCAGCCAGTGACGCTGCACCAGGAAAGGGTGGGGTCCCCAAAGGGACACAAGGGAGGAAGGGTTTCCAGGAAGGAACAACCATGTCAAGAGGAAGACTCACCACTGGCCATGGCAACATGGACGTCTGCCAGGGAACATCCACTGGGGGTAATGAGACTGCTCTGTGGGCTATGGGGAAAGAAAACTTCCATGAACTGGGCTGAGCAGAGTAGGAGGTGAGGAGGGGAAGGCAAGTAGTCAAGTCTAGAAAAGCTTGCCCAAAGGGCTAATAAAACTGGGAGGGAAATGAGGAGGGAGTGCTCAGTGAAGATGGGAAATTCTAAAACTCGTTCATATGGTGATGGGCATGAGTCATGTGAGAGGAAAGTGACAGGGTCCCAGGGAGGGTGGAATCTGTGAGCTCAGAGCACAGGAAGTCTTTGTTACCAGGAGAGCTGTCCGTAACTGTCTGTTAGAGCTCTGTGGGTAGAGCAGTTTCCGGTGACGGCAAATTCCAAGCTGTGATTACAGCAGTGGGTGGCAGAACTCACTGGAACAGAGGAGGGCTTAAGGGCCGTCTACATGCATACGTAAGTCACCTGTGGGATGGAAGGGACTGGGATAGAGACACAAAGACTGCAGGCCTGGTACCAAATCCTTGGCAGAGGGGGACTGTCTGGGCAGTGAACAAGCCTGCAACAGGAGGTGCGTGGGCCGGGAAAGCTGAGTGGCAGGAGTGTCACAGCCGTGCTTTTCAGGCGGACATGGATCCTGAACACAGAAGACACAGCTTCTCCTCCTGTCTGAGGCCCATGGGCTATGACAGTCTGCAGGCTGTTCTTCTAGCGTGAGGTACTGGTGGGGAGCCAGGAATGAAAGCAGCAGATCTAACCCAGATAAGGCCTGGGGGCCTACTTAGGGTTCTCTTCGGGAAGAGATACTTGAACTGAGTCTTCAAGAATAAGCAAGAGGGCAAATGTGACAAGGGAGCCATGGACACAGCCAGCAGCAGGAGAGCAGTTCTCTGCAGCCGAGGGTGCACGTATGAGAGAAAGAGCAGCAAAGAACGGAAGAGGACAGAAAGAGGCAGGGGTCACCTCAGAGGCCCTGATGCCATTAGAAGACAGGGGTGCCATTCTTGGGTTTAAAGCAGAGGAGTGAGATTTGGCTCTAGGGACCTCATGGAAGATAGAAATGTGTAGGAGAGTTGGCAAGTTATTGGAGGAGTCCTAGTGAGATGAGGGCTTGGTGGCAAAGGAAAGGATGTAGAAGACACCGGTGGGAGAAATGAAGGAATGCGGGCAGTGAAGAGTGTGGCAGGTTACCCGCTTGCATGACTGCTGCTGCTATCGACGGTGACAGAGACTGAGGATGTGGCATCTGGCTGTTTCCTCTTCTGACCCACCCACCTTATTTTGGGGGAGTAAGGGGGGGTGCTGGGGGAGACAGTGGGTTGAGGAGAACAGGAAGGAGAAAAGAGGGCAAAAAACCTTCAGATGCCTTGTGTGGTAAAATCTGACCAATGCACAAAAACACCCCATGTGCTTTTTCTAACAGGAAGCAAAACAAGTTTTCTTTCCCGCATACTTCTTTCTGTGCTCTCTGTCGCCACCTAACGGGAAGTCAGCTGAAACCCGAAGACTTACCTGTGGACTGGTCAGCAGGCAACAGGAGGCTCCTGAGATGGGGATGGGCGGACAGTATCTGGGTGCAAAAGGACCTCTCCAGCTAACTTTAGATGTCTGACAACACCTCTGGGGTCCATGGGACCACCTTCTGGAAGACCAGAGGGTCCTGGAGCTCCCAGAAATGTTCTTTCATTAATAATACCTTGTTCAAGAGCGCCTGGGTGGCTCAGTTGTTTAAGCATCCGACTGTTTGTTTTGGCTCAGGTCATGATCTCAAGGTCATGAGATCGAGCCCCATGTTGGGCTCCACACTCAGCACGGAGTCTGCTTGAGATTCTCTCTCCCTCTGCCCTTCCCCTCACTTGTGCTCTTTCCCTCTAAAATAAATAAATAAAATCTTAAAAAAATAATACCTTGTTCAATCTAAGATCATTACCGTGACTTCACTCCCAGGATCAACTATCAAACTGAAGTATTCTGAGGAAACCACTGTGTAGTTATCCACGGACCCGTTTGGTGGGACAAAAACTGGGGCACCTGAGCTTGGCTGAGTTCAGTTTTAGGCTCTAGTGTTTAATGTACCTCCTTTCCTTCAGGGTTATGGATTTGGGAATGCAAAAAAAAAAAAAAAAAATCTTCCAGTGAAAAGTCCCAGCTACCGGGACAAGAGAAGAGCTGCACCCCCTGATGTGTATTCATATGGGAGAAGCGTTCCAGTGACCTATTAATAATCCCATCATGGGGGCCCGACCCTTATGTTCTCTTCTGACCCTAATTACCGCCCCAAAGCCCCAGCTCCATGTATTATCACTCTGGGGGTTAAGGTGTGAACACTGAATTGTGGGGGGAGGGGACACAAACCCACTTTTGTCCACAACAATGGTGATGTTTATTTTCTACTGTTAAATGGAAAATGAAAACGTGGTGGATGGCACTATGTACATTGTGTGATACCAATGAAACCCCAATCTGAGGGACGCCTGGGGGGTTCAGCTGTTTGAGTAGCGACTCTTGATTTCAGCAGGGAGACTGCTTGAGACTCTTTCCCCTCCCTCTCCTCTCCTCTCCTGTTCCCACAGATGCACGTGCCTTCTCTCTCTCTCTCTCTCTCATAAAAAAAAAAAAAAAAAAAAAAAAAACCACACAATAAAGATGGGGCTCCTGGGTGGCTCAGTGGGTTGAAGCCTCTGCCTTCAGCTCAGGTCAAGATCCCGGGGTTCTGGGATGGAGCCCCGCATCGGGCTCTCTGCTCAGCAAGGAGCCTGCTTCCTCCTCTCTCTCTCTGCCTGCCTCTCCACCTACTTGTGATCTCTGTCTGCCGAGTAAATAAATAAAATCTTAAAAAAAAAAGAAAAAGAAGCAACTTCAATCTAACAGACAGTAGTAGCACAACAACGAGAACGTATTTCACGCCACTGAACTATACACTTAAAAACAGTCAAGATGGGGGCACCTGGGTGGCTCAGTGGGTTAAAACCTCTGCCTTTGGCTCAGGTCACAGTCCCGGGGTCCTGGGATCGAGCCCCGCATCGGGCTCTCTGCTCAGCAGGGAGCCTGCTTCCCCCTTCTCTCTCTCTGTCTGCCTCTCTGCCTACTTGTGATCTCTGTCAAACAAATAAATAAAATATTTTTAAAAAACGGTCGAGATGCATGAGCCCTGTGTTGGGCTGCACACTCAGCGCAGTCTGCCTGGGATCTCTCTCCTTCTGCCTTCCTGCTCATACTGTCACTGTCTTCCTCTCCCCCCCCCTCTCAAATAAATCAATCTTTTAAAAAGTTGTCAAGATGGTAAATATGATATGCATCTTACACATTAAAAAAAAAACAATCCAAGAGAAGGCAAGAAAGAAGAAAAATAAAGAACAGAAATTATGGGAAAAAACGAGTGTACAAATACAGCAGGATAAGCAATCTAAATGCTTCAGCAATTAAACAGATGTTATTGGACGAAACAGATTCTTTTAAAACACAGCTATGTGCCATCTCCAAGACCTGCATCTAACCGATAAAGACGCAGAAGCGAAGAAAATGAGAAGTGGCAGTGCTGACCAAAACCACAGGTGGTGCAGCACTACTGCCCATCAGATGTAGTGAAACTGAAGGCAAAAGCACTATTAATTATAAGGACAGTCACTTTATAATGCCAAAGGGTTCAATTCACCAGGAAGAGAAAACTGTTTCTGAAACTGAAAACCTGGGCGCCTGGGTGGCTCAGTCAATGAAGCATCTACCTTTGGCTCAGGTCATGATGCCAGGGTCCTGGGACGGAGCAGCACATCGGGCTCTGTGGGGAGTCCGCCTCTTCCTCTGTCCCTCCCAGCCCATGCTTGTGCTCTCTCTCTCCCTCACTCTCTGTCTGAAATAAATAAAATCTTCTAAAAAACCTAAAACGTGGCCTCAAAATAAGTAATACAGCCCAAATTAACAAAGCCCATTAAGAAACGGATGTGTCCAACAGCAGAGAACACTGAGACATGTGTTCCCCAGCAGTGAGTAAATCACACAGACAAAATGACAGTAAGAAGAGAGAACACCTCTGTAACCCAGGGAGCAAGACTGAGGCGCTGCGCTTGCGCGGGCTCCCACCCTCCCACCGCGCAGCACACACTGCACGCAGGCTGCGCGCATGCTGCAGGGGCTGGGGTTACGTGCACTACATTCTCAGACCATACTGCAGTTTAGCTAGAACTTGATTTTTTTTTTTACGACAGTTAACTAAAACAAAACAAAACAAAACACAAAGCCACATGCTTGGACATTTAAAAAAAAAAAACCACATTTCTAATAACTGGAGGGCTGTCAAAGACTCATAAAGGGAATTGAAAAACGTTTTCAGCTGACTTAAAGTGATGACACCAGACATCAAAACTTGATGCGCGGGGCGCCTGGGTGGCTCAGTGGGTTAAGCCTCTGCCTTCAGCTCAGGTCGTGATCTCAGGGTCCTGGGATCGAGCCCCGTGTTGGGCTCTCTGCTCAGCAGGGGGCCTGCTTCCTCCTCTCTCTCTGCTTGCCTCTCTGCCTGCTTGTGATCTCTCCCTCTCTCTCTGTCAAATAAGTAAATAAAATCTTTAAAGATTTATTTACTTATTTGATAGACAAATCATAAGGAGGCAGAGAGGCAGGCAGAGAGAGGAGGAAGCAGGCTCCCTGCTGAGCAGAGAGCCCGATGGCGGGACTCGATCCCAGGACCCTGGGATCATGACCTGAGCCGAAGGCAGAGTCTTAACCCACTGAGCCACCCAGGCGTCCCGATAAATAAAATCTTTAAAAAAAAAAAACTTGATGCGTGCAGCTGCGAGAGCCTGCAGGTCAGCCTGGAACGCTTGTATTTGGAAAGAAGGCTGGAAATCAATGAGCTAAGTTTACAATTTGAGGAGCAAGAAAAAGAAAAGCAGAGAATGTTCTCCAAGAAAGGAGAAGATGTGACAGAGAGAAAAGCAGAGTGTAATGAGCCATAGGCGCACAGCAGTACAGGCCAGTAATGCCAGCAAGTTCGATCTTTGAAAAATAAAACCAACAAAATTCCACCAAGACAGGGAAAACAGAGAAGGTACAAGTAAACAACACTAGAATGAAAAAGGAGACATAAATACAGATGTTGCATAAGTTTATAAAAGTTACGCACAACTACATACTAGTAAATTTAGTGACAGATATAATGGACAAAAATATACCTTAGCCACACTGACCTGAGCAGGTGCAGGGAACATAAAATTAGGTTTCAAATTGTGTGTACGTGCACAGAGCACCTCACAGGAAATATATCAGACCTTGGAAGCAGCTGTTCCCCGCAGAGAGGCCAGGGTGGCACAGACAAAGGGTCACCCTATGGCGTGCACTTCCTGAGTTATGAACGGTGTGCATGGGTCACCCGTTCAACAGCAGAGTCAAACGCACCGGCAGACAAGGTAAGGCCCCCACCCGGCTGGGTGTGCAGGCGGGCCCTGCAGCTGGGGAGTCAGCAAACCCCATTATCAGTCGGCACTAGGTCTTCTTTCTCCTTCTTTCTGTTCATCTTTACAAATTTAGTACATAGAAATGGCATCTTCTTTGTTTTCAGAGGTGCCTCTATCACTGAGACAGAATTCTCCTTTCTTCACTGGCCACCTGCATCTCTTCTATAAACTTCCCGTTCACGCTCTCCATTGGTTAGTGGTGACTAGTGGTAAGTTAGCAATAAGAACTGTTACATTTGGGGCGCCTGGGTGGCTCAGTGGGTTAAGCCGCTGCCTTCGGCTCAGGTCATGATCTCAGGGTCCTGGGATCGAGTCCCGCATCAGGCTCTCTGCTCAGCAGGGAGCCTGCTTCCCTCTTTCTCTGCCTACCTCTCCATCTACTTGTGATTTCTCTCTGTCAAATAAATAAATAATCTTTAAAAAAAAAAAAAAGAACTGTTACATTCAAGTTTAGGCTGAAAAGGAAATTTTTAAATTTCCCCAACTCACAATAAACAACTAGGGAGCAGCCCAAGATCACTGCTCCCCACGCCCAGTCGGAGGCGTGACACCTAGGAGGAGTCTCTGGACAGCGATCTGCAGCAGAACTATCCAAACCCTTCAGACTCACCCAAATCCCGTGAAACTGCACCCAAGCATGCTGCAAGCATGCGCATTCACCGAACAGCCTGTCTGTCAAGCACCGGACCCTGGCGGTGGCCGGGGTCTGCGCAGAGCCTCGCTCAGAGCGGGCACTAACAGTGCTTCCCGCCCTTCCTCACCTGTTTTCCAGAACTCCAGAAGTTCTGGAGAAAGCTTTCCAGTTGAGGCACCATCAGTTCTCCTACAAGTCCATGACCCAGACAATACATGGTCCAGCCCAGAGCTCAGAGCAGGACACTTTTCAATACTCTTACAGTCATCACTTTAGAGTCTCACAGGGGTCAGAACGCAGCAGGGCTACCAAAGGCAGCACTGAGGCTCGAGGAGGAAGAAGTGACTTGATGGCTAGCAGGTGCAGGCTGGGATTTAATCATAAGGTGACTGGCTCAAAACCCTATGCTCGTCCACTACACTTCAGATAAAATTGTGAAAGTTGCATGTTTTTACCCTGCCTAGACCTCACACACTGCAGCAAGTCCCGGGTCACAAGCAACAGAAAGCAACTCTAGTTAACTTCAATCACAAAGCAGTTCTCTGGCAGATCAGGAAATGGAGAGACAACTCATGAACTAAGACCAGAGGAGCAGCTGCACCACTGAAAACACAGCCAAGATTGTACTAAATAAATGGGCCACGGGGCTGGGACACCCACCTCGGGCACCACCACCACCTCATCCCTGGACTGGCCACTACTGCTGGCTTCCTGAGGCGTGTGACACGACCACGACTTCTCTCAAGAGTCTAAGTGCCTGAGGATAGCATGGGTTTGGCCAAGCTTGGGGCTCACTATCATCCCGTGGCTTCCAGGAAGCAAGGAGAGGGAAGACCTGTCACCTGGGGCAGGCACTGCCAGCAGCTATCCCTCTGCACCCAGGTTCACCACTGGCCTTCCCAACAGGACCCCGCACTCAACTAAGGAAAGACATTTTCCAGCTTCCCAGCAGAAATGGGATGACTTTCTGGCCAAGGAGATGGTGGCAGACTGCATTGCTTGTCCTGTTCTTCGTGTCTGCTCTTGCCCCATGGACTGTGGGCAGACCAGCCTCCTCGCCCACTGGCTCTGCACTTGCTCATATGTCTGGCTTCCACTGATGAGACTGAGGAGGAAGAGACTTAAAGTGGCTTCTGTGTCTCTGCTCATTCCTTTCGGGAATGACATCCGCCTAAGAAGAGACTGTCCCTGACAGCTGTTTCTCCCTCTCCGCTCCTGGAACGACAGGCTTGGGAATAGAGCTGAACCCCATTTGGCAGCTGACCTAGACCTATGAGTGTGAAATAAATAATTGCTCTAGTCACTTTTCGTTCCTCAGTCACAACTGACAGATGTGGAGACGGAAATGAAAGTTACTCAGTGGGACTAGAGGGTGAGCCCGCAAGTGCTCTTCTGCCCCTCCTCCACACCTCCTTCCTACCTTGAGGCAAGGATGTGACAGCTAAGCCTGCAAATGCCATCCTGTGACCATGGGCAGCCTTGTGGATAGAAGGTACCTGCTTACGGTGATGGAAGAAAAAGACTGAGGGGCCCTGGATCCCAGATACTTCTGGAGCCTCTGCAGTGGCCATGGACACGCTGCCTCCAGACTTCAGGGCAAAGGAGAGAAGTCAATTAATCCTATCATAGGCTTTCTTAAGTAGAAACTAAGGACCACTTCTACCTAAGGGCCACAAAATGAGAGATTCAACACCAAAAAAAAGTATAAAGGTGCTCAGAAACAAACAAAACCCACACCAAAATGTCCACAATAAACCACATGTGAGGTTCACTTGTTACATGGCTTTTTCACCAAGTTATCACAATCACTATAACTCAAGTCACTGAAAAATGACAAAATAAATTCTGAGATTCTTTCTATTTCTGTTAGCTAAAAATGCAGCCTTGATTTGTTTTTTAAGTGAATCCAAGAGACAAAAATAAACCCAGATAATTCAGAATGCATTGAGGACAACACATATGCCTACTATGTGAGAAGCTCCCAGCATTATTTATTCTAAGAAAACTTGCTTTACTGCAAGAAATATAAAGAGCTTAAAAGTAAAAACAATTAATGACGTAACACACTACCTCCTCCAACACCCGATTCCTTTCCTTGCCTTCACAGTAGCAGGTGACATAACCCGACCAGAACAAAACCAGAAACACCATATATTGCTGAGACTCTGAAAGTTCAATTAGCCAGAGCATTCTGCTCTCCTAAACTAGAGCGACCGAGCAGGACAACGAGCAGCCCCAGCCTGCGGCGTGAGCCTGGACACCGGGTCCAGGAAGCAGGCATACATACATGTGGGCCTGGAGGCCATCTGGTGAGCCAGAAACTCTCCCCTTACGACCCCTGGGAGACTCAGGAGGCACTCCATCAGCCGCTCGTGCTGGGCACCATACTACACGAGAACATCCCAAGGAGCTGCTTGGGGTCTCTGCTCCAGAAGCTCGTAACACACTAGGGAAAGCACAACATGCCAGAAAACCACTGTCCTTTTTAGCTATGGGGGCTACCCTGGATGTCTGCAGGGGTCTTTACAGGCCCAAGGAGGGGAGCGGTCAGGCTCCTTAGGCCTGAGAGCTGGGGTGGGCAGTGTCAGCCTCTTCTCAGGAATCAGTTCCTGAGGTTCTGCCCAGTTGGGTGAAAAGCCATAAAGGCCATCCTCACGGGTACTTTAAGCAGCACATCTGTTGGTAAAACACAAATGTTGTTACACAAATACGAAGTCACAGATTGCAAAGACACCTGACAGTCTTTAAAACTCATTTCTCTGGTTTTGCAAAGCTACAACTGGAAAATCATGCTGTTAAATTATACACTCATAGAAGATGTATGTTTAAAAAGTGGGGGAACCGTATGGGTGTTATTTAGGCTTTCATCAATGTGTTCCATGTTTTTGGATAACTGCAAATCCCCAAAAAGTAAATCAAAGTAACCATTCCACATATCTGCCCTTTATGTGTACTTTCTGACTCCAGAAGGTTGGTTTGATTAACCCATAAACAAAACCGTTCCACTTGGCCACAGAGAAGCTAATGAGTCAACAGCAGAGCAGACTGCGTTCTATTCTGTCCCTCTCAGCATGAGTCAAAATCTTAGGGCAAGGTCCCACTACAGAATTCGGTCATCCATCCACGCATGCAGTAAGTACGCATGATCCTAGGCACTGGATAGACAGCAGGGAAGAGGTTAAGAAAATCCCTGCCCGCATGGGGCGTGGGTTCTAGGGAGAGGAAGAGGGCAGAGGGACAGAGAGAGAAAGAGAGAGAGAGAGAGAGAGAGACAGAACACAAATAAAACCAATGAGTAAAACAGCATATGGCAGATGGTAACAAGTGCTAGGCTAGATAGGGGGAACTGGTGGGGTAGAGGCAGATGTCAGCTTTCGGGGAGGGCCACACTGAGAAGGCGACACTTGAGCAGACTTGAAGGAGACCAAAAAGGGAGCCGTGTGAAACCTGGAGGAAGAATGTCCGCAACAGAGGGAAGGACAGGACTATACCCAAGGGTCCAGGAAGGGAGGCTAGGGAAGCCACAGTGATGGATGAGTGACAGAGAGTGGCAGGAGAGGTGATCACACCAGGCCACTGTAAGAACTTTGGCTCTAATTCTGAGGTGGGGGGGGCAGGGAGGGTCCTGCACGTTGCAGGACTGAACAGAGAGGCAGGCGGCAAGCAGCAAGATTGGAAGCTTGGACCAGGATGGGACCAGCAGAGACGGGAACTTGTCAGGAGAACAAACAGGGCCTGCGGACAAATGGGACACGGTGTGGGACACGAGCACCAGGCTTCCGGCCCAAGGAGCAAGAAGACCCGGCAAAGAGAAGGCAGGGGGAACTGGCGGTGGTGTCAAAGCCCAGGTCTGAACAGATACAGCGGGAGAAGCCCATCCGAAGACAAGCAGATACTAAGTCAGCACTGGGAGCGTGGGTCTGGAGCTCAGGGGACCCAGTTAGCCTGGAGACATAAATTTGGCAGCCAGGGCTTTGCAAATGGTTGGAGAGCCATGAGGCTGGATCAGATCACCTGCACAGTGTACGTAGAGAAGTATGAGCCCAAGGCCCATCAACATCACAGGGGCCCAGAGGAAGACCCAGCACCCAGTCACGAAGGACTAGCAAGGGCCTCTGAATACAGCGGATAATCTTGCTCTGCAGGGATGATACAATTAAGATAAACATGGCTAGTCACCCATTCTGTTAGAAAGGGACCAAAGCTGTGGTTTGGAAGCAACGGGGGTCAGTGTCGGCCCCGCTGAGAAGATAGACACTGCTGCAAAGTCTTGAGGGAGGGAAGGGGCTGACTTGTGCGGGTAACTGCGATCACCGACGTGGACAGGTTGGGAAAGAGAAGTAACAACCGACTCCTGGATTTAACAATAGGAAGGCCATCGTTCATGTTAGCGAAAGGCCTACTAGAGGGAGCTCAGGAAAGTGTGTAGAGACAGAGTGAAGTCCCGCCGGCAAAGGGAAGCAAAGAAGCTGGAAGGGGGGTGGGGTCAAGGGCCACTTTTGTCAAAGCTGGAGAAGCAGCAGCAGGCTTCAAGGGGGATGGGCAGGACCTGGCACTGCGTCCTCCTGACGCAGGAGAGGGCTGCAGAGACAGCAGGAACAGGAGCAGGAGCAAGGGCCGAGGAGAGGAGTGGGGTACAGGGCGGGAGGCAGATGCTGGCCCTGCTGATCTCTCTGGACCGCTTCCCTGCGCTCCGGGAACCAGCAGATGAGACAGCAGCCGCGAGAAGGTGTGATGGCCGATGAGGAGGGCAGGACAGGCAAGGAGAGACCGGGGAGCCGGCGTATGTTAGCCAGAGAAGTCTGGGGGCTCTCTCCGGCTGTGTGGCCGGTGATGACTGACTTTCATCAGGGTTAAGGTTTCGACAACACAGTATGACAAAGCATGAAGGTGGTGAGGCTGTGGAGGTGGCATGCCAGGGAATGACGACGACTGCCCGTGCCACTCACATCGGGAAGGACAGAGTGAGGATACGGGGAGGCCCGCCACAGGGAGCAGGTAGAGCCTTCAAGGGCACCTGAGCGCCTGCAAGGACAAAGGCTTGTTATCCAGCTGGGCACGGAGGTGCTCAGCTGCACACAGCTGGACACAGAAGGAGCTCTACTTTTGCAGATGATGGAAACGATTACGGGTGAGTTTTCTGGCACCAGCAGCTACTGTAAAAGTTGTCTGACTTTGAGAAAGAACAAAAAGTTGTGGCTATGCTTCAGAACATGTGCAGCTTTACGAAGCCATTTTTTAAAAAAAGATTTTATTCACTTATCTGACAGAGAGAGACACAGCAAGAGAGGGAACACAAGCAGGGGAGCAGCAGAGGGAGAGGGAGAAGCAGGCCTCCGGCTGAGCATGGAACACAGTGCAGGGCTTGATTCCAGGACTCTGGGATCACGACCTGAGCTAAAGGCAGACAGATGCTCAACGACTGAGCCACCCAGGCACCCCAAGAAGTCATTTTTAAAAAAACAGGCACAAGTATAAGTACTTTCACAGTTCTCCCCCCCCCCCCGTTTTTTTAAAGTAAGCATTATGCCCAATGTGGGGCATGAACTCATGGTAGGCGCCCCAGCACTTTCACTTTTTAAATGTTTCATTTCCATGTCTAGTCACAGCACAAGGTACAAGGAGTATGAGAAGAGACTTAAAGGAACCCTTGTTTTTTTTTTTTTTAAGATTTTATTTATTTATTTGACAGACAGAGATCACAAGTAGGCATGTGACCAAAAGCCAAGGGGCACCCAGGACCACCAGGCAGCTGTCAGCCACTGGAAGAGTCAGGAAGGATCTTCCACTAGAGCCTCTGGAAGGAGTGGGGTCCTGTGACACCTGCATTTTGGATTTCTGGCCTCCAGCACTGTGTAAGCTCTAATTCTCACTAGATGACTGAACCTTAACCAAGGATGCATGTGACTTCAGGACATCTGGAGGGCTCAGTCGGTGAAGTGTTGGCCTTCGGCTCAGGTCACGATCCCAGGGTCCTGGGATCCAGCCCCGCACTGGGCTCCCTGATGAGTGGGAGGCCTGCTGCTCCCTCTGCCCGCCACTCTCCGTGCTTCTGCTCTCACTTACAAATAAATAAAATCTTTAAAAAAAGGTAAGGATCCATGTTACTTCTACCCTCTCCCCCCTGACCGAAGAGGAAGTTCCCACCCAAAGTCCACCCTCTAGTGGCCACTCTCCATGCAAGAACTGCTTTTCCAGGGCTCTGTGCCCTCCTCCTCATGCAACCATGCTCTCACACCACCCGCCTGAAGGAGCCTCTGCGGCACCGTCGCCCTCCACCCCACGCTCATTTCTCCAGTCCCCATCACGGCTCTTCTCAAAGAGTTGTCTATACCTCGTCTCCACTGTGCTCCCCTCGGCAGCACATACACTATACCTGGTCTCTACTCCCTCACCTCCCACTCGCCCCAATCTGCCTTCTGTCCCCATTACCTCTGGTGAAGTTCACTACATCACAGCCACGTGCCTGCTTAAGATCCTTCATTACACACCGAACTGCACACACGCGTTTGCTACCTAGCCCTTCAAACCCTGAAGAAACAAAGTACAGATGTGGGAAGAGGAAGAAAACTCCAACAGAGAGGACAGCAGGTGCAGACTTCCAAACAGATATACTTCACAAATTTCCAGATGCTGGAAGGAGGCAGAGTATGCTGACTAATAGAACAGAGCAGAAGGTACTACAAAGGAGATGGGAACCCATGAGCCGGTTAGAACCCCGAAGAGGCTCTCGGAGAATCAGAGTAGACCAGGCACAAGCAGTGCCCCTTGGACTCTCATACACATGGATCACTCCTGGGGCGTCTGAGTGTCAGACTGTGATCTGGAAGATTGGGGCGGGGCACTTCCAGAAGGCTCCCAGGTGAGGCTAATGATACCATGGCTGATCAGTGGAGCACCTCTGAGTGGCAAGGTACCATTTTCTCCCATGGGCAAGAAACCAAAGGGTCTCTTCTAAATCCAGGAAGGGCTGGAATTTTCCCATCTTCCCAGTAAGGCTCCTGGCATGGCTGACAGGCCGAGGTGAAGCCCATCTCCATCTGGCCTCTGGGAGTCCATGGCACAAGGGCTGACTCCTATCTGCTTACCCTGCGAGGCCAACTCTGGTTAACCTGCCCCGCCCCCTACAGAACCCCTACTCCAAACCCTTGTTGCAGGAGAGACCCCACAGGAAACGGGAGACCCCCCCAGAGCAGAGGCGGTGCGCCGGCTACCCAGGCTGCTTGCTCCCAACCTGCATGGCTCTCTAGGGCTAGGGGAAGAGACCTGGCAGCATGGAAAAGAGAGTAACTCTGTCCCTAGAGGAAATATAATATCCTGGGGAAAAGTCTAGAAGACAATATAGCTATAAAACAGAACAGAAGCGTCCCCAAACAAGAAGGAAACAGACAATAAAAGAGTTCAGAGATTAAAAAGGATTAGCTACAAATACAAAACAACAGTAAGGCACTGTTTACAATAGGAAAAGGCTGAAAAGGATCCAAATGTCCGTCCAGAAAGAGCTGCTCCACTAGAGCGCAGTTCATTTACAGAGCAGAGTCTATGCAGCAGGCACACGGACGAGGAGGAGCAAACTCTGTACTGCCATAAAAAAGGAAAGAAGCTACAAGGATAGGGAATGTTCTCCAGGACAGACCAAGTGAAAACAAACTAAAAACAAAATGTGAAATGCCCATTATGCTAACCGTCTGGGTCACGAAGGAGAAACAAGAATGCGTGTGTACTGGCTTATCTTTTTAAGAGGAAACCCGAGACGGATGAGCAAAAACCTAAAATGATTACCTGTAAAGGGGGCGAAGAGGGGTAGAAACAGAAATGTTACTTTGGAGTATACATTTCTTTTTTTTTTTTTTTTAAGATTTTATTTGTTTATTTGACAGACAGAGATTACAAGTAGACAGAGAGGCAGGCAGAGAGAGAGAGAGAGGGAAGCAGGCTCCCCGCTGAGCAGAGAGCCCGACGCGGGACTCGATCCCAGGACCCTGAGGATCATGACCCGAGCCGAAGGCAGCGGCTCAACCCACTGAGCCACCCAGGCGCCCTGGAGTATACATTTCTTATATAGGATTGGCTTAAAAAAAATTCAAGTCTGTCCTACTAGATCCAGTAGACGTCATCTCACATTTCAACGCTGCTTACGTGCACATGAAGTGTGGGCATACAAGCCATTAATAAAAAGAATCATTATTACAGGGGCGCCTGGGTGGCTCAGTGGATTAAGCCGCTGCCTTCGGCTTGGGTCATGATCTCAGGGTCCTGGGATCGAGCCCCGCATCGGGCTCTCTGCTCAGCGGGGAGCCTGCTCCCCCCTCTGTCTCTGCCTGCCTCTCTGCCTACTTGTGATCTCGCTCTCTGTCAAATAGAATAAATAAAATCTTTAAAAAAGAAGAATCATTATTACAATTGTAACTTACTACTCTACAATAATAACTAAGTGAACTCCGTACTGCCATAAAAAATGAGAGAAGCTACAAGGATAGGGGATGCACTCCAGGACAGAGCAAGTGAAAACAAACTAGAACAGAAAGTATTCAGTGAAGTAGCAATTCCCCATATTAAATTAGGCTTGACTTTTGAACCATTAAATATTTCACATATTCCAAAAAGAGAAAAAAGCCAACAATACTGAAAATAAACCTAGCTGTATATGAAATCAATAACATAACCACACAGAAAAGAACTATTCCAAGTGACTTTCCCCCAACATATTATAAAGAAAGTCAAATATACAGAAAAATTTAGCAAGCTGCACAGAGGACACCCACATTCTCATCACCTAGACTCTGCCCTTGTTGACATGGTTCATCTAGCCAGCAATCCATCTGATTTTTGATGCATTTCTAAGTCTGCACACCAGTACACCCAAATACTTTTGGCATGCATATCATTAACTATAGTTGAAAACTCATTATCATTTTCTTAGGTAAAATTTACCTCTAGTGAAATGACAAATCAAAGTGTATCATTTGATGAGTTTTGTCAAAGGCATTCATCTGTGTAAGCCAAACCTTTTTTTTTTTTAAGATTTTATTTATTTATTTGTCAGACAGAGATCACAAGCAGGCAGAGAGGCAGGCAGAGAGAGAGGAGGAAGCAGGCTCCCCCCTGAACTGAGAGCCCGATGTGGGGCTCGATCCCAGGACCCTGAGGTCATGACCTGAGCTGAAGGCAGAGGCTTAACCCACTGAGCCATCCATGCGCCCCAAGCCAAACCTTTCTTTTCTTTCTTTCTTTTTTTTTTTTTTTTTAAGATTTTATTTATTTATTTGACAGACAGGGATCACAGGTAGGCAGAGAGGCAGGTAGAGAGAGAGGAGGAAGCAAGCTCCCCGTGGAGCAGAGAGCCCGATTCGGGGCTTGATCCCAGGACTCTGGGATCATGACCTGAGCCGAAGGCAGAGGCTTTAACCCACTGAGCCACCCAGGCGCCCCTAAGCCAAACCTTTCTTAAGAGAAAACATCACTATGGTTCCCTGGTACCATTTCTCATTCAGTCGTACTCAACATCCTCATCAGCATCTGGTATTGCCAATTTTCAATTCTGGCCATTCTGGTGGATGTGCAGTAGTATTTCATTGTGGTTTTAGTTTGCATTTCTCTGATGGGTAATGTTAAGCATGTTCTCATGGTCGTCATTCAGATGCCTTCCTTTGCGAAGTATCTATTAAAATCTTTTCCCCTTTTTATTATTGAACTGTGAGTTCTTTACATATTCTAAGTACAAGTCCTCTGTCAAATATATGATTTTCTATTTTCTCTATGACTTGTCTCAACTATTTTCTCAGTGATTTGTCTTTTCATCTTCTTCTTCTTTTTTTTTTTTTTAAAGATTTTATTTATTTATTTGACACAGAGAGAGCAATCACAAGTAGGCAGACAAGTAGGGAGGGGGAAGCAGGCTCCCCGCCAAGCAGGGAGCCCGATGCAGGGCTCGATTCCAGGACATCGGGACCACAACCCGAGCCGGAGGCAGAGGCCCAACACACTGAGCCACCCAGGCGCCCCTGTCTTTTCATCTTCTTAATGGTAGCCACTGAAGAGCAAAAGTTTTACATTTTAATGTTGAAGTTCCTAACCCTGGTACCTAAGAATGTGACCTTATTTGGAAATAGGGTCACTGGAGCTGTAATTAGACAGGTCATCCTGGAATAGGGTGGAACCCCAGTCCACTATGACTGGTGTCCTTATTAGAAGACAGCTATGTGAAGACACAGACACCTGAGGAAAACACCATGTGATGAGGAAGGCAGACACTACACTTGTGCAGCTGCAAGTCAAGGAATATCAAAGATTGTCAGCAAACCACCAGAAGCTGGGAAGAGGCACGGAAGTATTTCTCTAGAGGTTTCAGAGGGTGCACGGCCCTGATGACACCCTGAGTTTTAAGCCACCCAGTCTGTGGTATTTTGTTACAGCAACTCTAGAAAACTAACATGGATAGGGTCAAGGTCCTTTTTTCTGGTATATAACCATCATTTGCTATCATCCGGAACCATCTGGTGAAAAGGCTGTCCCTTCTCCCATTGAACTGCTCTGGTGTCTCTGTGAAAGATGAAAGGATCACTGCGGTACCCGGGGGGCTCAGTTGGTGAAGCATCCAACTCTTGGTTTCAGCTCAGGTCATGATCTCAGGGTTGTGAGACCAAGCTCCGCATCAGGCTCTGTGCCAGGCATTGAAGCCTGCTTCAGATTCTCGCTCTCCCTCTCCAATCCCCCCTTCTTGTTCTCGCTCTCTCAAACAAAAAAATGATCAAAGAAATTTGATCAGTTTCTGGGCTCTCTACTCTATTCCACTGAACTAGGTCTTTATCCTTATGCAAGTACCAAACAGTCTTCATTCCTATAGATTAATAGTAAGTCAAAGTCAGGTAGAGTAAATGTTCCAATTTTGTTGTTTTTCAATACTGCTTTGAATGTCTTAGTACTCTGCATTTCCATATACATTTTACACTCTGCTTGTCCATTTCTAGAAAAAGCCTGTAATTATGACTGGAATTACATCTAACCTACAGATCAATATGGGGGAACTAACATTGTAAATATCAGTCTTTCAAACCACGAACATAGTAAATCTTTCTATTTATTTAGGTCATTAATTTCTTACAGCAATGTTTTCAGTGTCAGTGTATAGACCTTATACATTTTTCATTAAATTATTCCCAATGCTACTGCATTATAAATTTTACTTTCCAATTAATTTTTGTATAATTGACCTTATGTCCTGAGACCTTGCTGAATTCACTTTTCAGTTGTAGTCGGTTTTTCTTTCTCTCTCTTACAGATTCTCAGATTTTCTACATTAACTTCAAAAGGAAACAGCTTTATCTCCTTTTAACATTAATGCTTTTTAAATCTTTTCTTGCCTTATCATACTGGCTAAAACCTCTACTACAATACTGAACATAAGTATTAAGAGTGAACACCTTTGCCTTGTCTCGGATTTTAGGGGTAGCATGTTCAATATTTTCCTATTAAGTATAGTTTATTTCAGCTTTCTTAAATTTATTGTATCAAATGAGAAAGTTCCCTTCCATTCCTAATTTGGTGAGTTTCTATTATGAACAGGCAGTGAATTCTGTCAAATGCTTTTCCTAAGTTTACTGAGATAATTATGTTTTTTCTCCTTTATTCTCTCTTTTCAAAAAGATTTTATTTATTTGAGAGAAAGCAAGCGAGCAAGCGAGAGAGAGTGCACGCGCAAGTGCATGTGTGCATGCACAAGTAGGGTAGTGGAGGGATGGAGGGGGAAGGAGAGGCCCAGGAGAAGCTGACTCCATGCTCAGTGTGGAGCCCAACGTGGGGCTCAATCTCATGACCCTGAGATCATGACCTAAGCTGAAATCAAGAGTGGGCCACTTAACCAACTGAGCCACCCAGGTGCTCCCTCCTTTATTCTTTTTTTTTTTTTTTTTAAGATTTTTATTTATTTATTTGACAGAGACAGACACGGTGAGAGAGGAAACACAAGCAGGGGGAGAGGGATAGGGAGTGGCAGGCTTCCCGATGAGCAGGGAGCCCGATGCAGGGCCTCGATCCCAGGACTCAATCCCAGGACTCTGGGATTATGACCTGAGCTGAAGGCAGAGGCTTAATGACTGAGCCACCCAGGTGCCCCTTTTTTATTCTCTTAATACAGCGAATTATAGAATGGTTTTTAATGTTAAGTCACATTTTTAAAAGATTTTATTTATTTATTTGTCAGAGAATGAGAGAGGCAGAACATAAGCAGGGGGAGCGGCAGGCAGAGGGAGAAGCAGGCTCCCCGCTGAGCAAGGAGACAGATGTGGGGCTCGATCCCAGGACCAGAGGATCATGACCTGAGCCAAAGGCACTTAACTGACTGAACCACCAAGATGTCCCACACCTTCCTCCTTTTCTAATATATGGACTTAAAGTTATAAATTTCCCTCGAAGTACTCCTATAGCTGCATCCTGTAAGTCTTAGTACATTTAATTTTCATTATAATTCATTATTGTTTGTAATCTTTTCTAATTTTTCTTTTGATCTCTTCTTTGACCCTATTCAGATATGTATTAATTTTTAATAAAGATTTTTATTTATTTATTTATTTGACAGGCAGAGATCACAAGTAGGCAGAGAGGCAGGCAGACAGAGAGGCAGGGAGCCCGATGTGGGGCTCTATCCCAGGACCCTGGGATCATGACCTGAGCGGAAAGCAGACGTTTTAACCCACTGGGCCACCCAGGTGACCCTAGATATATATTAATTTTTAAATAGTTGGGGATTTTCTTTTAGATCTTATTGTTAGGATTTCTAATTAATCCAATTCTGATCAAAGAACATAATTCAAACTTCTGAAATTTATTGAGACTCAAGTTATGGTCCAGCAAAATGATACACCGTTGAACTGTAATATGTACATTTGAAAAGAATATGTATTCTCCAATTGTTGAGCTATTCTATAAATGTCAATTAAGTCATTATGACTGATACTGTTCAGATCTACATCCTGATTTTTTTTGTCTAGTTCTAACAATTACTAAGAGTATTAAAATTGTCAAGTATAATTAAAAATTTGTCTATTTCTCTCTTTAATTTTGCCAACTTTTCTTCATGTATTTTGCAGCTTTGTAATTAGGCACATACATATTTGTGACTGTTAATGTCTTCCTGATAAAATGACCCTTTTCTCATTATGAAGTGTTGTCTCTTTATCTCTGGTAATATCCTTTGTTTTGAAATCTGGATTTTTTTTGGGGGGGGTATTAGTATTGCTACCCCATCTTTCCTATGCTTACTGTTTGCACAGTATACTTTTCCCTATTCTTTTATTTTCAACCTAGTGGTGTCTTCATATTAAAACCGCTTCTTGGGTGCCTGGGTGGCTCTGTCATTAAGCGTCTGCCTTTGGCTCAGGTCATCATCCCGGGGTCCTGGGATCAAGCCCAGCATCAGGATCCTTGCTCCACAGGAAGCCTGCTTTTCCTGTCCCACTCCCCTGCTTGTGTTCCCTCTCTCCCTGTGTCTCTGTCAAAACAAACAAACAAAAAACTGCTTCTCTTATAGACAACAGATAGTTGCGCTTTGATTTTTTTTTAAGTAGGCTGCTCACCCAACATGGAGCCCAACACAGAACTTGAACTCATGACCTAGAGATCAAGACCTGAGCTGAACCAACTGAACCACCCAGATGCCCTGGGCCTTGATTTTTAATCCAGCCTACAATCTCTTGCCATTTAACTGAAGTGTCTAGTTCATATTCATTTAACGTAATTATCTATGTGAGTAGATTTAGGGCTACTGATTCATGCTTTCGTTATGAGCATATTTTCTTATACTTCCTTGAGCATGGTTACAACAGCTGCTTTAAAATCCTTCTCTGCTAATTCCAACACCTGGGTCATCTTGGGGCAGGTTGCCATTGATCACCTTTTCTCTTAAACAGGGGTGGGCAAAGTATGACCTGCAGGCCCAAACTGACCCACTGCCTATCTTTGTAAATAAAATTCCACTGGAATGCAATCATGCCTATTCATTTATGTACTGTCTACGGCTGCTTTCACCCTACAACAGCAGAGTTGTGTAGCTGTGACACAGCCTATATGGTCAGCAAAGCCTAAAATAGTTACTATGCACAGAAAAAAGTTTGCTTAACCCTGCTCCTGAGTAAGGGTCACATTTTCCTATTTTTTCAAATGTCCAGACATCACAAATGATATACTGTCAGACTTTGGGTTCTGTTATATTCCAATAAAGAGTATCGATTTATTTGGCAGGCAGTCAACTTGACAGAATTCAAACTCCAAAGGTCTTCCCTATGGTGGACAACATCTATAATCTCTGTTCATTTCTTTTGCCTTAGCTGGAATTTAGCCAAGTTTATAAGAAGAATCTGGGCCCCCTGCCTATGGCTATCTGCCTTCCAGGATTTCTACTCCTGATTTCCAGCTGCTGTGATTGCTGTGAACTCTGTCCAGTGATTCTTCAATCACTAAGACAGCAGCTTAGTGGTAGTAATAACATTATAATTTTATAACTACTTTATGCATATTATTAGATAAAGCAAATAATAAGTATGTTAATTAAGAATCAACATCTTCAGGGCACCTGGGTGGCTCAGCTGGCTAAGCGTCCAACTCTTGGTTTTGGCTCAGTTCATGATCTCAGGTTCCTGGGATCAAGACCCATATTATCAGGCTCTCCCTCCCGCTCAGAGGGGAGTCTGCTTTCCCTCTCCCTCTCCCCCTCCACACATTCCCCATTTGTGCACTCTGTCTCTCTCTAAAATAAATAAATCTTAAAAAAAAGAATCAACATTTTCAGTGTAAGAAAAAGACACAAAAGGATAATATTAAAGATGAGCCCTCAAATGTTAAATTTCCACTGAAGGGCGTCTGGGTGGCTCAGTGGGTTAAGACGCTGCCTTCGGCTCAGGTCATGATCTCAGGGTCCTGGGATCGAGGCCCGCATCGGGCTCTCTGCTCAGCAGGGAGCCTGCTTCCCTCTCTCTCTCTCTGCCTGCCTCTCCATCTACTTGTGATCTCTCTCTGTCAAATAAATAAATAAAATCTTTAAAAAAAAAATTTCCACTGAAGACATCATTATATGTACATTAGTTAAAACCATTTTTCAGCATATTTTTTAGCTTAGTCCACTGAGAGCCTAGAGAGATTGTCACCCCAGTAAGAATGAGCACATTTAGCACCCAAATCTTGGCTCCTAAACACCATTTTCCACTAAAAGGAATCAAAACTCTTAGACAAGCACACATGCAAAAGGCACACACATGCTTTCTTGTGCCAGAAAGCAAAGAATCACTCAAAGACTGAGAGTATGCCAAGAAGAGTCAGGTGTCAGCATGAAGGGACTCACACTGGCCAAATCTGGAATACTCTGATAAAAAAAAAATAATGATTGTAGCTGAATTATAAAACACTCAATAAGTAAAAATCCATGAGTCCACACTGACCCGGAAGAGAAAACACAACAGCAGATAGTTTGCTACCATCTGAGGGTGACTATCACACCCACTCCTTACTCTGGAATTTAGTAATTAAAGGCAAAGATTTAGTACTTATGCTATCTTTTTAGAAGGAAATACAGATCCTCCTTATTTGATGAGAGAAAGTTCTTAACAGAATGCCAGTATTAAATGTAGAAGAGATGACAGAATTAGAAAATCCATCATTTTCTAACTCCCAAAGAAATAATAGATTGAGGCATGCAAGGATCATCAGTGAATGCTAAAATCATTAGATGAATAGTTGTTGGGAAACAGAATCCTTGTGTCATGCCAAAGCATCATACCACAAATTACTTATCAATTACAACAGAGAAGCTGCATCTGCATCTGGAAAGACCTGGCAACCATCTGCTTCTTCAGCCAAATGGTAAAATGTAGCATCAGGAACCACAGGAAAACTATCTAGTGTATGCCTCCTGAGGTAATACTAATACAAAATAATCTTGCCTAAAATGTTTACCTAAGCAAGCCCGTAAATCTAACCTCTCATTTATAATTAATTGTAAGCGATAAACAGGAAAAGAGACACGTGGAGAATGAGGGCCTTCTGTGAAACAACTGGGCTAGTGCTTCAAAAAGTCTACGTTGCAGGTGGACTGGAGGTGGGGAGGCTATTCTTATTAAAATTCTTACTCAAATGTAAGGTATAAATCTTAATTGCTTTCTAGTTCCCCTCTTCCCAAACAGCTGTAAGAATCACTTGGGAAAAACCAGAATTTAGAATAGCTGTCTGATAACAGAAAACTGTTAATGCTTTTAGATGTGCTTAGGGTACTGTGTCATACTGGAAAATGTCCTTATTTTTAGGAGATGTATGCTGAAGTACTTAGGGATGAAATGTCACAATGTCTGCGAATTCCTTTCAAATGGTCAGCAAAAAGATATAAAAATGCACACATCTAAACAGACCAAGCAAATATGTCAAAATGTTAACAATTGTTGAATCTAGGCAGTGGGCATACAGGCTTCACAGTAAGTAGAGAGAAAGATTTGGCTGAAATGAAGAATGTAACAGAAGGGATGGAAATAGAGTCTAGGAGATCTTCCAAAATTCGGAGTGAAAGAAAACAAAAGGAAAATAGGAGAAGATTGAGACAGAGGACCAATATAAGAAGTCCAAAATTAAGCTGAAAGGAATCTCCAGAAAAAAGAGAAAATGGAAAAATAAAACATATTTTTTTAAAAAAGAGCTGACAACAGACAATGATTTAATGACCCCAGTACAATGAATGAAAAAGACACAACTTCAGACACATTCTCGTGAAATTTTAAGACACCAAAGAGAAAGAAAAAAAAATCCTAAAAATGTTCTATGGAAGAAGAGAGAAAAGAAGGCTACCTACAAAAGAACCACTATCAGACTGACATCAGATGTTTCTTCCCTTAGTGACTTCGCATGTTAGAAGACAATGGAAGCAGTGCCTTCAAAGTTAGGAGGAAAAATGATTTTCAACTTGGAATCTTATGCTCAGTCAATAGAAGAGCAAAAGAAAAGCATTTCAGACATGCAGTGACTCAGAAGACTTGTCTATTAACAATGCTTTTGGCTGCAAGTAACAGAAAAGTCAAACTGGCTTACACAATAAGAAAATATATTCTCTCATGTAACTGGAAGCCCAGAGCCCTTCTGTTCCTCTGCTTCCCCATCCTTGGTGACAAAGAGCTGTCACTTTCCACTAAGTGAGGCTTAGTACCTCAATCTGAGGTTACACCAGAGCTGCTAACAGCATTCCTGATTTACGTCCAGTGAGGGGAAGTACAGTCTGCCCTGAACATACCATCAAAGCCCCTCCCTTCATTCTGAGTGGACCAACTGAGGCCACAGGTCCAACCTTAGTAACAGTTGCTACGGGAATGCAATGTGCAGAATGACTTCAGGATCCTCACTGGTGGTGGGAGTAAGGTGGAAAGGTGATCACACCAGGGTTCTGTTAGGAATCAGTAAAGAGGGAATGGACATGGGTAATCAACAAGAGTGTTCACTACAGTTTACTACCCACACACACTATCTCGGTAAGTTATTTTTAAAGATGTATTCCAGAAAACAAGGATAAGCCACGTAAAAGACATGGCTTCTGGGAAACAGTGGCTCCAACCCAAGAGCTCGTGACGGGAAGATCTAGGCGGCAGCTGTGTACAACCTTAGGGAGCGAGTACTTGCCCAGATTGCAGGAAGGGAACAGAGAGCTCTGAGTGGAATATCAGAGGGGAAGGGGAGCTGACACAGAGCCGCAGGCAAGAAACAGCATGGCTGAAAAGACTTCACAACAAGATCAGGGAATACTATTAAAGAAAAGCAAAAACCAATCAGAAAGAGTGGGAATATCTATACAAGAAAGTGAAGGTCCAAATATGAAGCAGGGGGTGCATGGGTGGTTCAGTGGGTTAATTAAGCCTCTGCCTTCGGCCCGGGTCATGATCCCAGGGTCCTGGGACATTGGGCTCTCTGCTCAGCAGGGGAACTGCTTCCCCCCTCTCTCTGCCTGCCTCTCTGCCTACTTGCGATCTCCCTCTCTCTGTCAAATAAACAAATAAAATCTTACAAAAAATAAACAAACAAACAAACATGAAGCAGGTTAGTTAAACTCTGGCAAGGATTTTAGGCAGGTGATGGAGTCTAAGAAAAGAGGATCCATTTACCTTGCTTGGTCATTCTTCTTTGAGTGGTCTAGCAACTGTGACTCGACCTATAAAGAAGGAAATGTAATCCTAGCATTTGTGACTTGGCCTCAGAGTAAACAATATTTTCATATGTGTAATAGTGTCAATGATGTTGACAGGTTTTCAACTTTGGAATTAACCTATGACCGCTTGGATGTGGTTGTAGGGCAGAACACAAATGTTAACAATTTTAAGAACTGATATGGTCAAGTGTAGTTTTAGGAGGTAAAAGTGGGGAAAAGGTGGGAGGAAAGGCAGGGTCATTAGTATCCTCATCTTTACAGAGGTGAAGTGCCATGGGTAAAGCTGATGCAATAGGAACCACTGAAGTTACAGAGAAAAGGTGAAAATGTGTCTCAACATGGGAGGTACTGTATGCTAAGTCATCCTCTTTCATTTCAGGGAGTTAATATAATTCCCCAAAGTTGGTAAATCAAGGAAGATGTATAAGCATATGATTCAATTTTGAAGGTAACCATCAAAGAAACTGAAAGTAGAAACAGTTAAAAGCTCTCATATCTGGGCTCTGGAGCAGGAAGAGGAAGGGGTAGGCAGCTGTTTTCACCATAACCTGCTTTGAGACAAGTGATATTGTTATCGACAGGCTGTAATATTTTGATAAAACTCAAAGCCCAAACAACCTAACCCTTCAATAGTTTCCTACTGCTCCGACATTAATAAGAAAGTCCTGCCCTGGGGTGCCCGGGTAGCTAGTTGGTTAAAGCATCTGACTCCCGATTTCCACTCAGGTCATGATGTCAAGACTGTGAGATCGAGCTCTGAGCTGGGCTCTGCTCAGCACAGTGTGTGTGAGATTGTCTTTCCCCTGTCCCTCCCCCTGCTCAAATGCACTGACTCTCTCTCTAAAATAAACAAAATCTTAAAAAAGCAGTCCTGCACCTAGCCCATCACCCTGTCTCCCTGCACCACTGCCACCACCCTCCTACTGTGCTTTAGGCATACAGGGCTTCCTCAAGGGCCTCAGACGGCTAAGCTCCTGCGGGGCTCAGGGCCCTCACATGCGCTCTTCTGCGTCAGAAAGCCCTCCTCCACTCCGCGTCCTGCCCGCTCCCGTTCACCCCTCAATTCTCGGCTTCCATACTGCCTCCTTAGCACAGGTTTCCTTACCCCTCACAAGTTGGACTGTCCCACTACTCACGCTCATCATGAACACCCCTTCCCTCCCCGCCCCCACCGCCACTTGTCGTCCTTCAGAGCACTTAACCTGCCGTAATTACATAATTGTCAATTACTCAAAATCTGTGTCTCCTGCCAAACTTAAGGAAAGGCACCAATCTGTCTCAGTCATCCTACGGGCTGCCTACCACGGTGCCCGAGCACGGCGCAGCCCTGGCTCCTTTGTGGATGGTATGAACGGCTGGATGACAGCCTGACCAGCCGCAGACCCTTCGGCAGAGAGCAGCAAAGCATGTGGTACTTAGACGGAACTGTGCTGGCCAGATGAAAAGTCACTAAATGTGGAACAAGACCATCACTTAGAACTGACTGTCACTGTAACAAATAGCTCTATGAAATGTGCAGTGTTTCCCGAATGTCAGTGAGGAAGCTGTTCAACGTCACCCGAAGTCCTGTGGCATCCGCTGCGCGGTGACGTGAAGCTTGGACTGAGGCCTTAGTGTTAGAGGTGGGAAGGAGGACTAGGCTCCGCAGGGCATGTTGAACGCAGATCCCCACAGGAGTTGCTGGTAAGGGAAACAGCAGAATCAAAGGAGTCTCCTAGAATTCTGCACTGGTAACAGGATGGATACTGACATTATTTACTGGGATAAAAAAAGACAGGGGGAAAGGCAGATCTGAAGTGGGGGGAAAGCAAGAGAACTGTTTGGGACTTGTTCAATCTGAACTTGTTCAGTCAACTCAAGCAGAAATATTACAGAGGCCACCCAGCGTGGGGGCTAAAGGGGGGGGAGTGAGAGATGCGGACACAGAGTGGTATCGTCAGGACACAGGCATACCTGTCGTTGGGAGCAATGGAGACATGGAATCAGTGGATATGCCCGTAATTAAACTGAGGCATAGACCTCCAAATGTCATGTATGTATCAAAAAATGATGGTATAAAGGGGCACCTGGGTGGCTCAGCTGGCTGAGTGCTGACTCTTGATTTTGGCTCAGGTCATGATATCAGAATCATGAGATCAAGCCCTGTGTCAGGCTCCACACTCAGACACTGTGCTGGGCTTGGAGCCTGCTTAAGATTCTCTCTCTCAGGTCGCCTGGGTGGCTCAGTCAGTTAAGTGTCTGACTAGCTCAAGTCATGATCTCAGGGTTCTGGGATCAAGGCCTACATTGGGCTCCCCCACTCAGCGGGGAGTCTGCTTCTCCCTCTGCCCTCCCCCACTTGTGCTTGCTCTCTACTTTTTAAAAAAAATCTTAAGAAAAAGATTCTTGGGACACCTGGGTGGCTCAGTTGGTTACGCAGCTGCCTTCGGCTCAGGTCATGATCCCGGCGTCCTGGGATCGAGTCCCACATCGGGCTCCTTGCTCCGTGGGGAGCCTGCTTCTTCCTCTGACTCTGCCTTCCACTCTGTCTGCCTATGCTCGCTCTCGCTCGCTCTCTCTCTGACAAATAAATAAATAAAATCTTTAAAAAAAAAAAAAAGAAAAAGAAAAAGAAAAAGAAAAAGATTCTCTCCCCCCATTCAACACACATGCACTTTCTCTCTCTAAAAAAAAAAAAAAAAAAAATGATGGTGCAAAGACATTATTAGCCAGACGTTATCTATCTGTAGATGCCACATTTATAGGTAATTCTCACTTTTCCTCTTTATTTTCTCAAAAATTTTTTCCACTGAGGAGCACCTGGGTAGCTCAATGGGTTAAGCCTCTACCTTCGGCTCCGGTCATAATCTCTGGGTCTTGGGATCAAGCCTTGCATCGGGCTCTCTGCTCGGCAGAGAGCCTGCTTCCCTCTCTCTCTCTGCCTGCCCCTCTGCCTATTTGTGATCTCTGTCTCTCAAATAAATAAATAAATAACCTTTTAAAAAATAGTTTTTCCATTGAACAGATACTATTTTTATAATTAGAAAATGCAATTAAGGGGCGCCTGGGTAGCTCAGTCAGTTAAGCAGCCAACTCTTGATTTGGGCCCAGGTCATGATCTCAAGGGTCCTGGGACTGAGCCCTGCATCAGGCTCCGCATTCAGCAGGTAGTCTGCTTCAGGATTCTCGCTCTCCTTCTGTGCCTCCCCCTGCTCTCTCTCCAATAAATAAATAAATCTTTAAAAAAAAATGCGGAGCACTGAGTGGATTAAAGCCTCTGCCTTCAGCTCAGGTCATGATCCCAGGGTCCTGGGATCAAGCCCCATGTCTGGCTCCCTGTTCAGCAGGAAACCTGCTTCTCCCTCTTCCACTCCCCCTGCCAGTGTTCCCTCTCTCACGGTCTCTCTCTCTGTCAAATAAATAAATAAAATCTTTAAAAAATGTATTCTTGGGATGTCTGGCTGGCTCAGTCGGTGGATCATGACTCTTGATCTTGGGCTTGTGGATTTGAGCCCCACACTGGATGTAGAGATGACTTAAAAATAAAAAAATCTTAGGAAGAAGTATCCTTAGGGGCACCTGGGTGGCTCAGTCATTAAGCATCAGCTCAAGTCACAATCCCAGTATCCTGGGATCGAGCCCCGCATTGGGCTCCCTGCTCAGCGGGAAGCCTGCTTCTCCCTCTCCCACTCCCCCTGCTTGTGTTCTCTCACTGTGTCTCTCTCTGTCAAAGAAATAAATAAAATCTTTTTTTTTTTTTAAAGAAGTATCCTTAAACAGTTTCGTAGCATTACACTTTGCACGGATTCTACAGACTACTGAGTGGGCTCATAAAGACACTTGGGAGAGTAAGCCGCAGCAGGCTCTGAAAGCCACACTGTCTCCCTTTATTGCGCCTGTGCTCTGGGGTCTCTCGAGGCTCTTCTCCCACATGTTGACTACTCAGGAGCTGAGTGCTCCGATGTTTGAGGCTGCACAGTACGATGTGCCCAGGTGTTCTTAACCTTCTTCTGCCATGGACCCTCTGGGCTTGGTGGTACCCTCCTCAGAAGAGTGGTTTGAAATGCATAAAAATAAATGTGCTGCTGAAGCGAGCACTGAAATGCATAAAAATAAATGCATAGGAACTGATTAACAGCATACGTCAACATGGGTGCTAGAGTAGTATGTGCTTCTTCAGGAAACCATTAAATAACTAAGTCTAATAACTACCCTAGGTCTGAAGAGTAACGAGGACAAATGATGTTTCTAAAATATCTGTAACTTTAATGTGATATGAAAGCATCTTTCATCTCCATTAGTGACTAAGTCACAGGTACTCCTAATACTACCATGGTCTATGGCCTACATATGTCATTGAAGGAAAACTGAATTTTCAGTGAGAGGTTAGTGAAAATCAAGAAGTATTTTTCCCATCCAAGATCACAGAACCCATGGATTCTCAACCATGACTCAGAACCCTTGGCTAGGAGGCAGAGGACCAGGAGGATAGCAGGAAGGCAAGACCTCAAAGGTAGATCAAATAGTAACAGGAGTTTTCGCCACATGGTGCAATTTCCAGAGTGATTTCCATATACATTTTCTGAATTTTCTGCAATGATCCTTCACTTGTTTAATTAAGAAAGAAACAGCTTAATAAATACTCTATTTTTATTTGTCTTAAATAATCTGGAAGAGTAGCTAATAAATTTTAGACAGCTGATGGGGCCCTTGGGTGGCTCAGACATTAAGTGTCTGCCTTCAGCTCAGGTCCTGATCCCAGGGTTCTGGGATCAAGCCCCACATTGGGCTCCCTGATCCTCCCTCTCCCACTCCCCCATGCTTGTGTTCCCTCTCTCGCTGTGTCTCTCTCTGTCAAAAAATAAATAAAATCTTTAAAAAAAATTTATACAGTTGCTTATAAGCTACATTTTTATAGGGTCGCCACTTAAAAAAGACTCTCAACTTTTCCTCACTCCTTAAGTATTATGACAACTTTAATCATTCCTATGTTCTTACAAGCTTAGAAAAAAAATTCACTAGAATTTTTTATTCTGGAGTTAAGTGGAACAAAACGACAAACTGTCACAACTGCAGACGTTTGTCTGTTTTTTGGTTTTGTTTTTTTTTTTGGCCAAGTCTAATTCCAAAAACAGCTGAAAATATTAGAGCAAATTAGGACTTAATACGGACTGATACCTTCTGCTGTTTACAAAAACACCAAAAAAAAAACCCACACAGAAATTCACATTTTAAAAATATATTATTAAATATCTATAGACAAGTTTAAAATTTAACTTATCAAAGTAATGTCAAAACTTAAGTATCACTAGAAGTCCTAGAAAAGCCAAAATGCTTTAATCGTTTCAAAAATAATCCACATGTAGAAAGTCAGTTTGTGCTTAAAAGTGCTTAAGCTCCGGTTTTAACAACGTGGAATGTTGCAAAGACGACGGGAACAAAGGGAAATGTGCATATCTCAGAAGCCTTCTTTGCCTTATTTCAAATCTAAAAATAAAACCTTTGGACTGCCCTATTAATAAATCTAGAAAATGGATGCCTTTTTTTGTAGAAAGCTTTCACAAACAAAGAAATAAAAATATCTTCTTGGTTAATAGGACCAAAGGATGTAAACATAAACCAGATGTCAATGCCCGTTTCTCTAAATTCCATTCTCCCTCTGGGCTCTGGTGGGGCTTCTGCTGCAAAGATGTTTCTACGGCCCAAGGAGACATGTTGAATGAAGGTCTACACAGAACGACACAGACCAAGCTCAAGAGCCAACTACAGAACAAAAAGAACGAGTTGCAGAATGGTACACAAAGCAGGAAAGCCTCTGGCACGTTTGTGAAGACAGTTTTGAGTGTTATACATTATTATGTGGGACACAGCACACAGCTTGCATGGAGAGTGTCCCCCGCTCCCTTTGGGGACAGGCTACCCTGGGGAGGCAGGGCGAGCTAGCACAGCCGGGACCTCACTGGGCCCGTCACACCAGAACCCCCGGAGGAGGATGTGAAGAGGGCAAAATGCTAACATATCTTAAGTGTGAGCAGAACATGCCCGAGCAGAGGGCCAGGAGGACGGCAGGAAGGCAAGACCTCGAAGGCAGAAGGGTCAGGCTGGCCTGCAGGAGGGCAGAGAAGCAGGCGCGCAGACAAGCAGCACAGAGCGCTCTTCTCTAACCTTCTGGGCCCGGGCTCGTGGGGCTGACAGTGCTGCCAGCCATGGCGGCTCATAGGGGTGGACCCCGTCCCTGACGAGAGAGTGAGCTAGCTTACGCACTGCTTCCTGCACCGTGAAAATCTTGGTTAAAAAAATAAGGAAAAATCAGAAGAGCTACGCAGCGGCTTTGGCACCAGAGCTGACTCTCCACGATACCAAGCTCCTCTCAGTATCAAGTATGGGAAAAGGAAGTGTGTTGGAGAAGGGGAAGCCCTCTCCTCACGGGTCTCGTGGAGGGAAGGAAGGTTTCATAAAGAGACCTGAAGTGGGAGTCCTGGGGACCTGATGGGTGGGTGGGAAGTCACTCAGGGCAGATGGCCTTCAGAGCAGCGTGGGATGGAATGGGGTCAGGATGGATGGCCAGAGCTCCTCATGCTGCCTTCTGGGGCTCAGGGACATCTCAGAATGTGGTGCAACTTAGAAGGAAAGCAGAGTGCATCTGGCACAGCTGGTGTGGTGTGTCTCGTTTCCTACCAGCCCACTCCTCAAACAAAAACGCTCCTTGCCCTCGGGCCTGGCTTGCTGACCCTGTGTCCTCTCTGTGCTCCAAATACCTCAGACCCAGCCCACCAGTCAGTTGTCTCTTGTCTTAGCCTCTGAACATGGTCTCTCCCCAACTCATACTTTCTTCTGAACTAGCTAACGTCGCCTTATTGTTCAGGTCTTGGTAGTCCCTTTTCAAAGAAGTCACTTCCCTGACCCTCACTTCCAAGTGTAGGCGGGGCCCCTCTACCATTTGTGTGCTCCCTCAGTGGTCAGCGCTCTTCCGCCATAGCATCTGGACCCTTGTAAAGTAAAGGTCTGTTTGCCCATCTGTATCTTCCTTTAGATCAGAAGATAGCTAAGGGTAATCCACAGCCATCTAGTACAGCACATGACACATAATACCATGCTAAACCGGTATAGGGTCAATTAATCAAGTGTTGCTCTGTAAAGAGCACAAGAATCGAAGAGAAACGAAGCGACAGCAATCCTGTCCTGAATATTTCCAGGACATTCCTTATGCATATTACAATACAAATAAGACAGAAGGTCCAGCAGCTTCAGGAGACCTTTCAACTCTGAGTCCCAAGGAGCCACTTCAACTTAGTACCAAAATAAAAATGCTCCATTTTCTTCAAAATTGACAAATGAGAATTGGCTGAAGTTCTGCTTGTCAAGTAAAGGGTCCTGCCTCATAGGCTCTGCTCACCTGATGTCACATCTGATGAAAGGGAAGCTTCTGAAGTTTTGCTTTCTAGCACTAACTGCTAAAAATTATTTCTTCCTAGCCTAATTAATGGCTCTCTAGTCTCTACAAATAGCACCGCAGCCATAAATTTGTGTGTTCATCTACTCATACGTAGTCTTTTCTTTAGAACTATGCAATTAACAGGGCACCTGGGGTGGATCAGATGGTTAACCGTCTGCCTTTGGCTCAGGTCGTGATCCCGGGGTCCTGGGATCGAGTCCCACATCGGGCTCCCTGCTCAGTGGGGAGCCTGCTTCTCCCTCTGTGTCTCTCTCTCATGAATAAAGAAATAAAATCTTAAAAAAAAAAAAACTATGCAATTAACGGGCCACCCTTGATTTAGCAATATCTCTCCAAGTTTAAAATGCATATACTCTTTAAGCCAGCAAGTCCCACATCTAGGAATTTCTTCTACAACCCTTAAAAAGAATGATATGGCTCTACAGAAATGGATATCAATCTCCAAGATACATTAACTAAAAACAGCAAATTTTGGAAATGTGCAAGGTGTTTTACCATTTGTGTAAAAACGCACACCCACCCTTGTGTGTGTAAATGCCCACAAAATATGTAAACACAATTATAAAATAGATAACAATATGAAGTATCTAGAATAGTCAATTTCATAGAAACAGAAAGTGGAAGAAGGGTAGTGGCCAGGTGGGGGAGGGGGAACAGGGAGTTAGGGTTTAATGGAGATGGTTTCAGTTTTGCAAGATGAGAAGGGTTCTGGAGATACATAATGGGGACGGTTGCACAAGAATACACTTAATGGCACAGAAGTGTACGTGTAAAAGTGGCTAAAATGCTAAATGTTACGTATATTTTACCACAATCTAAAAATTACACCCAGGTGCATGTGCACAGGCACACACACAAATAATTAATAAGAAACTGGTAACAATGGCTGCCTCCAGAGAGAGAAATGGTTATTTGGGGACAGGGTGGCAAGTAGCTCTTTAACCATATAACCTCTTACACAACCTTTTTTGTTCTGTACTATACACCCATTTTAAAAAGTTCATTTAAAAAACCCAGCCTATACAAGAAGCTTTTCTTAATTATAAACCATTTATATCCTTTATTAAGTAAAAAATATTTTTCAATCCAAATCAGGATTCCACTTCAGTTTTAAGGTTATTTATTAGATTTAAACGATGCAAGCTGCAAAAAATTACTTTTTCCCTAAGAATATATTCACCAAAAGCCTGCCTTTATTTTTATGAGCTATTACAGAAATGCTTCAAAATCATCATAGAAGAAAATTACCATTTTTATCAGTACACAACTTTTATTCCATCACAACCAAGCTAGCTGAATATAGAACTGTTTCACCAGCAAAAAGCCCTCATCATAATTCAAGACAAAAATCAGCCTGCAATGACACGAGTTAGGAAACAAACGGCGCTTATGTTGCAGTCTACCCTAAGCTCTCACTTCTGGGTCAGAATCTAAAACACACACACGCACGCACGCATATATGCACGCACATACACACACACACTCTGGATTCCTCCTAGTTTATCCCAAACCTACTTTGTGAAGATCCACTATTTTCTCGAGTCTTCTGGAATGAGCACTGGAGCCGTAGCCACTGGTACTGCAGCCTCTTTGGCCCCGCCCAAGCCAAGGAGAAAGCGGCACTTGCAGGGCCCCAGACTGCCTCTGCCTTGAATCAGGGGCTCCAGGACTTGTTGGGGGAATGAACAGATGATTATATGCTGACCAGCTAGCCATCAAGTCTCACAAAGAAAAACTTCAGAAAGAAAAAAGTAAGAGACACTTTGCTCACTCGAACTCAAGTCTCAAAGTGAAGACTTCACTAAAGGTAGAGACGAGGCGACTGCCCCACCTAACAGCTATGACACAACCAGCTAAGTGGGCTCTAGATCTCATCCCGACCCAAAGCTACACACGAAAGAGGCATTTTTATAACCATATGAAAAACAGGAAAACTTACCTATAATTCTTTTGTATGTATCAATATAGTACATCAATCTTTTTATAGGAAGAAAAATATACGGATGGATACTGACATGTTCTTAAGGTAGGAAAGGACTTTTTCTAAGTATAAAAGCGAAAGAAAAAATCCTAACAGAAATTTTGTATATCAAAAAAGACAAGCAGAATCAAAAGATATATGACAAGGTAGGAGTATCTGTGTAATGACAGAGAGTATCCTGGACACATTACAAGTTCTTACAGATCAACTGAAAAACAAATATCCTGACGGAGGAACGAAGGCAGAACACCAACAGGCAAGCAACTCCCAAACACCAAATACAAATGGCTGATGATTACTGAGGTCCGGCCCCAGTAACAACCCAAGGAGCACAGATTTAAAAGATGGGCATCCAATTCTGGGAGGGTGTGGGAAGAGGCACTTTCTCATACTGTCATGGGAACCGCAACAGCCACTTTAGGAGGCGATGTGGTGGTACCCTCAGCAATTCCGAGTCTAGGCAGCTGTTCTTCGAAAAGACTGGCACATGTGGAAGTTCAATCCAGCAGCATCTTTAATAGTGAACCGTCGGGAAAGTCAACAGGGGGACAAGGCATGACAGTAAGTCAGCACCAGATCACACCGCCACTTAACAGAAACGAGGCAGAGAGAAATAGATCACAAGAACAGATGCAAAATATGTATAGTATCAACCTCATTTTGTTAAAACACAAAATGTGCATATTTGTACAGCCTGAGAAGATTCACAAGGACCTGCATTTATAGTTGTTACTCTGGGTATCGCGAGCATGGAGAGTAATGGTGAGCTTTCGTCTTTTTAAATGGTATACTTTAAAATGGTTTGTTTTCTATAAAAGCATGCATTATTTTTATAATTTCTTAAAAAAGGAAAAAAAGAAAAATAATAAGAAACTTATCTAGTAAAGACAGGTTCTGTCCTTGCAGAATTCCCTTCAGTTTCTTGAAGCTCAAATGGCTGTCTTTCCCACTCGTAAGTAACAGATATTATTCTAAATATCTCTTCCTTTCTACATGTCTTGGAAGAAACTATTTAGACTGACCACTGCCTGTTTTATAAAATCCATTCATAATCTGAGAAAAAGACTATGAAAAACATAAACCACCCCCAGGCCTCACATCTACCAGAAGAAACGCATTCACTGCCATGATACATTTAGTCCACACCATTTCTGAGACAATGCACAAAGCACCAGCCACACAACTCCCACCAGCATAAATATGCGGTGTACAAAGGACGTCCTGTCAGCAGGGCCCAGAGTACACCCCACAGCAATAAAGCAGAAATGACAATTTGAGTCACAGGATCAGGGCTGGAACCAAATTTGGGACTTGGAGGCAGCGCAATGCTCCTCACTTCATTCCACACCTTCTAGTTTCCCTCACCCCAGCCCTGCCCTCACACAGTCCTCTAACAGGCCATGTTATGGATGGCCACAAAGCTTTAGACTCAGGTGTCAGAAACCACCAGAGAGAGACAACAAAGTGCTACCTGGGGGTCTCAGCCAGAATCACAATGGCAGCTTATGCATAAACTTACATTTTTTCTTAGGAAAAGGAATGGAAAAATTCAATCAGTACGTTCTGCCTTACCACATGGAATTTTGAAATCCAGGTGTCAAAACATCAAATGTGGAGTGACCACTGATTTTAAAAAAGCTTGAAATATTGAGCCTGACAGTTGAGAATTAAGGAACCACTCATTTTTACAAAATTAAATCCCACACAATGGCCCCAAGATGGCCAAAAGTGTGGCTTATAGAGCACCTGAGTGTCAGACCTCATATGGCTTGGATCCTCAGCTTTTCCAAAGGCACTCATTCTACTCTAGAGTCTCAAGAGCCAGACCCGTGTCTGGGTCCTCTCTTTAGTTCCCGTGGGAGGAGGGTAGCAAGCACAGCCAATAGCCGTGCGCTCTGTGGTTCTGTGACAGCTTTCAAGAAGCTGTCCTTCTAGGGGGCCGCATACCAGTTCCCGTGTCTGAAAATGTTTTACCACTGCTCACTAACATTGACCAGGAAGTCATTTACCCAAAACCAAAGCAAACAAAGCACCACGCTGAAGACCGCTAGGCAACAGCAGCAGTGGCAGGTGAAGAACTCACGCCCTCGGCTCAGCTGACCTGCTTCAAGGTGAACTGAAGTTGCAGATCACCAGTTCCGGCTCTAATCTGACGCCCGCCCCCAGATCACGCTGTGGCTACCAAGTAACCCTACCCAAACTGACCTTTCAGGGCTCAGGGAAGTGACTTTTTTTTATTATATGGCACAGTTTGGCACAGTTATAGCTTTAGTCTTTGGGGTACTTTTATACTGTCCAAGAGTAGTACATCTTGTTTTTTTTTTTTCCTTGTTTTGTTTTGTTTGTTTTTTTTTTTAAAAACAGATGGCCAAACCAGGACATATACTAAAAAAAAAAAAAGGAAGGTTACTTACCTGAGCCCTAACATTCCAGCTACCATGGAATCCTGTTGGAGCTGGTCTACAGAAGCAAGATGTATTCTGGGGAGTCACATGTCACATCAAAGCAGGAACTGGTGAGTCTGTATTTTTATGGAGCCTAAAACAAAGAAAATCGTAAGTTGAAAGCCCCCATTGTGCTGCACGACCTTTTTCCCAGGGCTATTTGGGACATTTTGAAGATAAACATATAGACAAAGTACTATGCTATTTCCCAGCTTACCTACTAGGAACAAAGGATAAACTGCAAATTCCTAGCCCATAACACACATACTAAAATAAAGATTCATGTGTGTTAGAACTGACACTATCACAAGTCACCTCTGAGGGACACTTTGGAACTTTGGCACTATAAAGCGTACTGTCAGTGGTGATCCCTGGTAAGTATTTCTTGCACTACATCATACAGAAAGGCTCAGGGAGAGAAAACATGTTCAAGAGAACATTCAACATCAAAATGTCATCCCAAAAAGAACACATGAAATCCAGAGGCAAAGTCTCCCTTCTTTTTCAAGCAGCTGAATTTGAAACGAGCTGCTGTAACATCACTTAAAGGAGCTTCAACCCTGAGGGGGCGGGGCGAAACAGCACCAACAGAAACCAAACGCCCTGGGAGATCCAAAGCCCTCCTCCAATATATGCAAGTCTGTTTCAGAGCGATCACTTTTAAGCCTCTCAGATCTGTTAAATCACAATGCTCAACAAACTAAGTTATTAGTTTGATAGTTTCTCTTTTGTTTTTGAATATATTCAAAAGACTTCTGTCATTACATTTTTCATCAACATAATATCATTTCCTTGTTAAAATCTAAACTGCCCCGTATTAGCTAATCTCTGGTTAGCGTGCTGGCCCAAGAGCAGCACTTTCACCTTTACACTAAAAAAGCCTCCAGTATACAATTTAGAGACTATTCACACTAATAATTACTCATGTAATTAAACCCAGAGAAAGGGCAACACCAACCAAGTCTTCTACAGCTGGTCTATAACTACTGGGATGGTACCTAGAATTATCTATTGAGGTGCAGTGAGGCCTTACAATTCCCTTAAACAGTGGAGTCACAGAATACTTTGAAATCCAGAAGTCAAGGTAACAGTACTACTCAGTTAGCTATAGAATAAAAATCAAACCAGTATCTTGGCTGGGAGGCCCTGGCAAAGTTACAACTTCTCATAGCCATGGTTTTTTACTTGTAAACTGAGGGAGCTGGACTAAGGTTCCTTCCAGCTCTGAAATTTTAAGATCTTTGATTAACTCAAGATTTCACGGAAAAAAGAGCAAGCAAATGAAAGCAGGTAAGTAAAAATCCAATGAAACAGTAATTTGCAGGTTCATATATATGATGCCCCCAGCTCCTAGGCAAGGAAGACAAGTCAACCCTTCCTAAGGCTTGCTCCCCAGAGTACAGACATCTGCAGGAACTGCAGAACAGCCATACTGAGGACACCTTCGCATGCCAGCAGACCCAACGTAAGTAAGCCCCGAAGAAGTTATAAAGGCCAAGGCTTTATTCTTGAGTAGAATGGCCACACACACCCCTTCGATACGGGAATGGGGATGCCCTGCCTGCCACCAAATACCCACTCCCACTCAGATACCCCCAACACCATACCTACCATCAAAAATGGCAGAACCAAGTATTTAAGTAATGGCATGCAAATCAAGATTTCAATAGGAAAGAGTTCCTTGCAAGAGAAAGGCAGAAGAGAACAGATAAAGGCAGAAGAGCATAACTTTGTGTAAGTGAGCCCAAGGAAGAAGAACCCATTCACATCTGTCCTACTGGAAATGAGGAAAAGGCACAGTGGTCACAGTGGTGACAACAGCAATCTGACTGGAGAAGGCTGGTGCAGAAGAATTGAGACAAGGTCCTTCCGTCGAAGCAGAAATAACGCTCTGCCCAAGAAAAAAGACTGTGTCTGCCGGCCACATGAGGCCGGTCTGCATGCATGTCACCGCAGCAGAGGGCAGTGGAAACAAGCAGGTGTCCCGATGCACTGCCTGGGACTTGCCACCAATCCAGGACTGTTTCCCCCACCCCTCCACCCCCGTGTGCTTAAAAAACTACAGTTGATCCTTGAACAACACAGGTTTGAACTGTTCGGGTCCACTTACATGCAGATGTTTTTCAGTACAGTACTATCAATGTATTTTCTCTTCCTTATGATTTTCTTAATAACATCTTCTTTGTTGTCTTTAAGAATACTGTATATACTACACATAACATACAAAATATGCATCAATCAACTGTTTAAGTTAATAATAAGGCTTTCGGTCAACAGTAGGCTATTAGCAGTTAGATCTGGGGAGGGGGGAGTCAGAAATTATACGTGGATTTTCAACTGCACGGGGGAGGGAGGTCGGGGCCCCTAATCCCTGCATCGTTCAAAGGTCAACTATAGTCACTACGAATGTCAAACATTTTCTGGGATTCTCTCCTCATAGATAACTCAGGTAGCCTGGCAACAAACTGCCTTAGCCAATTAAAAGATTTCTACTGACAGTCACCTTTATAAATGATGACAAGTTCCAGGACACGTTATTTATCATGCAAATAGTCCCAGGCAGGTTCGTCAGCAGTAGAAACTGGGCTAGAGTAAGGAACTAACAATTTTGCTTCTGCTCTTCTCTATTTTAGGTGAAAGAAGCAAGGTTCTCATTCAGTGCCCACATAGGGGATGGAGTATTCGGGTGGAGGCAACATTGTATTGGACTTATCTAGTCAAACTCCACAGCTTCCTTTTGTTAAACTCCACAGTTTGCCACTCCATCCCTTCTAGCTTTGGCCACACAGAGGCAGGGTGAACGGGAAACAATGACTCTGGCTAGAAATTGCAAAGAGAACACAAAATTGTATTCCAACCCTCCCAATACATCAACAGCACAAAAGTCAGAGTAGAGTTTGACTGCATCATGCTTTATCGGGTGAAATAAAGACCTGGTACTGTAGCTCTAAAGCACTCCAGGCACATCTGTAACAAGAAACAGGATGCCGTGAGAGCCCATGAAGCAAGAAAGCTGCAGGTCTCTTCAAGCTATTAGAACATACTGACTTCAGATGCCACCAGGCACTTTTCAGAGAAACTACATTCAGGAAGCTGCCCGTGCTGCTTAAAAGGCTAGAGGTATGATGAACAGCTAACTGGAGGGGCACTCGAGGAGGCAAGTGCATTGCCAATGATACAAAACAAAGCAGAGTCCTCGTCCTGGCACGTCATAGGCCGAGATGCACAAACCTTGGAATCTCTGTCAAGTGGGCTTGTGCGAGTGTATGGCTAGGAAAGTCCCTCAGTGATCTGCCACCAAGCCAACAAGCCACCAAGCTGACGTGCCACAAAGAGGTATCTATAACAACTTATTTAACCAACTGTACTCTACTAGATGGACTGTGTCCCTTAAGGTTCTCACGTGTCTGGGTAAGAAAATAAAAGCAAGTGTTTCCCGGGCTTCCTGACTGGCATTTGAAATAGAAGTCATAAAAGGTCTATAAATAAGCCTATTCCCTAAAGCCCTGGTGGGAATTCCTAAAAGACCGAAGAAACCTAGACATCGTTTTTTTTGTTTGTTTGTTCTTGTTTGTTTTTTTAAATAAGGATCCAGCAGATATCAAAAGACCCAAGAGGTCAGCTTACTCTTGTTGTTAACTGAAGTTGCTGAGACCCAGATGAAAATTCTGACCATGAAACACAAATTTCTTCTTAAGTAATAAGTGCCTATTAACAACACTGAATTTTACTACCACGGCACAAATAAGCTTAATTTTTCTGGTATAACAAAACACCTAAAACTTGTGAGAGTCTCCCAAAGTCTAAGCCACTTGGCATCAGGCGCTGCTAGATTTGCTTCCACCATCACCAAGCCCCCCCACGCCCCCCCCCGCCGAATTCGATCCTACCATCTCACAATTTGGGGTACTGATCCCCCACAGAACAGAGACACAATGTGTGAATGGCTCTGCAGAGTCCATTCCTGTTCCTGGAAAAAGAACCAGAAGCACACATCTGCCGGACCATGAGTCAGGAATATCACTTTTGTGGTGGAGCCCATTTCTGCTGTGACCAATCCACAACGAACACACTCAACACAGGCGACCACCACAGAGGTAGGTATTCCAGAGCAAGCTTTCCCAATCTCAGGTCCACTTAGCAAGGTCATAAACGGTCTCCTCCGTGAAAGCAAGTTTTTTAGACTCTTTGCAATGACATTAAGTCTTCAGGGCAAAACCACAGTAACACTGCCACACCACGTAAAAGTCACCTGAGTTTCAGTGTGGGCAATTCAGTTATAACCAAACTAAAAAGAAAATAAACTTTCAGGGGGCAACTGACAGGAACCACAGCGATGCGATGCACTTGCCCCATCTGGTAATGATGATCTTGAGCAGGGCGCGCTCCAGGACTATAGAAGCCGGTTACATACTATGTCCCACTCCACTTATGTAACTAGATGATCTCCGGCGAAGGGGGGCGGGGAGGATCGGAGGGCGCTCACATTCTGAGGCCACGGAACCCCCAAAGACCCTGGGGGCGCACTCCCACCGAAGAGCCTCCGGTGCTCCCGGACACACAGTCCCCTATGAAAGGTTCGTGATGGGAACTATAACCGCCTCTTTATGATGAGTTGTGGGACCAGGAACACAACGTCTAGTCCCTTTTGTGGGTGGGCAATAATTCCCACCTACTTTTCCTGCTAGAGGGGAGAGGAGATGGTGGACCGACTCGCTCGCACTGGGGGCAGAAAGTCATGGAATGGGCGAGAAGGAGGGGGGAGGCAAAGCCTGGAGATGGGGGTGCGCAGGAACCCTTGTGGCGCACTCTCCCGACGGGAGGCGGACTGCGCACGCGCGCCGGTGGGGGGGCCGAGTAACGGCACAGGGGGCGCGCGAGGGAGGGAGAGGGGAGAGCGCGATCCAGGGAGAGGCCGGGGCGGCGGGCGCGCGACGACGCCGCGGGCCCGAAGCCCCGAGAAGGGCACGACGCGCGCGCAGCCCCGACAGGCAAAACCCCGGCGACAGGGGCGCCCGCGGGGCCGGGGGCCGGGATGCGCGCCGGACGCGGGAGGGAGGGGGGCGCCAGGCGAAGTCGGCCCTGGACGACCGCGCCGAGGACGGTCACCGCGAGTGCGGGTGACGGGCCGGGGGGGGGGGGGGGGAGAGCCGTCACCGGCGGCGGCGGGAGGGGGAGGGTAGAGAGGAGGGACGCCATCCGCCAGCCGTGTCGCCCGACCCCGCGGGCCCCTCCCGCGCCTCGTCCCGCCCCTACCCTCCGCCCCCCGGCAAGGGTCCCCGCCCGCGGCCGTGGCGGTCCCACTCACAGTCTCTCCTCCTCGCCTCCTCCTCCTCCTCCGCTCGGCGCGGCAGCGGCGGCGGCGGCCATTTTCCGGACGGCTTTTACCACAGCCCTCTCTCTGAGAGGAGGGAGCGCGCGCGCCGCCGACGCCGGGACCCCGCACGGCCGACGTCGCGCCCCGCCCTCCCGGCCTGCTAGCGCGCTGCTGCACCTGCGCGCCCGCGCCCCGCCCCCGGCACCGCCGCGAGCCCTCCCGCCATTGGGTGCGGCGGCCAGGGTGGGGCGGGGTCTCGATGACAATGCTACCAATTGGCTGGGGTTGGTGTCCGTTCCCGCTAGGGAAAAGGGGGTGGAAACCCCGTCCAGCTCCCGATTGGTTGCCATCCACCGTCATTGGGGGAAAGAGGCGGCTAGGGCGCGGAGGGGCTGGTTTAGTGGGAGGAATTTGAATATTAAGGATTAATGGGCCCTTGCGGATGCTGGGGCAAGTGAAGGCCTAGGCTCCGCACGCCTTTTTTGCGTGGCCCTCCTGGGCCGTTGACCCGCTGTACACAAACGCACAAACTACGCTGCTGTAAGAGTTTCACCGCACCTGTATTTTCTCAGTATCCCCACCTTCACTAGGAGCAGCAAACTTGCCTATCCTGGAGCCTGACGTTGTTCCAGACAACCGACCTTCGTTTCAGGGGCCTACCCATTGCATTCTTTCATCTGGGCCTGCTGTGTGCCCGATGCCGTATGCCACACTCTAACAGGGTCAGGGAATAAATAACAAACTACAGCCGTGGTCTTCCTGAAACTCTGGTGGGAGAAGACTGTGCATGGCCAGGCTGCACCGAGATCTGTTAATTGTATCAGATGCTTTGGTGGAGGTGTGCAGAAGGGGCAGTGAGAGCACAAAGGAAGCAGCACTTAGCTCTGCCAGGAGGGGAGAGAGAACACTTGCTAGAAAAGGTGATTTGTAAACTAAGATCCAGGAATTCTGGGTCAGAAAAATATTTAGGAGTATGGAAAAAGTTTTATCCAATAGGGTGTGCAGGACAGGACTATTTCTCAAAGCAACCTTAATTGTATTCCACCTATCTAGTACATCCAATGCTCCTTGTACTGGTTCTGTGCTTAACAAGGAAACTTCTAGGGGTGCCTGGGAGGCTCAGTTGGTTAAGCAACTGCCTTAGGCTCAAGTCATGATCCTGGAGTCCTGGGATAGAGTTCTGCATCGGGCTCCCTGCTGAGCAGGGAGTCTGCTTCTCCTCCCTCTGACCCTCTCCCTCTCAAGTTCGCGCTCTCTCTCTCTCTCTCAAATAAATAAATAAAATCTTAAAAAAAAAAAAACAAGGAAGCTTCTAATTCTGATTTGGTGGCTCCCCTTCATTTATTAAATACCTGCAAATGCCAGGCATCGTTCCAGGTTCTGGATTCACAGTACTGAACAAGACAGTAAACATTCTTGTGGCAAAGATTCATACTAAGCATACAAATTAGTAATATAATGTCGCATAGTGATAAGGGTTTTGAGACACATAAAGCAAGAGTAAAGGGGGTGCTATTTAGAGATCTATAGACTTTTGCCTTTGTTTTATTCCCCCATATGGATATCTGTGGAGAGAAAATTCCAGGCAAGTTCAAAAGCCCTGAGGAGCTACTGTGCCTGGCATGTTGGGAAGAAAGTTTATGTGGCCAGAGAATAGCAGGGTATGCAGTTGGACAGGCAGCTAGAGCCACCATGGGAACTAGGAGCCTCTCCTGAGGTGAAGCCTTTGGAGGACTGTGAACTGAGAGTTAACATCATCAGATCCATGTTGTATGTGCAGTGTGGAGAGCTGTCCGTGAAGGACAGAACCAGAAACAAAAGTCCAGTCAGGAGACCCTGACAACCGTCTAGGAGAAGTGATAGTGGCATGAACTAGGTTCTGAGGTAACACTCATTCTGGATTTTCAAAGTCGAGTAGAAAAGATTAGATGTACAGAGAAAGAGAAGGAACAAGGATGATTCCTGAGTTTTCCACTGAGCAACTGAATGAATCGGTACCTTTCACTATGATGGTGAAAACTGTACAAAACCACATTTTCAGAGGTACATATCAAGAGTTCCGTTTTTTTTTTTTTTTTAAGATTTTATTTATTTGACAGAGAGAGATCACAAGCAGGCAGAGAGGCAGGCAGAGAGAGAGAGAAGGAAGCAGGCTCGAGGCTGAGCAGAGAGCCCGATGCGGGGCTCGATCCCAGGACCCTGGGATCATGACCTGAGCCGAAGGCAGCGGCTTAATCCACTGAGCCACCCAGGCGCCCCAAGAGTTCCGTTTTGACCATGTTAAGCTTGGGTGCCTATTAGATGTGCAAGTGGAGGTGTTGAGTAGGCGTTTGGGTTAACAAGTCAACAAGTTGAGCATTCAGCTCCAGAAGCTATAAAAGAGGGGCACCTGGGGGGCTCAGTCAGTGAAGTGTATGACTTCAGCTCAGGTCATGATTTCGGGGTCCTGGGATCCAGCCCCGCACGTCAGGATTCATGCTCAGCCAGGAGTCTCCTTTTCCCTCTGCTCCTCCCCCTGCTTGTGCTTGCTCCCGAATGTGTATGATCTTTCTCTCTTTCTCTCTCAAATAAATAAATAAAATCTTAAAAAAAAGAAAAGAAACTATAAAAAGAAACAGCAGAGTAAACCTGGAGAAAATAGAAGGCAATTAAGGATGAGTAGAAAAGGATGAAACAGAAACGAATGATAGGATTGAAACATCAAAAGCTGATTCTTCGAAAAGCTGAAAAGAAAAGCCAGCCCTTTAAGAACCTAAATATAAAGAGAGGAAAGACAAATTATATTATAAATGAAAAAGAGATGCAACCACAGATATATAGATTATACAATAGGTAGTAGACAAGACATAAAATTTTAAAAGGATATTATGAACAACTGTATGGCAGAAAATTGGAAAACATAAACAAAATGAACAAATTCCTAGAAAAGCACAGCTTACCAAAACTGACCCTAGAAACATAAAACCTGGATAGACCCTCTATAACCACAAAGAAATTGACTATGTCTACCCCCACCAAACAAACAAAAAAGGCTTGGAGAGCTTTGCAGTTGAAGTCTACCAAATTATTAATGAATGGGTAATTCCAACCATACACAGAAAAAAAAAAAAGTTCTCCAAACGTATTTTATGAGACTAATATAACTACTATAATAAGCCAATAAAAGTATGCTATAGGATATGTTAGATAGATGTAAAAATGCTAGACAAATAAACTGAATCCAGCAGATTATAATTATATTTCATAACCAAGTTGAAATTTATGCTAAGAATGCAAGGATGGTTTAAAATTAGAAATCAATCTTAAAAGATTTAAGGGGAACAAATTATACAATTATTTCAATAAATGCAGGAAAAGTGTTTAATAAAATACAACACCTACTTACGAGGAAAACAACTCAGAGAGCTATGAGTACAAGGGAGCTTCCTCAATCTAATCAAAGGTATCTATTGAGAAGCTCAGAGCCAACATCATATTTAATGGTGTTAGGTGGGAACAAAACAAGAAATAGAACAAGATCTATGGTGCAACATTATTCATGTAAAATAAAACACAGGTATCCTCCTCCAATTCTCTTTGAAACCTCACCCTTGGAGTTTCATCATGAGGAGAAAAACCCATTAGCCTCAGTAAGGGAAGATCAATCCCTGGTGTTTAGGGTTAGGGTTAGACATACAGACACATATATAGACACATACAGACACAGCCAGTAATAAAAAGCTGGGAAATGTAATTTAAAAAAAACACTCAACTTACTCTGGCTACAAAAATTATAAAACGGCAGGGAATAGCCTTAAGAAATGCCAAAAACCTATATTTAAAAACTATAAAACTTGACTGGAAGACATAAAAGAAGACGAAAGAAAGAAAGAAGAAAGGAAGGGAGGGAGAGATCTTGGAAGACGACATCAAAAACTAATGATGTATTATTGTATGGTGACTGACATAACACAATAAAGAAAATAAAGTACTAATAAGAGATTTAAAAAAGAAAGAAAGATGGAGCCCCTGGGTGGCTCAGTTATTAAGCATCTGCCTTCGGCTCAGGTCATGATCCCAGGGTCCTGGGATCGAGCCCCACATTGGGCTCCCTGCCTGTGGGAAACCTGCTTCTCCTTATGTTCCCTCTCTCTCTGTCTCTGTCTCTGTGAAGTAAGAAAAAACAAACAAACAAACAAATAAACAAACTACTGCATTCCTGGAAAGAAAGAGTTACATAATAAAGATGCCAATTCTTCATAAATTAATCTAGAGATTCTTTTCCCCAAGTCAAAATCAAGGACTTTCTGCGGACGGTAACAAGTTAATTCTAGATTGGGAAGAGTAAGTGCACAAGACTAGAAGTCAAGACATTTTTGAAAAAGAAAACCAATGAAGAGGATCTTGCTGAATTCCTTAGTTTGACTAAACAAGGCTTAAATAATACAATTTCACTTTTGCCATTGAAAAGTAGAAAAACAGTAGAGTTTAAAGTATTCACCAGTAGAATTAAAAATGTGTCATTTAAAAAAATGGGCTATAATGTTTATTAAATGGGTCCCCTTAAAATTTAGACTGTAAAAGATAAAAACCAGGAAAATTGGAGCACCTGGGTGGCTCAGTTGGTTAAGTGTCTGCTTTTGGCTCAGGTCATGATCTTGGGGTCCTGGGATCGAGCCCCACATCGAGCTCTCTGCTCAGCGGGGAGTCTGTTTCCCCCTCCCTCTGCCGCCACCCCTTGTGCTGTCTCACTCTCTAATAAATAAATAAATAAAATCTTTTAGAAAAACCAGGAAAATATAGTATGACTAGCAATTGACAGAAAACCAACTACCAGAAGGATTTTATCAATATGACATACAGAGCACCAACTCCTAATTGATCTGTCTAAAAATTCCTTGGACTGATAGGAATATTTACTTTTAAGAAAGCACATCCACAAAGACAATGGAAAATGAGAAGGACAAAACGGATGGTCTGGAGTTGTAGAACTAGCATCCCAGATGATAACAAAAAATTAAGAACATAAATTTGTTTCAAGCACTATGGAAAATTTCCTAAAGTTACTTATGAATTAGACACCTCAAAAAAAGTCTCAGTAAATTCCAAAATGTTGAAATCATGCAGTCCAGTCTCTGGCAACTTTATGATAAGATTCAAACTTAGGAACAAAAGAATGGGCAAAAGCAAAACAAAATAAAATGAAAAACCACTTTCCACTTGTAAGTTTTAAAACAGACTTCAAAATAACTCTGGCTGAAGAGGAAACAACAGTTAAAATGATAAACTTCAGAAATGACAAACAATGACCTAAGTTATGTAGCTAAAGTAGTCATCTAGAAAAATTAATAACCTTGGGGGGCCTGGGTGGCTCAGTCACTGAAGCATCTGCCTTCGGCCCAAGTCATGATCTCAGGGTCCTGGGACCAAGCCCCACATCAGGCCCTAGGCTCAGCAGTGAGTCTGCTTCTCCCTCTCCCTCTGTGATCTCTCTCTCTCTCCCAAATAAGTAAATAAAATCTTTAAAAAACTTAATAGCCTAACTACATGTACTAAGAAATGGGAAAATAGATGAGAAATGAATTAATTCTGATACATTATATTCACAGTTGTATGTGCACACACACAGAGGTTTTTTTTCCTTTTTTAAGATTTATCTATTTATTTATTTACTTTAGAGAGAGAGAGCAAGAGCGAGCATGTTTGTGGGGAGGGGCAGAGGGAGAGAGAGAATCTCCAGCAGAGTCCTCCCTGAGCTTGGACCCTGACCAGTGGGCTCAGGCTCACAGTGCCAAAGATCATGACCTGAGTCAAAGCCAAGAGCCAATGGTCAACCAACTGAGCCACCCAGGTGCCCCAGAGTAGGCTCAGAACCAGCAGGCATGTGGTGGAAGGCAACAGAACAAAATGGGACCGAACACATGAGAATTAACTGAAGATCCCAATACAGAATGACTGCAACAGTTGGAAGTTCCTCTTCTCTACCAGGTAGCTGAGCTGGCAGCTGGTGCAGGCCTGCAAGAAAAACCCGTGACCGTCCTCTATAGAAATGGAATGAAATGTCTACAGAGAGGTAGAGCCTCCAGCATGGGAGTTGGCAACTCCTGAACAATTTTCTCCTCGTTCTAACGTTTGGAGAATGTGAACTCTGTTCTTTGGTTCCCTGGCCTATACAGAAGACTCATAGCAGGAAAACAGACCTATTTTCCCTAAAGCAGATTAAATCCACAATAGCTATCCAGCATTTCTTTACTAAATATTAAAAAACCACTAAGAGGGGCACCTGGGTGGCTCAGGGGGGTTAAGCCTCTGCCTTCGGCTCGGGTCATGATCTCAGGGTCCTAGGATCGAGCCCCACATCGAGCTCTCTGCTCAGCGGGGAGCCTGCTTCCTCTTCCCTCTCTGCCTGCCTCTCTGCCTACTTGTGATCTCGCTCTGCCAAATGAATAAATAAAACCTCTAAAAAAACCCATTAAGAATCCTCAGAAATTTGAAGAAGGTCTTTGATATTAAAAATAATCAAGTATGACCTATAGAAAAAAATGAACTTAAAGGAATTCCAGAAAATGCAGGGATCATATGGAAAGAAATTTTTAATTTAATTAGCATATTCAGAAAACTAAAAAAGATATTGTATCCACAAAACAAGAATAGAATATTATGTAAAAGGAATGGAGAAGAAAAAATAATTACTGGAAATTAAATGTGATTATTGAAGTTCAAATTCCAATAGCAATATTGAAAGGCAAAACTGAAGGAGTCTGCTAGGAAATCGAACAAAACAATACAGACAAAAAATATGAGCAAAAATATAAGGACTAGGAAGAACAATTTGAGAAGTCCAGTAAGCAATTAACAAGAGTTCTTGAAAGATAAAAGTGAGAAAAAAGAACAGGAATCAGAATAAGTAACATCATCTAAATAACACTGATAAAAGATAATAGGGCAACAATTTTAAAAAGATAATAGGGCATGGTGCCTCGGTGGCTCAGTCGGTTAAGCATCTGCCTTTTGTCTTGGGTCGTGATCCCAGGATGCTGGGATCCCAGGGTGACCTGCTCCCTGCTTAGTGGGGGTTGGGGGGCGCGTCTGCTTCTTCTCCCTGCTTGTGGTCTCTCTCTCAAATAAATAAATAAAATCTTTTTTAAAAAAGGTAATAGGGCAATGTTTTCAGAATTCTAAGAAAAAATGGTTTTCAATCCAGATTCTACACCAGCCAAAATATCCATCAAATATGACAACGGAATTAAAATATTTTTAGATATGCAAGAGCTAAAAAAATTTCTCTCAAATACACTTTCTTAGGAAACTACTTGAGGATGTTCTCCAGCAAAACAAGGGTATAAGCCAAGAAAATGGAAAATGTGGGATCCACAAAACAGTGGATCTAATCCAGGACCACAGTGATAGGAAATATCAGGGATGCCAACTGGGCAGAAGGCCTGATTGGCAATCTGAGCAGATTGAAGTAGGAGAATGGCAGGCTCTGGGAGAGAGAACTCCAAGAATTCAGAGAAGAAAGGGCGTGTGTGCGTCAACTCAAATATGAGATGGTGTGATTGGGAGTTTGAAGAAAATTGAATGCGATGATGGTTAATTAGTACAAGAAAATAAAGGAAAGCACCTAGAAACAGGAAAACAAGAACTGATGAGAAATTTATGATCAAAATAAGAAAGAAAGTAAAATATGTCATAATTTTACCAACTAATGGTGCACAAGAAGAGAGAATTCACTGGACCTTGATTCTGAAACAACTCTCTTTCCCAATGGCCCAGGGTTCATCAGTTCAATTTATACAAAGGAAATGTAATCCTAAAATGTGTCTTCTTGATCTGGCATCAAAAATATTTACACAAATAGCATAACCCACATTCAGGTTATGATATCTTTGGTTTTCAACTTGTCTTTGGTTTTCAACTTGCAGAAAACTTGTTTATATACACAGAACATGGAAGGATAGGTTCTCATTGCAGGATGGCACACAGCCCTAACTCAGAAGGCCTGGGTGCTCCTGAGGGTGATCTTGGGAACTCCTGCCACACCGTATTTGATATTCATACTGTTATCTTTAGATGTTTGTAAGTATAAATATTACACTCAAACCTCTTCTCTTAACTTTCTTTAAAAAAAAACACATTTTATTGGGACGCCTGGGTGGCTCAGTTGGTTAAGCAGCTGCCTCAGGTCATGATCCCAGCGTCCTGGGATCGAGTCCCACATCGGGCTCCTTGCTCGACAGGGAGTCTGCTTCTCCCTCTGCCTCTGTGTGCCATTCTGTCTGCCTGTGTTCACGCTCTCTCTCTCTGACAAATAAATGAAAAAATCTTTAAAAAAAATTCTTTAAAAAAACATTTTATTTATTTGAGAGAGAGAGAGACAGAGGCAGGGAGAGGGAGGGGCAGAGGGAGATGGAGAAAGCAGACCCCCCACTGAACAAGGAGTGCTACACAGGACTTGATCCCAGGACGCCAAGATCATGACCTGAGCTGAAGGCTAATGCTTAACCCACTGAGCCACCCAGGTGTGCTAACTTTCAATAGTAATGTATCTTTGACCACTCGATAGCAGCTTCACTTGACTTTTGAACTGTCAGAATATTTACATCTCATCCTCATAAAGAGGAAAAGATAATCTCTAAAAGGGGAGAGAGTGGAGGCAAGACGAACAGAAACATCGGGAAACTGAAGGATGCCAGTAGGCGTTATCCATTTTTTCCCCTACCTGAATGTCATGGAACTTAAGGATATGATTCAAGTGTTCATCACAGTAAATATACAAGATGGGCCAAGAAACTGTTGACTCAAGAGAATACTGCCTTACCAGATATCCAAACACACTCTGTAATGAAGGGGGTGGTGCAGAGGGAGAGGAAGAAACAGAAAATCTCAAGCAGGCTCCACACCTAGTGTAAAGCCCAACGTAGGACTTGATCTCACGACCCTGAGATCATGACTTGAGCTGAAATCAAGTGTCGGATGCTTAGCCTACTGAACCATGCAGTCACCCATGGCTCCCCCTCTTCTTGTGTAATTCAGGAAGAACTCCTGCTGTGGCAAACTGTGGTGGGCAGTGACCGAGTTCTAACCAGGGTTAAGTTCAGGGATGTTCTCCAAGGGACTTCTGGGAAGCCACAGACGTTCTGCTCCTCCTGGAATGGATTGGGTCTGGAGGTGACATCTGAAACAGTGGCAGTAGCTCAATCAGGCATCAGGGATCTCTTCATGAGAACGTTCTCTGTGGTTAAGGCTTCCCCTACCATAATTACTTTTTCTGTTGCCTATAACACAAATTGTTTGTGACCCTGGGAGACTTATGACCAATTTTATTATTTCCCAGTTTGGGCCTTTCATTTTGTTTTCTTTGGGTTCTTTTCACCCCTTGCTTAGGTTGGCTGTTGTTTTATCTTTGGGTCTTGTTTTGGTGTTCTCAAAGAGCCAGTTTTGAGATTGATTTATTAGTTCTCTGGTTTCTCTGTGTTCCAGCTCAGTACTTTCTGTTCTCATCATTCCTGTTTTCGAGATATTCTGCAATTTTTTTTCTTAGACTTCTTTTAACCAAAGATTTTTTTTTCTATTATGGTTAATTTTAATTATTTTAAACATTTTGATTTATTTTTCATTACACACTCCCATTATATATAATAAGTAATATACAGCATTTGGAATTGACATATTAACATCTCCTCCCCTCTTCCTGCATACCATCCCTAGTAGTGAAATAAAAATTAACTAAGAAATGTAAAATAACAACTCTAGGTAAATAATATAATAATTGTTCTTTGGAGCTCATAACCAAAGATTTTTTTAAAGGGAGTTTTAAATTCTAAAGGTAGGCTTTTGTTCTGTTTTCCATTTTAATTAACATTCTATTCCAAGAATGTGTTCTGGAGTGCCTGGGTGGCTCAGTGGGTTAAGCCTCTGCATTCGGCTCCGGTCATCATCTCAGGGTCCTGGGATCGAGCCCCGCATCTCTGCTCAGTGGAGAGCCGGCTTCCCCAATCCCTGCCTGCCTCTCTGCCTACTTGTGATCTCTGCCTATCAAATAAATAAATAATAAAATCTTTTTAAAAAGAATGTGTTCTGTATTCTTTTCTATTTTTTGAAATTTCTTCAGGGCTCTTTCTGGCTTAATATTTGGTCAATGGTTATCTCTCACTCCCCTCTGCCATGATGCCAGCATGGGCTCTTCCTTGTGATCTCAAACTGGCTATTTTATCCATGAAGTTCCTCTCAAGAAAACAGAAACTATGTCAACTAAGGGCATTGAATGCCAGGAAAGGGGCACCCAGCAGTACCGGGAGGTTGATGTGGAAGAAGCTTGGTGATCCATCCAGGTAGGAAACCGCTGCCGCCCCTAAGGCTGGAGCTCCCGCCAAGAGGCCCTCCTTGTTTCCAGGTCTTCTCCCTGTTCCCCTCCAGCCTTAGGAAACCCATAGAACAGTATCTACTGATAAGAGCAGTTTTTGTTGAGAGATAAGGAAATCGGCCCACTTTTCTCCCGCCTCTTCTCTCTCTCCATCCTTGGTTTCCTTCTCTGAGTTTTATTTCTGTAGCCTTCTTTCTCATGGTTCGTGGTCTTGGTGGATTTCGTGTTCTCTGTTAGAAGAGCGTGCAGAAGAGAAATTTTCGAGAAGTTGCATGTCTGACAGTGTCTATGTTCTGCCTTTAGGTGTGCGTGATAATGTGGCTACTATGGAATTCCGTGCTGGTCATGATTTTCCTCCAGCGTCTAGAAGCAGGTACCTTGGAGAGGGTCTGTTTTCAGCCACGTGCTGGGCGCTCACTGGGTGTTTTCAACTGGGTGGCTCCCGTCCTTCAGTTCTGGAACTTCGAGCAAAGCTCAGTCTCACCCCAAGTCTTTGGAGAAGATTCTATTTATTAAAAAAATATATATATTATTTTTTTTTTTTTTATTTGATACAGAGAGAGAGAGAGAGCACAGCAGGGGGAGTATCAGGCAGAGAGAGAGGGAGAAGCAGGCTCTCTGCTGAGCAGGGAGCCCAATGCGGGGCTCAATCCCAGGACCCCAGGATCATGACTTGAGCTGAACGCAGACGCTTAAGGACTGAGCCACCGAAGAGCCTCTGCAAAAGACAATTCTGACCTCGAGGCCTGGATCTGTGTGCGGAGGATGGGCTGTCCGCTCTGAGCACACAAGTGGGAGACATTCATAGGCTCTCTCCATTCCAGGTAGCACTTCATGCCCTCGCCAGGTACAACAAGGCAAATGTCCTTCAGGGGATGAATGGGAAGCAGCCTGTGGTATGTCCAGGACAGGGAATGCTACTCAAGGACGAGCTGAGGGTCATCCCACTGAGTGAAAGAAGCCAGACAGAAAAGGAGTCTACGCCGCATTTATATAAAGAGTCTACACTCCGCTTACATAAGACCCTAGAAAATCCAAATGAACATGTAGTGATAGAAAGCAGAGCAGTGTTGCCTGGGGACTGGGCCGTCGGGACTGGTGGGGGGAAGGGTTTACCGAGGGGCATGAAGACTCTTTTGGGGGTGATTGCTGTGTTCATGATCTTGATTGTGGTGCTTTCACAGGAGTATACATGTGTCAAAATGTGCCAATTTGGATACTTTATGGTCTATTATTTTTTTACATGTGGTTTGAACTCACACCCCCGAGATCAAGACCTTAGCTGAGATCAAGAGTCAGACACTTAAGTGACCGAGACAGCCAGGCACACACCCCCCAAGTGTATACTTTAAGCACTACATTTGGATGCATGTAAGTTATACCTGAGTAAAGCTGTTCGAGGGGTGCCTGATGGCTCATTCTGTTGAGCGAAAGACTCACTCAGGTGGCTCAGGTCCTTTCCGCTCAGGTCCTGATCTCAGGGTTGTGGGATGGAGCCCCATGTCAGGCTTTGTGCTCAGCAGGGTGTCTGCTTGGGATTCTCTCCCTCTCCCTCTGGCCTTCTCCCACCCTCAAAATGAAGAAATAACTCTACTTTTTTAAAGCTGTTTGAGGGTGCTTGGGGGCTCCGTTGGTTAAGCCTTTGCCTTCAGCTTGAGTCATGTTCCAGGGTCTTGGAATTGAGCCCCGCATCAGGCTCTCTGCTTGGCAGGGAGCTTGCTTCCCCCTCTTCTGGCTCATGCTCTCTGCTGCTGTCTGTTGTTCTCTCCCAAATAAATAAATAAAAATTTAAAAACAATTTTATCACCTAAAGAAGTTTCCCCAAACAAGAGTTTAGTCCGGCCTACTTTGAACTTTCTCTGAATGGAATAATGCCAAGTTTGTTTCTTTATTTTCGCTAACCACCATGTTGGTGATACTAAATATAGTGACGGCTCGTTCGTTAGCATTCCTGGGTGATATTTCCGCTTGTGGATACACCACAGCTCATTTACCCGTTCTAGTCTCATTGGGCATTTGGGGGGTTTCCTGGTTTTGCTTACTACAGAAAGCCAAACGTCCGGCCCGGAACATTCTTCTTGGAGCCTCTGTCTGAGGCACACGCTGTGGTGTTCCATCCGAGCAGATCGAGCGACCAGTTCCTCCAAGCGACGTGGACTCATTTCCTCACATCCTCGTCCGCGCTTGGTACTGTCAGAGCTGGGACTTCTTTTATGTTTTGTCTTGTTTTAAAGATTTTATTTATTTATTTGACAGACAGAGATCACAGGTAGGCAGAGAGGCAGGCAGAGAGAGAGGAGGAAGCAGGCTCCCCGCTGAGCAGAGAGCCCGATGCGGGGCTCGATCCCAGGACCCTGAGACCATGACCTGAGCCGAAGGCAGCAGCTTAACCCACTGAGCCGCCCAGGCGCCCTGTGTTTATGTTTCTAATCTATGTGAGACTGACTTTTGTCTATGGTGTGATGTAGAGGTACAGTTTTGCTCCATTTCAGTCTCCATATGAATGCAGCCTCTGTCATATATCAGGGGTCCGCAGAACAAAGGGTCCTATTTCTACACTCTCTATTCAGCCCAACTGCTCTGTTTGTCCATCCCCACACCCTGACTACACTTCACTGAGTTCTGTAACTCTAGAATATGCTCCAAATCTGGAACAGTAAGCCTTTCCCCTCACCCTTCATCTTCAAGAGTGTCTCCTCTTTCGGCGCCTAAGTGGCTCAGTTGGCTAAGCATCTGCCTTCAGCTCAGGTCATGATCTCAGGGTCCTGGGATCGAGCCCCGCATCAGGCTCCCTCCTCAGCGGGGAGCCTACTTCTCCCTCTCCCTCCACCCCTCTGCCTACTTGTGCTCTCTAGCTCTCTGTCAAATAAATAAATAAAATCTTTAAAAAGAGAGTGCCTCTTCTATTCTTGCATTTCAGTACAAAGTTTAGAATCAGCTCGTCGTATGATGGTCTTGATAGGTATTGCCATGAATCTGTGAATCAATTTGGGGAAACAGTACCGAGTCTTCCAGTCTGGACATTTATGTAGATCTTCCTTAACGTCGCTCGTTAAAGTTTTATCATTTCCTCCCCAAAAGGCCTGCGAATCTTTTAGAAACGTATTCCTAGGTATTTTGCGTTTTTTAAAATGTTATTGCAAATGGTATATTAATTTTTAAAATTTCATTTTTGAACTGTTCACAGCTGATAGAAATATAGGTAAGTTTTACATATGGATTTTATATCCGGCAACCTTGTTAAACTCTCTTAATAACTGTAATGATTTATCTCTAGATTCTTTGTATTTCATAGTCCACATCAAAACACCTGTGAATAATGACAATCTTTTCTTGTCTTTAGCTTTTACTTATTACTAGGGCCAACATTACAACGCTAACAAAAGTGATAATGATAATGAGCACCCTTTACTTATTTCTGATCTCAAGGGAAAGCCTTCAACGTTTTACCATTAACTGTGGTGACTATAATTATTTTTATAGGGCTTTTGTTAAGGAAGCCCACTTTAATTCCCGGTATCCTGAGTTTTCTTTTTTAATTATGAATGGATGTTGAATTTTATTGAATGCATTTTCTGCACCTATTGTGATGATCCCGTAATTTTTCTTCTTTAACGTATTAATGTGGTTAATTACAATAAATTATTTTCTATTGTTAAACCAACTTTGCACTCCTGAGATAAATGCAGCATGGACAGTATGTATTACCATCCTTATATACAGCTAATATTTAAAAAAATATTTTATTTATTCATTTGACAGACAGAGATCACAAGTAAGCAGAGAGGAGGAAGCAGGCTCCCTGCTGAGCAGAGAGCCCGAACAGCTAATATTTTGCTTAGGATTTCTGTGTCTATGCTCATAAGGGAGCTTGCCAATAATTTCCTGCCCCATGATGCCTTTAATAGGTTTGGTGTCAAAGTTATGTTTGCCTTCTAACAAAAGTATATCCTCTTTTGTTATTCTCTGTGAGAATGTGTATAAAACTAGAACCATTTATTCTTGAATATTTGGTAGATCTTCCTGATTAAGTCATCTGGGCTTGGAGTTTGATTACTGATAAAAATATTTTATGATTATATGACTGTTTAGGGTTTCTGCCTCTTCCTTGTGTGTGTGTGCACGTGTGCATGTAGACATTTAGTTCTTTGTAACTAGGCAACTTGTAGGTTTTAATGTTTAAAACTGAGCATCATCTTTCCTTCCCAGTGAAACAAAAGGAAAATTTAAAAATAAACAGGAATGAAATTACAATGGAGAATGTCAGTTCCAGGTAAGATCCTACAGGTTCCTGTGATTTTCCCACTGACTGGCAGGGCTCAAGTCATCATTAGGAGACAATTTTATTTTATTGATTGATTGATGGATTTAATTTAAATTCTAGTCAGTTCACATATAGTGTAATATAGGCCTCAGGAGTAAGATTTAGTGATTTGTCGCTTAGATGTCACACCCAGTGTTCGTCACAGCAAGTGCCTTCCTTAACACACGTCACTCATTTAAGCCATCCTCCACTCGCCTTTCCTCCAGCAACCCTTGATTTTTTCTCTGTGCCCAAGAGTCTCTCATGGTTTGCCTCCCTCTCTTTTTATTCCCTTTCCCTGTGTTCGTCTGTTTTGTTTCATTCTTTTTTTTTAAAAAAAAAAAAAAGAAGATTTTTAAAAATTTATTTTAGAGAGAGTGCGTGCATGCGTGGGGGGGTGGACAGAGAGCAGAGGGAGAGGGACAAGCAGACGCCGCACTGAGCACAGAGCCCATCCCAGGCCCCATCACACAACCCAGATCATGACCTGAGCCGAAATCAGGAGTCAGATGCTCAACTGGCTGAGCCACCCAGGTGCCCCACATCTGTTTTGCTTCTTATGAGAGATTTTTATTTTGAAAGTGTCATCTTCGACTGCAAGGGTGTCAGTCAGAAGAGAAGCCATGTGGTCAAAATGCCCACAAACCCACGTGAACATCTCAAACCCACCCTTTGCTGACCATCTATGACCTCATTTTTAAGGTTCTTTTTCTTTTTTTATAAGAGAAAATGGACAATACCAGTTGGTAAATGCTAACTGTCCATACCCACGTAGAGACACAGTGTAATCTCTGAGCCCAACATCCGGAGAAAGGAGGAAAACAGCTAGAATTCGAGGCACCACCATGCAGGGGCCTGCTACCTTCCAGCTTCCAGCTTCCTTCTGCTAAGGGAGCAGAAGGTTTTTCTTTTTTCCCACAGAGCACAGTGGTGTTGATTCTGTAGTTTTTGTTGAGACAGGAAGGGATAAAAATACATTTGGAAAGAAAGGGGTAGATATGTTTTCCCACTGCATTCCGCTCAAGGTGCTTCCCCCCAAAATAACTTGGGAACCATGGTATGTATAGAGGGAGGGAAAAGAGACTTCAGAAAACACGGCAAATGAGCGCAAGAGGAAAAAAAAAAAAGAGTGCAACTTGCTCCCAGAGACTGCAGAACATTAAAAAAGGAGAGACGGAATCCAGGGGTGTCCCATTACTCAGCCCATCCTCCCGCCTCGTCGCCTCCTCCCCGGACGTCGTCATCCTCATCTGCCTCACCTTCGCCTTCATCTCGTCCTTCATCGGTATCTTCCAATCCTCCCTCTTCAACATCATCGTCTTCTCCTCCTTGCCCTCCTCCATCATGCACATCGGGCACCAAGCAGTGCTGTCATGGATTTGGCCAAATACCATCTTGGGTGACCCGTGCGGAGTCGTCTGCCCCTGCATGAGGCACGTCTCTTCCTGCTGGCGGGCTGCTGCCTTGGACTTGAACGTTTCTTGTCAGATCCTTTCCAGATTTCCATTTGATTTCAGTGGACTTTGAAGATGGATCGCCACTCTCATTCAGATGAAATTCTTTGGAGAGAACTTTATTTTCAAACTAAGGGTTTTCACCAAAATATATACTTTTTTTTTAAAAGATTTTATTTATTTATTTGACAGACAGAGATCCCACGTAGGCAGAGAGGCAGGCAGAGAGAGAGGGGAAAGCAGAGAGCCCGATGCGGGGCTCGATCCCAGGACTCTGGGATCACGACCTGAGCCGAAGGCAGAGGCTTTAACCCACTGAGCCACCCAGGCGCCCCTATATACTTTTTTTAAAAAGTATATTCTGCACCCTGATTAAATATCTTCAAATCCGGTCACTTCAACTCTTGTCAAATAACGCAGGGCCTCTTCATCCCCCTCCCCAAGCAGAGCCGACACTTGTGAATGGCTGACAAGTGTGGTTACCCCCAAATTTGGAATTTTGGCCATAAAGTCCGACCTCTTCCGAAGAAAAGGTTGGTGGAGTTTGCTTTATTTCTGTTCCGCTTTCAAAATCTCCTCGCTGGCCTGTTCTTTTAAATCTACCTGTTTCCTTTTGTACTTCATCAATCTGTTCAAATTGCTTCTTGCTGTTCCTTTTCTCCCTTCAACACGTGCTGAGAGGCGGCCTTCTCCTCCGGCTTGGGGGCAAGGGGCACTCTCCGTTTCTCGGGTTGAGGCGGGAGCAAAGACTGGCGTTCGGGGGCCGTGCTGTGAGGAAGTCCATGAGGCGAGAGAGGATGCGCACCTGGGAGAAGCTCTGATCGCTCTCTGCCTTTTCCTTTTCTGGGGATTTGTTCATTCCAACAGCACTTTTCAAAGCATTGGCGTGAGGTTGTTCATAACACCCATTATTTGAAATCATGACCGCATCTGCAGCTGCGCGTCATTTTCCATTCATGATACGGCTCCTCGGTGCCCTTCCTCGTGTCCTGACGAGGTGTGTCTGTGTCATGATCCTGCCGGGGAAGCTCCCACCTCAGCCAGGCAGTTCTGCTCCCCCCCCCCCCCCCGGCTCCATCGATCATGTCACCATGCTGGGGACAACGCCATCCTGTAGACAGTGATGCGGACATCATGTCTACGCCCGTGTCTGAAGTGGGAACGACACAAAGACCCAAATACAAGTGGGTGAGCTCTATTCCGAATTTAAGGAAAAGTGGGTTTTCTCTCAACTGAAGCAGGACTTTTTCATGTATTTCTTTCTAATTGAAGTTCACAACCATATAGCTCGTTAGTTCTCATGAGGAGTGCCATATCTAGCATTTCCTGGAGGTGTCGCTGGGACACGACCCAGGTGTCACTCACATAAGTCATAAAGAAATGGCAGATTTTTAGCCCTTGGAAAAGTAATATCCCTTATACCTATGGAAGAAATTTATCTAAACACGCCTTTCTCTGCAGCCTGTCCTCAGATTATGCTGAGTGAAATAAGTCAGGCAGAGAAGGCCAATTACCACATGGTTTCACTTAGCATGGAGGACAAGGGGAGATGGGGAGGAGAAGTGAAGGCAGGGAACTCGGAGGGGGAGACGAACCATACGAGACTGGACTCTGAGAAACAAACTGAGGGTTTTACAGGGGAGGGGTTGGGGGCTTGGGAGAGCCTGGTGGTGGGTGTTAGGAAGGGCACATATTGCAAGGAGCACTGGGTGTTATATGTAAACAATGAGTCTTGGAACACTGCGTGATGTACTCTATGGTGACGGACACGACACAATAATAATGAAAAGACGGTTGTTTCCACAGTTTGGAGGTTTCCCCCATGGTCACTCACCTCTGGGTAGCTGCCATGAGGGCAGAGCCTTAGCCCTTGGCAAGTCCCAGTCGTGGAGGTGAAGGTCCTTGAGTCTCTAGCCGTCCTTCCCAAGAGGGTGGCTGCTGACTGGGAAGCTGACTGTGGGTTGCCGCGACTGAGCTGGCTTCTGGGTTCTTGTCTGTCAAAGTCTGAGGGGCCACTTGAGATTTCTGGTCCCCTGGTCCATCTTGGTAAGTTTCTCTTGTCTTTCATGGTGAGAGACTGAAAGTCCTGTTTCTGGCAGTTGTGACTGTGTTCCAGGATACAAAGCTGACCGGGCTCCTGTAGCGTGTTTGTCTTCCAGTTTAGAAACAGCGAGCCTGGGTGAGCTGTCCAGTCTCCCAGAGTGAAGTGACACACCAGTCGCTCTTTCTTTGCTTCCTGTCTGGGGCCAGAGTCATTGTGCCCAAGGGTTAGCAGTTTCTGCAGGGGAGGGCGGGTGGGGGCCGGACAGGAGCCCTCCCTGGGGACTCGGGGCGCTGTCTACACTTAGCTTCTAGCTCTAGCTGCAGAACTGGTTCTGCCTGTTTTCTGTGGTCTTTGCCTTGAGCTCTGCTCCCTGGAGTCCAGGGGAGCAGGGCATGTGGTCCCTGGGGGAGTTCGGGGCACCTGTGACATCTGGGGCATGGCTATTGTGGGTCTGGGAGGGAAACAAGTGGAGTCCCAGCCAGCTCATGAGCCCAACCTCCACCCAGGCTCCGTGAAGCTGGTTCTGACTGCTTTTTCTTCATTTCTCCCCCTTAAAAGAACCAGGGGAATTTCAGGAAAATACACAAGTGGGCTAAGGCAGGATGCCAGGAGAAGCTGTGGACACCAGCATGACGTCAGAACCTTTCCACTGATTCCTAGCTTACCCTCCGCACACCCCAACAAATTCCCAACTTTATATAGTGCCCCCATGAAACGGGGCAGCTCCTGCACCTGTCAGTCTGCATGCACCCAGGGGTTCCTGAGCCAATGGGCTCAGCCCTCCGGGGAGACACTGAAACTTGGTGCCCAACAAAGATCCCCAATTCAGACACAGTCGCAGTGGAGGCACTTCTATCCCCACCGGAGGCCTCCTTGACAGTCTCCTGCATGTGGAAGGGTTTGAGGATACTCTTGGGGGGATGAAGGACGGGTTTTGCTCTGTATGCATGTCAGTGGGAGGAATTTCCCTGAAAGGTATCGTTGCTCACTTCTGGACGAAATGAACAAATGAGGACCACAGGAATTCCTTTTTCCATTGATTTCAAAGACATTTGAAGACTGGAGGAAAACCTTTTTAAAATTTAAACCCACACCTCTGATGTGAAAGTACCAGCTCCTTAAGGTTAGGAAACAAGAAACCAGACTGGGTTGGAGCCCAGGCAGGTTTCCTGAGCAAGAATCTCACCGCCAGTTCCCTCACAGCTCAGAGGGCTGTCCCCAGGATCAGGTGACAGGCTCTACAGGCCCAGGCCCCCCTCACACCCTGGGCAGGCGTGGTGCCAGTGCTGTAAGACCACCTCAAGTAGCCCGACTTCTCTTTCACCTCGAGGAGAGGGAACCACAGGAGAGCTACTAGGTCAAGGGTGGTGGATTAGGGTGGTTCAGGGAGGCTACAGCCAGGCTTCAAGGTCATCGGGATGGTCCTGGAATAGAGAGAGCAGGGAGGGCACTGCCCTGACAGCAGCCCCGTAGGTACAAAGACGGAGATGGGCCATTTCAGCTCATACCCAGGCCACATCCAAAGAGCTGGTGGCAGAGCAGGGAGTCGTTTGTTGTGATTTCTTTTATTTTTCCAAATAAACATACATTTTTGGAACTAAATTTGTATTCGATTTCTTTTTCTTTTAAGATTTTATTTATTTATTTGACAGACAGAGATCACAAGTAGGCAGAGAGGCAGGCAGAGAGAGAGAGGGAAGCAGGCTCCCTGCTGAGCAGAGAGCCTGATGTGGAGCTCGATCCCAGGACCCTGAGATCATGACCTGAGCTGAAGGCAGAGGCTTTAACCACTGAGCCACCCAGGCGCCCCTGTATTCTATTTCTTTAAGAAGGTCCAGGTGCACCTGGGTGACTCGGTCAGTTAGACATCTGCCTTTGGCTCACGTCATGATCTCGGGGTCCTGGGTTCGAGTCCTTCATTGGGGTTCTGGTCAGCAGGGAGTCTGCTTCTCCCTCTCCCTCTGCCGTTCTCCCTGCTCATGGGTTCTCTATCTCTCTCTCTCCCTCTTTCTGTCTCTGAAATGAACAAATAAAATCTTTTAAAAAAGAAAAGAAGGAACCAAATTGAAGGCCATCTAAGTGGCTCAGTTGGTGCAGTGACGAGCTCTTGATGTCAGCTCAGGCCATGGTTCAGGGTGGTGAGATGCGAGTCTCGTGCCAGGCTCCCCGCTCAGTGCAGAGTCTGCTTGTCCCTCTCCCTCTACTCCTCCCCCTGTTCCCTCTCTCTTAAATAAATAAATAAATATATATATATATATATATATATATATATATATATTTTTTTTAAAGGGCCCAAATTGTATATACTCCAGTCCCCGTCCAACATGGATCTGTCCTCCGGTACGCCTGTTCCAATATTCAAATAAGTTAAAGATATTGATCTTATAGGGGCAATATCATATCCTGGTTTCTTCAATGAACAAAGGTAATTTCCAAATGCTCAAAAAGGAAAACAGAAAAATTAATTAATTAACTAATTAAGTCATTGAATTTGTGGTTATCATACTCTAATAAGTAAAGATAAAATATGTATGAATAACCATATAAAACCAACTATGCTATTAGTAAAAGTCTGAACTGTAGTCATATTTCCTCAGTACACTCTTTCTCTCTATAAAGCAGGTTTTGGATAAGAGAAAATGAAAACTGTTTTTTTTTTTTTTTAATTGCCAGGATGTCCTGGTTGCTAAGTTACAGGATAAGGAACAAGGAAACACACATTGCTATCAGGCCAAACATTAACAGTTGTGGAGAAGCTTCGGGAGCCTCCTCCTGTATTAAACACTCTTCCTAGTATTTCAAGGGCCTTAACAACGTAAGAGACAAATGGGGAAGTGGCCTCAAGCCTGACAGAAAAGGGAAGACAGAGTTTCCCCTCCCCAGGCGCCTTCGTGGGGCCAATAGATGGCTGCCACAGGCTCCACCAGTCACGGGATCCTCTGGCCATGTAAGTGGGGCACTGGGTAGCTTCGCGTGGCTAAGGCCCTGGTCATTCCACTCACCTCCAGATGACATGACCTCTCATTATTTGTGATTAAAAGTTTTGGACCCCACTTATGAAGTCCTCGCTTTAGCTGTACAACTTGGTAAAATAAAGCCAAGAAAACCATCTAAAACTCCCAAGCTCCTTCAATACTTCTCAAGGTAAACCCTTGAATAATTTTGTTAATTTTCATTTAAAAGATGGTTCTATCTTCTCCCCGATCTTATTACAGTATAAAATATCACGTGAACACTACATTTGGGTTTTTGCAAGATTTGAGTTGTATTTATTATTCATTTCTTACAAGATGCTTTATTAAGTGGAACTTTCTAAACTCATGATACTTATGCTGTACACCAGATAAGTCATCACTTCTTACACTAAGTAGCTGTAGTTACATGAGTGTAATAGCAGGAAGTGTGTCATCCCACAACGTCACTCTGCTTTGTATAGTGAGTACTCCTTTATTCACCAACTGCGATTGTATTGCTCTTCAACGTCAGCCTACTTATCGTTTCTTAATCCACTGACTTGGCGACCTTGGGTGAATAATAAATTGAGGCGGCTAGCAATTAATCTCTACCTGTACAATCTCAAAAGGAATTACAATTAATACAGAGAACAGAGAAGTACTCAATGAGTTTTACTTCTATATTGTTGTCTGTGTATAAACTCCATTGGCCCTCATACCACTCAAACTCATGAAGTCACTCTGGTATAATTATTGTTTTGTGCCATGCCTGGTTGTTTTAATTACATTTTTAAAACTTAAAGTCTTAAAGCTTCCAATAGTATTGCCATCTGTACATCTTTACTGTGACAGCACATAAGTGTACATTTTCATAATACATATAAATATGTATTAAGTCAATAAATGTTTTAAAGACTTATGCATAATAGAGTAGAGAGGTCTGGGTCTTTAAGTAATCACCAGTTTTTCCGCACTGGTATTCTAGCCAGAGGGTAGAGGTTTTTCTCACCCTAGTAGGAATGGACAGCTCAAAATTCTGTTCAGAGGTGCTTCTCTGCCTCCCCTTAGCATGGTTACTTCACAACAGAGGTCAATTATAAGAAAATAAGCAAGCCAGCAAAACAAGTAGCAAAAGCTCTTTCTTAGAGCAGGAGCTAAAATTCCTACCGGTTATCATGTTACTTTGTCCTGTGGGTTGTTATCAAATATTGTGACTCTGGTTACACTGTCAAGGCCATGGGCATTTCTACTTCTAGGACACCTATGTTCTTATCAAGCAACTGACCATTCTCTTCTCACAACTCTCTTTGTTGGTTTTTTTTTTTTAATTAATTTATTTCCCCCCTCCCCCCTCCCTCCTCCCCTCCAGCAACCCTCAGTTTGTTTCCTGAGATTAAGAGTCTTTTATGGTTTCTCTCCCTCTCTGGTTTTGTCTTGTTTCATCTTTTCCTCTCATTCCCTCTGATCCTCTGCTTGGACACAACTCTCTTTGACGTGGGCTTTTTCCAAGATCAGTCCTCAAATTAATAATGCTGACGAGAGTTGTCTCCATGCCACGGCCTTGCTAGATGGAGGCTTTGTTGTGCCAAGGGTTACTCCTTTGCTGGCTTGGGTGACACCCTGTGCGGTGCATATGAGTAACGGGCAGTGTGGGGAATAACGAGGCATGATCCCAGTGTGCTGGGGTTATTACAAACAACTCGATGGGATTATATAAAAGCTACATTTATTAAAATTTAATTTAAATATGTTAAATTATTAAATTAAAATATTAAATTAATTAAAATGAACTTAAATATGTTCTGGTAGAAAGGAATAAAATACTGATACATTGCAGACGAATCTCAAAAGCATGATGCAGAAATCATCAAAAAGTGAGTCAACAGGTAAATGAGTAAATAAAATGCAGTCTGGCCGTGCAACTGGATGTTATCCAGCTGAAACACGGAATGGCGTTCAGACACCTGCTACAACATGAATGAACCCGGACAATATTCTGCTGAGTGAGAGAAGCCAGACATAAAAGGTCACATTTTACATGATTCCATTGCTCTGAAATGCCCAGAATAGGCAAATCCACGGAGCCAGAAAGCACATTATGGTTGCTAGGGGCTGGGGGCGGGGAAGCAGGGAATGGCAAGTAACTACTAACGGGTGCGGGGTTTCTGTTTGGAACAAAGAAAATGTTCTGGAATTAGTGATAATTTTACATTGTGAATGTACCAAATACCACTGAACTGTATGTTTTAAGATGGTTAATTTTACGTTAGATGAATTTCACATCAATGAGAAAACACTTGGGACACCTGCGTGGTAGAGTCAGTCAAGCCCTGGTTTAGGTGAGGTCATGGTCTCAGGGTCATAAGATCAAGCCCTGTGTCAGGCTCTAAGATCAGCACGGAGTCTGCTTAGGATTTTTCTCTGTCAGGACACCTGGGTGGCTCAGTGGGTTAAGTGTCTGCCTTCGGTTCAGCTCATGATCCTAGGGTCCTGGGATCGAGTCCTGCATTGGGCTCCTTGCTCAGTGAGGAGCCTACTTCTTTCTCTGCCTCTGCCTGCCTCTGCCTGCCACTCTGCCTACTTGTTCATGCTGTCTCTGTCTGAAGATAAATAAATAAAATCTTTTAAAAAATAAAAAATAAATTAAAAAAATATTTTCTCTCTCTCTCCATCTGCCTCTCCCACTCATTCTCTCTCTCAAATAAATAAATCATAAAAAAAGAAAAGAAAAGAAAAACACTTAAAACCTGTTTTGGTACTCATATAACTTCTTAGAATGAATTTTTAAATGCACTTATTTTTACACAAGAGCTAATACGAGCAGTCTTGGCACAATGACTTTTATACCTTCTCTGAGATTATACTATATGATATGGTTTAAAATTCCCTTGTTTATTAGCAGCTTTAGTGACACATGAAATGGACAGATTGTCAGGCTCGAGGTGGTTGGAGACAAATGGCCCAGCAGGCCAGTGTCATGGTTTATCAAGGGGTGACAACACAGACACCAACACTCAGGAAGGCAATGCTGCTTTCAGAGGCTCTACCAGAGACCTCAGTGCCAACCGTTCAACAACTTCTTTTGGGCCCTTAGGTTTTCTCTTAGATGTGGGGATGACAGAGCATTTCTCACCGGACGGATGGACTGCTTCCCAAGACGGCCACCTCTGTCGCCCCTGCTGTGGGCTCCCTGTTGCAGTATGGCGTGAGCACCCCGCTTCTCGGCCAAAGGTAGAGTCTACTTCCCTTTCTCTTGCCCAGGCCTGGCCTGGCAACTCGCTCTAACAAAACGTGGCACAAGTGACACCGGGTGACTTCCAGAGGAGGCTTCGCCCTTCCTGTGTTTTCCCTCTCGGAAGTCAGTACCAGCACGGGAAGAAGTGTGAGCTGTCGCACTCGGGAGGCCAGAAGGAGAAGCCGTAGAAGATGAGCTGCCACACGATGAGAACCGTATGGCAGCCGGCGCCAATCGCCAGACTCGAGACTGGGGCCATCTCAGAGGTTCCAGCCTCCTCGGCTCTGCTCCCAGCTGAATGAAGTCGCAGGAGGGACCCCGACCAACACGGTGCAGAGCAAAGAACCGGCCTCCCCGCCCCGCCCCCCTCCCCAGGTCGGTCAGCACATAAACCTGCAAGAAATCACAAATGATTGTTATTTTAGACCACGGGGTTTTGGGGTGGCTTGTCCGTGGAAACACTTGAGATCCAGACCAAATCACGGAATACATGTGAGCTCCTGAGAACTGCCCAAAAGTTCTTGAAAAACGTGCCTGAAAAGCTTGCAGAGGAGTAAAGCTGAGGATGGCTAGGACCAATTCCAACCAGAAGCAGATGACTTCCTGGGGCAGGCGGCTGGCCCAGGACCAGTGGAGTAAGGCATAATTACAAAGGCCTTTCAGGGAACAAGTGAAACTGATGAGGGAGAGCCAGCTGTCATTATCTGTCCTAGAATATTTCTGGCATTGTCCTTAGTGCTCCATTTTCTAGTAGTCATAGACAACGCAATCTTTTCTTCTCGCTCTTTCTCTTTTTCTCCATTTCAAAGGTTATGCTTGTGCGGACTGGCCTGGGCGGCCCACTAACATCAGGATCACGCTAGATTTCATGGAGCCACCACTGGAGAGAGAAGTATTACAATGCAGAAAACATGTAAGAAAACTTGAGGGCAGGGACCACGGATCGAGCTTCAGATGCTTGCGTAACGCAGGGATTCAAAAGCTCACACCTGTCTTTTGAGAGAAGAATTTGTGCCAAGAGCATATTCCCCTTGCCTTGTATTCATTCGAATTTGTCTTGGCATTCTGACCCTGCACCCCCCAAATTCATGTAATTCTCACATGCAAAATACATGCATTCCATCCCGACAGCCCCAAAGGTCTTTATGAGCTCCAGCATTGACTCCAAAGTCCAAAGTGCAAAGTCTCATCTAAACATTGTATAAATCAGAAATGGGTAAGAGGTCTGAGTCACCCTGAGGTGGATTCCTCTCCAGCTGTGAACCTTTAAATCAAACAAGTTCTGTACTTCCAGAATACAGTGGTAGCACAGGCAGAGGATAAACACTTCCGATCCCAAAAGGAGAAATTGGCAAGAAAGGGCTGCAGGATGGCGGGCAAACAACAGCAAATCTGAAGTTGTTGGATCTTCTAAGATTTAGTTAATTTATTTGTGAGACAGAGCAAGAGAGCACAAGCAAGAGGCAGAGGGAGAGGGAGAAGCAGACTCCCCACTGAGTGGCGAGCCTGATGCGTCCCTGTCCCCACGGCTTTGCTGGGCATGGCCCACATGGCAACCCATGCTTTGGGCGGGGGTCGTTTGGCCCAATGCCCCCCACCCCCGGCTTTGACACCGAAGAGGTAGCAGCAAAGATCTCTGAATAGGCTTTGGGAGACAGAGCAAGAGAGCACAAGCAAGAGGCAGAGGGAGAGGGAGAAGCAGACTCCCCACTGAGTGGCGAGCCTGATGCGTCCCTGTCCCCACGGCTTTGCTGGGCATGGCCCACATGGCAACCCATGCTTTGGGCGGGGGTCGTTTGGCCCAATGCCCCCCACCCCCGGCTTTGACACCGAAGAGGTAGCAGCAAAGATCTCTGAATAGGCTTTGGGGTCCTTCCTTTGTCCGGAAAAATAGCTCTCCAGCTGCACCCCCCAGCCTGCCTTCCTGTCTGCCCAGCTCCTTCCCCTCCAGCTCCAGCCGCCAGTTCGCCTGCTGCGGGGGCTGACGAAGCCTGGGCTCTCGCACCCACACTAGGCTCCTCACCAGAGGCCCTGAGTGTTCTCTTCCTGATATGCTTATTTGTGTCCTGCAATACGGCCAGGCCCCAGGCCGAGAATCTTCCGAGGTTTCAAGTTCTGCTTCCCTTTGGATTAACCATTCCATCTTACCCATTTCTTCTCTAATTGTGCCGTCAGCACTCAAGACAAGCCAAGCAGCACCTTCACTCTCTGCCGACATTCCCTCAAGCGAGTGCACAACCCCAGTACTCACAGGACAGCACCACAGGAACACAGTTCACTGGCGCCTGGGGGGCTCAGTGGGTTAAGCCTCTGCCTTCAGCTCTGGTTGTGATCCCAGGGTCCTGGGATGGAGCCCCGCATCGGGCTCTCTGCTCAGCGGGGAGCCTGCTTCCTCCTCTCTCTCTCTGCCTGCCTCTCTGCCTACTTGTGATCTCTCTGTCAAATAAATAAATAAAATCTTGAAAAAACAAAACAATTCAGCCAAGTTCCTGGCCATTTCCTGAAGCTGGCCTTTCCAACAGCTTCCCAAAGCATGTCCTCATTTCTGTGCTACTTTCCACCAACACCCGGCTCGGGACCCCCACAGGCGCTCTGAGAAGGTTCTCTGTCCAGTTCTCCTCTGTAACTTCTGGAACCTCATCAGAATCCCCCGTGAAGGGCCCTTCATGGCAACGTAGCTTTTTTCCAGATCATGCTTCCAGACGCCAGCCGCTTGCCATGATCGACTTCCGAAGCTGTTTCAACACCCTTAGGGATCTGTGAGACCAGGACCCCAGAAATCAGTTGCTTACGGGGCGACAGGTCGGAAGTCCGAGACAAGGGGGCCAGTGAGGTGGGATGAGGGCCCTCTCCTGGGTCACAGACTTCTCAGTGTGCCCTCACCGGGCCAAAGAGGAAGAGGTCTTTCTTCCGTCCCTCTTCTAAGGGTACAGTCTCGTTCTCCAGGGCTCCGCCTTCATGACCTAATTACTTCCCAGGGGCCTCACATCCTAAAGCCAGCACACTGAGCATTGTGATCTCAACGTAAGGGGGGGGGCACAAACGTTCAGACCATAGCAGAATTATGAGACATGTATAACTAACGTCAGGTGCGGTACCAAGTGAAAGGAGAACTTGACCAAGGCCATTGTATCATCCCTAAGCATCGTAGTGCTGGCCACATGCTGTGCCTTTCCCCGATGGCCACTGGGTTTCGAGCTAAGTGCGTTGGTCAATCAGAGTCGATCCTCTTGCTTGCTAGACTATAAGCGGAGAAATCGATTTCATGAGCACAACCTCACCAGGAATGTCACTTGCAAAAGTAAAGCTTAAGTAATCAGACTTGGACACCCAGGCTTATAGACCAAGGTGTGGATGGACCGCACAGAAAATAGCCTGGGGCTCCGCAACAATGACGCGGAGAGTTGCCACAAGAGAGAGCAGCCAGCAAGCCGCTCCACCGGAGAGGGAGGGATGCGGCCAGTCAGACCCGTCGGGGACAAGCTTTTCGTCCTTGGTTCCAACTCAGAGGCAGCAAAACCATTTCTAGAACAATGGAAAGGAAACATGTCTTGCCGTGCTGTGGAAAAAAGGCAGGACAGATAAAGAACACACGGCAACAGATAAAGGGAGTACACACACACGCTGCAAGCAAGGGGCCTGAGCAGCAGGACCCACTACTGGTAAAATGGATTCACCCGGGGCTTCTATTTGGAATATCTTTCCGTATCAGGGGCGGCCAAAGGGAGCCATATCGTCCAGGTACATCTTATTGATAATGTTAACTGCATGTATATCGTGTAAGCCTTTGTTCAATTCCCACTGTCTGTGGGAATGAAAATAAGAAACCAATTAACTGGACCACAAATTGAACTCATGATCTTAGTACAAAACAGAAAAAGACAACAGAGGCAACAAGGATGGACTAACGCACCTACAAATGGTCCCAGTGGTACATTTGATGCGCACTTCACCACAATCTAAAAGTCAGTTAGAAAAAAAAAGATAAGGAAATCGCTTTCTGAGTTCAGGTAGGAGTAGGAAGACAGCAGAAAATCCGAACTCCCCCGCTTCGAAAGGACCAGGGCCGCCCTGCCACAGCCGCGCGCCCGCCCCGTCTACTGAACGCGGGAAGCACAATCGGCAACCGGGGACCTGTAGGACCAGAGGCCACTACTAGACTCAAGTGAAATTCTGCGCGCCGCGGGCCTCCGGGACGCCCCCAGCAGGATCTACTCTTGCAGGACGCGGCCCGACCCTGCGCGGGGACAGCCGGGGACAGACGTGGGAAGGAGCCGGGCTGAGGCGGGCGAGGGTGCAAGTTCGGCCGAGGCGGAAACGGAAGCGGCCCGGGCGCTGCGCGGCGCCATCCCGCGGGGCGAGGCGCTCGGCGACGCCAGCAGAGGGCGCCCGAGAGCTGGAGCGAGGCCGGGGTGGCCCCTCACGCCCGCCGGGCTCCCCCCCCCCCCTCCCCCCCCCGGCCCGAGCCGCCTGTTGGGAAAACAAGTCTCTCCAAGCCCAGATCCACAGATCCACTTGGCGCTCGGGAGGCAGTCAGACCGCGCACAGACTCCGTTCCTTCCAGGAAGCCTTTCTGAGGCTCAGTTTATCCCAGGAGGGTATATTGGCCGGGGGACTCTCCCCAAGCTGGCTCCCGTGCCCCTTTGCCGTTCGCCCACGGGTTCTAGGCCAACGGAGATGCTCCAGGCTCACCTTGACCCTCTTTGGACAGACAATCCTGGAACGTGTGAACACCATGAATAACCTCTACCTGCGGATTTGTTCCCCAGCCCCCCAGGCTCCACACCCGGCGTGGGGCCCAGCGTGGGGCTTGAATTCACTGCCCGGAGATCAAGATCTGAGCTGAGACCGAGAGTCAGGAGCTCAACTGCCAGAGCCACTCAGGCACCCCCATATACGCGTGGATTTAAACCTAGAGTTCAGATCGAATGTGCCAGTTAGCATGCACTATGCCATCTCTCCCCTTCCTCTTAGCCTGAAGACCCGGATTTGTAAACCCAACTACTCATTTTCTCTGACCTGGGGTATAAAGAAGCCAGTCTGCAATGCTAACAGGAAAAGAGAACCCTGAGTGCCGGGCTTGTGGCTCCGGCCCTCTTCCCACCCGAGGCTCCAGGCTCCGGCAGAGCCCACAGCTCCCCTGGGCCTCATGGGCACACAGGCTGCTCCATCAAACCCCGGAGAGTTACGAAGTGATAGGCCCTGGCCCAGCACAGCTTCAAGCCCAAAGCCAAATGTGTGCTCGGCCTGTTTGCAGCGGTGCCAATGGGGACACTGACACCTGTGGAGTAGAGTGCCAGGGTTAGAGACGCTCGAGTTGCCCTATTAGACAGCTCAGTGTGAACAGTTTAAGGACATCTTTGTGTTCCTTGGGAGTTCTCTTACACGTGGACCTGAGGGAGCACGTCTCCCTCCATGTGATCTGCTATTCCCAAGGAGGACTTTTACCACTTTCATGTTGCCAGGTGGACACATGCGTTCACTACAGGCTTCGATGGAGTTAATATAATGGAGAATATATATTTTCCAATTTTAATTGTGGTTAAATACATATAGCATAAACTTTGCCATCTTGATCGTTTCCTGGAGTACAATTCCGTAGTATTAAACTTTGTACAGTCAAGCTTGCCAACTTCTTCATTGTGTGAAACTGCAACTCTTTTTAAAAAATATTTTATTTATTTATTTGACAGACAGAGATAACAAGTAGGCAGAGAAGCAGGCAGAGAGAGAGGAGGAAGCAGACTCCCCACTGAGCAGAAGGCCCGATGTGGGGCTTGACCCTGAGATCATGAGCTGAAGGCAGAGGCTTTAACCCACTGAGCCACCCAGGTGCCCCGAAACTGCAACCCTATACCAATTTAACACGAACTCTCCATTCCCCCCTCCCCCAGCCCTCTGCACCCACCCTTTTACTTCTGTCTCTATGACTTAGACCTCTCTAGGGGTCTCATATAAGTGGAATCATACAGTATTTGTTCTTTTGTCACTGCTTTTGTAGAATATATCTTTTTGAAGGCTCTTTATACACAAACATGAAATGGTTTTAAATGACAGCAGAAACTAGAAACAGTTTAAGGATTGGCTCTGAACTAGATTGTAACTATGGACCAGATTGGAAAGAAATACTTCTTTTTCTCCAAGTAAAAACAGGAAAAATGGATTAAGAAAGACGAGGAACCAGAAATGAAGGAAGGGAAAATGAAGCAACACAAACCCAGTAGGGTTTTCTGGAGGAAACTGTCCTAATAGTGTAAGTGAACAAAACGTGTGTTGCTTCGCAGTGGAGGCCTGGTGAATTTCAATTCATTCAAAATTCAGATATTTACACCAAAACTTTCAGCGGGGACTTATTGATTCTGTTTGTGTGGATACAAAGACCTCCGGGGATGAGCCGCAAAGGTCCGAGGCTTACTGGGGAGGACAATACAAACAAGGCTTGAAAACTAACAAGGTTGTAGGGCCCAGAAACCGAAGAGAGACAACGTGTGGCCAGTTTTGTGATCAGGGCTCCCACGTCTCTGTAGATGCAAAACTCTTCAGATTTTCTACTTCTTGAGCCCATTTTGGTAAGCTAAGTTTCTTCTAGAAGTTGGTCCTTTTCACCCAAATGTTCACACCGATTGGGATAAGTTGTTGGGCATAGTCTCTTTGAGTAACGTCTATGGGTCAAGGGGACAGGCCCTGTTTGTTCCTGACATTGGCGGTTTACACCTGCGTTCCTGGCGCTTTCAGCCTCCCTCCGCCAGCCGAACCCCTGCTGCCTGTGGCCCCGACTTCTCGGCTGAGGACAACCTCCATCCTTCTAGTTGCTCAGGCCCCAAACTCTGGAGTCGGCCTTGGCTCCTTCCTTTCTCCAACTGCTTCCACCAAGTCCACCAGGAAATCCTGTTGGCTCTACCTGCAGAAGCTTCCAGGCACCCGACACTCCTGCCTATCCTGCTGGCCTGGCCCTTCCATAGTGAAGCCATCACCGTCTCTCACCTGGACCGCCCGAGTGCTTCTCACCTGATCGCCCCACTTCTGCCTCAGCTGTTTCCCCTCTCAGGACAGCAGCCAGGTCACATCGTGTCCCGTTTCCCTGAAAACGGTGCAGGGCTGTGCATCATTCCCAGTGAAAGCCAACATGTGAAAAATGGACTCCAGGACACACATGCTCTGGCCTCTGCCCCCTCTCTGACCTTTCTTCTTTCTAGTCTCCACTCACTCTTCTTTTGTTACCCTGGTCTCCAGAACAGGGAGGATACTGTTGTTTGAAGATCCCAGGCATGTTCCGGCCCCAGGGCCTTTGCATTTACTTGCTCGTTCTCTCCTGGGTTGTCTTCCTCCGATCTCTACATGGCCCCCTCCTTCCTTCCTTCCTTTAAGTCTTTGCTCCCATAGCCCTTTCTCAGGGAGGCCCCCCGGATGCCCTGTGAAAATGGACACCCATTCCCTTTCTACCCTGCCACCCCCAACCCCTGTGTCCCATTTCCCTTTCCCTGTTCTCCGTCCTACTTGTCACAGCTTACTTATGATGTCTGGTGGCCACGCTCTCTTCCCCTGATACTCGATGAGTATCTGTGGAATGCATGGTTGACTGAATTCTCTATATCAAATACTGTGCTGGAACTTTTCCAAAGGATGATCTCCTTCAAGCTTTACAGCAAGTACATGTCATCCCCTTTTCCTGATAAGGACACGTGCTCAGAGATGGTGACTGACTCGCTCAAGGTCACAGAGGGCAGGCGTGACAGCACTCCAGGAGGCCCACAGCAGATGGGGGGAGATTAGGGGCCTGAGCTGAAGAGAATGGAGATTGGACCACAAAGAGGACATTGGCCGGAGGGGGACTTGGTCAGCTGGAGGGTGAAGCAAATCTGATTGTTGTCGGGTTCTGAGGTGAGCAGTTCAGGATGCCGTGGGACAGTCACGGGAACGGGGAAACTGTCCAACCCTTGCCTTTGGACTTTCTACACATGGTGCGTGTTGACGGATCTCCGAGGAACTCACAGTGGGAGAACTTTTCCAACCAGAAACCAAAAAGGAAACAGAGTCGCATTTGGCCACATAAAAATTAAAAGTCGATGTATGTAAATCTATTTGAAGGTCAAAGGCAATGGATGGTCTTTGAAAACGTTACGCCAGCTGCAAGAAAGCAGACACAAAAGGACAGACACCGTAGGAGCCCACCTCTGTGAGGCGCTAGAGGCTGCGGGGAGCTGGCCGTGTCTAATGGGGACAGAGTTCCGGCTTAGGACGAAGGGAAGCGCGCTGGAGACGGATGGTGTGTTGTGCTGTACACGTGCAAGTGGAGCACATGGGAAATTTGACCTGATGTACGTTTCATCGCACACACAAAAACGTCACAGACAAATGAGCCAACAGTCCCTTGCCCTGCAGCCTGAGCTGTTTCCAACACAGCCTCCGGCCCGACCCTGCAGGATGCAGGGCGCGGACTCGGCACCCCCACGCCGCATCCTTTGGGAGCAGCGGGGTCAGAGACCAGGCCAGCCTGTCCTCTTGCAGCTTGGCAGCGAGGGTGTGGCGACTCGGGCAGAGTGGTCGGTGTGAGCCCGAGTCTCTCGTCTGTGAGAGGCCCCTCCCCTTCCTGTGCCTCCTGCTGCTCCGCACCCCCATTTTGGCCCAACTCCTCGGGCTCATCCCCCTCTCCAGTGCCCCTCCCCGGGGACCCAGCGTGGGCCTCGGGGAGCACACGTGGGCGTCCAGGTGCTAGGTGACTTTCCGGGGCAGTAATCTGCTTTACGCTAAAATGAGACTTGATCTTCTGTTAGCCCTAATCATCAATTAGCACCCCACTCCCAGCGATGTGACAGCCCGGGGCTCACCGCTGACTCCAGCTCCTCTGGCCTCCGCCTCCCCCCGCCCCCTCCCCAGGTCCTCGGGCAGACCCAGCTCCATCATCAGGGTAATGCTAAACAAGGGCCAGCTCTGGGGCCCAAGCGGGAGGCTCCCCCACACATCCTGCTTCAGTTCTGCCAGACCCCCACTGAGATGGTCCCTTCCACACAACAGGGTGGCCCTGGATTACTCTGGTCATCCCGTGGGGTCGGGGGCAGGCAGGATTGGTCATCTCCCGGCAGAAAGAGGGTGAACCTGGCCTGAGAGGGAGGGGTTGGCCCGTCCAAGGCCACCCTGCCAGTCCCTGGTGGTGCTGGGCAGAGGCCATCCCACGTCTGGTGTTCAGAAGGGGCCAGGCTCGATGGTGACCTCAGAGAAGACCCACTTTTATTTTTGTTTATTTTTCTATTTTTAAAGATTTTATTTATCCATCTGAGAGACAGAGAGTGAGCAAGTTAGAGCGAGAGAGAGAGAGTATAAGCTGGAGGAGGGGCAGAGGCAGAGGGAGAAGCAGGCTTCCCACTGAGCAGAGAGCCCGATGCCGGGCTTGATCCCAGGACCTCAGCATCATGACCTGAGCCGAAGGTGGTCGCCCAATAGACTGAGCCACCCAGGCGGGCGGCCCCAGGAGGTCACTTTTAATTCTGACGTTCTCAAAGGCTCTGATTCTTTGACCCTGGTGGGGTACGGGCAGACAAACCTCCCTGGGACCCAGGAGGAGGGAAAGGTGTAAACCTCGTCACATCAGGCTACGCTATGAGGCCTGCGCCTCACAGGGCGCCTTGAACCTGCTGTGCTCATGCTAGCTGCCCCTGCTTCTCATTCTCCTGGGTCGTTCCTGGAAGTACTGCTGGGCCATACAAGGAGTGGCCAGACTGCTTCACAGTCGAATTTAAGAATATATCCATCACCCCCCAAAAGAACCCCTGTTCCCACAAGCAGTCACAGTCTGCTGTCCACCCCCACCCCCGCCTCTGGCAACCACTCATCTGTTTTCTGTCTCCGCGGACTTGCCTCTTCTGGACATTTCCTCTCCATGGAATCATCCAGTATGGGGGCTTCCGGGTCCTCCTCCGCAGGCCAGCTCCTGGCGCCGCGGCTGGAACCCCGTCCCTGGCTACGGTGCACGGTGCCCTGCTGCACGGCCAGGCCGCGCTCTGTTCATTCATTCATTTTTCTCCTGTTTCTACATTTTGGCTTCCGGTGAGCAGTCCTGCTCTGAGTGCCCCATACATGTCCGGGACATATATCTTCACTTCTCTTCAGCAGATATCTAGGAGTATAAGTGCTGGGGACACGTTCCCTGGGCTTTCCAGCTACCCCTGGGCAGTGAGCCCAGCTTTCCAGGCTGCCAGTGGGGCCTGGCAAGACTGTGGTCAGGACTCCTTCCTTCGATGCTACAAGGAGCTCCTAGCCTGACCCCAGGCATGTGGCAGACGCTGACCCATGCCAGGAGCCATTCTCACTTTGGGTGGCCACCCTGGGGCCCCACGGGGCTCCAGCCCCCAGGGAGGCAGCCAAGGCTTTCCCTCCACCACCTGTAGCAGCGGCCATGTCATCAGGAGCCGTAGCCTGGGGTGCTGCCGAGTCACGGCACTGAGAGTGTGCCCAGGTCTTGGCTTTCCTGAGTTTCAGGCCAACCCCAAGGAGGTGACGGAGGCAGCTGAATTTCAGGACTGTGCAGAGAGGAGCTGGCAGGACCCATGAGAGAAGATGTGCTCCCCTGTAGACGGGGACAAGGGCTGCAGACATGGACAATCAGCATGTCAGCCAGACTACAGTGGGCGAAGAGGACCCAGGAGGCGGCCCGTCGGAACACTCTGTTGACAGGTTTGCTTTGAAGGAGGTGTGGTCGGGAGTGGTCCAAGGAAAGGTCATGAACTCAGGGGACAGAGACTTGAGCAGGTGGAATGTGAATGGGTGTGGGCACCTTCGGGGGCTCCGGAAAGGCTGCTTGGAGGGCTCCCCCGTGAGCCCCCGCCACCCCACGAACCCTCTGCTGACGTAGCTCATAGGGAGCAGGCAGTGGAAAGCAAGATGCACAGTGCAGCCTCTCCCCGCCTCACGCCAGTCCCCCTTCGCCGGGCTGGGGACCCCCGTCAGCACAGCTTGCATCCACTTGAGTCCTCGAGATGGCCTGACCCTCAGGGGGCCCCCCTTCCAGGCCTCAGCACTGCACCTCCCAGGGCTCTGCGGCAAATCAGGCAGGGAAGGCAGGTCGAGGCTCTGGGCTGCTTCCTACCCCACGCCCCAATCTGGAGGTCTTGAAGCTTGAGTCCAGCTGACCTAAGAGCGAGTGCCAGACAGTAGGGAGGAAAGGGAGTGTGAACACGGGTGAGGGCCCACAGCAGCTCCCACAGCCACCTGCGCAAGCTGGGGGCTCCGAGTTGGGTTCCCAGAAAATCCTTCTGAGCCGCCCTTGCAGGCTCATCTTAGGAGCCAGGAGGCAAGGGGTGGGGGAGGAGGAGGTCTAAGTCCCAGGCCCAATTAAGAGATCAGGTGGGGAAGGGTTTGGGAGCTTTTAAGGTGAGGAAGCCTGGGCTGATCCCATGGGCGGGTATAAAGCGCCATGACCCCCAGGCAGCACCAGGGCTAGCAGGCACTGAGGACAGGGCTTTCTGGAGCCATGACCCAGCGGTGGGGCCCCCAAAGGCTTGCAGGTGGGCACCCGCAGCCCAGCTATGAGGACAGCACCCAGGCGAGCATCTTCACCTACACCAACAGCAATGTCACCCGAGGTGAGCGAGCAGGTGCTGTGAAGGCCGGGTCACACTGGCTGGAGCAGCCTTCCAGGGACACTGAGCCTTAGTGGCCACACAGAGGGCCACTGGCCACCCAGCCCCGTTGTGAGACTTCTCTTCCACACATCGTCCTCAGCCGAGATGGTCTTCTCGCTTAATCTTTATGATGACGTGAAATGGGGGGGGGGGGTGGGCCTTCTGATCATAAAAGGACACCACAATATGGAAGCGGCATTTTCAAACCACACAGACTTCCCAGACCTTTTGAGAATCCCTGTCCCAGGGACACCCTATTTCGCTGCGGTCCCAAGCTACTAACAAGCGCTCATTTCGTTCAGTTCTGGTGCGTCTGTCTGGATGCACTGCCCTGAGCTTCCTGGGGAAGAGGCTGGGTCTGCCTCGTTTTTGCATCTCCCGAAGCCAAAAGGAGGCAAACAGTGGGAGCGGGAGGCTGGGCAGCTGACCCGGAGGCGGGTGAGTGACTTCTCCAAGCTTAGGGTTCGAAGGGACAGCAGCAGTCATCTTGTCCAACAGTGCGCCCGGCGCCCGCAGCCTTTGGCTGCGCATTCTTGGGGAGGGGGCTCGCGTGGCTCCCAGGGCAGCTCTTCCGCTGCAGGGGCGGCATGAATTATGCCCCGGGAGTGGGCCAGTCCAAAAGCTTTGCATGCAAGCCCTGGAAAGAGCTGAGGACACCGGTGACCCCTAGCCCCTGGCCCCCCTTCCCCAGTCGCTCCTCCAAACCAAAGACCATCTGTTCCTTCGGGAATGTCTCACATGCCGTGGTGTCCAGAAGCCACACCAGCTCCTTGACAGCCAGGGTTCCCGGGCCAAACTAACTGAGACCCCCGGAGTTTGCTCTGACCCGATTGTCCACATCCTGTCATGTCCTCGGTGGACATGCAAACAGTGCTCTCCCCGGAGGACCCTAGGGCTTCACTGAGGCCTGAGGTTCCGTTTTGTCCTCCCCCCAAACTCAAGTACCAACTGAAGCGGAGGCCAGTGTGTAACACCCCCCACCCCGATTTCTGGAAGCAGGTCTGAGATATCACACCTTCAGCACCATTGTCACACCTAGAAAGTAACGTTGCCTTAGTATCATCCAATCTCCTAGTCGGTATTGAAAGAAAAGTCACACATTTTGTTCTCCCTTTGCCTGAGCCACGCTCAGATTGACCGCTCTGTTCTCATCCCCTTTGAATTTCAAGGCTCCCCTCTCCCTCCTTGTAACTGATTTGTCGAAGGAAGGGGGTCACTCGTCCCTGGGCTCGTCCACTTCAGACTTCGCCGGCGGTTCCCCACAGGTGGCTTTCCCCCACCTCGTTTGTCATTACATTGGTGCAAATTGGTAGTTGCTCGGAAGATCTGCTTGGAGGTCAGTTGGATCCGCTGGGTGTTTTGGCAACAGCTCTCCACTAGGACGGCGGCGGCCCTTTTCCTGGGGAGTTGGCAGCTGCTGTCATTTTGGTTCCTTTACCTCCCACGTGCATCCATAGCTATTTCCCTCTGGCAAAGAGGGAACAATGCCCTCATCGACTCTTGGGTTCCCCAGGGGCACAGTGTGTATAGCAAAGGCGAGAGAAATGCCCCTTCTTTCTTTTTATTGCTCCGATTCCAAAGTGATGATTTGGTTTCCCAGCAGAGCCAGCTGGGGTTGACCTCGGTGTCTCCTTTCCTCCCACTCGGAATCCTGTCCTCAAGGGCTTTGCCTGGAAGAATTAGAATATCATTTAATTACTCATTTGTTTGATCTCAAAGACACTCACAACGGTCTCAGAATAAGGACACCAACACTACCATCAACAATGTGATTACCCAAAACTTAGCTGTTGGACAGGTCTATTTATCTAGTGTCTTTCCAAGTCCTTTAGAATAATCTAATGTTCCAGTTCCAGTTCAAGTCCTTTAGAATACTCCCTTCCTATGTGATTATGCCTCTGAGTGGATATGCATTTAGTTTCTTTTGTTTTATTTTGGATTTTCTGGGATTGCTTTTAAAAAAAAAAAATGTTGTTTTTATTTTTATTTTTTAAGGATTTTATTTATTTATTTGACACAAAGAGGGAGGTCACAAGTAGGCAGAGAGAGACAGGGGGAAGCAGGCTCCCTGCTGAGCAGAGAGCCCGATGCGGGGCTCGATCCCACAACCCTGGGATCATGATCTGAGCCGAAGGCAGAGGCTTTAATCCACTGAGCCACCTGGGCACCTTAAAATTTAATGTTGTTTTTAAATTATGTAATAAAATACTTACAAGATTGCACATTAAAATCTAGAGAACAAGGTCTATTCAAGGAAATCTTGCTTCCTTGTCTGCTCCCCACACCTAATTCCCTCCCCGCAGAGTTTTCTTTAGAACCTGTTCTCCTGGTCAAAAAATTAAAAAAAAAAAAAAAAAGAACCTGTTCTCCTGTGAGTTCACTGTGATACCCATTTGTGTACGAAATTCTTTCTGTAGACGACCCTCCTCTGTCTTCCCACCTTCAGAGCCCTCCTCTCCCCTCCCCCACTGCACACTGCCCTGTCCCCTCTTGTCCCTGCCCTGCCCAATTTGGACTCCATGGGCTATCTGGGAAGGGTGCTCTGGCGGCCTCATTTTGAAATTATCCCCAAGCCAGAGTGTTCCAAACACCTCCTAGTTCCAGCTGCTGTTCTCAAACTGACCTGCTGTAGTTTCCGGGGACAGTGTGTTGGCAATTTGGTGGGGAATGGTCTCTGTTCCCCCGTCTATCAGCAACCCCATTGTTTCCCTCTGCTTCCTTCTGCACAGAGACTCGTACCACGCAGGCCTTTGGTACTCAGGGATCTGGTCCCAGGGAGCCATTGTTGCCGTGGGGTCCACTTGTGCTGGCGGGGGGAGCGAGATCTACCCCATTGCTCATAGCCAGGGGACCCAAGGAAGCCTTTTTCTTTTCTTTTTTTTACTAACATATAATGGATAGTTTGTTTCAGAGGTGCAGGTCTGGGATTCATCAGTCTTACACAATACACGGTGCTAAAACTGGTTTAAGTTGGGCTTTTGAAACACACCACGGAGTCGTCCTGGTAAACCTGGGGCTCCGCGTGGATGCTTTCCTAGGCGCTGCACGGCCCTGTTGGATGGTGGTGGGCACCAGCTTATAACCCCTTCCCCTATTCTGCCAAAAATGATGGTGGTGAAAAAGGTCCTTCCAAAACAGAGAGGTGCAGAGCTACTGTGTTGTAGTCAAGGGGAGCTAGCCCTTCTTTTCGATCGGTGTGCATTTCCTAGGGCCGCCTTGACCAAGGCCCCCACACCGAGTGGCTCAAACGAACAAAATCCCTTCCCTCACAGACCAGGGGGCCCGAAGTCCGAGATCCAGGTGTGGGCAGGCGTGGATCCTCCTGGCGGCTCTGAGGGACCGTCGGCTCTGGGCCTCTCCTCTAGTTTCTGGTGGTCACTGGCCATCAGTGGCGTTCCTGGGCTTGGGGAAACCTCACGTCGAGCTCTGTCCCCCTCCTCATGTGGCCTTCCCCTGCGTGCCCATCTCTGTATCCAAATGACCCCCTTTTAGAGGGACCCGGTCCCGTTGGCTCAGGGCCCCACCGTAACGACCTCATATAACTCGATGGCCTCTGGGTAGACCCTGTGTCCAGATAAGGTTACACTCGCACGTGCTGGCGGTCAGGACTCCGACATGTCTTTTTGGGGGGATACAATTCGACTCAAAACTCATTCATTCATTCTCCGAACACCGATTGTGTGCTGGCCCTGCGTGTGAGATGGAAAATGGGACGCGTGCATGGGTAGCTCTGATACCGGCTAGAAGGTCACAGAGGAGCGTGGAGACGGTGGTCCCGAGGGGCCAAGCTGCCTCTCAGCTCCCGGAGGACAAGCATCGCTCTGCCAAGGCAGAGAGGGCAGGGGAGGGCATAGCCGTGCCCCTGCCGTAATGCTGGTCCCCAGCTCCTGTCCCCACTCTGCACCTCCTGCCTTGCAGGCCCCTTCGAAGGCCCCAATTATCACATCGCTCCCAGGTGGGTGTACCACCTCACCAGCGCCTGGATGATCTTCGTGGTCTTTGCATCTGTTTTCACGAACGGGCTTGTGCTAGCAGCCACCATGAGGTTCAAGAAGTTGCGTCACCCCCTGAACTGGATCCTGGTGAACTTGGCAGTCGCTGACCTAGCAGAGACCATCATTGCCAGCACCATCAGCGTCGTGAACCAGATCTATGGCTACTTCGTGCTGGGCCACCCTCTGTGTGTCGTGGAGGGCTACACTGTCTCCTTGTGTGGTAAGCCAGGCTCGGGGTCCGCTCTGTGTAAAGGACACACTCATGCAGCAACCCCGGGGGTGTGCCCAGGGTACATATTTGAAGGGAGACGAACCTGCAGGGTGAACTGAGCTGGGATCATTATGGGGTGGGATGGTTCCCTTCCAGCAAGCAGGCCTCCCAAGTGCCTACCCTGAGACGGGCTTGTTTGTGCGGCTGGCATGGGAGGAGACAGCTACAGCTCCAGACAATCCCAGAATCGTGTGGGAGGGAAGGGCTCTGGTCACGGCAAACAGAACTTGTGCTCAGGTCAGAGACATGTGCCCTTTAGCTCACCTGTGCCAGCTTTCTCCAGGGAAGGAAGCACGTCCCATTCGAGCTCTTGGGATATTGGAACTAGATCCCAGATCCCCTTCCCCACCCCCAACGCTAACACCTCTGTGGGCCTTGGCTCTGTCCGGGTCGACATCCGACATCCGCAAAGAAGAGACCACGTGCTGGGCGCAAGAGTATAGGGACCCCGCTGGGAGGTCGTTCCAAGTCCTGGCAAGAGGGGTCGCTATCCCAGTTGTGATCACATGGCACCATCAGTTCTCTCAGAGGAGCTGGAGGAGACAATGGAGGGCCTGAATCTTAAGTCAGCCAGACAAGCAGGGAGCTGGGGCGAGACAGGAAGGAGAGCCCGGGGCCGCCGGCACGTGACAGAAGGAGGGGTGCGGAGGCTAGAGCGGGGGCTGGGCCTGCACACGTGGGGGTCCGGGCGGGGGGCTGCCATGAGGCCGGGTTTCTTTCTCTGGGGCCCACAAGGAACAGGAGGACAGGCAGGCCTGCTGAGGCTGAGATCCCCTCCGGGAGCTCTTGTGCCAGACCCCCATGAAAGAATGGAGGCCTGAGGGTTGCAGCTCGGTGCCCATCCAAGAAAACAGAGAGCCTAAGGGCCACGGGGCTTGGCACATGCAGCCCTGTGTCTCCGGGCCCCCGGCTGTCACACCAGCTCTTCTGTCTGAGAAGCTTCCCAGAACCATGGTCATCATTCCTGGGTCCTTGGTTCCCACATCCATCTTGGGTTTGCCTAATTGCTACATAAACTGATCTGCAGTCCGCATTCCGAGGAGGTGGAGATTAGAAGAGAAAACAAAGACACAGGACGGCAAGGGCCTGGGGAAGGGGGGGGGGGAGGGGTCCCTGGCCCCAGACTTGAATCCTTCACGCCGTGAATGCCACTGAATTAGGTTACCACACCACGCCTCCATTTTCCCATCTGTAAAATGGGGGCAGGACTTGGGGGCGAAGAGAAGCTCACAGTGCAGGGGTGGACGCTGTCCCCCTGTATCGAACTGCCTCTCATTACGGATGACAGCCCAGCACTCTCCCAAAGGTACAGACGGGGCTGCCCAGGGAAGGTGAAGCAGAGAAAAATCCATCCCCAGTTCCAAGTGCTCAGTGCACCTTTATCTCCACTTGGATCGGTCTCTGGTTCTGTCAGGAGTCCCCACTCGCTTCTGTCTCTGACTGAGGTCTGTTTTCGAGTCACAGAGGTGCCGAGGAGCCTGGGGACCCCTCCTCAGGAGAATGTTTACCAACGCGCGCAACAAGATGCATAGGATTACAAAGGAATCCAGTGATATTGAAATATAATCATCAAAGTATCAAATATTGATTAGTGGCATAGTCCTTCATTAAAATTATTAGCAAATGTATTATTTAGAAGTATGAATGATACCATTCTTTATTAAAGTACCAGATAACTGGATCTGGCCGGACAGCCCCTGCGATTGCCAAGTGGAAAGGAATGTAGTGATATTGGGAAATGTGTGCCGCCTCTGGAGAGTGACCAAGTCCCAGGCATTGCTGATGACGCGGTGCTAATAACGGAAGGAAATGCCCAGTGTCTGCTAGAGGTTGCCGCAAACAACGCTGTCTTTTTTCCTGCCCCAGTTCGTGGAGCCCTGAATGCTGCCCACAGACGTCCAGCGTGTAAGCAGGACAGAAGACACCATCTCCACCTGCCAGGTGGTGGGCAGTGGTGGGAGATCTGGGAGCCTAAACAAATGTGCAGAGTGGCAGAAAGGGCACAGGTCGCTGGACATGTCGTGTTTCCTTGCCCTTGGCCGGGACCACAGCACCTCAGTGCAGTCACGTGGGTGTGTCTGTGGCCATCGGGAGGGGCATCGGCGTCCGAAGAAGGGCTGGTGGCCAACGGGAAAAGAGCTAGGAAGCGGGGTGGCACTGGTCCGAGAGGGAAGAATGGGGAAAGGGAGGTGTCAGAGAAGTTGAGCAAGACACCCACTGCCCCCCGGACCCAAATACACTTCTGGGGAAAATTTGGTGTTGCAGGTAGGTGTCGGCTGGTCTGGATGGAAGGAGGGACTTTGGAGGCTCAAAGCCCTCATCTGCCTTCTGTCCCCTGCAGGGATCACGGGTCTCTGGTCCTTGGCCATCATTTCCTGGGAGAGGTGGATGGTAGTCTGCAAGCCCTTCGGCAACGTGAGGTTTGATGCCAAACTAGCCATCGCAGGCATTGCCTTTTCCTGGATCTGGGCTGCTGTGTGGACAGCCCCACCCATCTTTGGCTGGAGCAGGTGAGCTCGCTGGGAAGGCAGCTGCTTCAGGGCACAGGGTGAAGGACGGTGGGGGAGGGGCAGACTGCCGATTCCCTCTGGGAACTTGGGGCAAATTGCTTCCTGTTTCTGGGCCTCTGTGATCCCATGAGTAAAGCAAGGATGGACCCAGCTCTCCCTGGGACCCCTCTGAGGGTGCAGTGTCTACAAATGTATAAATCTGTCTGCCTGTGGTCTCAGAGGTTCTGGAAAGGTCTGTTTCCCCCAAGCGTGAACCGCTTGTGGGAGCACACAGAGAAAGGCAATGAGTTCGAGCCCTGGGAGGATCTGTAAGTAAAAGCAGGGCCCCTTAAACCACTCTGCCCCAGGCCTCTTCCTCAAACATTCCAAGGAGCCTCCCTTTCAGAGGCTTGCTTGGGTTGTCTGTATAGCTGGGCCTGTAGGTCATTGGTGTGTTGGCCGGGCCGTTTCTTTGGGGGCTCAGATGTTATGAGTACTTTACCACAATAAAAAAAAAGGGGGGGGGGTAGAGGTGCCTGGGTGGCTCAGTGGGTTAAAGCCTCTGCCTTCGGCTCAGGTCATGATCCCAGGGTCGTGGGATTGAGCCCCGCATGGGGCTCTCTGCTCAGCAGAGAGCCTGCTTCTCCCTCTCTCTCTGCCTGCTTCTCTGCCTACTTGTGATCTCTGTCAAATAAGTAAATAAAATCTTTAAAAAAAAAAAGAAGGGGTTATGAGACCTAGAACTGGACAAAGGTTTACCAAAATCCTACCCACAGGTTTCCTTTGGGGGCGATGAAGGTGCTGGAGAACTAGATAGAGGCGGTGATTCACAACACTGTGAATGTACCAGACACCACTGAACTGCTCGCTTCAAGAATGGTTCATTCATGTCATGTGAATTTGACCATAATTTTTGAAACCAAACAATCCAGGGGCGCCTGCCTGGCTCAGTCCGTTGAGCAGCCGACTCTCGGTTTTGGCTCAGGTCGTGGTCTCAGGCTCCCGGGATGGAACCCCGTGTTCCCCCTGCTATGAGCAGGGAGCTGCTTTAAGGATTCCATCTCCCTCTCCCTCTGCCCCTCCCCCCTCTCTAAAATAAATGGATGGAACTTTAAAAAAGCAAAACCCAGCCATCTTGCCACCCAGGTCGGTGGCGCGCCTGGCCTGAGGGGTTCCCAGGCCACCCTGCCTGCATCAGGACAGGCTGCCAGCCCTTCTCTGCAGGTACTGGCCCCATGGCCTGAAGACGTCGTGCGGCCCAGACGTGTTCAGTGGCAGCTCGTACCCAGGGGTGCAGTCCTACATGATCGTCCTGATGATCACGTGCTGTATCATCCCACTCAGCGTCATCATCCTCTGCTACCTCCAAGTGTGGCTGGCCATCCGCGCAGTAAGCCCCCAAACCCTCTAGGCTTCCCCGCACCCACCCCCCTGGCCTGGCAGGATCCTGAGGGCCAGAGAGCTTAGGGCTGGCACAGAGGATCACCCAGTCCTCTCTCCTGCCCTCAAACCACACAGGAGCCCTGCAGTTCCTTGGGAGCAGCCCCTGCAGCCCGGACTCCCTTATCCTTGCCCCTGCGAGATGGGCGGGAACAGCCCCCCTTCACGTGGGGTCCAATAAGGGAGCAGAGCTGCCTTTCCTCCCTGACCCAGGATGGTTCCCCTCTGGGGGGGGGGGAAGCCGGCCTTCCCCGGGGAGTCCCGTGCAGCCAGCTGTATCCACAAGCAAAACATGTATTCATAAGGTCTTTCTAGAGTGAAGGCCACAAGCTCCCTGCCTTCAGCCTGTGATGTGCCCCTGCCCCGCTTGCCCGCCCCCAGCCCCACTGGCAGGTGGGGATCAGAGGCAACCTAGCTGCCTCCCGCAGGAATCCAGCCATGGCTTGAACCGTGTTAGCTCTGGGCTGTGTCCTTGCCCACCGCAGGCAGTGTCCAGCCTCTGGGTCTCCTCACGCTCAGCCCGTCAGACCTGAGCACTGGAGGGGACACACTGGTAAGGGACCGCGTGAGGCTAAGAATGGCCTCCTTGGCTCCTTCCCAAACTCCTTTTGTGTGGCTTGGCCCTAATCCCCAGGGCCAGCTGTGTGCCGCCTCCAAGCCTCCCTCAAGGCCAGCCCTGTCCGGCCTAAGCCCGGCTGCGGCCTTCCTCAGGTGAGAGCTGGCTGCTGATCGGCACGGGGGGGGGGGGCCCATCGCCCTCTCTCCATCACTCCCCATCCCGGTGCTGACTCCTTGACTCACGGCCCAACAACAGCCACAGAGTCCCCGGGCTGCGGTGGGGGGATAGGAGCCCAGAGGGACTCCACTCCCCAGGTCCAGGCATGAATCTCTGTCTCCCCCAGGTGGCAAAGCAGCAAAAAGAATCTGAGTCCACCCAGAAGGCGGAGAAGGAGGTGACGCGCATGGTGGTGGTCATGATCTTTGCGTACTGTGTCTGCTGGGGGCCCTACACGTTCTTTGCATGCTTCGCCGCTGCCCATCCTGGCTACGCCTTCCACCCCTTGGTGGCTGCCCTGCCAGCCTACTTCGCCAAAAGTGCCACTATCTACAACCCCATAATCTATGTCTTTATGAACCGGCAGGTAAGTCACATCGTCGGCAGGACAAGCTAGAAATTGACTGCAGAAAAGCCCAGGGAGGGCCCCCACCTGGAATCATGTCTGGGGGACCCTGTTAATGACATCTAGGACAACAACCAGGGAAAGCTCAGCTAAGTCCCCGCTCTGGATTCTTCCAGGGTCTCGACCCAAGGGTGGCCGCCACAGGGCATCCTGTATGCTGCAACCGTCCCCTTCTGTTGGCCGTAGGGCCATCCTGGAGCTCGAACACGCAGGGAATGCCTGAATACGTTTACCCTGCCTGTGCCCGTTTTGCCTTTATAAGCACAACTCTCCTCTTGATTGTCATCTATCTGTCCGTCTTGAAAGCCTTCAAGAGGCCCTGCTTGGCTGTACTGACATGTGGCTTGGGTGACTTTATGGTTTAGTTCAGGGGAACATGCTGTGCCTGCCCAAGGCCTCGGCACACGGCGGCCACCAGGGGCTGGCACGTGGAGCCTCAGCAGTGAACCGCCCAGGACCCCTAGACCTCACGGTGGGTTACAGGGGACAACTGAGGCTCTGCGCCTTCTGAGTACGGTTTGCCCCATTCTTCCTTGAATCCATCAGATCTACTTCATTAAGGCACAGCTATGGGTGTGTGACTTGACGGTGACCAGAAAGGTCCATGGGCCAGAAACCACCCTCAAGGAGGTCTTGCATTCCACCAGACCCAACTCCCATTCCTCCCAAATGGCTCTTCTCTGTTCCTCCACTTCATGGTTGGGCCATGGCTCCACGCCCTCTGACCTGGCCCTGACTCCCTGTAGAGTTCATTGAGCACACACTCCTTGGGTCATGTTCAAATATTAAGTAGGACCAGTGCTGGAGTTGATTCCCCAGGACTCCACTGCTGGCCCCTCAATACCTCGAGTGTAGCTCTAGCCCTGACTCCTGTTTCCTGGCTTTCCCGAGGGTCTCTTGTTAAGTCTGGCTTTTGTTTATGAAAGCCTAGGCCATCTCGACTTGTACCGTGTTTGCTTGAGTCTTTCCGTCCTCCCCTTCCAGAACTCCCTCTCCTAGGCCAGACTTCTGCACTTCTGGACCCCTCCAGGCTTTCAAACTTTGCTTTCACCCTTTCCACATTGTCATCTCTTGCTGCTGCATTCAGAGAGAGTTTTCTGTAATGGTGCTCCATGGGACGGAGAACGTTCCTCTTTTTCTCCACTGCTGACCACCCCCCTGGGACACAGTCTGGCGCCGAGTGGGTACTCAGGAGGTGGATGTCGAATGAATTCCTCAGCTAAATGAATTCCGCTATTTGGCCCATTTCTTGTGTTATTGATTTCAGTAACTGTGTGTTTTCTTTGTGAGAGTTTTGATCTTGGAGGGAGCTGGAGGTAGCCAAGAATAAGCCTGGAATGTACAGGAGATGCCTCTGATCTGCATTCTCAAGGCACTGTGGTTAGCTCAGTGATGACATGAGACTTAATCTGAGAAATGAATACATTCCAGATCTCTTTATGGCCAAGCAGCAAAGATGGCGGCCCTCCTGATGCTGGAAGATTCTCATGGTTAAAGACATGAGATAGCGGCTAGACTGTTATCAGCCTAGTTCTGTGTGTCCTCAAAGCGGATGGAATGGAAACGAGATGACAATCGCATGCCTTTTCACTGAAATGGCTCCGAGTCTCTTCCCAGACATTCTGGAGGCAGGTCATCCTATGCAGGGGCCCCTTAGCTGGCATCATCGTTGGTTTCTGTACCAGCTTCCTGAGGCTCCCGTAACAAAGTGTCACACACTGGAGGGCTTAAACCAGCAGAACTCTTTTCTCACCCAGTTCTGAAGGCCGGAAGTCTGAGGTCAAGGTGTGGGCAAGGTTGGTTCCTTTTGAGGGCTCTGAGGGTGACCCTGGCTTCTGGCGGTGGCCAGTAACACTTGGTGCTCCTTGGCCTGTAGACAAGCCACCCTGATCTCTGCCTTCACCTCCACGTGACCTTCTCTCTGAGTCTGTGTCTAAATTCCCTTCTTCTAATGACGCTAGTCATTGGATTAGGGCCCACTTTACTCTAGCATGACCTCATGGTAATGTACATCTTAATCACATCTACAAGGATTCTATTTCCAAATAAGGTCATGTTCACAGGCTCTGGTTAGGACTCGAACATAGCTCTGGGACATGGGGAGCAGAGTCACAATCTGACCCGTGACAGTCACCGTCAGACTCTAAATTAAATGACTCAGATGAACGAACAGGCAGGAGTAGACCATCGCCACATGTAAGTGACAGCCTCGGGCTCCTCTACTCTCCGTACAGGGTTCGGAATAGTGGAAGAGAGGGTGTTCAGTCATCCAGGTGACCCTTATTGAACACCTTCCTCAGAATTCCCCAAGAATGACTTTTAGCAGAGTACATGGCTCTTTCTGCTCTGTTGAGTAACACTTTCTGTCCTGCCAGTTTCGAAACTGCATCTTGCAGCTTTTTGGGAAGAAGGTGGACGATAGCTCTGAACTCTCCAGCGCCTCCAAGACAGAGGCCTCGTCTGTGTCTTCAGTGTCACCTGCATGAGTGTCTCCCAGCCATGACAACAACAAGGTCTGCTCCCACCAGGAAACATAACCCCTGCCCCCACACCAGCACTTTCGCTGCCACCCCCTCCGCCACCCCTTCTTCTCTATCCCTGTGAAAGGAATGTAGTTTCTCTTTGCCAAAAGCAACAAAGTCATAGAGGCCACCACTGCAGCCTGGGGACACCGGAGCCTCTGAGGGTCTGGTCACTGGGTCACAAGAGGTCATGAGGGGGACGGAACTGCAGATCCCCAGTTCCCAGATCAGCCTCAGACACTTTAATATTTTCAAGACTTGTGTCTGCAGATGGTATTGAAGGGTCACGAGGAAGAGAAGGGCAAGGCAGGCGAGTGCTGATGGAATCAGAAAGGGGCAGCTGGGAAGTGGCTCTCTGGGTTGGGCTGGCTGGACGCCCTTGACACCCAGAAGGCGGTACGAGCCAGCAAACCCAGACTTTAAGTCCCGTCTGATAGAGGCTTGGAGTCCTTGGAAGACAGTCTCCATCTGGAGGGGACCCAGGCCTGCCAGTCTGCGGCAGGGAGGGCGTGCCACTTCTGCCAGGCCAGGGCCCCAAGACCGATGAGCATGAGTGTGGTGCACGTGCGCAGGCGAGAGGTCACCAGTGGCAGGGGACAGGCGCACACAGTGGAGACGAAGACCAGGAAGACGGCGGCCAGCGTGAGGAGCAGGCTCGCGCATCGCGACACAAACTTCTGGGGGCGGGTCCTGGAGCTCTCCATCATCTCCACTTGTGTGGCTCGTTGTAGCGTTTCAAGCTTAGATATGCGGTTCTTGAAAGTCTCCATGACCTCCTGCAGGTGACAAGAACGGCACCCCCACCCCATGAAGTGCAGTCACTCCCCTGAGTTCCTCAGGGGAGCACAGCAAACGTGGGCAAGCCGAAGACTTAGGAGGGAAGTCAAGAGCCTAGAGCTCTTCCATGCCAAGGGCCCTGTCCCTGCCCCGTAGCACCCGGTGTGGCTGAAGACTGAGAGGCTGGCCGGGCAGGAGCTCGCCAAGGACGGGAGTCCAGCTGAGGGTGCGGAAGACGGCGAGCCCAGTCGTCACAGGCGAGGGGAGCCCTACCCCGTGCTTGCTAACTCGGGCTCAAAAGCCACCCAGACGGAGCTCCCCGCACCAGAAGAAGCTGCCGTGACTCGCCAGCACCCCCCCCCCAGGTGGCCCCGAAGCACCCCCAAGTATGAGAACAGCAGAGCCCAAAGCCCCAGTCCAGCTCAGGGGCGCAGCGCGAGCCGAGAGACCGGATGCTGCCAGCGCGGACACACGTGCCAGTTGCGACTGGTCCGTCTCTCCTCAGTTTGCAGGGCTTATCACTCTGCTTCTCTCACCCCGACGTCCTTCTCCCTGGCCACTTCCTTAAAAGCCCTGCCCCTCGAGGTTCTCACCCATATCTCCTTGGCTCTCTCGTAGGACAGATAGGCCATTTTCTCCTCTGCGCTCGCCAGGCTCTGCCTGAGGCGGTAGATCTCATCCAGGCGCCCCTGCAGGTGCTGGTCCGCCTGCTCCTCCAGCAGCGCTTGTCTCGGAAGCAAAAGAGAAAGTAATCGTCGCATGCGCCCGGCCCACAGGCTGTGCTGGTGGTGAGCGGCCCTGAGTCAAGGCTGCAGCTGGGTTCCGACTGCTCGGTCATCCTCTGTCCTCCTCCAGGCCGTCCTCAGCACGCCGCGAATGCACAGCGGCCGCACGCACACGGACACACAGGTCTGTTTCGCAGACAGTTAGCATTCCGCAACAGCTGTCCAAAACCAGCCATAGACTAGAAGTTGGAGAATTAAAACTCTAAACTGTCCACGCCTGCTATTAAATTCTCTGTAAGCTCCCAGCACCAGTGTTTGGTAAGCAGTACTTATTCCAGAAAAGTCTGCAGCTTACAGGGATGGAGCAGTCACAAAAGACTACATATTGTATGATTCCATTGACATGAAATGTCCAGGGGCACCTGGGTGACTCAGTCAGTTAAGCATCCGCCTTTGGTTCTGGTCACGATCCCGGCGTCCTGAGATGGAGCCCCAAGTCGTGTTCCCTGCTCCGAGGGGAGTCTGCTTCGCCCTCTCCCTCTGACCCATCCCTGCTCATGCTCTCTCTCTAAAGAGATAAATAGATAAATCTAAAAAAAGAAAGAAAGAAAAAGAAAGAGATGTCCAGAATAGGCAAATCCATAGAGACAGAAACAGAGGAGCGGTTCCTGGTACTTGGTGGGGGGTGGGGGGTGGGGGGGAGTGACTGCTCATAACATCGGGTTTCTTTTTGGAGTGATGAGAATATTCTGTATTGAGAGAATGTGATGGTTGCACAGCTCTGTGAATATACTAAAAACCACTGATTGTAAATGGGTGAATTTTATGGGATGGGAATTATATTTCAATAAAGCCGTTATTAAAACAAAAACAGGAACACCTGGTGGCTCAGTCGATTAAGTGTCTGCCCTTGGCTCAGGTCATGATCCCAGGGTCCTGGATTCGAGTCCCACATTGGCTCCCCTCATTGGACTCCTTGCTCAGCAGTGATCCTGCTTCTCCCTCTCCCTCTGCCTGCTGGTCCCCCTGCTTGTGCGCACACTATCTGACAAATAAATAAATAAGATCTTAAAACAAAACAAAGAACTGTTGCATAACTTAGTAAATTTACTAATGATCATTGAAACATACAGTTAAAATGCTACATTTTATTGCATGTAACTTATACCTCAGTAAACCTCTTAAAAACCATGAACAGAACGTCACTAACCAGTATGTATTCAACCAGCCATGTATGTAAGTTGTAAAGCACCAATACACGCGTGGGAAGATGCGGGCCCACTGAGGACGGCAAGGTGGGCAGAAGGGGGCTGGGGTTGGGAAGGATTAGGGGCGCTGTGACAGCTTCACGCGAACTTTGTAATTACTTCTTAATAAAATCACATGTGAAGCACATATGGTAAATGCGAAGATTTAAGAGGCCCGCAGGTGGCTACATAGTCTTGATCATGTTATCCTCTACATTTTCCCCGGGTTTGGAATTTTTCATAGTTTATAAAACACTTTAAGGTTCTTCATTTGGGCACCAGGAAGGATGGGCTGGAGGCCAGAGGCCATGTGGCTTTTAGTGACGTCTTTTAGGGAAGAGCCAAAGACAGAAAGGCTGTCCCATGGGTGTGGAGTGAGAGGTGACGCTGCCGAAGCAGACAGGTGCCGGAGAGCCCTGGGGACACAGAAGGGCTGAGGCGTGGTGCCCAGTCAGATCACAGGGCTCCGGCACTCACAGGGCATAACCAGGGGTGCTGTCCCACAGACAGGAAATACGAGGCAAGGAGGTCAGTTTCGTCCTGCTTCAAGCACTTGACCGACACCCAAACGGAGTCATCGCCCAGGCACGTAATGAGCCGAACAATCAGGTAATATTCCATTGGGCTCTGCCCTACTCCTTATGGAGAAGAGACAATGCCCACGGATGGGGAGGCAGTACGGTGCCCCCTTGAAAGGACATTCTGCATACCCGTCTCTCCATTTACGTGAAGGATTCAGACACAAGAGCGTTCAAGTACATGTTCATGAATATACTCTTCACGGTTATGAAGTCACTGAAGTCAATGAATAGATTCTTCATTAACATATTTATACAAACTGACAAATATATTCTTCAGTGCGTTCTGGAATAGATTATTGAATGAGAAAATGTTGAGTCATGACAGTACTCTAGTAGTCTCCCCTTGCTTCCGGCCCCCAGCCTCCTTGGCTGTGGCACTGCTGACGCTCCTCTCCGTCCCTCCGTTAGTCAAGGACCTCTCGCTCTCCCACTCATACAGCTGCAGAGGCAAATGGACCACTCTAGAAAATGCCCTTCCAGGGGTGCTCGGGTGGCACAGTCAGTTAAGCATCCAGTTCTTGGCTTTGGCTCAGCTCGTGGTCTCAGAGTCATCGGATCAAGCCGTACAAGGTCCCGCACCAGGCTCGGCGCTCAGCACAGAGTCAGCTGTAGTTTCTCTCCTTCCCCCTACCCCTCCCCTCCACGTGCTTGCTCTCTCTCTCTGAAATAAATAAGTAAGTCTTTTTTAAAAAGAGAGAGAAAACACTCTTACAAAGACAAAATGACAACCAGCCAACAAAAATGCCCTCCAATCTTCCCAAACTGTGAAACCTTCCCTCGCCAACACGGAATGTCCTAAAGCTTATCACTGTTGAAGAAGCGTATTGTTCTCGATCATTCCTGAAAACTGGTCTTCAGTGCACTGAGCTTGAAGCTAGTGGCTTGCAACTTGAAGAAGTCTGAGATGGAGAAAGTGATGTAGGAGGGATCAAGCCCTATGGGCGGGGTGGGGGTGATGCGGTAGGGACAGAATCGGTCCTCCGGAGCAAACGTGCAGTCACACGCATGCCTACAGGAGGGAAGCAGAGGGAGCTTCTACACACAGAGGAGAGGCCCACAGGAAGACAGAACAGAGAGAGATGTGAAGATCGGAGTAATGTGACCACAATCTAAGGAGCCCGGCAGCCACCAGAAGCTGATGCAAGAACGTTCGTGGCGGCTTTATTCATCACAGCCCCAGCCTGGGGGGCTCAGTCGGTTGGGCGACCGCCTTTGGCTCAGGTCGTGATTCCAGCCTCCCAGGATCAAGTCCCACATCGGGCTCCCAGCTCAGCCAGGGGTCTGCTTCTCCCCCTGCCTTGCTCCCCTCTCATGCTTTCTCTGTCTTTCTCAAATAAATAAATAAAATATTAAAAAAGAAAAAGTTCCAACCAGCAGCAGGTGAATGTGTAAACTAACTGTGGTGCATCCATACAAGGGAACAGTGCTAAGCAAGAAAGAGGTAACTACTTCTCCATGCAACTCCGATGAATTTCAAAACTCTTTCACCAGTGCAAGAAAACAGACAGGGGTATACACTGTATGATTCCAATTACACGAAATACCCAGAAAAGCCAAGTGCAGAAAGACAGAAAGCACATTGGTGGTGACTGGGGGTTGGGGCAAAGTGGATGGGGAACGATGGGGTCTCTCTTCAGAGTGATGACAATGTGCTGGAACCAAATAGAGGCGGTGCTTGCACAGTACTGTGAATGTCCAAAATGCCACAGAATTGTCCACTTGAAGATGGAGGAGTTTGTTTTCTGAAAGTCTTCTCAATTCAGAAATAAAAAAGCAAGCCCTCTTGAAAGCAAATTCAGCTGTGAGAAGTGTCATAGGACTTTTCAGCTTGAAATCTCATCTTGTGACACACCAGAGGAGACATGACAATTACAGGGGTCTGAGCGGTGCCCACACCAGTGTGTCTACAAGGTGACGCTTCAGTGACTTCAACACATACGGCATGACCGCATCTAGCTCACAAAGAAGTTTTTTAAAAAGATTTGAAGGACGAGGGCGCCTGGGTGGCTCAGTGGGTTAAGCCGCTGCCTTCGGCTCAGGTCATGATCTCAGAGTCCTGGGATCGAGTCCCGCATCGGGCTCTCTGCTCGGCGGAGAGCCTGCTTCCCTCTCTCTCTCTCTGCCTGCCTCTCCATCTACTTGTGATTTCTCTCTGTCAAATAAATAAATAAAATCTTTAAAAAAAAAAAAAAAAAAAAAAAAAAGATTTGAAGGACGGGGCGCTTGGGTGGCTCAGTGGGTTAAGCCTCTGCCTTTGGCTCGGGTCGTGATCTCAGGGTCCTGGAATCGAGCCCAGAATCGGGCTCTCTGCTCAGCAGGGAGCCTGATTCCCCCTTTCTCTCTGCCTGCGCTTGACCTACTTGTGATCTCTGTCTGTCAAATAAATAAATAAAATCTTTTAAAAAAAGATTTGAAGGAGATGTATGTTTTGAAAATGGCATTGAGGGGCACCTGGGTGGCTCAGTGGGTTAAGCCGCTGCCTTCGGCTCAGGTCATGATCTCAGGGTCCTGGGATCGAGTCCTGCATCGGGCTCTCTGCTTAGCAGGGAGCCTGCTTCCCCCTCTCTCTCTCTGCCTGCCTCTCCATCTACTTGTGATTTCTCTCTGTCAAATAAATAAATAAAAATCTTTAAAATAAAAATGGCATTGAATTCCTGCACCCCCTTCACCTAGATCAGGAAGCCATGTGGCTGGGACATGTTGACATGCACTCAGGCTTGTGCCTCTCCAAAACTCCATTTCCCCATTGGTAAAGTGGGTGACTGAATGGTACAGGGAACAGGGGTACTTGCTCCCTGCTGTCACTGCTGTTATGTGAAGTCGTCTCCCACCCATTCTCTCCCTGTCTCCTGGTAAATCTGAGTCACACAGACCTGCTTCATCGCTTCTCGTGTATATTAATCAAGGTAGGCTGATTGCTGTAGCCAACAAGCTACTTCACACTCCTGTCACAGTCCAGTGGCAGTGGGGGCACTGTTCCAGAAGTGCAAGCTTGTAGAATTCATTGGGAATCCGGGAGTGGTAGGTGACCCTGCTGCCCCTCACTGCTGCTGGATTCTGATTTGCTAAGGGGTTATGAGCTTCCAAGAACAAAGCAGTCCTGTTGGCCAAGGCAGGATGGAAACTTACGGGGATTTGTGTAACTGCCACTGAGCTCTAGTCTTGCTTTGTATAAAGCTTGGAAATGAATGGTATTTTGGCAAAGGGGCATTAAGAGTCTCGACATTTAAGATTTGGTTGCCGTGTCCTACAAAAATCACATCCAAAAGAGATCTATAATTCTGATTCGTTATCTTATTTGACAGCGGGTTGCCCCGTAATACTTGTTTAAAGATTTATTTATTATTAGAGAGAGAGAGAGCATGAGCAGGAGGATCAGAGGGAGAGGGAGAGAGACTCTCAAACCGGCTCCTTGCTGATCACTGAGCCCATCGTGGGGCTCCATCCCACGACCCCAAGATCATGACATGACCAGAAACCAAGAGTCAGATGCTTAACCGATGGTGCCACCCACCCAAGCGCACAACCCCTGTCATAGTTTGTAGTTGTCCTTTCTAGATTTGTCAAGCAGTGTTAACGCAGGTAATGTTTTCCTGAGAAAACATTAGAGGACCGATTCCCAAGTTTCTTTCCGTGCACCACCCCCCCAACACACACACACAGAAGTACTAAGGGACTGTGAAGTTCTTACTTTACTGAGAATCTTGGTTCGTAAGTGAATCCCTCCCTCCACGGCCAGGCTGTTGGGAGGGTTAGAGCGAGCACAAGCAGCCCATGCCACAGACTGTGGACGTCAGGGGAGACTGTGGCGCCACTGAAGGCTGGCAGGACCCTCCAAGAGGTCCAGGTAGGCATGGGATGGGTCCTTCGAGAGACCGAGTATGCCTTTTTCTCCCTATTTGTGGGACCTAGTCTGGTCTTAGATGAAAATGAAGTTGACCCACCACACAGTGGGGAGAAAGCATTCCCCAGAAGACAAACATTTTCAGAATAAATATCCTATATGGGATCTTTGGCCCCAACTCAGCTACGAGCACAGGTGAAGGGACCGGGACTGGTGGGGCACCTGCTTCCCCTGCTCTATTATAGCAGGCGCCAGACCGCTCCCTGAAGGGCAGCGGGCATCTGCTGTGCTCCCCACCACCGCACCGTTGCGGAGCCCCCAGCTTCTGGGACCACCGAGCAGGACCCTGAGCTGGAACCACGCTGGCAGCAGATGATGCAGGCCCGAGTGCAACAGCGGGCCGGGATGAGCCCTCCCCACTGTGGGGGCATCCCACTGCCCAAAGAAATACTCACTGGCTTCGCCCCCCTTCCCCTCCCGTGACCCTCCAAGTTCACATCCTCGCTGCCCTTCACTCTCCTGCACACAGTCCTGGGAGGAGCGCTGTTCCCAGAGCTGGGGCAGCAGAGGGGAGGATCTCCCGCTCACCTGCATTTCTCTTCCCGAAGGGACACTAGAGACGCCTGCAGGTCCGTCCCATGCTTCTCCTTCAGGCTCTGATAGGACACCTGGAGGCTGAGGTGGAGCTCCCTGGCTGCCTTCAGGTCTTCCTTCATCTTCTGCAATAACAAGTTGCGCCGCTGGGCCACACACTTTGTCTCGGAGGGCTTCCCTGGCTGCGAGGCTCGGAAGTCACTCTCCAGGGGCACGTGTCTGACAACGTCAGACAGTTTGGTGGACAGGCCGTCTGGCCTGCTCGGCTTGGGAGGCTCAGAAAACGGGGTCTTCTCTCTGGGCTGCTTGCACTCGTCCAGGCTGCTCTTTGCCTTCAGCGCGAAGCCCCTGGGCCTGCGGCCTTCCTGCAGCTCCTGCAGCTGCTGGTGGCAATGGCGGAGCCTTCGCTCGATCTGGGCAATGGTGGCAGAGGCACGCTGGTTCACCCTCTCGAAGGCCTGCCGGATGTGGGGGGCCTGGTGCCGGTCGGCTTTGGACACCAGCTTGAGGTAGCCCATGGTGTTTTCATCCCGGCTGGCCTTCTCCACTCTCAGCTGCTCGGAGAGGTAGAGAATGCGGTGCCTGACACTGTCCTGTAAGTTCCGGGCCAGCTCCCCAGTTGGGAGACTGCAATGGCCGCTGGGGCCATCCTCGGCGGATGACAGGGACCTGCACGAGGGAATGCTGGAGGCAATGTTGGAGGGGACGTTGGAGGGAATGGTGGCACTTGAGCTCTTGCTGTCTTCCTCCTGCATTGGGAAACAAGAAATCATTAACAGGTACTTCTTTGAGCTACAAATAGTAGGACAGGACATGGAATTGCCTCATGCTAAAAATACTTAGGCGTAAGCACAGATACTCACATATGCAGGATTTGTGCATTCAAGATGGGCCCAGCACAGATGAGGAGGTCAAGTTCAACTTCCAGGCACCTCTCCCCTTCTTTTCAGCACCTGACTTTTTTTTCTTAGATGTCACAACCCTCAGATCAAGAGTCGCATACTCCTCCAACTGACCCAACACCCAACTTTTTGCTCTATGAGTGTACCTCACTAGAACCCCCAGAATCTTCCTTGGCTAGAATCTTCCATGGCTAAAATCTTCCCTCCATATTTGTCCTATCTGTTCTTGGACTTCCTTTCTTCCAAGAAATACCAACTGTATTGGTATAAATCTCATTTTGTAAAGAACTATTCTGGTAAAGTATGGAATAAGCTTGCTCCCATCAACCCATACGGTTTCTTATATTGCTATTGCCAGGCAGATAGAAGAGGTAGGTAAGGAGATTTGCATCCTGACAGGCTCTTTTCTTCATTTAGTCATTCATTCAACACGTGATTCCCGAGCACCCACAACATGGTACAGAAGCCAGAAATGTTCCTTGCTCATATAGAGCTGGTGGTGAAGTGTGAAAATGTCTATTGTGATGCCTATGAATGAGTCTCTTGCATGGACAAATTAATAAACCACTCAGAGGGTCAGTTATCTCATCTCTAAAATAAAAATGCTTATAGCAGCATAGCTGGAACACAATGGACCAGGGAAGAATGAATGGTGATGAGCCAGGAAATGTAGGTGAAGTCAGAACGGGTGAAGGGGCGCCTGGCTGGCTCAGTCAGTGGAACGTATAACTCCTGATCTTGGGCTTGGGAGTTCAAGCCCCACATTGGGGGTAGAGATTATTTTAAAGTAAAATCTTTTATTTTTCTGCCAATGCTTGTAAACATTTACTAAAAAATAACTGTCTTTGTAAAGATTTTTATTTATTTATTTGAAAGAAAGAAAGCCAGTGAGAGGAGGAGCAGAGGGAGAAGCTCTCCCCACTGAACAGGGAGTCTGACATGGGGCTCAATCCCAGTACCCTGATATCGTGACCTGAGCTGGAGGCAGACACCCAACTGACTGAGCCACCCAGGCACCCCCGAAAAATAACCATTAAAAAAAAAAAAACTAGCAGGAAGTGGTATTGTTTTATATTTTTAAAAAAATCTTTTTAAAAAGCCTCTGTTCTGTTTCTACTTTTTTAAAAAAGATTTTATTTATTTGACAGAGAGAGAGATCACAAGTAGGCAGAAAGGCAGGCGGGGGTGGGGGTGGGGAAGCAGGCTCCCTGCTGAGCAGAGAGCCCAATGCGGGGCTCAAACCCAGAATCCTGAGATCGTGACCTGAGCCAAAGGTAGAGGCTTAACCCACTGAATCACCCAGGTGCCCCTGTTTCTATTTTTTAACTGTAAAAGCCTTCATAAACATTTTCAATCTGCAAAGGATTTCCTGGTGGTAAATCATGGGTGATTATATGATAATACATAGCTTGGTTCTGTCTATTTTATTGTATGCAAATTACACCTTGATTTAAAAAATGTCATACCATTATGCATCTAGTAGACTGGCAAAATTTAGACTAATAATAATAAATGTTGGCAAGGATATGGAACAACGGGACCTCTAAATCACTCCAGGTGGGACAGTAATTGGTACAAGTACTTTGGAAAAGCACTAGTAAATTGTAACATTGAAGACATGCATACCAAATGGCCCAGAAATTGCATTAATAGGTATAGCCTTGAGAAACAGGTAGACTAATTTCCCCAATAACCAACGACTAGAAACAACCCATCTGCCCATCAATAGTGAAATGTGAAAGTGAACTGTAAAATGCTCAACAATATACTACTATACAACAATGAAAATGAACTACAGCCTTGAAAACATGAACGAACAAGCATGATGTGTTGAACAAAAAAAGCTAAACACAAAAAAATCCTTACTCTCTATGGTTTCATTCACACAAAGTTCAAAAGCAGGCAAAACAAAATGATGTTGTTTAGGGACAGTAGACAACAAAACTATAAAGAAAAGTGTGAACATGGATAGCATAAACCTCAGTATAGTGACTCCCACTAAACTGGGAGAAGGGGAATTGATTGAAAGAGACATGTGGAGGCCAAGGTGCTTGACCCTAGTAATAGATACAAGCAAGTTCACCTTATCATTATTTCCTAAAATGTATGTTGATGTTTTCTGTGCCTTTATATACATATGCCAAATCTCACATTTTTAAAAGTTTTTAAATAGTTGGGACACCTGGGTGGCTCAGTGGGTTAAGCGTCTGCCTTCCACTCAGGTCTTGTTCCCAGGATCTTAAGATCGAGCCCCACACTGGGCTCCCTACTCAGCTGGAACCCTGCTTCTCCCTCCCCCACTATCCCTGCTTGTGTTCTCTCTCCATATATATATCAAATAAAAAAATAAATAAACTAAATTTTAAAAATAAAAGTTTTTAATGGTCAACAGATGGATGTATAGTGCATTAGAAATAGCTGAGGAGAGAATTAGAAAAATGCAAAACAGGGACACCTGGGTGCCTCAGGCAGTTAAGCAGCCAATTCTTGATTCTGGGTCCAGTCATGACCTCAGGTTTGAGAGATCAAGCCCTGTGTCAGGCTTTGCATTCAGCATGGAGTCTGCTTGAGGTCCTCTCTCTCCCTCCCTCTCTGCCTGTCCCCCTGCATGCTCTCACTCTGAAAGAAATAAATAAAATCTAAAAAAAGAAAGTATCCAGAATGTAACACAGAGGGGACAAAGAAATAGAAAATTTGAAAAACAGAAGACATGGAAGATAGAATGAGAAAATCTAACAAAATGAGAGAATGGCAAGATTTTAAGAGATAATCAGGGCCACCTGGGTGACTCAGCAGGTTAAGCATCTGCCTTCAGCTCAGGTCATGATCTCAGGGTCCTGGGATCAAGCCCTATATCGGGGTCTCTGCTCAGTGGGGAACCTGCTTCCCCCTCTCTCTCTGCCTGCCTCTCTGCCTACTTGCCATCTCTGTCTGTCAGATAAAAAAATAAAATCTTTAAAAAAATAAAAAGAGAGATAATCACAAAGAACTTTCCAGGACTGATGAAAGACAGAACTCCACAAATTCAGGAAGCCAAATAAACCCCAAACAGGAAAACAGAAGTAAACCCACACCTAGACACACGACTTTAAAAACAGCCAGATTTGGGGCGCCTGGGTGGCTCAGTGGGTTAAGCCTCTGCCTTCGGCTCAGATCATGATCTTAGGGTCCTGGGCTTTCTGCTCGGTGGGGAGCCTGCTTCCTCCTCTCTCTCTCTCTCTCTCTCTGCCCGCCTCTCTGCCTACTTGTGCTCTCTCTGTCAAAAAAATAAATAAAATCTTTAATAAATAAATAAATTAATTAATTAAAACAGCCAGATTTTAAAACCTGATTACCTTTAAAACCATGACCTTCAGACTGAAAGCTGACTTCTTAGCGGCATCAATGAAATCCAGAAAAGAGTTGAGTAATATCTTCAATATGCTGAGAGAATAGCTGTCAGAGAGAAAAAAATAGGTCATATTCAAATAATCAGAAGTCATTGTCTTCAGACTTTTCAGCAAAGCACTGAGGAACAAGAAAACAAGTAATGCCTCTGAATTTGCAGGGCAGGGGATGATTTTCCAACCTAGAATTCTACACCCAAACTGCCTACTGTAAGATTAGACTCAAGACATGAAATAACTGAAATCCTTTACTTCACCCGCATTCTTTCTCTGGAAGCTATTAGAGAAGGAGCACCACCAAAACAAGAGAGGGACCTAAGAACAAGGTAGAGATGTGATCTATAATACAGGTCAAAAGGATGATGGAATGATGGAAGGGATGCCCAGGCTGGCAGCTGGACGGCAAGTCAAAAAGCTCCAGGAAAGGGGCACCTGGGTGGCTCAGTCGGTTAAGCATCTAATTCTTGGTTTCAGCTCAGGTTATGATCTCGGGGTCCTGGTATCGAGCCCCGCGTCCAGCTCCACACTCAGCAAGGAATCTGCTTGTCCTGCTCCTTCTACTCCTCCTCCCCACCTCTGTCTCATAAATAAGGAAAATCTTTTTTTAAAAAAGCTCCAGGAGAGGGGCGCCTGGGTGTCTCAGTTGGTTAAGCCTCTGCCCTCAGCTCAGGTCATGGTCCCAGGGTCCTGGGATCGAGCCCCACATCAGGCTCTCTGCTTGGCAGGGAGCCTGCTTCCTCCTCTCTCTCTGCCTGCCTCTCTGCTTACTTGTGATCTCTATCTGTCAAATAAATAAATAAAATCTTTTAAAAAATTTTTAAAAGGACTCCAGGAGAGAGCACTCCAAGGAAATGAAGTGCATGGAATGCTGGGCATCTTTGGCCAGCTAGAGAGAAGACATAAAGAGCTGGAGGAATTGCTAGTCAATGAGAAGTAGTAGAAAAAAAGCAATGTGGTGGGAGGGGACAAGTATTAAGTCTAAGGTAAACAAAACATTGGGAGAGAAAATAAAAGTCATCAAAGTGATGGCTCAATTACAACTAGTGTTTCCATGGACTTGATAATGTGAACACCAATGATCTAACCTAGATTACCTGTACACCATAATGGAAGGATTTGGAAGGGGGGTGTGGGAGAGAGATATATTATCATCATCTTCTTTTTTTAAAAGATTTTATTTATTTATTTTGATAGGGACACAGCAAGAAAGGGAATACAAGCAGAGGGGGTGGGAGAGGGAGAAGCAGGCTCCCCACTGAGCAGGGAGCCCCGATGTGGGGCTTGATCCCAGGACCCTTAACAACTGAACCACCCAGGCGCCCCAGGATTGACATTTTTTGCAATAAACTTCGTAGAACCATTTAACTCTTCAAGCTGAAGGTTAGACAGCCATGGCTTTATTTTGTACAGGTGTAAGTTAAGAATGGTTTTTACATTTTTATTTTTTATAAAGTTTTAAAAAAGATTTATTTATCTTTATAGAGAAAGAGATAGCGCTCCTGATTGAGCACAAGCACAGGCAAGCAGGCAGCGGGGGAGGGGCAGAGGGAGAAAGATAATCTTAAACCAACTCCGCACAGAGCTCAGAGCCCCACTCAGGCATGCCAGTGCCCTGAGACCACAACCCAGGATGAAATCAAGAGTCAGCCGCTCAACCAACTGAGTCACCCAAGCCCACCAATTTTTGCATTTTTAAATTGTTGAAAAAAATCAGAAGAGTATTTTGTGACATGTGAAAATTATAGGAGATTCAAATTTCAGTGACCATAAACGAAGTGTGATCGGCACACAGCTAAACTTGTTCATTTATGTGTTGTCTGTGGCTGCTTTTGTGCCACAAAACTGCACAAAGGAGACCACACGGCCTCAAAGACTTACTATGTGGCCATTTATAGAAAAAGCCGGTTGAGCCCTGATTTAAACTATGTTCATATAGGGGCACCTGGGTGGCTCAGTTGGTTAAGTGTCTGCCTTCAGCTCAGGTCATGATCCTCCTGGAGTCAAGTCCCACATCTGGCTCCTTGCTCAGCCAGGAGCCTGCTTTCCCCTTTCCCTCTGCCTGTCTTTCTCCCTGCTTTCTGCACTCTTTTTCTCCCTCAGTCAAAGAAATAAATAAAAGCTTTTTAAAAAAAGGAAGTAGGGGACACCTGGCTGGCTCAGTCTGTACAGCTCACAACTCTTGATCTCAGAGTTTTAAGTTCAATACACACATTGGGTGTAGTAATTTCTTACAAATAAAATATTAAAAAAAATAAAATATAGGGCACCTGGGAGCCTCAGTGGGTTAAGCCTCTGCCTTCAGCTCAGGTCATGATCCCAGGGTCCTGGGATTGAGCCCTGCATCTGGCTCTCTGATCAGCAGGGAGCCTGCTTCCTCCTCTCTCTCTGCCAGCCTCTCTGCCTACTTGTGTTCTCTGTCTGTCAGATAAATAAATAAAATATTAAGAAAAATAAATAAATAAATAAATAAATAAATAAAATATTAAGAAAAAAAAAAAGACTGGCTCTATTGTGGGGGCGCCTGGGTGGCTCAGTGGGTTAAAACCTCTGCCTTTGGCTCAGGTCATGATCCCAGGACCCTGGGATCAAGTCCAGCATCAGGCTCCCTGCTCAGCGGGGAGCTTGCTTCCCCCTCTCTCTCTGCCTGCCTCTCTGCCTACTTGTGATCTCTGTCTGTCAAATAAATAAACAAATAACAAATCTTTAAAAAAATAAAATAAAAACTAAAGACTGGTTTTACTGTGGAGTTTAGATATAGATAGAGGTATCATTAACTACTCAGAATTGAGAGAATACATTGGTGGAAAATTAACCACTGGGGAAAAAAGCCACGTACAAAATATCCAAATAACCAAAAAGAGAAAAACAATTGCACTCTATTAATCCCAAAAAAGGAAGGAAAGGAGGCACAGAAAGAAACAAGATATTAGGGCAAATAAAAAATATAAAATAGGATGCCAATTAGATGTGATTATCAATGACTCTGTACCATGGTCTTGAAGAAAACACTTAATACCATAAATATGTTAGTCTCTACACATCAACCTATAAATTCAATGAAATCCCAATTAAAAACCCAATAGAAGTGTCTTATGAATCTTTAAATTAACTGCTTCCAAAATTAATTTGAAAGAGAAAATGTAAAATAATAGCTAAGACATTTTTGAAAAAGAATAATAAATATAGTGTTGGGACAATTGGCTATTTAAAAAAAATAAGTTATGTTGAGCACCTGTATATGCTGAAAGGAGACCACACTGCCTCAAAGACTTACTATGTGGCTATTTATAGAAAAAGCTGGTTGAGCCCTGATTTAAATAAAGAACGAAGCATAAAAATGAAACAACAAAAACATTAGAAAAACATAATAATGCTTTTACAATCTTTTCATGAAGAGGACATTTCTAAACAAGACCGAAACCAAAGATCCATAGATAAAAAGATTTATATATTTTACTTCATTAAAACAAGCTTTCAGGGGCTCCTGGGTGGCTCAGTCAGCTAAACATTGGCCTTGGGCTCAAACCACAATCCCAGGGTCCTCAGATCGAGCCCCTTGGCAGGCTTCTCTTTCTGCCTGCTCTTCCCCCTTTTTGTGTGGTCTATCTGTCAAATAAAATCTTTTTTAAAGAATAAGGTTTCTCTTAACATTTAAAAAATTTTTTTTAACTTATTTTTGTGTGTGTGAGAAAGAGAGTGCCCACGAGTGCACACGAGGGCAGGGGACAGAGGGAAAGAGGGAAAGGAAGAAGCCAGACTCTGGCTCGATCCCAGAATCCTGGGATCATAACCTGAACCCAAGGCAGATGCCTAATCAACTAAGCCACCCAGGCCCCCCTCGCTTAAGTTTTTTAAAAAGCCACAGGTTGAAGGGAGCCTGGGTGGCTCAGTCAGTTAAGCGTCTTCTTTCAGTTTGGGTCATAATTTTGGGGTCCTGGGATCAGCCCTGCGTGGGGCTCTGTGATCAGCAGGAGTTTGCTTGTCCCTCTTCCTTGCCCCTCCCCCCACCGCCATCCTTCTCTCCTCTCAAATAAATAAATAAAGTATTTTTAAGTTAAAAATAAATAAGAAATAAAAATCAACAGTTTGGGAGAAAAGATTTGCAATTATCTCTCATAGAGAACAGGCTAGTCAACACAGTATATAGAAAATTCCTACAAATTAGAAAGCTACAACAATCCAATATGAAAACAGTAAAGGATAGTAATAGACAATTCAGGAACGAGAAACTACTGATGGCAATAAACACAGCAAAAATGTGCGACTGCAAAGATATCGGGCAAACAGGAATCAAGGCAGTAACTGAATACTGTTTTCTCATCCAGAGAATGCCACACGTTAAAAAAGACTAATGACAGCCGGTGTTGATGAGGATGCGGGAAAATGAGCACTCACATATGCTGCAGTAGGAGCACACATGGCTTTCGTGGAGCGATTAGGCAATATCAAATGAAATTTTCAGCGCATGTGCCCTTTACACAAGCAAGACTGCGGGAGCGTATCCGCATTCACTGGCACTTAAGGGCTCTCAGTAGCTCGGCAGTTTTGAATTAAGATGCTCCCCAGTATCTGAACTTGGGATATAGTGTTGAGGGGGTGGTGTCATTCACTGGGGGAAGTCATTCAAGTTCTTTTAAGATTGTCTCAAAGTCAGAAGGACCAGCTCTCCAAGACTACATTGGGACGTTGAGGAGATGGGGCTCCCAGACGTCAAGTTGCCTCAGGAAAGCTGCAGGGTAGCTGGCGTTGGGCTAACGCCACCTCAAGGATCACAAGGAGCTTGCAGCTTGCCGTACAGAAGGTTCTAGAAAGAGAAAAAGAGGTAGCGGAAATAGACAATGCTGTTTCAGAACAGCATGCCTCATCGCCTGAGAAGCCTAACTGGGGCAAGGCTGGTTTGGAGGGTGGGGGTCGGGGGCCAACAAAAGGTAAAATTCTAGGGTGGCTTATTCTTTAAAAAATATTGTGATAAAATGCGTAAAACAGGACTTCACTTATTGTAACACTTTAAAGTGCGTGAAAAAGTCCTCTTTGATACATTCACCATGAGCGGAACGACCACAACATATAGTTCCAGAATAGTTTTACCACTCAAAAGTAGACCCTGGACCACCCTCCCCCCACACACACACCACAGAGGCAGTCCTCTTTGAATTGACAGCACAAAGAAATATAAAAAGAAATTAAATTATTTCGATCAATGTCCCACAGGCAAAAGATAAGTGTTCAAAATCCACCTCGCGGAGGAAGCGTCGAAGCACCTCGCGGAAGGAGCGTCGAAGCACCTCGCGGAAGGAGCGTCGAAGCACCTCGCGGAGGGAGCATCGAAGCGCCTCTCCTGGGCCTCTCGCAGCATCGTGCGGAGGGAGCTGTGCGCGGAGGGAGCTGTGCGCGGAGGGAGCTGTGCGCGGAGGGATCTGCACAGCACCGCACGAGGGAGCCGCACTACACCCCGCAGGAGCCATAAAGCGCAGCCTCACACAGCCAGCGTCATTCGCTCGTCAGACACCGACCGCGGCAGTAGCGATGGCGGATGCTAAGCCGAGCACCGCGACGGCCGCCGAGGAAGCCAAGCCTGACGCGAAGACTGTGCAGGTGCTGCGGGACATGGCCAATCGCCTGCGCATCCACTCCATCAGGGCCACGTGCACTTCGAGCTCTGGGTAAGGTTTCCTCATCCCAATTCCTCGTGGCTTCAAGCGGCCAGTCTGGTGGCGACAGGAAACCTGAGGTGAAGGGAGCCCTGGGGGGCTGGGCGGGCTCAGTCGTAGAAGCCCCGTTTGGGACCGTGGGGTGCCGAGGCCGCGCCGCCCGTGGCGAGGGTGGCGGCCCCGACTCTCAGGGCCTCCGGCATGTAGCAGGGAGGAGCCCAGAACACGGCGTGGCCTAGCGGGGATGAGTCCCGGGGAGCGCGGCCAGGCTGGCGCTGGCAGGGGGAGCGGGTGGGGGGTCGTCCTCGATGCCGTTCCGATGCCGCCTGGGGGCCGGAACAGAAGCAAGGGAGGGGCGAGGGAGAATTGGCGAAAGCGAGGCTTTTCGGTCAGCTAGCATTTTGTGAGGACTTCGGCGTCGGTGTGTTTCACGGATGTTGGCTTTGTGCGGGGTGCTTGTGTGGCTGTAGTTCAGGGCCGTGCTGGCCTCAGAGGGAGGCGGATGTCCTCTCGGCTTTGTTTGGAAACGTCTGAGGAGGATTGATGTTAATTCCCTAGCTATTTGGTAGGATTCGCTGGCGAAGCCATCAGGTCGAGAGTTTCCTTCGGCAGAGGCGTTTTTGGTTACATAATCGATATCTTTATTAGTTATGGGTTTATTTGGAATTTATTTTTAGGGTCTCTGACTCAGTGGGTAGAGCATTTGATTCTTGATCCTCAGGGTCATGAGTTAGAGCCCATATTGGGCACGGACAGTATTTTACAAAAATTTCTATTTCTTCTTTGTTCCACCTTACTGAATTCTGTTTCTAGAAACTTCTTAGTTTTTTTTTTTACATATCTCTGAAGGTTTTTTAAAAAGATTTTGAGAGTGCGCGGCGCCCGATAGGGGGAGGGGAAGAGGGAGAAGCACGAGGCCAGGAAGGCGGAGAAGCACGAATGCAGGAGGCGGGAAAGGCGAAGAAGCACGAAAGCAGGAGGAGGGAAGGGCGGAGAAGCACGAGTGCACGAAGGGGAAGGGGCAGGCGGAAAAGCACCGAGTGCGAGAGGCGGGAAGGGCGGAGAAACACGAGTGCGAGAGGCGGGAAGGGCGGAGAAACACGAGTGCACGAAGGGGAAGGGGCAGGCGGAGAAGCACGAGTGCAGGAGGCGGGAAGGGCGGAGAAACACGAGTGCACGAAGGGGAAGGGGCAGGCGGAAAAGCACGAGTGCGAGAGGCGGGAAGGGCGGAGAAACACGAGTGCGAGAGGCGGGAAGGGCGGAGAAACACGAGTGCACGAAGGGGAAGGGGCAGGCGGAGAAGCACGAGTGCAGGAGGCGGGAAGGGCGGAGAAACACGAGTGCACGAAGTGGAAGGAGCAGGCGGAAAAGCACGAGTGCGAGAGGCGGGAAGGGCGGAGAAACACGAGTGCGAGAGGCGGGAAGGGCGGAGAAACACGAGTGCACGAAGGGGAAGGGGCAGGCGGAGAAGCACGAGTGCAGGAGGCGGGAAGGGCGGAGAAACACGAGTGCACGAAGGGGAAGGGGCAGGCGGAAAAGCACGAGTGCGAGAGGCGGGAAGGGCGGAGAAACACGAGTGCGAGAGGCGGGAAGGGCGGAGAAACACGAGTGCACGAAGGGGAAGGGGCAGGCGGAGAAGCACGAGTGCAGGAGGCGGGAAGGGCGGAGAAACACGAGTGCACGAAGTGGAAGGAGCAGGCGGAAAAGCACGAGTGCAGGAGGCGGGAAGGGCGGAGAAACACGAGTGCACGAAGTGGAAGGAGCAGGCGGAAAAGCACGAGTGCAGGAGGCGGGAAGGGCGGAGAAACACGAGTGCACGAAGTGGAAGGAGCAGGCGGAAAAGCACGAGTGCAGGAGGCGGGAAGGGCGGAGAAACACGAGTGCACGAAGGGGAAGGGGCAGGCGGAGAAGCACGAGTGCAGGAGGCGGGAAGGGCGGAGAAACACGAGTGCACGAAGGGGAAGGGGCAGGCGGAAAAGCACGAGTGCGAGAGGCGGGAAGGGCGGAGAAACACGAGTGCGAGAGGCGGGAAGGGCGGAGAAACACGAGTGCACGAAGGGGAAGGGGCAGGCGGAGAAGCACGAGTGCAGGAGGCGGGAAGGGCGGAGAAACACGAGTGCACGAAGTGGAAGGGGCAGGCGGAAAAGCACGAGTGCGAGAGGCGGGAAGGGCGGAGAAACACGAGTGCGAGAGGCGGGAAGGGCGGAGAAACACGAGTGCACGAAGGGGAAGGGGCAGGCGGAGAAGCACGAGTGCAGGAGGCGGGAAGGGCGGAGAAACACGAGTGCACGAAGGGGAAGGGGCAGGCGGAAAAGCACGAGTGCGAGAGGCGGGAAGGGCGGAGAAACACGAGTGCGAGAGGCGGGAAGGGCGGAGAAACACGAGTGCACGAAGGGGAAGGGGCAGGCGGAGAAGCACGAGTGCACGAAGTGGAAGGAGCAGGCGGAAAAGCACGAGTGCAGGAGGCGGGAAGGGCGGAGAAACACGAGTGCACGAAGTGGAAGGAGCAGGCGGAAAAGCACGAGTGCAGGAGGCGGGAAGGGCGGAGAAACACGAGTGCACGAAGTGGAAGGAGCAGGCGGAAAAGCACGAGTGCAGGAGGCGGGAAGGGCGGAGAAACACGAGTGCACGAAGTGGAAGGAGCAGGCGGAAAAGCACGAGTGCAGGAGGCGGGAAGGGCGGAGAAACACGAGTGCACGAAGTGGAAGGAGCAGGCGGAGAAGCACGAGTGCGAGAGGCGGGAAGGGCGGAGAAACACGAGTGCACGAAGGGGAAGGGGCAGGCGGAGAAACACGAGTGCACGAAGGGGAAGGGGCAGGCGGAGAAACACGAGTGCACGAAGGGGAAGGGGCAGGCGGAGAAACACGAGTGCACGAAGGGGAAGGGGCAGGCGGAGAAACACGAGTGCACGAAGGGGAAGGGGCAGGCGGAAAAGCACGAGTGCAAGAGGCGGGAAGGGCGGAGAAGCACGAGTGCACGAAGGGGAAGGGGCAGGCGGAGAAGCACGAGTACAGGAGGCGGGAAAGGCCAAGAAGCACGAAGGCAGGGGGAGGGGAGGGGAGAGAAGCAGGAGCGCAGGAGATGGGAAGGGCGGAGAAGCACGAGTGCAGGAGGTGGGAGGGGCGGAGAAGCACGAAGGGAGGAGGAGGGGAGGGTGGAGAAGCATGAGTGTATGAAGTGGAAGGGGCAGGCAGAGAAGCACGAGTGCAGGAGGGTCGGTGGGAGGCACAGCAGATAGAGAAGCTGACTCCTCGCTGAGCAGGGAGGCGGATTGTGGGGCTTGATCTCAGGACCCTGGGATTGTGAACTGAGTTATTTAGGTGCCCTGAAACAAGTTGTACTTTAATTGATTTATTGGCGTAGTTTTTCATGGTACCGCATAGTCCTTTTTATTTTTGTACAATGGTAATACTGTCTTTTCATTTCTGAAATAAAATCTGTAATTTCACTGGACGCTTAGGTGGCTCATTAACTGTTTTCCATTCAGGTCATGATCCCAGGGGCCAGGAATTGAGTCCCACGTTGGCCTCCTTGCTCAGCAGGGAGGCTCTTTCTCCCTCTCCCACTGCCTGCCCTTCCCCCTGCTTGTGCATGCTCGTCCTTGCACTTGCTCTGTCAAATAAATAGTTTTTTTTAATTAGTAATTTCAAATCTGATTTAGTACATATTTTTGAAAGATATTTATTTATTTATTTACTTGACAGAGATCACAAGTAGGTGCGGGGGGGGGGGTGGGGGGGTGGAGCAGGCTTCCTGCTGAGCAGAGAGCTTGATGCAGGGCTCACTCCCAGGACACTGAGATCATGACCTGAGCCAAAGGCAGAAGCTCAACCCACTGAGCCACCCAGGCGCCCCCGCTTTAGTACATTTAAAAACTAAATTTTTTTGGTTTTAGTCTAGCAGAAAGATTTGTTAATTTGTTGGTTTCAAAGAACCAACCTTTGTTTTTGTTTTTCTTGTGGTTTTCTTGGTCTCTCTGTTCTAACCTTTATTATTCTATCTGGTGTCTTTGGGTTTACTTTTTCTGGTTCTTAGGTTGTAAAGTTAGGGGTTTGACTTGAGATCTTACTTTTTTAATGTAAGCACTCACAACTGTCAATTTCTTAGCACTGCTTTTGCTGTATTCCATGAAATTTGGTACGCTGTGTTTCTATTTCCATTTTTCTTTAAGTACTTTCTAATTTCTCTTGTTTTCTTCTTTGACCCATTGGTTAAGAGTGCAGTGCTTAATTTCCACAAATGTGTGCATTTTCCAATTTTCTTTTATTGATTTCTAATTTCTGTATTAGTGGAATAGAATTTTCTGCATGGTATCTTTTTTAAAATCTTGTTTTCCACCCTGAGCTTTGATATTAAAAGTACAGTTTACATGAGTTAAAGACCTGCATGTTTTGGGATTTTCTTTTACACTTCTTGCTTTTTTCATCTTCAAAATTAATAGTGGTTTGGCTTTGTACAAGATTTTTCTAGTAATTTTTATTCATTTGAATTTTAAAGATACCTAACAATTTTTAAAACCTTACCCACTTAGGGGCGCCTGGGTGGCTCAGTGAGTTACGTGGCTGCCTTCGGCTCAGATCATGATCCCAATGGCCTTGGATCAAGCCCTGCATCAGGCTTCCTGCTCCACAGAGAGCCTGATTCTCCCTCTCCCTTTGCCTGCCACTCTGCCTGTTTGTATTCTTTCTCTGTCAAATGAACAAAATCTTTTTATTTATTTTTTTAAGATTTTTATTTATTTGACAGAGAGATCACAAGCAGGCAGAGGCAGGCAGAGAGAGAGGGGAAAGCAGGCTCCCCGCTGAGCAGAGAACCCAATGCGGGACTCAGTCCCAGGACCCTGAGATCATGACCGGAGCTGAAGACAGAGGTTTAACCTACTGAGCCACCCAGGCACCCCATGAACAAAATCGTTTGAAAAGAACAAAAACAAAACCTTATCCACTTAGGGAATACCTGCAAGGCAAAAGGTTTAAGTCTCCATTTTCTAATAGTGAACTTTGAAAGAAGAGATTGTTAACATACGTGAGCTGGACCTGGGATCTCATCCCACATCGGCCTCCTTGCACGGCAGGCAGTCTGCTTCTCCCTCTCTTTCTGCCTGTCACTCCTCTTGCTTGTGTTCTCTCTCCCAGCCACCTCCCACCCCCCCCCCCCCGGCCCGGTCTCTCTCTGACAATAAAGTCTTTTTTTAGAAAGTATTTTTGTTTGATGTAGTCCCACTTGTTTTTTATTGCGTTCCTTGTATTTTAGTTATCCTATCCCCCAAAAAAGTCAGTATGAGGACCCATGTCCAGGTTTTTTCCTGCTTTCTTCTAGGCATCTGATGGTTTCTGGTCTTACATTTAAGTCTTAATTTATTTCAAGTTAATTTCTGTGAGTGGTGTAAGGTAGGATTTCTATTTTTATGTTTCCACATGTGACTATCCAGTTTTCCCAGCACCATTTATTGAAGAGACTGCTCTTTCTCCATTGAGTATTCTTGGCTCCTTTATCAAATATTAGTTTTTCATGTACGCATGGGTTTATTTCTGCTTCATGGTGTTTTTACTTAATGATATCACAGATAAACTCAAATAGATTAAAGAATACTCAAGTGCTTACGGAGTCAGTAGGTGAACTTGCCCCAAGTATACAGGTGCTCCATTGATAGAGGGGGGTAGTCTTGAAGATCTTTCTCTCCACGGGGAGAGGTTATGAGGTTACTGGGCCTTACAGCATCCTTAAAAGTCATGAACTTGGGAGGCAGTCGCCCTGAATCCCTTTTCCTTGACTGGATTCTTCGATGCCTAGGAGAAATGACTGCTGCTTCCAGTCTGAGGAGTCTCTGTACTAAAAGGTCTCCTCCTGTACCGTGTCCCTGGTGAGTCACTTACCTGTGAGAAATGACCTGTGCTGTGTCTGTCTTTAAGCCACCCCACATCATGCAGCAGTGCTGCCGAGATCATGTCCGTGCTGTTCTTCCACATCATGAGATACAAACAGGAGGATCCAGAGAATGCAGACAATGATCGTTTCATCCTCTCCAAGGTAAGCCAGCACAGGAGCCCAGGGCCTGTTCAGATGCTTACTTTTTAAAAATCATTTTAAAAGCTACTGTATGGCAACAAGGCCTGAAATGGGCTCTGTTTATATTTTTGGTTCTTCCTTCTTTGCCTCATGTCTTAGTCCGTTTAGTCTGCTATAACAAAATAACCACAGATTGGGTGGCTTATAAACAATAGAAATTTATTTCTAATAGTTTTTGGAGGCTGAAAGCCCAAGGTCAGGGTCACATGGTAACATTCTGGTGAGGGTCTTCTTCCTGGTTGCAGATTTATTATTATATTCTCACATAGCAAAAGGGGAAGTAATCTATCTAGGGCCTCTCTTTTATAAGGGTTCTAATTCTGTGGGGTTCTGCCCTTGTGACATAATCACAATCACACCCAAAGCTCCCCTACCTCCTAATACCATCACCTTGGGCTTTGGGTTTTCAACATACAGGTTTTGGGGGGCACAGATATTCAGACCATAGCATCTCACAAAGATCTAAAAAGTGTTCCAGCAAGGATTACAGTGGTGGGAAGGATGACTTAATGGCAACTGGCTCCACTTCTTTTCCATCTTTGGTGCCCTGCCTTATCCCACCTAGCACCAAAGCCCCCCTTGACCTATCATGCTCTAATACTTTGCCACCTGGATAGAGGTGGGCAGCAGTGGATCTGACTTACTTGAGCCTCAAGGAAAATTGAGCTTAATTTGGGGAGAGATCATCCACTTGTCAATTATGTTTATTTTCCCTATCTGTGGATCTGATCTGATAGTATGGGGGTCTTTCTCATTACACTAAGTATAATACCAGGTACTTCGTGATTTGGGGGAACGGGAAAGAGCAGTAATTTAAAAGCAAGGTCAACCTAGCAGAACATGCAGTTCTTTTGATGCTATCTGAAAGTTTGCTGTGTCCTAAGCAAAATGTTTAAAATTCAATTGGTACAGCACCATGTACAAACAGAAACCCCATATGTGGGCAGTGGGAATTAGTTTAAAGAATAAAGACAGGTGTTTAGGTGGCTCAGTCAGTTGAGTGTCTGACTCTTGATCTCAACTCAGGTCTTGATCTCATGGTCGTGAGTTCAAACCTGATAATCGGCTCCACACTGGACATGGAGCCTACTTAAAAAAGAATAAAGTCAGAAGATGGGTGTGAGTGGAGTATCTGGGGTCATAATTTTGGCCATGTCTTGGGGTCTGAAACGTAATCTCAAATGAGGTTTGGCAAAAAAATAAACTAAAATTTGTGAGTGTGTGTGTAGAAAGATGATGATGAAGCAAAAATGGCCCATTGGCAGTGAATCAAGGTGAAGAGTATATGGACTTCATTGTGTTATTCTCAAAACTTTTCTATAAGCTTGACCTTCCTTCACAATAAAATGCAAACAAATGAAGATGTACAAACACAGTATGAACATTCAGATTCCTGGTTTAAAAAGTCAGATGGCTAGAGTATCACATAACTGCTGCTATCGTGTTCACAGTCATTGGCCTGAGCAGTGAAGAGGCTGTCTGGTGTGCAGTAGCAGGCTGGGCACGGTGTAGCTGTCAGAATGTAAATGCTCATCAGATTGAAGAAACAGAATTAGGAGGAAGGGGAAAGCATATAGCGTAGTCCACCTTGGCATTGGCTGAGAATGGACTAAGTGGACTTGCTACAGCAAAGGAGCTGAGGTCCTCACAGCTGGTGCTCCTGGGGCATGAACGTGCAGTGCAGACAACTGTGGTAGGCCCACCGTTATGGCCTAGCAGTATCAGGATTGCTGGCTGTGAATCACTGTGGAAGCTTGCGGGGAGGGTCTTGTGTTTCCGCCAATCCCCACCACTAGGCCTTTGCTTTTGTTTTATTTTTTTTTTTTTTTAAGATTTTATTTATTTATTTGAGAGAGAGACAGTGAGAGAGAGCATGAGCAAGGAGAAGGTCAGAGGGAGATGCAGACTCCGCATGGAGCTAGGAGCCCGATGTGGGACTCGATCCCAGGACTCCGGGATCATGACCTGAGCCGAAGGCAGTCGTCCAACCAACTGAGCCACCCAGGCGTCCCTGCTTTTGTTTTAATGGCTGTGGTTTTCTTCAGTCAAGCAGGCAGGGTAGAAACCAAAAAAAAAGGCCTTTTAAAAACTTGTTCTTCAAGCATACTTTGTGCCAGAACAAAGGTGAGAAATCCCACCTGAGGAGGAAGTCTTTCTGAGTGCACACAGTACCTCATATGCGTTTTTATTCTAGCTCTTGTCCCCCCTAAAGTTTGAGTGTATCCCTCTACACCCAGCATAAGGATTCTTACGGAAGAAAAGGGAGCCCATGTGGGAGTACTTTCATGGTGCCAGGTATGGTGCAGGTGCCTGCCAGTTTTCTCAATCAGTCCTATAGCCCCCTGCTGCCTGACAGGGGTTCTTCATTGTACCCAAAAAATGAAGAAGCCTTGAAGAAGTGGGCTACCTGTCCGCTTTAAAGCCAGAGAGAAGCAGAGTGGGTCTGAGTGCAGAGCCCAGACTCAGTCCAAGGGCACACAGACAACTGGGGGCCAGACCTTATGGGAGTAACACTAGGAACCATCGGGTGGAAGACAGAGCTTCAGTGGGAGGGTTCTGCTGGGCTAAGGATACAGAACAGAGAGGGAGTCTCTAGGGGCACAAAGCATGTGAAGAAAAGCTGGAGAAGATTAAGAACCCCGGGAGGAGCCGGAGAGATAGGGTGGAGCAGGACGGGGAGGGATGAGACTAACAAGTCCCCTTGGCCCGTCTTTGGTAGCAACAACCACCTAATGATTTGCTTGAATGGAGCTGACTCTTGCATTGTGAGAAGGGTGAAACAAGAAACCTAGATAATCAGCAGGTCAGATGGAGGCGGAGTGGACAGGCTGGTGCAGGAACTTGGGCTCTGATTGGCAGGAGTTGGAGAGACCTTGGACCAGTCTCCGCAGGGTGGTGGGCAGAAAAGGTCTAACAGGCTCCCCCTGGTGGCTGTGTTGAGAATAGCTCTGGGGGGGGGGGAGTTTGGAGGTCACTGCAGTGACAAAGTCAAAAGATGTGGCCAGTTCAAGGTGGTGGCAGGGGAAGCACTGAATAAGTTCAGTGTTTCTTTGGAAGCTTGGGACCTTTGGCACCGCCCTGTGGCACCCAGAGGGTATTTTCTGCATGAGCTAAAGATAGCTTGTGCGTAGGCACAGGAGGAGGGGAGAGGAAGAGTAGTGGTGTAGTGATTCATTTCTGACATTTCTAGATGACCACTTCTGAAATCTCATTTGACCTGAGGTTTTACAAACCAGGGAAATTGCAATCTTCTTCAGTGTTTTTGGTTTCTATTTAAGAACCCACATTCTCCAAAAAGATTGAACATCTGGTTTGTTCATGATTAGATAAAAGACCTTATGAAAAATGGCAAGGCTCGTGCTTACGTTTTCTGCTTTGCTCCTGGGCTCTGTTGAAGCTACTGTGTGTAGAGAAATTGTCAGTCTGGATGTCCTCACAGGTCCAGTTGACTTGGATTTACAGTGACCCCCCCCCCCGTCTTGGTGATGTTGATCTGAGACTTGGGGTGCCTGTAAGTGTAGGAAAGAGTTAGATACCCTAAAGTGTGGAAGGGGCCATTCCAAAGAACAGCCTGTGCGTCTAGGTTCATTTGATCCCTTCTCTTACAGAGGCTGTCGTTTGTTGATGTGGCAACTGGATGGCTCGGGCAAGGACTGGGGGCCGCTTGCGGGATGGCATATACTGGCAAGTACTTTGACAAAGCAAGGTGAGGCACTTACCCAGCAACTGCTTACCTGGCTCCACCCCATTCCTCAGGCACCTTGGCTTTATTTATGGCTTACTAGTTTGGGAAGTTAATAATTGTTTTGAAAGTTCAGACTACCAAATGTTCAAGCAGAAAAGAAATCATGTTTCTGTAAACTGTTCTAGCTTCTCTGGTTAGGTTCTGCAGTATAGAAACTGGTTTACTTCTATTATTTTCCAAGAATGATCGCTTTCTGTTTTTCATCTCTCCGTGAGCTTCATTATACAGTGACTAGCTGGTGCACTTGCACAGGGGACACATACGGTAATAATCAAAGGGCTCAGGCGCCTGGTGGCCCAGTGGGTTTGGGTTAAGCCTCTGCCTTTGGCTCAGGTCATGATCTCATGATCCTGGTCATGATCTCAGGGTCCTGGGATCGAGCCCTACATCAGGCTCTCTGCTCAGTGGGGAGCCTGCTCCCCCTGACCCCTGCTTGCCTGTGTGCCTGCTTGTGATCTCTCTCTCTGTCAAATAAATAAATAAAAATCTTTTAAAGAAATAATAAAAATTTTTTTTAAATAATCAAAAGAGTTCTTTTTCTACAGGGCCTCTTTCATCTCTCATGACTGCCTCTATTAGTCCCTATTCTGTGGTTTAATCAATTTTTTTAAATTTTGAAGCATTTTTGTGGGGCATGGTATTGGTATTTTATTGGTATTAACATTTTTTGTGTTTTTGTTGAGGGGAAAATTTACTATTTACAACAGAATATACGCTCCTGAAGCAGACTGTTTTGATTGTTACGATTATCGTAAATAAATTTGTAAGAACAGAAATAGAAGACGGTAATGCTTAAAATGAAGCTTACTGAGAAATTATATATAAAATGTCATTTTGGGTGTTTAAGGGGACTGTTTACTCCCCATCCCCTCTTGTTTGTGGATCGCAGAGAAGTGGCGGAAAGATGTTAGAATGAGAAAACTTGCCAAAGTTGAAGTCCATCATATGAGGTCCAAATTTTTTTTTAAGATTTTTATTTATTTATTTGACAGGCAGAGGTCACAAGTAGGCAGAGAGGCAGGCAGAGAGGCAGGCAGATAGAGAGGAAGGGAAGCAGGCTCCCTGGTGAGCAGAGAGCCCGATGTGGGACTCGATCCCAGGACCCTGAGATCATGACCCAAGCCGAAGGCAGCGGCTTAACCCACTGAGCCACCCAGGTGCCCTGGTCCAAATTATTAAAGCTGTGTTTCCGTAACTGTCCAGTTTGGACAGAATTGACAATGTGAAGCAACTATTTGTTCCTTTGTTTCCCTCCATGATATCTATTTGCCTGAGTGACCCAGAAGATCGCTGAGCACAGTCTTTCTTAACATTTCTTGACTTGCCCCAGCTACCGCGTGTTCTGCCTCATGGGAGATGGCGAGTCCTCTGAAGGCTCCGTCTGGGAGGCGTTGGCTTTTGCTTCCCACTACAATCTGGACAATCTTGTGGCCGTCTTCGACGTGAACCGCCTGGGCCACAGTGGCGCCCTGCCCCTCGAGCATTGCATAGAAGTCTATCAGAAGCGCTGTGAAGCCTTTGGGTAACTGTGTCCTATTTTATGCCACCTTCTTTCTGCCCAGTCCCCCATTCACCTTGTAACCTGGCCTTCTCCTGGGTTGGCAGGTGGAATACTTACGTGGTGGACGGCCGCGATGTGGAGGCGCTGTGCCAGGTGTTCTGGCAGGCAAGTCAGGTGAAGAACAAGCCCACTGCTGTGGTTGCCAAGACCTTCAAGGGCCGGGGCATTCCAAGTAAGCAAATGTTTCTTTTCTGCTCAGGGTTATTAAAAACATCTGTGTGCATAGCAATGTGGCAGAAGGAGGCTCATGATGGCAAGGCAGGCCAACTGGCTTAGTGTTCAGTGATGATACCTGTAATATGTGCTGGAGGCTCTTGCTTCCCTTGGCCCTTATAGGTAGCAGGACTGATTAGGGTCAGAGGGGAAGCCCAGACGCCCAGTGCAAGAGCAATGATTTTTTGTATGCCGGAGGGAGTGGCTAGGAGGGCGTCCATCAGAGAACTGGTAGAGAGTGATCCACACAGAAGTGCAGTGTGAGAAAGAGTGCTACTGTGCACATAAACAGACAAGCCAATAAGGGCCTGCATATGTGCAGGCACCATCGCCTGTGCCCATGCTGTCTTGGAGGACACACAGGGAACTAGAGAAGCAGCACCTGTGGAACTGAGGGTCAGGGAAGGAAGGGCATTTTGAAAGTCTTAAATTCTTGCAGATTTCAAAGCCGACACCTGAACTTACTCAAGTATAAAGACTTGCAAAGGGTGTGTGGTTGCTCCGTGTTTTCATCAGTGCTTTAGAATAAAACTGTTCTGTGACTCCCCTAAGACACAGTCTTAACTATGGTTCCCCAGTTCAGTGAATGATCACTGAACCAATTTGCTCCTGGGAGAATTCTGGGTATTCTCTTTGCCTTCACCTCTCCCCTATGGGCCCCTACATGGAAATCCGGCCTGTCATCAGTTCTAATGGCTTCTGCTCCTACAGTAAGTGTATCTCAGTCCTGTTCCCTGCTATGTCCTATGCTCAGACCTGTCTTTCACTCCTTAATTATAGTCTCCCCAGGCCAGTCTCCACGTGACCACTGTGGCAATCTTTATACATTTAAGAACTGACCAGTCACCTCCCCTCTCCCAATTCTTCTGTGTTTTCCTGTCTTGCTTCTGACAAAACCCAAACTCTTCATACCCACAGGATCTTCCAAGGTCCGCCCTGCCTGTCTCTCCAGCCTCATCTCCCGACTCTCTTCCCTCCATTCACCAGTATGTGGGCCAGAGGCCTCCCTCGAGAGCTGCTGGGATGTTTCAGGCTGTCCTGTGGGGCTGCAGTAACAGCTCAGGCTCCCTTTTTGTCAGGTTTTTGCTCCTGTGAGTCTGTGGTGCACAGACACTCAATTACTTATACTTAAGGAATGAATGTCTTTTATTGGGTTGCAGGTGTTGAAGACGCAGAAAATTGGCATGGAAAGCCAATGCCAAAGGAAAGAGCTGATGCAATTATCAAACTAATTGAGAGCCAGATACAGACTAACAAGAATCTTGACCCAAAACCCCCTATTGAAGACTCGCCTCAAGTTAACATCACGGATATAGAGATGAGCTCTCCGCCTGCTTACAAAGTCGGCGAGCAGGTAGGCAAACTATATTGTTCTCACTTTTTTAAAATACATGACCGGACTCTTCATGTATTCTCATCTCCGTGGATGAACCAGTTATTAGATTGCATTACATATAACTTAAAGGTTATAAGTAATAGAGGTGGTTTTAGTATCTTTTACTATTTTTTAAAATTTATTTGATAGCGAGATCACAAGCAGGCAGGGAGGCAAGCAGAGAGAGAGGGGGAAGCAGGCTCCCCGCTGAGCAGAGCGCCTGATGTGGGGCTCGATTCCAGGACCTTGAGACCATGACCTGAGCCGAAGGCAGAGGCCTAACCCACCGAGCCACCCAGGCGCCCCATCTTTTATTATTTTTTTAAAGATTTTACTTATTTTTGAGAGAGCGCAAGCAATCATGAATGGGAGGGAGGGGGCAGAGGAAGAAGCAGACTCCCCACTGAGCAGAGCAGGGAGGCCAATGCAGGGAGCCCAGTATGGGACTCGATCCCAGGACCCCAGGATCATGACCTGAGCCAAAGGCAGACGGTCAATGGACTGAGCCACCCAGGTGCTCTTTTAGTATATCTGATATTTAATTCTTTCATTTCAAACTTAGGTCTGAATTTTCTTACTAGAAAATGTACTAGTACCTAGTACTTAATAATACTAGGTATTTACTAGTACCTAGTACTGCACAGCTTTTGCTTGCAAAATTCAGTTTGTGGTCTTGGCAGTCTTATGAGCTTGAAACTGCCACTGTTTTGTGTCTGGTCTAAGGGTGGGGACCTGGCTGGTCCAAGTTTGTTTTTTTTTTAAGATTTTTATTTATTTATTTGATAGATCACAAGTAGGCAGAGAGAGGAAGGGACGCAGGCTCCCCACTGAGCAGAGAGCCTGACGTGGGGCTCCATCCCAGGACCCTGGGATCATGACCTGAGCCGAAGGCAGAGGCTTAACCCACTGAGCCACCCAGGCACCCCTGGGTCAAGTTTTTAAATTTACTCCCTAGATTAACAGAAGTAGGTCAATTAATCAAAGAGGAATGCAAAAAGGAAACAAATTAGGCATGAAACCCTGACCATAAAGCCTTTTGCCATGTTTTTATATCCTGCCTTTTGGTATAATACAAAAATAGGCAGTGTCTTCAGGACCTAAGGAAACAAGGTGATGAGCCCAAGAGGAAGGAAATATTTTCTAATCCTTTTTTCTTTTCTTTCTTTATTTGGAGACATTTATAGTGTTGCTTGTGTTTTCTTGGTCTGGTAATATGGGTTAAAACAAATGAATTTTGACAACTCAAGAAATTAGAAAGCAAATTAAAAAGCAGAAGAAAGGTGTTGATCAGGAAAAAACACATATTAATGAAGGACACTTTGGCAACACTTTAACTGTTCACACACTTCGAACCAATAGTACAACTCACAGGAATTTATCCTACAGAAGTATGCAGATGTGTCTCTAAAATAAATGTCGTTGGTTGGAACTAGAGGGTATTATGCTCAGTGAAATAAGTCAATCAGAGATTGACTATTAACTATGATCTCACAGATAAGTGGAATTTGAGAGTCAAGGCAGAGGATCGTAGGAAAAGAGAGGAAAAAATGAAACGAGGAAACCAGAGAGACCCTTAATCCCAGGAAACAAACTGAGGGTTGTTGGAGTGGAGGGGGGTAGGAGGGATGGGGTGGCTCGGGGATGGACATTGGGGAGGGCATGTGCTATGATGAGCGCTGTGCGGGGGAAAAAAAAGAATGAAGATTGCAGCTTTGAATGCTGATGAAACGGAAATGACCCAGCTGGAATAGAAGCTAAGAATTTGCCCAAATTACTAAAATTTTTTTAAAAATTTATTTATTAGAGCATGAGCAGGGAGGAGCAAAAGGAGAGGAAGGGGAGAGGCAGACTCCCTGCTAAACAGGGAACACCCCCCCATCGTGACCCTGAGCCATAAGCAGACACATAACTGATTGAGCCACCCAGATGCCCTATTATTAAAATTTTTTTAAAGTTGTAAAGCAGGGGCACTTGGGTGGCTCAGTAGGGTAAGCCTCTGCCTTCAGCTCAGGTCGTGATCCCAGGATCCTGGAATCGAGCCCCGCATCGGGCTTAGTGGGAAGCCTGCTTCTCCCTCTCACACTCCCCCTGCTTGTGTTCCCTCTCTCGCTGTGTCTCTCTCTGTCAAATAAATAAATAAAATCTTTAAAGTAAAGTAAAGCACCGTAGAGTATAATTCTCTTTTTGTGTAGAAAATCTTAAAAGGAGGCATCATAGAGGCACCTGGGTGGTCAACAGATATTTGTTCATAGACCATTCCCAACAAGATGCTGCACAGACTCATTTCTGTCAACCTCTGGACAGGGTACTGGATGGCTAGGGGACAAGAGATCAGGGAGAAGATGGTCACTTTGCTCCATAGCCTTTCAGAACTTGAATTTTGTACTGTCTACATGAATTGTTTATTTTTAAAAATAGGGACACCTGGGTGGCTCAATTTGTTAAGCATCTGACTCCTGGTTTCGGCTCAGATCATGATCTCAGAGATGTGAGATCAAGCCCCACATCAGGTTCTGAGCTGGGCATGGAGCCTACTAGAGATTTTCTCTCTCTCTTTCCCTCTGCCCTTCCTGCCCCTCCAAAAAACATTAAGTGTTCAGACGAATGAAAAAAAAAAAAAAAGACAAGCAAACTTTGTTTTTTTAAATAATAGCTTTATTGGGGTGCCTGGGTGGCTCAGTGGGTTAAGCCTCTGCCTTTGGCTCAGGTCATGATCCCAGAATCCTGGAATCGAGCCCCACATCAGGCTTTCTGCTCAACAGGGAGCCCTCCTCCCCCTCTCTCTCTGCCTGCCTCTCTGCCTACTTGTGATCTCTGTCAAATAAATAAAATCTTTTAAAAAAATAATAGCTTTATTGAGAAATAACTCCCTATATTACAATCATTCATTTGAAGTGTATAGTTTAATGGTTTTAAGCATATAAACAGAATCCTGAAACTATCACCACACTGAATCTTAGAGCATTTCCATCATCCCTGGAAGAACCTCCCCCCACCAGGGTGCCTGGGTGGCTCAGTCTATTAAGCATCTGCCTTGGGCTCAGGTCATGATCCTGGGATCCAATCCCGAATTGGGCTCCCTGCTCAGTGGGGAGCCTGCTACTCCCTCTCCCTCTGACCGTCTCCCCCCAAATCGTGCTTGCTTGCTCTCTCAGATAAATTAAAAAAAAAAAAAAACTCACACTCATTAGCAGTCATTGTCCATTCCATCCAGGCCCAGAAAGTACTCATCTACATTTTGTTTCTGTAGTTGCTTGTTCTGGATATTTCCTATAAAGAGTGTCATACAATATGTTAACTTTTTGTCTGATTTCTTTGTCTTAGCACAGTGTTCTCAAGGTCTATCCTTGTGGCATGTACAGTGTTCTATGAATATACCATACATTTTGTTTACCTTTTCAATCCTTGATGGATGTTTGTGTTGTTTTTACCTTTTGGCTGTTGTGAATACTGCTGCTTTGAACATTTGTGTGCAAGTTTTTGCTGAGATACATTTTTCTCTTGGGTATATACTTGGGAGTAGAACTGCTGGGTCACGTGGTAATTCTCTGTTTAACATTTTGAGGAAGTGCCAACCTTGATTTCTAATAGAAAAATGCAATAATGTGACAATGTCCCCTAAATCAATTCATAAATCCAGTCCAATGTCAAATAATATGCTAATGGAATTTTTTATTACTGGTATCATGATTCTAAAGTTTTACATTTTATTTTTTTGCAGTTAGCCTTACCAGTTTTATAGTTTAAAAAGTCAACAGGCATTTGCATTTGGTGACATTTAAGTTTTTTGGTAAACTATATGAATGGGGCAGAAGAATAAGTTTACTTTTGAGAATTGATACCCAGTGAGTCAAGTATGGATTTAAGATGGGCTAGCAACCCATTTTTAAAACCCTAAAGAAGATTATTGGTAAATCACCAATTTGTTTCTAAGACAGAAGACAACTGGTAATCCACAAAACTTCACCTTCCTTCTAAATTTGCTCTAAGAAACTCCACTGACTTTTCCAGATAGCTACTCGGAGAGCATGTGGTTTGGCTCTGGCCAAGCTGGGCCATGCAAATGATAGAGTCATTGTGCTGGATGGTGACACCAAGAACTCCACCTTCTCAGACATATTCAAGAGAGAACACCCTGAGCGCTTCATTGAATGTTTCATCGCCGAGCAGAACATGGTGCGTGTGCTGTGGGTGTCCCTCTTGGGTCTTCTCACTGACAGTGGCCTGCTGGGCACAGGAGGCAAGCCCCATATTATGGTTCTTCTTTCCACTTAAAAAAGCAAAGGAACTAGAGAAAAAATGTCTCTGAGGAAACAAGTAGAGAGTAGCCAGGCAATTTGTGGGGTGCCTTATGGGACCACTAGGAAGGGCATAGTAGACAGAACCATCTCCAGGTATACTGAGGGCAGCAGGCCAAGAGTCACAGCCATGACACCAAGGATCTAGGTCCGAAGTATCCCAAGCTTGTCAGCAGCTGTAGGTGCTAGGAAGATCTGTCAGCACAGAGGCAGCATTCCCTCCTGCTACCCGTTGCTTGGAGCCAAGCAGGGACCCCCTTTAGATGGGTGTCCACAGCCAGCTAGCCATGTCCCTGCCTCCGCCAGCCCGCACATTCATTCATGGTGCTTCTCTGGCAGCCGTTCCAGGGCTGTTCTGATTTGTCTCCTTTGCATTGCAGGTGAGCGTGGCACTGGGATGTGCCACCCGTGGTCGGACCGTTGCTTTTGCTAGCACCTTTGCTGCCTTCTTGACCCGAGCATTTGATCAAATTCGCATGGGAGCCATCTCTCAAATCAACATCAATCTTATTGGGTCCCACTGTGGGGTATCCGTTGGTATGTGTTCTCAGTACCCTCCTCTTGATAGCCTTTTTCCTTTACAAAGAAAGATTAGCATGTGAGTGGTTGACCTGTCAATGTACTTGGGGGTTCCATAATGTTTGATTATTTCTGATCTGTCTTTTTTCCTGCCATGTTGTATTTTAAAAGTTCCAGACACTCTGGGTTACTTTTGAGAGGAATTCTTGGTGTTACCGTAAAGTGCCCACTCTTTCAGTCATTGAGAAACAACGATCAGACTTTCTTTCTGCTCTTAGTGTGGTGCCCTTTGTCTAAGCGGGGACAAGCAGCATGAGTCCAGGAAGTGAGGAGCACAGATCGCCAGGGCTTTCTGCCTAGGCTGAGCTGTCTGGTCAGATGGAAATGGAAGCCTTGAAGAGTGGGATACAGAGGAGTGGGGCTGAGGGAAATCCAGCTCTGGGGCATTAACCTGGCAGGATAGGCTAGATGGAAGCAAGGAGAAACAGGGGGTCGGAAAAGGATTGAGATTTGGTATGTATTAGCAGTAGATAGAAAGTGAGGGTTACTCCGTGAGAGTCTGAAGAAAGAGGTCAACATGGCTGACAGGTGGAGGAGTGCAAAATTGCACCAAAAGGTTTTTTTTTTAATGGTCTCCAGTAATTTCTTGCTTGAGAGACATCAGGAGATTGTGTTCATGAATGACAAAAATGACAAGAAAGATGAGGTGCCTGGTGTGCCTGTGGTGGCGTAGGTCCTCAGGGTAGATGTGACAGTTCGTGTACACTGCTAGAATGCTGGAGGGGAACAGTGCACTTTGGGAGTCCTCTCTGGGACTTCCTGGGAGAAGTCTCTCAATGGGCCAGATGGCATGTGCACAGTGGGGGGAGAGTGAGGCCCGCAGCTTTTCAGGACTGAGCCAGGCCCAGAGTCTTTGCCTGGGGCCAGGTGTGTCTAAGTACTAAAATCAGTCAGCTAAGTGACACAGTGGCTCTAGGTCCAACCAGAGGAGCTAGGGTCCTGAGGTTAGATAGTTGTCCCAGGCAAGGCACCGTGCACAGTAATAGTCCTTTCTTAGCTGCAAGAGCTAGGCTGTTGTGGCGTACGTTGGACTTTCTTTTTGCACAGCTATGGCTTTGCTTTCTCAGGTGAAGATGGGCCCTCCCAGATGGCCCTGGAGGATCTGGCCATGTTCCGATCCATTCCCAACTGCACTGTTTTCTATCCAAGTGACGCCACCTCCACGGAGCATGCTATTCTCCTGGCGGCCAATACCAAGGTATTTTTAAGGGGACATTGGTTCAGGCAGAAAATGCTTTTGGGGTGTGATACTAGTTTGCTACTGATTGTTGGGTTTCTCCCATTTTTATCAGCATACAGATAATAGATATTCATTATGGAAGTTAACATTGGAGGATAAAAAAAAAAAAAGAAAACAAGCAATTGGGGGTTCCTGGGGGACTCAGTGGGTTAAAGCCTCTGCCTTATGGCTCAGGTCATGGTCTCAGGGTCCTGGGATCGAGCCCCGCATCAGTCTCTTTGCTCAGCAGGGAGCCTGCTTCCTCCTCTCTCTCTCTCTGCCTGCCTCTCTGCCTACTCTCTCTCTGTCAAATGAATAAAATCTTAAACAAAAAAGAACAATTATTCAAAAGTGATGACACACATAAAACATGAACACAGTCATGTTGTGAAAGTGCAAAACAACGCCAGACAGCATCTGATGGCCCATACGGGCAGGGCTCAGCATGAGAAATGAGGGTGCTCTGGAGGCTCCAAGAAGTGGGGGACTGTCAGCAATGTCACAGGAGTAGGCTCCAGCAGGAAGCTGTCAAATGCTGCTCTTAGATACATCTCATGCTGTCACTACCTTGTGACAACTGGAAAGCTGAAGAGTGGCCAGTGTCTCCACTGCAAACAAACCTCAGAGTCCTCAGACCTGGTCTGCCCTCTGAACATCTTAGAAGGGCATGAGTGTGGATTCTGCCCCACTTGTTCCTCCTCAAGTTTCACACAAGGACAGCAGACACACTCACCCTCATTCCTGTCTAGAACCCAGCTGCAGGGACGACTAGAGACCAGAGTCTGCACTTTCTCATGTGTTCCAACTGATGGTCACCAGACTCCCATCCTTACCCATCCTCGCACCTACCCATGGCCCTGCAGAGACAGCCCTGGCATGGGTAGGATAGATTATGCAAGTTCCTAAGCATTTCCAGCTCATTAGAGGCCTAGGATTCTTTGGCCTTTTTTTTTTTTTTTTTTAAACCTAAGTGGGCTCACACTGTGTGTATTGTTCTGTACTTTTTTACTTACTACATCCTGGAAGTTGCTTCATGACTGTGCATATATAGAGTGATCTCCTCTGTGTGCTGCAAGTTTCCATTTCTCGAAAGTTCATAAGAGGCAAAGGCGTGGTGATAGAAATTAGTGGTTGTTTTTCAGGTGGGGAGAGTGGAGAGAGACATGAGGAAACTTTCTGGCAGGTGCAAATGTTATTCATACTCGGGTGATGGTTACATGGTATATGCCTTTGTCAGAATTCGTGGAGTACGGCACTTAAGTAAACTATATCTTGGTAAAAACACTGAATAGAATTGATTTATGATGTGAAGGGATAAACAGAACAAGTATTTCTAAATTAATATGTCCTTTTATAGTATTATAGAAACTCTTCAGACACTTGAGTATTCATTTATGCGGTATGTGTTCAAGAGTATGCTTACTTACATTTTCTCATTGGTAAAATATTCTTTTTATATTCTAGTGTGTAGGGTATTTCTAAGAATGAAGTATTACTTACAAGTTGTGGTAAAAATGAGTTGCTTAACTTAGCTTTCTGTTAAACGTGAGTCCGTGCTATGGCCTGAATTTGTGTTCTGTGAAGACCGAATAAGTCTGCGTATTTAAGAAAGCTTTCCTACCATTGAATGTGACAGCACAGAGAGTTTGTCGCTGGCGGCATCTGCCTGGGTCCTGCGTAGGTTTTTGCCTGGCGTGGTAGTAATCTGATCCGATGACGCTGACCTGTTTGCCCGTGGTTGTAGACGCTTATTCTTTACTCCAAAACGTTTGCTTCGTTTTTAGTAAAAAGAACTGTTTAAGCTTCTTTCTTCTCCCCTTTTTAAAACAGGTTTATTAGTTGACATTTAGTTTGATATTTTTTAATGTGGCTCTGGTGTTACGCCCTAGGGGATGTGCTATGTCCGGACCAGCCGACCAGAAACCGCGGTTATTTACGACCCGCAAGAAAGCTTTGCAATCGGACAGGCCAAGGTAAGGCCTTAAAAGCTCTCCAGTGTCTTCCAGTGTCCCTTCATGTGGAGACAAGTGGTCTGAAGCTAGCACTAGCTATCCCCACAGTGAAGGCTTGATCTGTTCTTCATTTTTGTTTGTTTGTTTTAATTGACCTTTGCCTGCTTTTGCTCAGAAAGGAACATTCTACCACTGTCAGTGGAGGTAAAGTTTTGTCTTCTCCAGATGAATTTCCTTTTTTTTTTTTTAACTTGTAAGGATAAAGTGGTTAAAACTTAAAGGTACTTGAGTTTTTTGGGTGTAAAAAACAAATAATAGAAACAACTTCAAATTAATAGTAGATGTATTAGATTGGGATTTTACAGATCCAAGTCAAGAATAAAAGGGAAATGAATGGGGTGCCTGGGTGGCTCAGCAGGTTGAACCTCTGCCTTCAGCTCAGGTCATGGTCTCAGGGTCCTGGGAGATAGAGCCCCGCATTAGGCTCTCTACTTGGCAGGGAGCCTGCTTCCCCCTCTCTCTGCCTCCCTCTCTGCTTACTTGTGATCTCTGTCAAATACATAAATAAAATCTTTTTTAAAAAGGAACATGAATGCATTGCCCACGGGCCTGATAAAGGCGCTAGCGTCACTGCTCATTCCCGATCTTCTGTGTTCTCACAGGAGCCCTAGAAGCACAGACTTAGCAGCAGCCCTGAGTTGTAGATGAGAGAGAAGGTGAGCAGCTTAGTCAGGATACACAGTCGTGAGCCGCAAGACCAAAACTCAGACCCAGGCATTGACCTGGCCTCTGTCGGGACCACGAGTGCAGAAAACCAGTGGAGTCTGTGGCAAAAATAAGTGGCTCTGCTCCACCACTTGGAGTGGAGGGCTTACAGGTGTTTGGGCATGTTTCCTTCCTGCCTTTTTGAAGGCTGAGCAGGGAGCCTGATATGGAGTTTGATCCCAGGATGCTGGGGTCATGACCCACGCTGAAGGCAGATGCTTAAGGACTGAACCACCCAGGCACCCCAGTAGCCAGAAGTCATTGTTTCTAGTGCTCAGAATGACTGAGCAGTGATTGGCTTTAGGGCCACAAAAAGCAGGTATATGCAGAACAGTCCATGATGTGCTACTCAGTTGCTGGGCATTATTGAATGAGAAAGCGGCAGTACTCACCTCCAGTGTTAGCTACAGCTTTTGCTGCTCCCCATCCATACTCCCACACTGAAACTCAAGGCCCTCTGTTTGCCTCTGAGGTTGGAGGTGTGGGTGGGCGTCTCAGAGACATCATGTGATTTGCAGAGCTTTTTCAAAGCCTGTCTTCTCTTCTCCCTAGTAGTTGCCCCATCCTGACAAAATGGAGTCCGTTTCCAAATGGTAAAGGATGGGAGTGAGAATGTGTCTCATAACGTGCATGGCATGCATGGGTAATTTGAGAGCTAGGATTTGCAAAGAGGACTTGGGGGGGAGTGTGCATGTTTATATGTATATATATGAAAAGGCTAGGACATTCTCAAAGAATGGGGTGGCTTAGAAGCCCTGAATATTTGTACTGTCAGCAGTGGTTCTTAAGCTACAAGGAAACCTATACAAAGGGCTGAAATGAGTAATTTCAGATGCCTTTGGTTGGGTGGCTTTGGAGTAAATAAAACTCTGAAAAAAGGCTAGGGCCCTATCTTCACTTACAGAAGAGCAAGCGGTTCAGAGTGTGGGCTTTGATGTCAGACAGGCCTGGCTGCTAGTCTCTAAGCTGGGCGAGTTCCTCCCACTCTGAGATTCATTCTTGCCAGCCACAGAATTAGCCCCCAGTGCACTGGCCTTAAAAAGGGCGCTTGGGCATGCAAGGTCCTTGGCACAGAGCATGTTGCAAATGCCCCCAAATGATCCCCCATTAACTTGTTCATTGTCAGAGTCCAGTCTGTGTAGATGCCCCAACAAAATGTCCCAAGTTGTCCAGGGGTGGTGCCTTTCTAGACCTTCTGCGCTGAGTCTGTGGTCTGCAGCTCGTGGCCCGTACGACCTGCTTCTGTCCTACTGCCTTTCAGATCCCAGTTTGAAATCTGCCCTCTTTGCTAAAGGGTATTCTCTAAGAACTTGGTGATTAGGCACCATAAATCATGAAGCATGATAGATGAATTTGTAAAAATGAGCATGAAGGAAGACTTATCAAAAAGGATGTCCTTGGGTGCCTGGGTGGCTCAGTGGGTTAAGCCGCTGCCTTCAGCTCAGGTCATGATCTCAGGGTCCTGGGATCGAGTTCCGCATCGGGCTCTCTGCTCAGCAGGGAGCCTGCTTCCTCCTCTCTCTCTCTCTGCCTGCCTCTCTGCCTACTTGTGATCTCTCTCTGTCAAATAAATAAAATCTTTAAAAAGGATGTCCTTGTTTAGTGTACTGATTCAGCTTTTTTAATACAGTGAATTATTAAGTGAAATCGGTAGGACTGAGGAAGAGCAGCCTAGTAGTAGTCTCTCTGAGATGCGCTCTGCACACAGTAACTACAGCTTTTTTGCTCTTGGGGCATAATACCAGGTCGTCCGCCACAGTGTCAATGACAAAGTCACAGTGATCGGAGCTGGAGTTACTCTGCACGAAGCCTTAGCAGCTGCCGAAGATCTTTCTAAGCAAGGTCAGTTGGTTTTTGCTGGACATTGATGTTTAAGCTGGGGAGAGGTAGGACTTGGGCTGCCTCATGTGCCCCACTTAGACTTTTTTTCCTAAGTCCCGTTTCACATGCAAAGCTGGCTATTGCTCTTCTCCAGATATTTCTATCCGTGTCATCGACCTGTTTACCATTAAGCCCCTGGATGTTCCCACCATTGTCTCTAATGCCAGAGCCACAGGCGGCCGTATTATCACAGTGGAGGACCACTACCCAGAAGGTACGTGCAGGCCTTGAGGGTCATTGTGAAAGTGGGCTTTGGCAGGATGTGTTTTTGATTTCCATGACTGGAAGCATGACATGCCCCAGGTGTCACCCAGTCAGGCGCTCCTCCAACAACTGTTATTACTGCTCTTTGCAAGCGCATTGTTATTGGGGTCTCTTACCCACCTACACGTGTTCCTCAGGGCGGAGCCATCCCCATACTCAAGTTGTGTGACCCCAGGACAGTGCCGTGCCTGGTGCCGAGTGGCTCAGTGGCAGACAGAGGAGTGTCTGATGGCATTGTGGGTAGGGAGGGGTCTTAAAAATCTTGACAGTTGTGCTTGAGTTTTGAATGGTTAATTTGCTCCCCTCCCAAAAGGGGAATAGTGCCTTGCAAGCAGAGAACACAGCAAATGCAGAAAAACTGTGTGAGCCTGGGAGAGGGGGCTGGGAAGGTTAGGTGAGGCATATGAGGGTGTGGGGAGTTCCGTGTGGTCGTGTGTCATGGGCCCAAGAGCACAACTGTGATCCACAGTGATTTTCTAGGAGCACTCTCGGTGCGTTCACAGCTGAGGTTATTGTAGGGAAAGGACACACACTGGGGCCCACGAGGACAGAAGGCACAGGAGAACCTGTGGAGAAGCCCACCCCTGTGGCTCCTTCCCTCCCTTCGGTGAGGGGCCTGCTGAGTGCTTTCCCTTCTCCAGTAGTGAGAAACTACATCACTGGAGACCCAAGGAACCCACTCAAGACCTCAGCATTCAGGTTTTATTGGGTGCTGATCACACGGGCTCCCCTGCCACACACCAAACCTCCTGACTTCCAGAGGAAAACATGCGCTCCCAGGGCCCTGCACCAGCCCATTGCCCAGGTGTCCACCAAGCGCTAGCCTTGCAAGCAGCCCTGCTGAAGCTAGCAGCTTCAGGCCTGCCTGGTCGTTCTTTTCCGTATGGTTGATTGGTTGTTTTAATCATTTTGGGGTTCCCGACAGCTTTAAGAACCTGAGCTTGTAGCCCCCTATGTCTGTGGAGCCCCAGCTGAGAGAGCTCCTGCTGTAATGTGGCTGGGAGCAATTTGGAGACTCACAGGTTTTATGGGGTTTTTAAAAAAGATTTATTTATTTGGGGGGAGGAGAGAGGGAGAAGTAGACTCCCTGCTGACCAGAGACACCCCAGGACCCTAAGATCATGACCTGAGCCAAAGGCAGATGCTTCACCAACTGAGCCACCCAGGCGCCCCCAGAGACCCACAGTTTTGAATGAGAACTCCTCTGGCTAGTCAGGGCTGTTCCATGAGTCAGTGGCTAGCGAAAAATATTTTTCCCTAGGAACCAGCAAATTCAAAGGACTCTATACTTGGGGCTTTAAGGCTGACTAGCCGCTACCAACACAGAGCCTGCTGTCCTTTGTTTCCCCAGGCGGCATCGGGGAGGCTGTCTGTGCGGCTGTCTCCATGGAGCCCGACATCCTGGTCCATCAGCTGGCAGTGCCCGCAGTGCCTCGGAGTGGGAAGCCGAGTGAGCTGCTGGACATATACGGCGTCAGTGCTAGACACATCATAGTGGCCGTGAAGTGTATGTTGATGAACTAAAATACATTAGTTGGCATTAGACATAGAAGACTGGCTTCTCTACCTTATGTTTATGCTCCGTTGGCAGACTATCATTTAAATCTATACTGTTTTGTTACTAAAAAGTAAAGCAAGTTGTAACTACCTTCTGTTAAACCGTAACTACTTATACAAGTGTAACTCATCTTTGACTCAGGAGAGTGTGTTATAAGCTTACACATAAGATGACAAAAGAACCACGTAAAAGTTTGCTGATAAGATAACTGGGAACTGGGCTGGGGATCAACTTAGGATCAGTTTCTCGAATGTGTATGTTCTCCTTGTAAGTGAAGGGCAACTTGCACTGTAGATGCTCGCACAGGTCCCCTGCCCCCCCCCACCGGGGCGCTGCTGCCATCGTACCTGCCGCTCCCTGGGGACCGTGGGGTTTCGCTGCACTGGAACCTCCTCTGGTGTTTGCCTTCATCTCCCCTTGACGGTGCAGAGCCTATAGAGCGGCAGTGAAAGCTCTCCGGATGTCCCGTGTTGCTCGCAGTGACTGTTGTGTGAAAAGAGGACACAACTAGTTCCAGTCTCCACACTGCACACTTTGTGAGGTCTCAGAAATGTCTCATTTGCCCAGTGACCAAACTGTTAGCTCAATTATATTCAAATAAGCATACCAGTTAATGTTAATAAAAACATTTAAAAAAAAACCAGCTGCTTTATTTTATTTGTGCTTCGTGTGGGATTTGGTTTCTCCTTGATGAAATTCTAGTTAAGGAAAGAGTTTCTGTCTAAACCAGGAAAGAGAGTCCCATTCCCCACAGCAGAAGATGCGGGGGAAGGGTATTGGTCGGGAGGCGGATGGCTGGAGCGGACAAGCGGGTGTCTGATAGTCGTGGTCCTAATTTTGATTGCCCTCATTCAGTGGTTGTCAGGAGTCCGTTCTAGAGCATGTGGGGAGAGCTGCCCCGGCCCTTGGGAGCCCTTGGGGCCTGCTGGCTCTGCCCCTGCGCTTTTAAATCACTGAACTGGTTTCCTGGCCTGTGCTTGTTTCATAAGATGGCAGAACCAGCAGCTTCAATGTAAGACAGCTGATAGATAAAATACAGCCTTATACAAAAACAGTAAAAAGATCAAATGGATTTTTTTTGTGTGAAAAAAAAAAAAAAGTAACGGTTGATATAGGGTCACTGTAGAAAATACAAATAAAGGAAATTTTGACCTCAATTACCTGACCCTCTCAACTCCACACAATGCCATAGTTTCTAGGATGTGTATCGAGTTGAATGAACAACTCTCCCCAGGTCATTTTGTGGACATTTGCCTCCAGATAGAAACTCTGAACCCCTTGGTAGTGGCTCCCACTCCCCTTCCCAGCCCCTGGCAACCGCTCATGTATTTTCCATCTCTAGATTTGCCTCTTCTGGACACTCAGCAGGAGGGGCATGGCACGGGGTGTGGCTTCATGCAGGCCTTTGAGGTTCCCGCAGGCAAGTGTTGGGAGCGCCCTCGGGCCTTCGCACGCTTTTCACCTCTCCTCTTGTGAATGATGCTGCCCACGCTCCCACGCAAGCTTGTGGGTGTGAATTTGCAGCTCTCTTGTGTGTGAAGCGAGGAGTGGAGCTGTGGCCCCGCAGTTTCTGTTGACTACTCTGTATGCCTGTGAGAGCGAGCGGGTCTACGAGGAGCGGCAGCCCCCGACCGAAGGCGTCCCGACGGCTGTGAGGCACCGAGTGCTCGCCAGGAGAGCCACTGGGCTTGGAGCCAGATGCTTGGCCTGGCGTGAGCACGACCCCTGCCTGGGCTCGGGTGTGAAATGCCACATCCCGTGAGATCGACAAGGACAGAACAGTAAATATGACCCAGGATGAAAGTGCCCTTCCAAAAGCCTAAATTCGGGCCCCGACCGTGCTGGGCTGAGCCTGATCACAGAGAAGGAAACGGACTTGGGGCAGCTACAGCTGCTGCGCACAAAGCAGCCGGAGCGCCGGGAGGAAGGAAGCAGCGGTGGGAAGGCGCAGGTGCTGACCTACGTCGGACTGGGGGCGGGGACCCTTTTGCCTCAGTTTGTTCCATCTTGCCAAAGGGATGACGCTGATGATGGTGATAATCCCTCACAGGACTGTGGCGGGATTTTGGAGGACCCATGAAAATGTCCCCACTGACGGCTTCTTCCTGGTGTGCTCCTACTCCCCAGGCCCAGCCTGAGCGCGCGCCCACAACCCCCCAGCCCTCCCCCACCCCCACCCCCCGCCCCGTGCTCCAGCCCCTTTGGGGCCTCATCCCGGGCTTGGCAGTGAATATGCCCAGGCTTGCCCGGCCTGGCCAGCCCCCTGTGCAGCACAGGCTGCTCGCAGCCCACCTCCAGACCGCCTGTGCCCTACCGGGACTCCCTCTACCCACCATTTGACACCGCCTCACTCCTGCCGTGCCCGCCCTCCCGGCAGGCCCCGCGGCCCCCTCAGTACCGGCCAGTCTGAAAGCCGGCGGCAGCCGGGCCACGTCGCTGGGTTTTGTCCCGTCACTCATTGGGCACCAGCCAATCAGCGTCGCCTGCGCCAGGCTGGTGCGGGAGGTGGGCAACGCCCCGAGCGAAGAGCAAGCGCAGTGGCTTAGGTGTAGCCCCCTTGCTGCGAGGGGCCACAACGGCCCCAGTGCCCAGGGACCAGTCGGAGCACTGCACTGCCCTTAACCTTGGGCAGACCAGCGATGGACAGAGGTATGACCAGAGAGAAAGAGACACTGCTGGTGGCAGGGTGACGGCCTTAGAGGGGCAAGGGCGCGGGGCTGCGGAGGGTGGAGATGGGTGGAGAAGCAAGTTGGGTGGTGGCACAGGTGTGTGTCCCAGGCCCTCGTGCACTACCAAGTGCAAGGAAAATGATACACGACGCAGCGCCCTCTTCAGCTCAGGCCTCTGGAGCAAAAGGGGTCGGGAGGGGCCTTCTCTGGGGGAGCAGCGCGCCCACCGGCGCGCCGGCCCAGCTGCGGCCAAGAGACAGGTAGCTTCGCCCTCCGCGGAGCAGCCAGCCAGCCGCACTTGGGATCAGAAAAGCAGTGGCCTGGAATTTCAGAATCCTAAAAAGAACGCACGGTGATTCCCTACCCTGTGAGGAGGACGCACAGAGAGTTACAGAACCCTCAAGGGAGGGACCCAGAAGCGCACCCGGGGAAGGAAGGGCGGAGATGCACAGCCCTGGCTCTGCATTCCTGCCCTCCTGCAGCATGCTGGCGCTCCGAGGGACTGATGTCACCCCTTTGTCAGCTTCAGCTGAGGCCCACCAGAGGCCCCAGTTTCAGGCGTGGCGGTCCCACTCCTCCGACCACCGCCTTATCTCTCACAGGAGAAACACGACCTGGGAACTCCGCTGACCTTGGGATTCTGTAACCCCCACAACTAAATGTTGTTTGATTTTCGGCCCTGCCCACCCTGGCAGGCAGAGGCACTAAGGGAATTTGTATAGGGCCCTCGTGAAAGTTCTCTGGTTGTCATACGGGTGGCGTGAGCCGAGCCCAGAGGGAAGGAACCCGGACTCGAACTCGTCCTTCCTTCTCGGCGCGTTCTCAGGTGCACTGGGGGATCGTCGCGCACCCCCATCTACATGAACGTCCTCGCCACCGCAGTGGCCGCTGGGGTTCCCCGCATCGCTTGCTGCCGGGGTTGGCCCTTCATCCCGGTGAGCCGCAGGTGAGGGCCTGGCGACCCACAAGGCCCCTGCCAGCCACGGGGGCCTCACGTCCCGCTTCCCACTGGCCGGGAGGGAGCCCCGCACTGCGGCCCGAGGGCTGACCAGACCGGCCCCCACATTCCGGCCCGGCAGTCTGTCTTCCCGGACCCCTCCCCGTCCGGATCCTGCACCCGTCGGGCATGAGTCAGGCTACGGGAAACAGACAGGGTTTCCCAACAGAGGGGACCGACTGGGAGGCGTCGGTCACTCAGGGACTGGACGACTGGAGTCACAGAGGTAATGCGGGAGGAAGCTGCCGCCCCCAGAACAGGGGCACAGGGGGAAGAAGAGGTTGGCGTCCGGGGAGCCTAGAAGCCAGGATGGGGGCGCCTTGAAGAGCCAGAGCCTGGAGCCCTGAGGAGGGGCTGCTGCAGTTTCCCAGGGAAGGAGGAGCCCCACCACCCAGCAAGAGGGGAACCCGGGCAGGAGGTCATTTCAGAGGCTCCGGCTTCTGGGTCACTAACCCCTTCCTCAGCGGCACCCGTCTGGGGTTCAACCCATCTGTTGGGACTTTTATTTCAATGACGGTGTTTCTTCTACTTTTAAAGTTCTTTTTCAGGGACGCCTGGGTGGCTCAGTCGGTGGGGCGGCTGCCTTCGGCTGGGGTTGGGATCCCGGCGTCCTGGGATCAAGCCCCTCATTGGGCTCCAGCCCCCGCATTGGGCTCCAGCCCCCGCATGGGCTCCAGCCCCCGCATGGGCTCCTTGTTCGGCAGGGAGCCTGCTTCTCCCTCTGCCTCCGCCGGCCGCTCTGTCTGCCTGTGCTTGCTCGCGCTCTCTCTCTGACAAATCAATCAATCAATCATCTTTTTTTTTTTTTTTTTAAAGAAAGGCTCTCTTTCAAATCTGCCTGGACACTTTTCTTGTTTTTATGTTTTTACTATTATTTTTTAAAGGTTGTATTGATTACTTGAGAGAGAGGGAGGGAGAGAAAGCACGAGGCCGGAGGGTCAGAGGGAAAAGCAGACTCCCCGCTGAGCCTGGAGTCCCAGTGGGGGACTCCATCCCGGTCCGGGGACTCGATCCCAGGATTCCGGGATCATGACCTGAGCCGAAGGCAGGCGCCCAACCACCTGAGCCGCCCAGACACCCCCAGAGCGCTGGTTTCAGGCGGGATCTCCGTTCCGCTCTCTCACTTCCCGAAAGCCCTTCCTCCCAGCACCCAGGAAACCCAACCCGGCAGCTCCCCGACACAGCCCCGGCCCGTCCCTGAGTCCCTGATCCCTCCTCTGTTCTCATGGGCTCTGCTTCCTCCGGGATTTCTCTTGCTTACCTGTGGGCCACCTATGCATCTCAACAGCGTTAACTAATTTTCTCATTATGGATTCCCTCGTCTTTCTCTCCAACTGGCCTGGCATCCCTGGGTGGCAGCAGCAGGGGGCCGAATGGCACCGCCCCGCCCACCCCGGCCCAGGCTTGGCTGATTGGCACCGAGCCTGTGGCCAGCTGTCCAGGACCCCGGGGATTGGACCAGCGGGTCCACCTGCCAGGCTCGGGCGAGGAGGAGTTGGCAACGGGGACTCATAAATTCTGCCCTGAGTCTCCGCACTGTCCTCACGCTTGGCAGGAGGCCTTTGTGCCCAAGACACGCAACCCAGAAATGAGCAACTGAGACTTGAATACATTTGGTTATCTAGAAATGTGCAACGTCGGGGCGCCTGGCCAGCTCGGCTGGTAGGGCGTGTGGCTCTTGATCTCGGGCCGCCAGTCCCAGGCCCACGTTGGGTGTAGAGGTCGCTTAAAAACGAAACCTGTTTTATTTTTGTTGTTGTTGTTTGTTTGTTTGTTTTTTAAAGATTTTATTTATTTATTTGACAGAGAGAGATCACGAGTAGGCAGAGAGGCAGGCAGAGAGAGAGAGAGAGGAGGAAGCAGGCTCCTGCTGAGCAGAGAGCCTGATGCGGGACTTGATCCCAGGACGCCGAGATCATGACCTGAGCCGAAGGCAGCGGCTTAACCCACTGAGCCACCCAGGCGACCTGTTGTTTGTTTTTTAAAGATGTTATTTATTTATTTGTCAGAGGGAGTGAGCACAGGCAGACAGAGTGGCAGGCAGAGGCAGAGGGAGAAGCAGGCTCCCTGCTGAGCAAGGAGCCCGATGTGGGACTCGATCCCAGGATCCCGGGATCATGACCTGAGCCGAAGGCAGCCGCTCAACGAACTGAGCCACCCAGGCGTCCCAAAAATAAAACCTGTTTTTAAAAAATGGGCAGCTTCTTGACAGCCCAAACCAACAAGCCTAGTCTTTCAAGGCCAAAGCCACGCGGAGGGAAAATATTCGCGACATCCATAGCAACGAACGGACAGCCCTAGCGGAGGAGGAGCGCGCCTCTTTGCGGGAAGCGGTCACTTTGTGTCTGGCAGTGCGTTGAACGCCGGTAGGTCTCCATCAGGCGGTTCCACTTCCAGGTGGTTATAACCTAGAGGGAGACTGGCGCCGGTTCACAGCAGGCTGTTGCGGCGCCAAGATGCAGTGCGGAGAGCGAGCGAGGACAGGCCAGAGTCCCGGCAGCCGGGGATCCGTTCCGGAAAGCACGGTGCGTCTGTGCTCTCCGATGCCGTGCGGCCGGAGAAGGCACGTACACATTTGTCTACTGACATGGCCGGTTTTCCAAGACGTGTTGCTACGGAAAAGAAGTGGAAAAGGAAACACAGTGGAATCAACGTGTAGTGTGTAAAATCGAATAAGGACGTTGGAGATTGCAGCAGCAGAATACAGTGAGAAGAGAGAGACAATTGTTAACAATGTGGCTCAAACTAATGTCGCTTTGGAAACATTTTCAATCACGTGCTGTACAAACATGCAGGGTGGTCAGGGAAAATGGTCCAGCCGCCCTGGAAGGCGATTCCGCAGGTCCTTTCAGAGCGAAGCACCCTCCCGAAGCGCCCGGCGGGCTCAGTCGGGAGAGTGTGGGACTCTGCACCTCGGGATCGTGGGTCTGAGCCCCGCACTGGGTGTAGACGCTTCGGCGCCCGTCTGCACGGGACCCAGCGACCGTACCCGTGGGCACTTATGCCAAAGAGACAGAAACTTGGGATCCCACGAACACCTGTGTGCGAGTGGTCGTAGCAGGTGTGTCCGTGGAGGCCTGAAACGGGGAACAAGCCAGGTGTCCCTCGGCAGGTGAACGCTTGAGCCTGACCGGTGGATCCACACGGAGGACCGGAGCCAGCGGCAGGAAGGAGGAGCTAACTGTGGATTCATGCAGCGGCCTGCGCGGATCGCCAGGGCATTACGGGGGGGGGGGGCGAGGAGGACCCCACCGCAGGCTCCCCACCCCGGCCGCGCACCGCATGGTTCCGTGTACCTAGCAGTGTCCACATGACGGAATTCTAGACAAGAATACAACGCTGGGGACCGTAACGGGGGCCGTGGGTTGGGAGGAGAGGCGAGGAGGCTGTGCTCACGTCAGGTCAACAGGAGGGGTCCTGTCACGTGAATCTCCACGCGCGAGGCAGTCACGTGAATCTCCACGCGCGAGGAACCTGCAGAGCCAGCGCGCCTGCGCACACACATGGACGCAACTCACACGGCGCGGCTCTCAGATGGCACCAAGGCCGCTTGGCGGTGTGCGATGGCAGGAGGCGTGCAACCTGCCAACCCTCGGGGAACTGCGGCAGGCATCCTGGGGTCTCTCACGTCCCCGCGCGTCACTTCTTCAAGATACAAGCTCAGGGGCGCCTGGGGGGCTCGGAGGGCTAAGCTTCTGCCTTCGGCTCAAGTCAGGATCTCAGGGTCCTGGGATCGGGCTCTCAGCTCAGCGGGGAGCCTGCTTCTCTCTCTCTGCCTGCCTCTCTGCCTACTTGTGACTTCTCTGTCAAATAAATAAATAAAATCTTTTTTAAAAAATCAATTTATACGGTGCATGGGTGGCTCAGAGGGTTAAGCCTCTGCCTTCCGCTCGGGTCACGATCCCAGGATCGAGCCCCGCATCGGGCTCTCTGCTCAGCGGGGAGCCTGCTTCCCACCCCCCCACCCCGCCCCCGCCTGCCTCTCTGCCTACTTGTGATCTCGGTCTGTCAAATAATTAAATAAAATCCTTTAAAAAAAAAAAAAAAGATACAAGCTCACACCAAAAGCACGCAAGCAGGGCTCCGCGTGGACAGGCAGGAGGACGTGCGCGGCTCTGCACAGAAAGCCCCTACCGTCCTTCCCCCGACCCCGGCCTCCCGCCCCTGGGGATGGCCGTCCAGCTGTCGGGCAGTTCCCAGGGCCCGACCGCGAGGAAGGCAGCGGTGGGAGCTGAGCCCCGCCGGGCGCGCAGGCGAACGGCCTGTATGGATTGGGCAGACGAAGTGTCCGTCAGGCCGCAGGGGCTGGGGTTCGTCGGGGACCTGGGGGGCGGGCCCCGTCAGGAGCCGAGCTTCCTCATTGACTAAGCCAGCCGGAAAAGGGGCGGGAAGCCGGCGCCGCGCCTCCTGAGGGGCGGAGCTTCCTGTGGGCGCGCCAAGGGATGAGAGAAGACGGAGCCGGGGGTGGCCGGGGCGGGGCCCAACAGGCCTGGACGACGCCCAAGCCTTCTCGACACCGCCCTCCGCCCCCCCGCCCCTCCGGGTCCTGGAGGCCCCGTTTCCCGAGACCTGGGGGGGCCTACTCATTCTTCCGCGGGGAGGCGGAGGAGGAGCCTCTATGGAGTGCAGGCCCCGGGCGGCCGTGGGGCGCGGGAATGGGGAAAGCGCGGCTCCGCGGGCTTCTCTCCCGCTGCGCCCTGCAGGGCGCCCCCCGCCCAGCGCTGTCCTGAGAGTGTCTGGCCCCTAGGCCGCCACGGCCAGTGTACTGGGGACCCCAGGGTCCTAGTGAGGAGGGAGGGGGCGGGGGGAGGAGGAAGGGGGGCGACTATCCCCCGCTCCCCCCCAACCCCGCCCCGGGATGACAGAGCGCCCTGTCACTCCGTCTCCAACCCCTCCCAGTCCTGGCCTTTGAGAGCTGCCCTGCTGTCCGCTCCTGGGCACTTCCACCCTCCCAGGGCCCAGACTGTGGTCCTGCCTCCCCCAACATCCACTCCCCCGCCCCCCCGCCCCCCCCCCCCCCGCTCCTTGCGAGCCCCGCGCACTGTGTTCCAGGGCCCCTGAGCGTGTCTGTGTCAGGGACGGTTCGCTGTCAAACATAGATCCCAAGATCCCAGCACCCCACCCCACCCGCACACACAGGCCTAGTATCCAGGAAAACGTGGGCAGAGCTGGGGCCTCTACCCGGGAAGGTGGTGTTCGTCAGAGGTCTCTGTCCACTCTTCTGGGCGTGCGGACAGCAGAAAAGTAACAAAGTCTTTCCACGTCACTCGTCCGGTGTGGCCCCCCTGGGAGGGAAAGCCGCTCCAGCACACCCGTGCTCCAGGACCACCCGTGGTGGGGACCATCGGCGGTGCCTGCGGGCCTCTCACCTGGGGGGGTCAGTCAAGGTGAGCCCGGCCGACCAAGCTGGAGCTCGCGGCTTCTCTCAGAGCGAGCGGGCGCGACCAGGTGGTTCTCACGCTGGAGGGCTGCACAGGGACAATCACCCTGGGGGTTTGTTCAAACTCGGGTCACTGGGCCCCACCCCAGAGTCTCTGATCTGCCAGATCTGAGGTGGGGCCAGAGAAAGGGTGCCTCTGACAAGCTCCTGGCTGCCTCGGCTGCTGCTGCCTCTGCTGCTGCTGCCTCTGCGGGTCTGAGACAAGCCCACCCCCCCACCCCCCGCCTCACCTCTACCCTACCCCACCCCCACCCCCACCCCCACCCCACCCACCGCCCGGCCCTCCCGGTGGTGAGAAGCCGTGCTCTGGAGGCCCGAGACTCCTAGGGGTGTGCGTGCCTGCCCTCCCTGGGGCTGGCTCCTTTGCAGGGTCCCCACGGGTCTGGCAAATGTCAGGAGGGTGCTAGCCCTCGAGGGACCAGGGACTGCCCTCAAGTGGCAGTCACCCTTTCCTGCCTAGGTGGTGTGGAGGGCACCGTCCACAGCCCAGGCACGGGAAGAGCGTCAGCTTTGTCCAGGTGCTCGGGAATTCCCAGACTGGGGCTCGTGACGTGTGGACGCGTGGGAGAGAGGAGGGGCGATGAGCCCCGGGGCTGGGAGTGGGGATGGACAGAACTCTCTGATGAGGCAGAGGAAAGACCCAAACGCTGGGCTCGGGGATGGGAAAGGAACATGGGCCCTGAGATCCAGAATGAGGATTTGGGTGGCGGGCGGGGGAGAGTGGCGGGGGACTTGGAGACCACACGGGGGGGCTCTCCGCCCGAAAACGGCCCTGACCGTTGTCTGGTCTGTGCATGCGGTCGGCCCTTGAGCTGGTGGGAGGCCGCTGCCTCTCTTCACCCAGGGGCTCTCCCAGCTCCTCGGTGAAGCTGCCCAGACCCGCTCAATGCCCAGCACCACTGCCCGCCCACCTAGGCCGGTCTTGCTGGTTGGTGTTTGCTTGGCAACGTGGTGGCCTCTTGTCTAGTTGGAGCCGCAGGTGAAGTGCGAGGCCAGTCACTGGCCACCGTGTGTCCCCAGAAGGAGCAACCCTGGGACCCCAGCACCTGAGCGTGTCCTGGCCGTGAGACTATGTGGAGGAGCTTCTGGCTTTGGTTCTCCCGCTCGCCTCCTCCACGTTCTGCAGCCGCTGGCTCGTCAGGCTTTTCCCCCGTGGACTGCTTCAGGCCTTGTTCATGGGACGAGCCCTGAGTCACACCTTGCTGCTGTTTCTTTCCCCCACCGTGTCACTTGTCCCCTGACTTTGTAGTTTGGGGCGTGTGTTTGGTCAGGCAGACAGTTTTGGGTTTTGTGTCATCGGACTTTCCAGGCTTTTCCTTGTTTTTTTTTTTTTTTTTTAAGTCGCTTTATTTGCGAGAGGAGCACGCATGCACGCCCCTGTGGGGAGGGGCGGGGGGGGGGCGAGGGAGAGAGTGGATCGTCAAGCAGACCCCTCCCCGCAGGGGCTCCATCCCAGGACCCTGAGATCAGAACCTGAGCCGAAACCGAGAGTCGCCAGTGGGATGCTCAACCGACAGAGCCTCCCCAGGCGCCCCGGCTTTTCCGTCTTTGCAGGGTTGCGAACAGAACCCGCGGAAAGCCCCAGAAAGCAAGCAGGATACGTGGCAGAGCTGCTGTGGGGCCCCGCAGAACCCAAGGAGCGTGCGCACTGCCCTTTGCTCGGGGTTGCTGCGGGCAACCAGCCCCGGAGGCAGTCGGGGGGGCTCGGGGGCAGGAAGGGCTTTCCCATCCCAGAATCCCAGCAGCCCTGTCAGCACCCCCGCCCAGGCCCGGGAGCTGGGAGGCCCCCACCCAGGCCCCACCCAGGCAGGAGGCTCCAGACCTTCTCCGCTGGGCCCAGTGGCTCCTACTGCCCCGCCGCCCCCAGTCCTCCCTGCCTTCCCCAGGGGCAGGGGCAGCTTGCCCTGCTTGAGGCACGTGGGGGGTCACCTCTCTGCACGCAGGCGCAGTCCCTGCTCTTCTCCGCACTCCCCTCTCCTCCCCTGTGCTCCAGCCTCCACGGAGCAGCTGGCAAGCAGGTCGGGGCGGGGAGCGGAGAGGAGAGGGGCAGGCCCCTCTGCGGGGGTGCAGGCCCACAGGCCCCTCTTCCTCCCCGACGGACAGTGCCAGGTAGCCCCGTGTGCGTGCTGGGCTCTGCTGGCTCAGGGGGTGGCAGGTGCCAGGTGGCCTGTGGCGGGATGGGCGGTGGAGGCGCGGCGGTCGGTCTGGCCAAGGAGCTCCGGCTGTGGCCTCGGGAGCCCAAGGGCGTCTCCTTTCCCCGGAGAAGGGAGAAGCGCCCGCCCCATCCTTCCTGGCCGGGACTCAGAGATGACTTCCCGGTGACGACAGGCTCGGACTCGCTCGGGTAGCTCCAAATTTGTCACACAGGTTCTGGGGGCGGCGCTCTGCCCGTTGGCTGTCGCCGCTGGCCGGTGCCGGGGAGGGCCCTTGGTGGCAGCTCCTGGCACCGTCTCGGGCCGCCCTGTGCTTTTTGGACCCGGGGACAGTGGGTCTCGGGGGAGCCTGGCTCTGTGTCTCCCCGGAGCAGAAGCCGAGAGACTGGGGCGTGGCCTGCCGGGCCTTGGCTCGGCGGGGACTGTGGGGTCGTGGGGTCGTGGTTCCTGGGGCCATCCCTCCGCCGGGGTGTTGGGCCGTGTGGTCCTGGAGATGGCTCCCCTGGAGACACGCAGACCCGGGGGAGCCCCACACTCCCGGCGACACGTGACCAGTGCCTTCACCAGTCCCCTGGCCTGCGCCTGAGCTGAGCCACCCTCCTGTCCCTCGGCCCTGGGCAGGAGGAACAACCAGGAGGGCCCGGCTTCCCTGTAGCCTTCCCTCTGGGGCCCCGCGCCCAGGAGGGCTCCCGAGGGCCCCACGGGTGCCGAGTCTCCCCTGCCCCAGCTGTGCAGGGGCTCCTCCTAGTGGCCGCTCTGCAGGTGGGCGCCCTCGCTGGCCGCGGATCCTGTCCCTGCCCACCTGCCCCCGCCCCAGCTTCGCTGCCCAAACCAGGCCCTCACCCTCTCTGACCGGCCTGTCCTCAGCAGATGTGCCCACCCGAGGACAGCCCCCAACCCCACCCACTGTGCCGTGCTTTCCTCAGCCCTCCTGCCCTGCCCGTGGCCTCAGGCAGGGCCGGCTCGGGGACCCCTGGGAAGACAGCCCCCCGCCCCCGAGGGGTGGAGGTGGCCAAGCCAGCCCCTGAGCAGCGGGACAGCGGGACGGCCTGCCCCCCCGCCCCCGCTGGGTAGTGCCGTCCCCTGGATGTCCTACCTTCCCTGGGAGGAGGGGACCCGGCTCTCTGCGGGGAGCCTGTCTGAGGTTGGGATGGATGGGCCTGCGGGAGTGGGAGCAGGAGCCGGAGGAGGCCCGTCCAGAGCTGCAGAGTGCTGCTCGCACCTGGGGTCCCTGTGGTGGCACCTGTCACCCTGCGTGCTCGCGGACCCTGTCTTAGCGGCCACCCCATCCTCCTTCCTCTGGCTCCGTCGGGATCCTGGGGCTGGGAGCTGCCCTGAAGCACCTTGGCCCTATGTCCTGGAGGGAGGTGAGGCCCCCCCATGCCGGGTAGCCCCCTCGGGAACCCCACAGTTCCCCAGACTAACGTTGCCCTTGTTGAAGTGCTGGGACTCCCTTCCTGTGTCGCTGAGTGGCAGCCCACCCACCCTGAAGGGCCAGTGCTCCCCTTTGCTCCCCCCCAGTCCCCTTCCAGCCTCCTGTTGGGCGGGGCGGGGCAGCGACAGGCCACAGTGAGGGTCAGGAGCAGAGGTGAGGCTGGGCCAGGTGTGGAGGCTGGCTGGGGGGGGGGGGGCGGCGGGGGGGAACACCCGCGGGGATGCTCAGGGGACACGCAGGGGACAGGACCTGCAGGGCAGGGGGCTGCTCCAGACTAGGGTGACCAGCGGTCCCCTCCCTAGAGTTAGCGGGGGAGATGGGGCCAGCCTGGGGAGGGCGTGCGGCCGGGACCGCTCTTCTGCTCCCAGCGCCTGTTGGCAAACAGGCGTGGGGCCTGGGGGGCCCGAGGCTGCACCAACCCCTGCGGTTCTCGGCGGGTCCCCGGGCCTTCACAACCTGGGTGGGAGCCCGGCCGAGGGCCTGGACCTTGCACCTCTCCCTGTCTCCTCCTAGCATCCGGGCTGGAGGGCAGGGCGCTGGCGGCGGGGGTCCGGGGTGTCCTCCGGGAGTTTTCTCTGTCCCAGGCCCGTTTGCCCCCAGCAGGAGGGAGTCCCGGGACTCCTTTTCCTGGTGCCATCGGCCTGTCCTACCCTGGGGCCCTTTGCAGGGATGGCGTCCCAGTCTTGCTACCCTCCCGCCCCCCTCCCCGCCCGTGCCCCCTCCCGCGCGGGGCTCAGGCTCAGGCCTCGTCTGGCCTGTAGTCTCTGTCCGGCACGGACCCCAAGGGCTTGTTCTCCCCCAGGCTGGCATCCTCTGCCCTTGCTGCCCGACGTGTGTCCCAGCTGCCTGGGCACGATGTGGTGTCTGGGGACGGACAGGGGCTCCTGGTTGGGTTGGCTCGGCTCGGCAATGGAGCTGTGCTTCCGTGGGGGCCCTGGCCAGCGTGCCCGGTAGAAGTGGCGCGGCCGGACTTTATTCACCTGTGTCCCGCGGGCCTCCAGTGGGACGGCCTCTCTCGGGGACCGGCCACTGGGAGCCTAGGGTAGCAGACCAGACCCAGGTTCAGGAGCAGTGTGGACCCAGTGGCACTTTAGTGGAGATCACCAATTGCCCTTGCTGTGTTGTTTGTCCCTGTATTTTGGGCACGGGCACCTGTCGCTTGGGTAGGTGGCCACAGCCTGGTTTTCTTTTTCCCTTCCTGGGCTCATGTTCTTCTTTCACTGGGCGGTGGTGTAAGTGTTGCTCTAGGCCCTGCGTTCATGATGGCTCAGAAGTTGTTTCCACATAGGGGGATGGCCAGCAATCCTGGAGTTGCCCCGTTAGGGGAGGCTTTGGAAGGCCTAGGTTTGGGTGGGTTTTAAGTCTCCCTGCATGTTGGGGGCAAGGCTGCCTGTAGGAGGAAGTGGGGGGAGGGGTTGGCTATGAGGGGCCACCCTGGGGCTATCAAAGCTTAGAGGGGTGTAGAACCAGGACTTGGCCAGAGTAGTGGATGTTGTGTTTGAGAGTGGGAGATTGTTGGGTGGGATGTGGGAAGGGTTAGGGCTAGGGCTAGGGCTCAGATCACCCCCTGGGCTGAAGAGGTCATCTCAGGGAAGCAGGGCGTGGCCTTCTGGGTGGGAGGCGGCTGGGGTTCGAGCAGGGCCAACTTCCCTGTAGGCAGCAGCTTGAAAAGGGCCGCCTGTACACGGAGAGGCCTCGAGATGCTTTGGGGCAGAGGTCCTCATGACCTTCCCTTACACTGGGGGATGGTGACACATTTAAGAAGCCCGGGAAATGGCCAGGGACTGCTGGGATTTCAAGGCCCATTCATTGGCCTTCCTGTCCGGCGCTTCGCCTTCCGTAGTCCAGTCACAGCCCGGCTTTCCCTTAGGATGATATCCGTTCCTGGTGTGACCTAGGAAGCGCGCACCGGTGTCAAGCCCTGTGCTGCTGTGCTACACATCTCACCCCTTCCATTGGTCTGAACCTAGGAAGGCGAACAAGACTTAAGTGCCAGTGGGCCTCCAAGAGTTGGGGGGGGGGGTGCCGTGTGCATGGTAGGGGAAAGCAGGAGCCCCTGCGTGCCAGGCCTGGAGCTCCATCAGCTTGTGGCTTATGCCCACATTTGATCCATCCTGCAGGCACCCTTGCAAGAAAGCTAGAGCCATCCTGAGGAGAATGGAAGCAGAACTTTATTCTTCTTGGCTAGGGAGGAGAACTAGCGGGGGGTCATGCATAGTACCCCCATCCCTCACCCTCCCAGAACCAAAGAAGCTAGGCAGAGCCACCAAAGGGCTACCTCTGCTCGCCTCTCTCCTTTGCCCAAGTGGAGGCAAGTGAGTGCAATGCAGGGGTGGGGTGGCTGCAGTGATGGGGCGGCCAGGCCGGCTGGGGCTCTGGGGCCGAGGAGACTGGGGGCGGCGGGGGGGCTGCTCAGGTTGGGGGCATGGGTGCGGGACACGTCTCGTCCTGGGTCTGCCGGCCAGTACAGGCAGAGCTCAGGGGACCAGGACACGGTAGGGGCTGCCTGGGACGTGCTCGTCACCCCACTTGACCACCAGCGTGTACTCTCCCTTGTCCTTGAGCAGGTAAGACACGCTGTAGAGCCGGCTGCCCACGTGCTTCACCAGGATCTCCTCGCAGGGTGTCCGGGGGCCGTGCACCCCTACCAGCAGCATGTTGTTGCCTGGTGGGGAAGGGGCCTCTGTTCCCAGGCTCAAGTCTCCTCCCTTCAGTGGAGACCGCGCTGACCCCTCTTTCTGTCTTGGTGCCCTCCCGCTGCCACCCCCATCCGCTGAGAGGGGAGAGCCCTTCCTAGCGTTGCCGGCAGCCCCGCTCCCCTCCCAGCAGAGGCAACTCCCGCTTCTCCCAAGCCACTTTCCTGAGGGGTAGAGAAGATGGCAGAGAGGCCCAGATGGGAGGCACCCCTACCCCACCTAACCCCTTCTTCCCATGTTCCTGAACCCCAGTCATCCAGTCTTCTCTCTGGCCTGCTCCTCTGGATGGGCGGGGGCGGGGGCGGGGGCACCCACCTGCTTTGCTGCAGTCTACTGTGAAGCTGCTCTTTTGGCCCACGTAGGCCTTGCTCAGCCCCAGGCCCTTGGCCAGCACCTTGCTGGCATCCGTGGACCCTGCCCCCGGGGCCCCATGCTGGGGGGCACCGGCAGCCTTGGTCAGGGAGTCCACGAACACCGATGATGTCTCGTGCAGGCTGTGGTTGCTGACGAGCCGGGGACCTGCAGGGCATAGCCCGTTAGGGCACGGACAGGTGGCCAGAGGGCCAGGCTTTGGGATGGGCACCAGAAGTCTGGTGCAAGGCTCACCTGTGACTTTGGCCTTGAAGGGGCTGCCCCCAATGTGGTAGGGGCCACCGTACTTGATGGAGATGAGGTAGCTGCCAGGTGCCATGGGCGTATAGGTGACACGGTAGCCCTCAGGGCACTCCTGGCAATCCATCTTCACCTTGGAGGGCCCGTCGATGGTTACCGACAGGGCACCCGCTCCAGCATTGCTCGTGTTCACGATAAACTCAGCTGGGCTCCCTGGGGGCAGGGGAGGTCAGGAAGAGCTGGCCTGCACTGCTTCCCCAGTCCCCGACTCTCACGCCCATCCCTCCGGCATAGCTATGTCACCTCTGCACACCGCCTGCTGTCAATGAGAACCTGGTGGAGGGGCCCCGGTGGCGGGGTCCACACCCTGGAAGCCACATTCACTGACCTACCTGTGACACCACCTTCCAGGCCGGCTCCATAGGCGGACACCAGGCCCGGGTCCCCTCCATGCCCAGGTTCCCCAACGCGGATCTTGAAAGGGCTTCCAGGAATGTGGGTGCCGTTGAACTTGACGTCGATCAGGTAGACACCATTCTCCCGTGGGATAAAGCGCACGGCATACTTATCTGAGGAACAGAGGAGCACGCTGTGGGCCTGAGGTCCCTCCTCCAAAACCAAGCAAGTGGCCACCTGTGAGGAGGTCCCCTTGCCCCACCAGTCCAGCTGGACCACACTGAGCAACCACAGCCCGCATCCCAGAACTCCTGAAGCCGCAAGCAGCCCACCGCTGGTGCTCACTTGGACGGAAAGCTACAAGCCAAACACCTGGCTCTCTGCTTCCCTGAAAAGGTTACCATGAAGGCCATAGTCCTTACACGTGGACAGGGGCACATACGCGACAGGAACCTGAGGTCCCATGGCTGTGGAGGGGCAGGACCAGCTGTGAGGCTAGTGAAATGGGCTGAACCAGCTCTTCTCACCTCTAGGCTGCCTCAGACCTATATGGCAAGTGCCAGGCCCTGGCTAAGGAGTGGGTCAGCCCTGTGGCTAGACTTGAGGTCTCTCCCCGAGGAGACAGCATCACACCGCCCGCTGCAGGCTTTCTCCTTCCTAGCCGCTGTGGCCTCTGAGCCAGACACAAACCCCCGGCAAGGGCTTGGGTCACGAGTGGGGGAAGGGTCGCCTGGCTGAGGGAGCCTCGGGGTTCGGGCCCTGCTTCCAGATCTGTACCGTCCTTCTGTACTCTCAGTCTGCTTCCAGCCGGCTGGGCAGGCCCACTGCTCCCAGCAGGGCCAGGGAAGATGGGTGGGTGGCCCGGGCGGGGACAGGGCCTCACCTTGGTCGATCTCTGTGACATAGCACTCCTCCAGGGCTCCCGAGGGGCTGTGCACCTTAGCATCGATCGCCCCCTTGGCCCCGTTCAGGCTGACTGCAAAAGAGGCTGGCTGGTTGACCTTTAGCCCTGACTCCTGGAAGCACAGCAGATGTGGTTAGACAGGGTGGCTGGGCACGGGAGAGCAGGGCCCCAGCAGCAGGAAGGCCCCTGGGGTTACACTTACCCATCTGGCGTCCAATCTGGTTTAAAGAGGGAGAGCCACTGATTCTTGGGGGCCGGCAAGCTACACACACATGCACCCGCCCCCAGATCCACACTCTGCAGCCATACACCCAGACAGCAGCAATGGAGGGCAGCCCCTCCCCGTGGGCAGCCCTCAGCCCTGGCAGGCTATCCCTCTTTAAACCTCAGCCCTGGTGCTCAACGGGCACAGGCTTCTGTTCAAAGCCTTTAGACCTGAGACACGAGAAAAACTCCACACAGCGGGCAGGGGTGCTTCCTGCCAACCCCAAGCATGGGCTGCACCCGGCCAGAGCAGAGGCCCGGCGCCCCGAGCTGGGCTGGGCGGGTCACTTGACACAGGGCCAAGGCCGGCTCTGTGCGGCGGCTCTGGTCTGGCCGGGCCCAGGAGCCCCAGGCAGGCGGTTTCTCTCAGTGCCTCACCTGAAGACTAGAAACAGTAAGGCGACGGGCATCGCCAGACGGAGAAGCCACAGGTACTACGAAGGGGCTGTCAGGGATGTGCTCCTCGTTGAACTTGACCGAGACCTCGTAGTCACCTGGGCAGGGAGAGAGCACAGAGGGCATGCTGGAAGGCCCCTGTCTGTCCCACAGATGGACTGGGCGACCCTGGGACCTCAGGGTGGAGGGTGGGAGCAAGCCAGAGCAGCCCACACCCAGGGGCTACCGCCCCCAACCACAGCCAAGCTCTCAGTACCTGGCTCCTGGACCACGTAAGCCACACCACAGGAGCCGTCCTTGCGGTCCTCAAAGGAGATCTCGGCCTTGCTGGGGCCCTCAACAGCGATGGCCAGGCCCCCAGCACCAGCTTCCCTGGTCCAGATGCTAAATTCAGCTGTGGGAAAACAGGGTGTCCTCAGAGAGGTCCTCAGTCCCCTCTAAGCCCCACTGATGGCAACCTGGCTGCTACTTCCTCACGCCCCCTCCATCCCCCAGGCTGAAGAGCAAAAGGCCCTCAAGGCGCAGGGCTACCTGGCATGCCGGCTTCAGCCCTTTCCAGGCCAGGGCCTCCAGCACGAACTTTGTGGGCTCCCCCTTCCCCCAGTGGCCCCACGGTGAACTGGAAGGGGCTCCCGGGCACGTGCTGGCCCTTGTACTTGACGCTGACCGTGTGCACGCCCATCTCGGCGGGCACGAAGCGGATGCAGTAGGTATGGTTCTCCCCTTCCACAATCTCGGCCTCGTGGCTCTTGCCTGATGGACTGGTCACCTGTGCAGTCATGTCCTGGATGCTAATTTCTGCAGGGAGGGGGACAGCCTGGTGAGCAGGGGTCCTGGGCCCCACCCCCTCTGCTTGGGACCACCTGGGCCTGGCTCCCTACAGGTCCTACCAGGGATCTTCAGGCTGAGGTCGCAGTGACTGCCCACGTTGGCCACTGAAGGGGCTCGTCTCCGGCGTGTGATGCTCTCCTTCACCCGGCCCTCTCCCGTTACCTTTACGGAAAAGGGGCTGCCTGCAGGAAGAGAGCACAGCTCGCGTGTCACAGGTTACATCTCTGCGGGAAGGCTCTGGTGTGCGGCATGGGCCGGGGTGGGGCACGGAGGCTCAGTCACGGGGGCTGTGCGTGGGTGCTGCACTCACCAGGCACATGCTGGTCAGCGAACTTGATGTTGATGATGTAGTTGCCAGGCTCTGTGGGGCAGTATGTGACCCTGCATGTGCCGTCCTCTAGGTCCTCTGTGTTGATGTCCACCTTGCTAGGGCCCTCAATGGACAAGCTCAGCCCGCCGTAGCCTGTGGAAGGCATGCCGCTGAGCCGGGGGGGCCAAGCCCCGGGCTCCTGCCCCAGCTGGTGAGCCGCCACCACCTACCGGCATCACGAGTGTCGATGATGAACTCTGCAGGCTCAAAGGTGCGGCCTTCATGGAGGCCCTCGCCTGAGACCCGCACGCGGCTGGCATCCCCGATCTCTGACTGGCTGATCACCACGGGGATAGGGCTGCTCGCCACATGCTGGCCGTTTTTCTTCACGTGCACCAGGTGCTCCCCTGTCTCCTTGGGCACGAACGAGATCCCTGGGCGCAGGGCGGGGCTGTCAGCTGGGGAAGGGCACGCCCTCCCCTCACAGCCTCCCTCCACTCCAGAAGACCCGCCCCTCCACCTCTTACCAACGTGGCCGTTGCGCAGTCGCTTCAGCAGGCAGGGCTCCTCCCGGCCGGATGGGGGCACCACCGTGGCGGTCAGCAGGCTGAGGTCCGTCTCCGAGATGTTGATGGGGATGTCAGCAGCAGAGCCCACCTTCAGGTGGGACATGCGCATCGAGTCGTCACCTGACAGGGGACAGTCACTGTCATGCCCAGGTGCGAGGGAGACTGTGCCCACCTTGCCACCTGCCCACCTTTGTCCCTGCTCCCAGGGTCACCCACCTGTGACCCTGGCGGTGAAGGGGCTGCCTGGGATGTGCTGTTCATTGTACTTGACCAGGATGCTGTAATCGCCTGGCAGCACAGGCAGGTAGGAGACGCTGCAGGTCCCATCTTGGTTGTCTGTGCAGCTGATTTCTGCTTTGGATGGGCCCTCAATGGCCAGGGACAAGCCCCCTAGAGAGAGTCGTGGGTGAAGATGAGAACGGCGCGGACCGCTGGGAGAGAAGAGCCCCAGCAGGCCGGCAGGGGCCAGGCAGCAGGGTGGGGAGCCCCAACTCGCAGAGCATCCCCCTTGTGCCCAGCTCGCCACTAGATGAGGGTGGGGGTCCCTCCACACACAAGCAGGTTAAGAGCAGAGCTGCTGCTCACCCTCTCCCGCGTCCTTGGTGTTCACGGTGAAGACGGCAGGCTTGTTCACCACTCCGTGAGTGAGGCCAGGCCCGTAGGCCGTGACGTGGCCACAGTTGACGTAATCCACATAGAACTGCAGGGGGCTTCCTGAGGCAGGAAAAGGGGCCATGGGGAATGGGGTCTAGGCGTCACCTCTCCAGGCCCCCCGTCCCCTCGCGAGGCGGGGCCAGCGGGCCAGAGGCACACCTGGGATGTGCATGTCATCGTAGCGGATGTCCATCTCGTGCAAGCCAGCTTCGCTGGGCGCGTAGCGAACAGTCACGGTGCCATCCTTGTTGTCGGTGATGGCTGGCTGTGCCACCTTGCCTGAGGGCATCCTCACCTCCCCTGCGGGGTGGTGCGGCCAGGGTCAGGGCTCCTGCTGGCAAAGCCTGGCCCCTGTGACTCCCAAGCTCCCTCCTGCTCCCACTCACCTGTGATCTCGCCTTTCTTGATGGTGAAGGGGATGACAAGGTCGAAGGGCCTCAGGCTGGTGACGTCCAACCCATTGACACCCATCAGGGGTCTCTCCGGGGCCTACAGTGGAGACAGAGGGCCCAAGTGAGGGATCGCAGGAGGAGAGGAAGTCCCCAGGGATCTGGGGGTCCCTCCTTAGGCACAGCAGGATGGGGCCTCACAGGACACCCCGTTGGCCAGCCCCCAAGCGTCCCCTCAGGCCAGGAGAGCCTGAATGAGGCAGATGAGGCCGTACCCAGGTCTGCTGGCCTCCCTGGGCATACGTGTATGGTGGGGCCAGTTGCTGAGCCCGAAGTGGGGGTTGCACCGTGGGCTGGTCCCCGGCTAGAGCCTGTGGAGTAACATAAGAGGGAGAGAGTGGTGTCACAGAGGGCAAGGACAGGGCCAGCTCCATCGGAACAGACCCCTCAACCCTGGCCCCTCCTGACCGTCACTTGGAAAGGACTGTTGGGCACGTGCTCGCCACCAAAGCGCACGCAGATGACGTATTTGCCCGGCTGGGGAGCTGTGTAGAAGATGTCAAAGGTGCCGTCCTCGTTCTCGACCACGTCCACGTCCGCCTCCGAGCCGTCGGGTGTGCACACGGTGCAGGTCACCTTGCCTTTGCCTGCCGCCTTGGCGTCAACCGTGATCACCGTCTCCTCCCCAATCTGGATGGTGGGGCCAATGCCAGCACCTGGTGGGGCAGGGCGGGTCCCCAAAGGGGGGGCCAGCGTGTGAGCACGGCACCAGAGCTGTTCCCATCGGCCTGCCACCCGCCTGGGCCTCTCATTGCCACCAAGCGCAGCCGCCCCGGCCCCGCCCCCACCCCCCCAAAGCTGGGACGGTGAGTGGTTTCTCAGAAGGCAGGAAAAGGTTCCCCAGAGCCGCCTCAAGCCAGGGAGTCCTGTCTTGGGGATAGCCCTATGTGGGAAAGGCCCGATGGGTGGCACACAGGTGTCTGGGAGAAAGGAAGGGGCCCAGAGGCCCGAGAGGCCACCACTGCCGTCAGGACACGAGCGTTTGCCGCCACCTCCCCCACCAACTCAGCCTTGACCAGTGCCGTGGACCAACACCAGCGCCCTGGCTGGGTCCGCAGCCGCCTTCTTCCCTGCAGCCTGGCCCTGGGCCCCAGCGCGGTGTGCGGGTGCGGTGCGGCAGGGTCCTGCGGCAGCGTGGAGGTGGGGGCGTGACACTGGCCTCCCGCCCCCCAGGCCTGAAGGTGAAGTGGAGTTTCCTGACGACTGAGAACACGCGCTCGACCGCAGGCTGGAGGGGAGGGGCGGCCGGGCGCCGGGCAGGCGGGGAGCCGGGAGCAGGGAGCGGGGAGAAGCGGGGGTGAGCGCCCAAGCAGCACGGCACAGCAGGCAGCGGCAGCACCCAGGGGAGACGGGGACGGGAGGCCCAAGCCACAGCCACCACTGCTAGCAGCCTCAAGGGCCCCAGAGTGCCCGAGGAAAGGGGAGGGACAGTGACGTTATGGTCTGAGCTCTGCCGTGAAGGCTCAGGGGGCTGTGGCTGCAAGGCCTGGCGGTGAGGGCGCTTCCTATGGGGAAGCAGCGGAGAGCACCAGACCTGCTCGAGGGCCTTTGGAGGGGCACCCCTGTCCAAGGGCTCCTGCCGTGCTAGGCTCTCTCCAGCTCCAGACTGGGCCACCTGCTGCCCACCCTGTCACCCACCCCACTCTCAGCTGGCGATCTGGCCCGCCACCCAGCTCACGGCTTGGGCCTTGCCTTCCCGGTCCGTCCAGCTGCTCCCCCTGCCCGCGTGGTCCATCGGCAGGTCTCGGCCTCCCCGACCTCACACTACGCTAACCAAGTTGGCTGTCCGCTTAAGCCACATCACCACCAGCCTGGCCCAAGCCATCGCTATGACCAATCCGAAGGTGACTTCAGCTCCCCTGCCGGGCTCTCTGCCTCCATTCTGCACACACTGGCCACATAAACTGTGACCACTCTTCTGGCCGAGTCTTGGCCCTGCTCCCCTGCCCTAGGCACGCATGCCTGTCTTTGGAGATCCTGGAGCCTGTCCTTCCGAGCCACTGGACCCCTGTCCCGAGATCCTCATCACCCTCTAAATCTTGTCCTGGCCACCTCACCCAAGCTCCAGGGTAACTGTCACCCCTTACTGGTGTCCCTGGCATCCCTGGCTGGGGCTAGAGCTCCCCTCCCATGCCCAAGCAGGAGAGCCTTCATGCCTGGTTGGGCACTATGCGAATAACGTCACTGCTGAGGGTGCGGGGTAGAGGGCAGGAGGCAGGGAGGGCGGGCAGGCCGCCGAGTGCACTTTGGGGCTCTGAGGCTGGGCTGGGCCCTGCCATGCTACCCGCCCAAGCAGGCGACGCCGCTGCTACTGCACTACCAGCCCGCCCCGCCCACTCATGCAGTCTGTACCTCCCCCCACCGGGGACACGGAGGCCCCCGGGAGATGGGGCTGGAAGTCTGTGGATCTTGCCAGGGCTGGGGACTCCCACTGCTAAGGGGAGACCCCTTGTCCCCTCAGCCCACGCAGGAGCCCTTGCCACGGAAGGACGAAGTGAGAAGAAGGCAGGGCCTGCTGCCCGCCCCCGGGGCTTCCCCAGGGAGCCAAGATCCCCAGACCCCAGAGGCCCCCGGTGGGGTGCTTCTCAGGACGCACCTCACCCCAAAGCTCTCAGCTGCAACCCGACATCTCGGATGGGGAAACGGAGGCCCAGCGAGAGGGAGGGCCGGAGCACTCATGCTCCGCTCTGGAGGCCGCCCTGGGCACTAACCCTCCAGCCCCCCCCGTCCCTGCCGAGAGCTGCAGCTGGAACTGCCCCGGGAGCCAGCCCGGGAGAGGAAAAGGAAGCTGCCCTCTGGGCAGGAGGGGCATCGGGAATGGCCCCAGCAAGCAGCTTACCTAGCCCGTGACCTCCGATTGACACTGAGGTGAGAGGGCAGAGAGCAAGGAGAAAGGTCAGGTGAGTCACTCAAGGGGGCGGCCCCCACTCCCACACGCCGCCCCAAGCAGCGAGCCCTGGCACACAGGCACACCCAAGCCCCGTGCTGAGCGCCGCGGCCGCCAGCGGGCTGGCTCACCTGTCACAGTGCACTTGCTGGCGTCCCCGGTGGGCACGGCCCGGACACGGTATGGGGAGAAGGGGATCTCGTCACCGCCATACTTGATCAGGATGGTGTAGCGGCCCGTCACGTCGGGCACATAGGCCACGGTGTACGTGCCGTCATGGTTGTCTTGGATGTGCGTCTTCTTGGGCTTGCCCTCAGGGTCCTGCGTGGTGGAGTGCAGGGGGAGGGGTGGTCAGCTTGAGGGCAACCAGGCCCCGGGGCGCCTCAGATCCACTCGGAGGAGCAGAAACCAAGGGGCAGCCTCCGAGTCCTTTGACTGCCATGGCTCAACAGGGCTGCCCGCACCCGGAGTTGTCCGTCCTTTACTCAGCCACGGCCGGGATCCAGAAGGCAAGTCCCAAATCCCAGATGCACCCCTGCGAGACAGGTGGGAGCCGGGGAGCCTGGGGCCCACCCTGCTGTATGGCCATGACCGCCTCTTGGCTCCCGCCCTCTGACCCAGGGGCCTGCTCAAGCACTAGCAGGAGCTCCCCTGGAAGATCTCGAGGTTCTAGCCTTATACCTGACCCGTGAGAAGAACACTACTGGTGGGCCAGATGAGGCACCCAAGGCTTGGGTCACGTGCACGGAGTGGCCTGTGCCCACCACCACCACCCTAGAGGCAGGGGATCTGGCCTCACTGGCCCAGCTCCCAAGGGAGACCACAGCCCCGGACTGGTCCCCTCATCCCGGTCGCGTGCCCTGTGCTGTGCACTGCACTGGCCTAGGTCCCTCCCGTCCCCTGCCTTCTCTGTGGCCAAAGCTGCAAGCTGGCCGAGCCAGGTGGCCGCCCAGGCAGCCAGCTCACCGTGATCTGGACGGCTAGCAGGCCCTCTCCCGCGTCCTTCGCATCAATGGTGAACTCCACAGGCAGGCTGGCGGGCACACCAGTAGTATTGAGCCCAGGGCCACTGGCCTTCACCTTGCTGGCATCATGCGTAGGCAGCACTTTGACCTTGAAGGGGCTGTTGGGCCAGGGTGTTACGTGAATGGTCAGGATAAATCGGTGCTCGGCCCGGGCCCCTTCCCACAGGCAGCAAGCCCCGCCTCTCACCTGCGGGGAACCTCTTCCTCCCCGTACAGCACCGAGATGCTGTAGGGCCCCTCCCGGCTGGGCACGTAGTTTACGGTCTGGGTGCCATCAGCATTGTCCACGACGTCCACAGGCTCCACCAGGCCTGGTCCCAGTCCCAGAGAGAGACTCAGCCAGTTTCCTGGGACCCCTGGCCCCACCACACTGGACCACCGAAGCTTTGGCTGGACGGGCCCTCTGCTCCCACCCCAGGCCTCGACCTTGCTTTGCCCTCACCTGCCCTTCCCAGGGAATGGTCCTGAGCTGCTGTGACACTAGATACTAGTCTGGGGGCCACCTTGGAACCTTGCCCCCCCTCCCTCCTGCCACATCTGCTCAGTGGCCGAGTCCTGTTTCCTGGTGGTCCTCTGTCCCTGGGCACTGGCTCCATGGCCACCCACTCCCGGTCACTCAAATGCTCACCTTTGGGCCCCTGCACCTTGACTTGCAGCGGGGCCACACCAGCCTTGCTTGTGTCTACCTGGAAGGACTGAGGGAGGTTGGCGCGGACCATGCCAGGGCTCAGGCCAGGCCCAGAGCACTTGACCTTGGATGCATCTGTCACGTCATGCACAGGGACCTTGAAAGGACTGCCTGTGGAGCGGAGAAGGGTGACCGCTGTGTGCGAGAGCCAGGGGCCGGCACACGGTCCCAAGCCAGCCCTAGCTACCCCGCCTCCTCACCTGGTACTTGGTGGCCCCCGTAGGTGACGTTAAGGCTGTAGGTGCCCGCCTCGTATGGGACGTATTCGACCGAACAGCTGCCGTCCTTGTTATCCATGCAGGACATCTTGGCCTCCGAGGGGCCCTCCACAGCCAGGCCCAGGCCCCCAGTGCCGGCTCCCCTAGTCCAGATGGACAGCCCGTTATCTCCTGCGACTGCAAGGCCCATCACAGCCCCTGCCTCCCAGGCACCCGCTCACCTCGTCTCTACGGTAAACTTGTTGGGCTTGTTGGTGGTCCCGCTCTGGATCCCTGGCCCGTGGACACGCACTCGGGAAGGGTCACAGCCCTCAGTCACAGGCACCTGGAATGGGCTGCTTGGCACGGGGCTGCCGTCATAGGTCACGTCCACAGAGTGGAGTCCTAGAGGAGGGCGGGCCAGGTCAGGGGCAGCCGAGGCTGCCCCGTCTCTCAAGCCCCGTGCCCTGGGAGCCCAGAGCCCCAGTGCCTACCATCCTCATATGGCGTGTACTCCACTAGGTATGTGCCATCACCGCGGTCCCGCACGTAGGTCTCAGTCAGGCTGCCCGAGGGGTTGGCCACGCGAGCCTTAACGTGTGGCCCTCCGGTCTGGGTCAGAGCCCGGGCGTCCACGCTGAACTCCGTAGTGGCCTCTCGGAAGACACCTGCAGGGGCAGGCACGGCGGGGAGGCATGGGGCTCCAGCGGCCCTAGCGGCACTGGGGTCCCTCTGCCCCCATGCCCCATGGTGAGGCTTCACCTTGGCCCTCGACCCCAGGCCCATAGCACTGGATGCCTGCGGTATCCACGGCGGGCTCCACCTGCAGCTTGCTGGGGAAGTTGGGCACAGGCTGGCCACCGTACTTGATGGTGACGGTGTAGGCCCCAGGGCAGAGTGGAATGTAGGTGATGGTGTGTGTGCCATCGCCGTGGTCCTGGATGTGCACCTCAGCTGGCAGCCCCGCCTCTGAGCGGATCTCGATGGTCAGCTCCGCACTGCCTGCACTCGAGCAGTCTACGTGGAACTGGCCCGCCTCCCCAGCCGTGGCTCGCTCCAGTCCGGGGCCCGAGCACTTGACTTTGGATGCATCGAAGCAGGGAACCACGTGGGCCTTGAACGGAGAGCCGGGGATGTGGGTATCGGCGAAGAGGATGTTGATGTTGTAGTCCCCGGGTTCGGTGGGCATGTAGGACACGGAGCACGTGCCATCTCCATTGTCTAGGCACTCGAGCTGGGCCTCACAGGGGCCCTCCACAGTCAGGCCCAGGCCACCCACGCCGGCACCCTTGGTGTCGATGGTGAAGCGGGCAGGGGAACCTGCACTGCCCCCCTGCAGCCCGGGCCCAAACGCCTTCACCTACGGCAAGAGGGGCGGGTCAGGAGCCCAACCTGCGTCCCCTCCCTGACCCCCGGCCCAACCGCCCATCTCCCTTCTCGTGTTCTGGCTACCCTCTCCCATCAGCTAGGAGACCGGCTGGGCCCATGCAGGGCCATGGGTCATGAGGACAGAAATGAGAAACAGGGAGGGTGAGCTTGGAAAAGAGGAGGTGGCCCCCCACTACCCAGTTACCTTGCTAGGTTTGGTGGGGGGCAGGGCTTCCAGAGGAAAGGGGCTGCCGGGCACAGGCACACCGTCGTAAGTCACCTCGACCTCATAGGGCCCCTCCTCTCGGGGCACAAAGCGCACCACACTGTTGTCAGCACCCAGGCCCGGCTCCACCTTGCAGGGCACTGCTGTGCCCGAGGGGCCCGTGATCTTGGACGCCACTTTGCCTTGGCCACCAGCACCCTTCGATTTGACTGTGAACTCCTGGTCCTTGCCGACGTCCACTTCTGTTGAGATGACAGAACGAGGGAGAGAACTATGACATCCAGCCAAGGCAGCCCCTGGGGCAGCCTCAGTGACTGTGACGGAGTCCTGGCTACTTACTCTCTCCCAGGCCAGACACCTTGATCTTGCTGAGGTCTAGGCTTGGAGACACCCCCACTGAAAAGGGGCTCTTGGGAATGGGATCCCCTCCGTAAGTGACATTGATGCCCACTGGACCCTGGAAAGGGCACAGAAAGGCACAGCCATGAGTTAAGACCTTGGTCTCCCTGGCCCATATCTTCCCCACTTAGGCACAGAGGATGAAGGGTGAGAGAAACACGGGCTTCGCTCCCCTGCCCCCAGCCTTCCATTCCATGCTGGCTCTGTCCCAGATGGGAATCAAGAGTAGGTGGGAAGCCCTCCAGAGCAGCCCACCCAGCCCAGCACTCGAGGAAGCCCACGCTCTTGGTAGCCGTAGCTGAGGAGTGCGTGGAAGTACCTGCTGCACGGGAGTGTACTTGACCGTATAGGTGTTGTCATGGTGGTCGATGATGTCCACATCACGCACTGCGTCCCCCTTGGCCAGCCCTGAGAACTGGACGTCCAGCTTGCCTTTGCCAGCAGCTTTGGCATTGACCGTGAAGTGGGTGGGTTTGCCAAGCTCAACACCTGAGGCAACACGGTGGCCATGTAAGGGGACCTCACCCCTTGCCTCCTCGTGGCCCCCCGACTACCCCAACCGGGTGCTGCCCATACTCACCAGTGCGACTGAGGCCAGGGCCCTCGGCCTTCACCTTGCTGGCATCATGGGAGGGCTCCACTTTGACTCGGATGGGACTGGTGGGTGTGGCCTGCAGGGGGGTGGGAGGAGTGTGGGTCAGGGCACAGCCATGCCCCGAGGTGCAGCACTGTTAGGGGCTGGGAGCCGCAGCACCCACCTGGTCAGCAAAGAGGACCATGATGGTGTAGCTCCCGGCTCCGCGGGGCGTGTACTTCACTGTGAAGGTGTCATTGTCATTACGGATAATGTCAAAGTCAATGTCGGCCTCAGTGGGGCCCACCACACCAGGGGCACACTTGATGCCGATGCTCACATCACCTGTGGTGGGGGGTGGGAGCAGAGGCTGGCATCACACTCGGACTGCTCACCTGCTTGCCCTCCCACTCCGGGCAGGGCCTTACCCTGGCCAGCCTCGGTGCAATCCACGGTGAAGTAAGTTGGCTCATGAGCCTTGAGCCCAGTCTTGGCCACTCCCGGGCCATATACCTTGACCTTGTTTGGGTGGCTCCCGGCTCCCACATTTACCTACAGGGCACAGTGGCAAGTGCGAGGGCATGAGGAGCCTGGAGAAGAGGCTTTTCTCCTCACGGCCAACAAGCACACAAAACGGTAAGCAGTTTGGTGGTTCCTCAAGTGATTACACAGAACGTGACCGTCGGGCACAGCTGCTCTACACCGACGTACAGACGTGTTGGGACAGGGGCGCTCGCACACCCCCACAAACGCGTGTCCTCGAACGTTCACAGGGCGTCATTCACAGCAAAACACCCACGCAGTCCACCCACACTGTAGTATTATCATTCTAGCCACAAGCGGCAGGAAGTTCTGCCTCGAGCTGCAGCCTGGGTGACCCACGATGACAGTGACCAGCTACAAAAGGCCACCTATGGATGCATGCGTCCACAGCAACCGCCCCGGACAGGCAAACCCGCACAGCCAGCGCGCAGATCAGTGCTTGCTTCGGGCTTGGGGATGGCGCGTTGGAGGGCAGAGGACTTTCTTGCTCAGATGATGCAAATGTCCTAACTTTCCGCTGCGATCATCGCTGTCTACCTCCCAATGTTCTCAAAAGCACCAAGCCGTACATTTGACATGGGGGAGCTGTATGGTGTGAATTCTGGCCATCAGAGCTGGGCCAGGCACAAAGCCGGCAGCCAAGGGAGACGGGCTATAGGGATGCTCACCCGGAAGGGGCTGTTGGGGATGCTGACGCCGCCCCAGGACACCATGGCCGTGTGCTTCACGGGCTTCCTGGGCACGTAAGAGCAGCTGTAAGTGCCATTGCCGTTGTCCTTGACTGTTGCCTCCACGGGGCATCCCTCATTGTCCTGGAAAGCAGGTAGGAATGGGCAGCCCGCCGGTTGGCACCCAGGCCTGGGCACCCGCCCACCCCACCTCACCACTCCCAACACAGATGGGCACCCCACCTGGACTTGGACCCGGAGCGCGCCCTTCCCACCATGCTTAGCGTCCACCGTGAACTCGGCCAGCTTGTTGACAGCCACACCCGTCTTCTCCAGTCCAGGCCCACGTGCCTTTACCTGATGAGAGACACCGCCCGATCTCAGGGGACCAAGTGCAGGCCCCCAAAGACCCAGAGCAGCAGGAACACACCGTTGGGGATACCAGCCCATGCCTTTTACCCTGTCTGGGTGGAAGTCCTGGGGTGCCTCACGGATGTCAGCCATGAAGGGGCTGAGGCGGATGTCTTCACTATTGCATAGGACGTGCACAGCGTACTCGCCAGCCTCCTGGGGCCAGTAGCGCACATCACAGGAACCGTCACCCTTGTCGTCACATTCAATCTTGGCCTGTGATGGGCCCTCCACCGAGAAGCCTGACAACAGCCACCAGTCCCATCAGCGCCCCAGAGCCTCAGTGCTGTGGCCTCGTTACCCTCTGTCCCCAGCCTCCAACTCACCCAAGGTGCCGACGTCGTCCCCAATGGCCTCCACCACGAAGTCTGCTGACTTGCCAACGACGCCACCTTCTAGCCCGGGGCCCCAGGCTCGCACCTTCTGATTGCCACACTCCGTGCCCACCTTCACCTCAAAGGGACTGTGAAAAGAGCCACACACAGGAGTGCTAAGGGCCCAGCAGGGGGAGAAGACTGCTGCCTGGGCTCTGAGGGCTCTGCCCAGGGCCTCACCTGCGCCCGATGTTCTGGCCACCCCACGTGATGGTGACAGTGTACGTGCCGGGGACCATAGGGTAATACTCGAAGCCATAGACACCGTCCCCCAGGTCCTTCTGCTTCACACGCTCCTCGCCCTCTGCCCAAGACAAGGGAGGGCCTCAGACTTGCCCAGCAGCCGTCCCAGGGCCACTGCCACCTGTCCCAGCTGCAGCCCAACTTACTGGGACCCTTCACAGTGACCTTCAGCTCCCCACTGCCAGCACCCTTCGTGTACACCTTGAAGTCCGCCGTCTCTTTCACCCGCACCCCCTTGGGCTGGAGACCACGGCCAACAGCACGGCAGGCACCTGGGTTACAGGCTGTGGGGACAGGGCCAGCTAAGTCATCGGGAGCTGGCCCTGGGGGACCCCACCCTTTCCTCCCACAGGGCTGGGCCATCAGAATCAGGGCATCCCTCCGAACGTGGTCCCCCCAGGACAGTGAAGAACTGTGACCCCAGTATCTGTAGGCCACTCCACGCCAGCTGTGGGCCCCCCGCCCAGCCCGTCCCCTCCCAGAGGAAGACAGATCCAAGTACCGTGGCCCCTGGGGGCAGAGCAGAGAGCAGCAGAGTTCTAAACAGCTGGAGCGGGCTCTTCCGAAGGTGAGAGCGTGGAGCAGAGAGACGGAGGAGGGCGAGAGAAGAGGAGGAAGGGCCCGAGCAGGGGACGAGAGAGAGCCCAGACAGTGGAAGCACAGAGGCCCAGGCCAGGGGCGGGAGCGCGGCGCCCCCTAGCTGCCCCCCTCCCGAGGGAGGCCCAGTCTACAGCGCCCCCGCCTGGGGGCAGCTGGGACCGGCCTACCTTGGCCGACAGTGACAGTGTAGGGGCTGCGAGGGATGGGCACGCCAGCGAAGGTGACGTGCACCGTGTGGACCCCCTCCATGGTGGGCTGGTAGCTGCAGCGGTACATGCTGTCACCCCGGGCCTCCAGCTGAGGCTCCACAGCGCCTTTCTGTCCCGTAGGGTCCTGGATCACGACCTCCACCTCCCCCGTGCCGGCTCCTGCCACAAGGGACCGCAGCTCAGCTCCCTACCTGGTCCTGGCCCCTCCGCGCTCTCCTCCCGGACGGGCCAGCCCAGCAACGGCCTCCTCACCTGCCGTGAAGATCTCAAAGTAAGTGGTCTTGTTGGCGATGTTGCCACTGGGCTCCAGGCCAGGGCCCTGGGCGGTCACTTTGCTCGCATCACCCTGGGACTTGTCCACGTACACCTCGAAGGGACTCTTGGCGATATGCTGGCCAGCAAAGAGCACGGTGACCTGTCCCCAGGAGGAGCAGACGGTGAGGGCAGGGTCAGGGCTTTCGAACCACCGCCTCCCCTGGCAGCCTCCCCCTGGGCTGAGGGCTTACCTTGTGAGTCCCAGTCACCTCGGGGACGTACCACACAGAGAAGGTACGGTTCTTGTCATTATTGGCCGTCACCTTTGCCTGTGGCAGGAAGGAGCACATGAGTCCCTGCCCCGAGCAGAGGCCCCACCCCATGCTGCCACCCTAACCCTACCTCTTCCTGGTGGCCTGCTGGGTCTTCCACGTACACCAGCACCTCCCCCTGGCCGGCGCTTCTGGTCTCCACGGTGAACTCTGCGCGCTTCTTCACCATGTTGCCCGTGGGCTCGATGCCTGCCAGGCAGGCGCTGGCAGCTCGGAGTCGGCTCGCAGGGCCGTCTCCTCGCCCCAGCGCACCGCACCCCCTCAGGCCAGCGCTCCTCCCTGCCGTCACCCCATCGGGAGTGCTCTGAACTGGGTGATCTGATTCTGAGTGAACCCTGGCCCAGCACGCACAGCCTAGTCTTATGCCCAGCTGCATTCTTGCTGTGGGACAGGCCTAGGTCTGTTTTTTGGAACTCTTGCTTGGGTCTGCCACGGCCCTAGCTCCCATTCCACACCCTGGCTGGGTTTTGTTGATAGTCCCGTGGCTGGGTCGTCCCTCCCTGACTTCACTCCACCTTGCGCTCGGCACTTCTAGCCCAGTGGCCAGTTTTGGCCAGTCCAGACCCATTGGCTGGACGCTGACGGGGCATTTGATAACCTGGCCCCCGCGTGACCGAAGAGCTCCCAAGACCTCCAAGTCCCGCAGGGGTGAGGTCAGCTCCCAGGGCATCCCCAGCCCGATGGCTCACCTGGCCCGTAGGCTCGGGCTTTCTTGGGGTTCAGTTTGGGCCGCAGGGGGGCTCCTGGCTTCAGCTTGGCCTTGGGGAACTGGGACAGGTAGGTCATGACAGAGTGCTCGTCCACATTGGGATCCACGATTTCCTCGGGTGTGATCACCTATCAAAGACGGCAGACAAGAGCCACATGACCTCCAAGCCATGCAACACCAGTCTCCACGGGCACCACAGGGCCCCAGAGGGCTCCAGGCAGCCTGGCAGGGGCTACCTGAGGGATGCCCAGCCAGTCATCAGCCTGCTGCATAGCCTCCCTTGCGTTGTTCACAGGCTTGCTGGCGTCCCACGAGTCCCAGTCAGGACACAGGCCTGCGGCACAAGGAAGGCTGTGAGATGGGGGGGAGGCACCCACGGGCCCCCCTAGCAGGCGGTCTCCCCCTCCCCCCTCACCTGGGGCACAGCTATCCACAAGGGCGCCCAGGGCCCTGCCGCTCTGCCAGTCCCGGCTGAAGTTGGTGATGGGCAGCTGTGGCAGCTTATTCTGAATCCAGCCCAGGAGCCGCTGCTTCGGCGTCTGCTTCTTGGCTTCCTCGTCCTCCTCTTCATCCCACATGGGCATGGAGATGGAGTAGTGCAGGATCAGGGTCCAGATGAGGCCCAAGATCAGCTTCAGGTTCCCGTCCACGATAGCCTTGCTGTCTGTGAGGAGAACGAATGGCAGCGCTGAGCGGGCAGGGAGCCGGCCGCGGGCATCCCCACTCGCCCAAACGCACAGGCTGTTGGGCCACTCGCAGGCGGCACAGAGCGTGGCAGCAGGAGGTCCCCAGGGAGGAGGGAGAGGCTCCCCGAGGGGGTGGCCTGGGAGTCCTGCCCAATCTGCTCAGGGTCTCTGGGGGGAGCAAGGGAGATGAAGGAGACTTCTGGGGAGGGGGGGAGACCCCCCCCACTGACATGTGGTGACAGCGGTGTTGCTGGAGGCCCTTGGGACAGGGGGGCCTGGAGGAAGGACCAACAACAGACCCAGGCTGCAGACAGGGCCCGGGGAGGCCTCTGGAGGATCCCCCTTCCCCTAAGGTGCTTCGCAGCGGCCCATCTCCAGAGAAGCAGGCAGGAGCAGCAGCGTGAACCTGGAACCTTGCAAGTGCAGAGAGGAGACCCCCGACCTGACCCCGGTGGGGCGGGGGGGGGGGGGGGGGGCACGGGGCCGTGGAAGAGGAAGGCTGCCCTCGGGGCAGTTGGGAAAGAAAACTGTTGCCTCAGGCTTTGGTGGGTGGGTAGAGGGCCACAGCAGGCAGGGGAAGTAGAGGCGTTGGGCAAGGACCCTTCGAGTGGAGGATGTGAGCCCCACCCCCACTTCCTCAGTTCGCCTCCACCTCCCATAGACCCTAACCCAGAGTAAGCCTGGGGAGGGCAGGGCTGAGGACAAAGGAACCCACGGCTGGGCCCCATGACACCCAGGGTTATGGTCAGGGCACATTCCAGGGACCCCCTGGCCCAGCCCCAGGAGGAGAAAGGCAGAACTGATGAGCCTGGGTGGGGTACTCAGGGCCCCAGCTTGGGTGGCAGCTGGGGTGGCAGAAGCCATGGGTGGGGTCCGAGTCCTGCTGCCTCAGCAGAGCTCGCCCGCCACGGCCTGCCCTCCTCACCACCTAGCGGGGCACTGGGCCCCAGGCGGGTGGCGGCCAAGCTCACCACAGGGGAAGTGGTTAGGGCGGGCACCTAGCCCCCTGTCACCATGGCAACCTCTCTAGGCTCTGGGCCCCACCCAAGGCACTTCTGGGTCTCAGCTTCCTAAGGGTGGGGCCCTGAAAGGGGGAGGGCTTTCCGAGGGACACGAGTCCTGCACCCCCAAAAACATCAAGAGAAAACACTTGTCTGATGAGTCAGCTTGAGGGTGGAAGGAAGGGGACGGACACCACCGAAAGCGTCAGTGGTGGGCAGCCTCCGAACCCGGCAGGCAGGACCTCGAGCACCGGCTGCGCTGCTCACAGCAGCCTCCCTGCTCCCAGACTGAGGTCGGTCCCGGGTTTGCCACTACTGCCTCTACTGCCTCAAGTATGGCCCCAAAGAGTAGGCGGGGCTGGTGGAGAAGGGGCTTCAGGCTAGGGGTGACTGGAAGTTTCAGAGAAGACCAAGAGCACAGGACCAGCCAGAGCTTCCTAGTAGCGCCCCCCATCCCGTCCAGACTCCTGAGGGAACGTGGGACACAGAAGGCCAGGCGCATCAGCTTTAGTGGGTTGGGCTGGGCCCTCCCCCTGGTCCATAGGAGGCCAACCTAAACCCTCCTCATCCCCCTCACCAAAGAGGGAGGGCAGACAACCGGGGCCCACGGTTGGGAGACAGCATGGCCCCGCCCCATCCCACCCCGTTTCCCCAGCCCCGGGGCTAGCCTGCCCCCTCCCTCCCCTAATCACTGCTGCTTTCCAACATTTTTTTGCCTTATATGGCAAAGCTCTGGGAACTAGGCCTGCTCCAGCCAGCTCACTAGAGGAGAAGAAGGGAGGAGGGAGGAGGAGACCCCCCCCCCCCAGACAGCTGGGGTGTGGCCTGCCTCCCCACATCCGGTTGCCCCCCCCACCCAAGACTCAGAGATGACTCAGCTTGGCTAGACTGAGGCTGGGACTGAGGGGTGGGCCTCAGCCCCGACTGGCATTCCAGAGAAAGAGGTGGGGCCCTGGAGACCTGCCCGCTGAGTGGCTGGGGGCACCTGAATCCTGTGTCCCTCAGACTCTCTGGCTCAACAAGGCTCAAGACCTTAAGGACAACTGGAAGAACGGTAAAGAAAAGAAAGCTCTCCTCCTTCCGCCCTGGAGTCACCAGTTCTGGTGCAAGTCCCTGAATGGCCCCCACCCTGAGAAGACCCCAGGATGTCGCAGAAGGTCCAGTCAATGCAGCCTCACCAGCCCAGTGACACGACCCTGGGTTGGCCACGAGCCCAATGCATGCTGGAGTACCTCCCAAGAAGCTCGTGTGCTCTAGATGCGGAAAAGCAAGTCCTAAGTGGAAGCAAGAGTTTGGCCCAAGCTCAATGGTGACTTGGTGTTTGAGTGGACTACAAACCAGTTCCCTTCAGCGCCCTTTTGCTAGCTCTGGTCCTCTCTGGCCCCAAGTTTCCCGAGGGGAGATCTAAACTGGGGGGTTGGAGCCATCTGCAATGTTAGGACTCATCTCCCAGAGCCAAAAAAAGCCAAGCGCCCTAGACAATGGGACTCACAAGCTCCAACACCCTGTGTGAGAACCACAGGAGCGCCTGAAGGTTAGAGGGCCCTTCCCAGACTGCTGAAGAGAGTGGGGGCTGGAGAGCTCGGGACTCCCCCTCCTCAGGGATGGGGCACCGGGCGCAGGGCCAAAGCCCTACGGCCAGTGCCCGCCTTCCGCAGGCCCTCTCCCACCGCGGGTGCAGTGGCGGGGGCGCGGCCTGCGGAGGATGTGAGCTCAGCCTGGGCGCGGGCCAGCCAGGGTACGGCGGGCGGGGGCGCGTAGCGGTCTGCACGCCCGACCAGCCTGCCAGCGCGCCTTTGTTCTCGAGGCCTGTGTGTTGGAGCCCGGGGGCCCCGGGGGGCAGCGCCGGGGCTAGGGGGGGCTAGCTAGGAGGGGTTGGCCCAGGAGAGAAAGGAGGACGCGTGGAGCCCCCGCCCTCAACCTCGACCTTCCCGTGCCACGGGAGCGACCCGTGCCCTCACCGATAGACACAAGCTTGATGCTCTCGCGGTCCAGGAATTCGAGCGCCACGGACACGTTCTCGAGCTGCATCTGGCGGAAGGTGGGCCTCTGGTTGTGCTTGCGGTGCATCTTCTTCTGGCTGAGCACCTCCAGCAGCGCGATGAGCCGCAGCCCATCGCTCAGGTCTGTCTGCAGATTGGCGATGCGCTTGCTCACGCACTTCAGGTGCTCGTTGCACCAGCGCGTGAACGTATTCTGTTGGATCTTCTTCCACGGTGCGTCCTCTGCCAGGTCCTTCTCGGTGGCTGGCATCTCGGCGTCTCGCGTGTCAGCACCGCTGCCCGGAGCCGCGCCTGCCGCGCTCTGGCCCGCCCGGGAGTGGGAGCTACTCATTTTGAGGCGCGAGGAGCTGAGGGGCGGTGCTGAAGCCTAGGCGAGGGGACGGCCCCTTAATTAAAGTTGCAGGCACCTCCGCACGCAGAGGGTGAGGCAGACAGCGGAGATTGTGCTGCGGAGAGAACGAGCCCTTTAAATGCGGGCGGGGGGGCGGGTTCAGGGGGTGGAGCCACAGTGGGCGGGGTTGTGGGGTGGGGCTTCGGGCCGCACCCGCCCCGCCCCGCCCGTCGGAATGCCTCCTCCGGCCCCCAGTCCTGGCAGTTCGGACCCAACTCCGACACTCCGGGCTGGGTGGTTGGACCCTGAATGGGTTAAGGCGCACCCTAGTCCCCGTGGCCTTGCACCGCCACTGCAGGAAACGCTGCAGCAAGAAAAGGCTTAGCCGCGTCTGGCGTTGGACCACTTGGCCTCCGGCACGCACGCCATACAAGGGACTTTCCTCCTCCTAGGCCCCTGTGGAGGAGTGCGGGGTGTTGTTCCTGGTCACGTGGGCTCCGCCCAGTGCCCGCAGCCCCCGCCTCCTCCCCGCCCCGGACTCACGCGCCTGGGCTTCCCCCGGCCGCACCCTGGGCGGCCGACCCGGACACAGCCCGAAAGGGCCCGGTCCCAAGAGCGGGCTCGTGGAGAGGCGTGGGTCCCAGGCCAGGCGCCGCTGCGAGCGCTTTGCGCGCGTGCCCCACGCCGGGGAAGCGGCCGCCTCAGACCCTGGTGCCAGGCCTGCCTTCCCGCTCGACGCGGCCCTGGCCTGCGCACCTGCGCCTGGCCGGTCCCCACCACCTCCCTCCCTCCTCTCTCCGTCCCGTCCCGGAGGAAATGGGGCACTGGGCCAGAAGGCCGCCGGCTCTCCAGGAGCAAGCGGCCTTGCAAGGGACTGCGCGTGCCAGTAGGCACTGGCCCAGGGCCGAGGGAGGCGTGCAGATGGCGAGTGTACGCCTCACCCACCGTGCCATCCACCTGGGACGCTGGGGGTTTCCTCTCCGGTTGGAATGGGAGTGGGCCCCCAATGGCCCCAGGAGGAAGCCTGGCAGGGGGCGGGGGACAGGAGGAGCCTTCCAGACCCAGAGGGCCGGCCCAGGAGGTCCAGTAAGGCTCAGCAGGCCCTGAGTACTTGGGTTTCGGTGGGCTTCAGGACCCGTGGCACTGCAGAGGGGGCCCCCCAAGGACAGGGGTCCGGGTACCGGTGTGGGTGAGCCATGGGAAGCTGTAAGGGCAACGGCAAAGCTATTCACTCAAAATCAGCTCTGGTAAATAACTCTGGAGACGGTGAGGAGGGTGCTGTGGAGAGACAGACCAGCAAAGGCACGGAGAGGCAAGAGGCCTGTTGGGGACGCTCACTGCCACCCTCTTCAGTCAAGAGAAGTCAGCCTACCAGGGGTTCATCCCAAGTGGACTCATTCCTCCCAGTCCTATGTACCCGCCCCCCAGCAGGATGTTCCCTTCTTCATGCCTTTCGAGGAAGGCATGACTCTCCTCCTTCTACTTGCTCGTTAGATCGAATGTCAGATTAGTAGTAAGTCATCGGATAGAGAGCAGTGGGAGAGGAGGCACTGGTCAGCCAACGCGTCATGCCCAAATATGGCTCACTCTGCAGTGGGCCTGGGTGTCCGCATCACCCTGCCCTCCAGCTTACTGTCACCCCATTGCTTTTTCCACACTTGAAAAGTTCCCAAGGACAGAATTACGGTAAGAACTGATTTTCTTTTCACTAAGTGCCATCGACTGGGTCATCTGTGTTCACTCCATAATCTTCAAAGACCAGGGAAACTGAGTCAGAGTAACCGATCAGTAGTCAGCCCCAGCAGAAAAGGGGACAGAAGCTGGTTATCCTGGCTTCCAGTGCTAGGCTTTCCCTATTTGGGGGAGACAAGGTAAGTGGGTGTAGAGGATTTTTGTCCCCAGGAAACATAGTATCACCACCAGATGGCGCCCCATCCCAAAGCCCCCAGATCGGGCAGTCCTTGGAAACCAAAATCCAGCTCTTTCATATTTTCCCTTATTTGGAGTAGATTCTTTTCTTGGATGTTAGACACACCCCGCCCCCCAGCCCACCCCGGGGCCCTCAGACCCCAGGCCAGGCCCTCCTACAGGGGCGCTTCGGCTGGTGAAGAAAGCTGCAGAATGGCACGGTGGGTGAGAAGAGACCTGGTCTGGAAGGGCAAGACCAGGAGCAGCAGGCGGGGACAGTCATTTCCTGAGCTCCCACCTTGACCATGTGGCTTGGAGCACATGCAGATGGACCTGCCAGTGGACTTCACCTACTTTTCCGGGACCCAGCTGGCAAGGGAATCTGGGGATGTTGCTGCTCACATCCTGGCTGGTGGTGAACATCCAGCTGGGAGCCAACCTGGGACAGGGCCCAGCCAGGGAATCTGGCCCATAGGAGGAGCCCCTGCCTTCGGTGCCTGGCCACACCCCTGTCCCAGCCCCCACGGAGCGCGGCAGCGCCTGAACCAGCTCCCCTGTGCCCAAGGCAGCTGGTGCCAGCGAGGAAGCCACTGTTGCCTTCCCAGGGGCCATACTGGCTGTGGATTGTCCTCCCTCCAGGTGGCCACTCACTCTCAGCCCACACAATGACCTGCTGTCGGGGGCCCTTCTTCCCCAGACAATACTGCAGTGGCTAGCTCACTAAGTGGCACCCACTTAGCCTATGTCCTGCCAAACACTCAAGACACCGTCTCTCTGAGGGATCCCTATGGCCGAGGGTTCCCACAACCCTGGGCATAGATACACCTTCCCGGGTGTTCCCTAGTTTTAGGGGAGGCAGCCCCTGGGTACCGCATCCCAAGCTCAGGAATCCCAGCGGCGCCTGGCCTGGGCGCGGTTACGCGCCGGCGCCTGCGTTCTTGGCGCCTCTCCGCCCTCCTTCGTCACCCCGGTTCCCGGTCCGCAAGCTGCCCGTGACCGTCTCGCGCGGAGGCCTCACCTGCTGTCCCTGCGGGCGGCCCACGACTGCGGGGGTGGCGCCGGATTCGCCTCGGCGCCCGCGCCCGGCGCCTCGGGGTTCCGCTGGCGTCCGCTGAGCGCCGCGCGCCTCCACGCGAATGGGCCGCCGCTGCCCGCCTTCTTTTTGGCCGCACCCCCGCCCCGCGCCCGCCCCGCTCCCGCCCCGCGCCCGCCCCGCGCCCGGCCCGGCGAGAAAGCCTTAATTGGTAAAATCGCCCTGGAGCCGGCGGGGGTGGGGGGGGCGCGCCGTGAGCTCAAGCGCCTGGGCTGCCCGGCGACGCCGCCAACCCCCACCCCCGATGAGCTCAGCGCCCGGCGAGGTCTGCCTGGGGGTGGGGGTGCTCGCCTCAAGATCCCGCAGGGTCCACGGGGCCCACATCTCAGCTGAGCGGGAAGGGCCAGTCCCTCCGGGGAGCCGCCCCTCCCCCACCCCGTCGCGGGGCCCCAGCGAGTGCCCCAAGCCTGAGCTGGCCGGGCAAGTTGGGTTCTGCCCTCTGGGAGGGCGGGGGGCGGCCAGCGGGCCGGTGCAGGCGTTCACTGAGCTTCTCCCACCCGCAAGGCCACAGTGGGGCAGGGACCCGAGCCCGGTGAAGAGCCAGCATCCAGGCTACCGCCGATTTGGCCTCCGCTGGGTGCGGAACTCTCAGGAGCACCACCGGGTGCAGGCACGAAGTCTGGGAGTGCGCAGAGGGGTGCCGCCGAGAAGAGCCGAGGACTGGTGCACTGAGTGGGCATGGTCACGCCCTGGCACTGCCAGGCTCCCTCTTCCTCTTCTCCAGGCCTGTTTCATGGTGGCTTCAGATTCAGCTCAAATGTCATTTCCTTGGGGAAGGTCGCAGAAAGCAGTGCCATGGTAACATTTTGCCCACAACCCCCAATGAAATACATTTTCTTTCCTGAGCCCGTAGGGTGTCCTTGCCACTGGGAGAACGCTGGTGCAGGCACGCATAGATCCACACAAATAGCAGAAAGAAACATTTTACAAAATGCAACTTTTTCTTACTACCCAAAAAGCACTCCGATATTTTTTTTATTCTACTCTGTTTCACTAGGGCACCTGGGCAGCTCAGGGACTTAAGCGTCTGCCTTCGGTTCAAGGCATGATCTCAGGATCCTGGGATCCAGCCCCACGGACTCCTTGCTCAGAGAGGAGCCTGCTTCTCCCTCTCCCGCTGTGCGCTCTCTCTCTCTCTCTCTCTCAAATCAAGAAATAAGATCTAAAAATAAAATTTATTCTACTTCATTAAAAGAGAAAAAGAGGGGCGCCAGAGTAGCTGTCCGTTGATCAATGGACCATTTGGCTCAGGTCATGATTTCAGGGTCCTGGGATCCAGCCCTGCGTCGGGCTCTGTGTTCAGCGGGGAGTCTGCTTGGGATTCTCTCTCCCCTGCCCCACCCCTACAGGTGCCCACGCTCTCTCTCTCTCAAATAAATAAATCTGCAAAAAATAAAAAGGACAAGAGGAAAAGAAAAGAGGGAGGGAGGGAGGAAGATGTCCATCCTACCAGCTGTATGAGTCAGGCCATCTACAGTGGAGGGAAGCGGACGACCATCCTCCAGGCCTTGCATTCACTGTTGCCTTTGCAAGTTCTACTGGCAATGACCTTTCCATCTTGACCCACAGTGGGATCGCCAACCCATGGAGGGGTCTCTTGCTGCTCCCTCTGGTGGGACTCCCCCCGCCACACACACACACACACACACACACACGCACACACACACGTTGCTGGGGAGGGCAGTGGCTTCTTGTCACTTGACAGAGGAACACAGACAGGCAGCATGCATTCAGGCCCAGGAGGAAGCAGAGCTAGAGCTCGTGGCCGAAGCTGTCCTTCAAGGACGGAAAGCCACCCTACCACAGACAGTACAATGGGAGCCATTGCCATGGGTGGGAGTCACGAAGGAGACGACGGCCACATGGCTGGATCCTGGGAGCCCCACCTCCATCTGAATCATTTTCCCACTACCTCCCCGTTTCCCCTCTATACACAACCCAGAAAGACAGGCAGCTCTTGGTCTCTACTTCTTCCGGGCTTAGGGGAAGCAAAGGTCTGTGCAGCATCCACTGTTCTCTGAAGATCAAACTAAATCACAGACCTTTTCTCCTTGTGTTGAAGGTTCTAGAAAACCACCAAAATCAGCTCCATTCTTGCCACCAGGACAAGCTGAATCTCCACCTGGCCATGCTAGTAGTACCAAAATGAACCAATGTGTTCTAGAACTAGGACACAAGGCATTCTCTAAGAGACTTTCAGTTGGCTAACCATTCACTGTTTTACATTGGTTCTGACAATTTTCCACATATTAATTTTCGCAATAGTCACGATCTTGTGGCTTTTTTTACTCCCTGAGCAATGTTTCAAAGCACTTGAATATCACCAGATAAACCCAAAGGATCTTTAACATTCTTGAAAAGTTAAGTTTTTAAACATTTCTAAATTTACTTTTAAAGATTCTATTTGAGAGAGAGAGAATGCACACGAGCACACGCATGCACATGAGTGGGGGGAGGGACAGAAGCAGAGGGAGAAGCAGGCTCCCTGCTCAGCAGGGAGCCTGATGTGGGGCTCGATCCCAGGACCCCAGAATCATGACCTGAGCTGAAGGCAGACACTTATCCAACTGAGTCGCCCAGGTGCCTGTAAAGTTTTTTGGGTTTTTTTAAGATTTATTTTTTATTTGAGAGAGAGCATGACTGGGGGAGGGGGTGGCCAGCGGCCAGAGGGAGAGGGAGAATCTTCAAGCAGACTCCCCATTGAGCATGGAGCCCAATTAAAGCCTCAATCCCACAACCCTGCACATGACCGGAGCCAAAATCAAGAGTCCATGAGCCACCAAGATGTGCCGAAAAGTTAAGTTTTTTCAAACTAAAGTATTAAGAACATTCTTTTTTTTTAAAGATTTTATTTATTTGACAGAGAGAGATCACCGTAGACAGAGAGGCAGGCAGAGAGAGAGGAGGAAGCAGGCTTCCCGCTGAGCAGAGAGCCCGATGCAGGACTCGATCCCAGGACCCCGAGATCATGACCTGAGCCGAAGGCAGCAGCTTAACCCACTGAGCCACCCAGGCGCCCCAGTATTAAGAACATTCTGATCTTAAAGAAAATGTTAATAGTTCAGTGAACAATCTTCTCCTTGGACGTGGATGCTGAGAAATGTATTCATGTCGATATCTTTCCTTATAACTTCCAATCCTCTGGAACTGCAGGTTACACAACGCACTGCTGAGAAGCCGTTCCCATCACATCCTTAAGAGCGAAACCGTCCTCCTCTTAAGATTTTATTTACTTATTTGAGAGAGTGAGCACACGAACAGGGAGAGGGGCAGAGGGAAAGGGAGAAGCAGACTCCCCACTGAACAGGGAGCCCAACTTGGGGGTCCATCCCAGGACTCTGGGACCATGACCTGAGCCAACGCCAGACACTTAACTGACTGAGCCACCCAGGTGCCCTGAGAAACTGTCGTCTTATTCTTGACTTGGAATAGTGGCTTCCTTGTCCTTCTCACCCTGGCTGCGGTTCCAGAAAAATTCCTCCTATTTACCTATGCACAACCTTCCCAGAAAGACTCTGCTGAAGGCCAAAGATATCCCCCAACAGCCCCTGAGGACTCAGAAACCCCAATGGGCCACATTGCCCTGAGACCTAAAATCTAGCTGTGGGAATGTCTGTGATTGAATTGCTGCCCTAGAGGTCCTTAGCAAGTCTCCCTCTCTAAGCCCCCAATTCCTCCTCTATGTAATGGGGGTGGCTGGCACAGAGTGCCTCTTAGCTCCCACAGCCTAGGGTGTGCCTGGTTTTGGGGGGTCTGGAACAGATCTGTACTGCTGCGGGCTTGGCTTGGGCTACAGGTGTCCACGGGGTGGGCACAGGGGACCATCACAGCTCAGTGTCCTGGTGCCATCCTTGGTAGGACCCCCATAGTGGGGCAATGGGTGGGGCCTAAAAGGCAGAGTGCTGAGGCAGGTGCCGGAGGAGGGGGTGTTCCTTGGGGAGAAGGCAGACCTAGAATTCCTTGACCTCATAAGGAAACGGCTTGGATCCCTATGGGGAGGGGTGGTATGGGGGAGGACTGAGCCTCTGGGACAGGGGCCAGCACTGCAGAAGAAGGCTTGGAGAGGTGCTGGGGAATCTGATTTTGCCAAAACTCCAAATTCCATGAGACCGCCTCTAAGCGCCCAGAGCCCAAATGCCATGTCCTTCTCTGTTCTGAAAGAGAAGCAGCAGCCCCCACCGTGGCTGGAGCTGTCCCCCTTTCTCCACCACACGGTTGGCTGGAGACTCACACACCTCCTCCTATTTAGGGAGACAGAGCCCACTTCCCCTAGAGTCTAGAGCCTGGCCAGCCATAACTCTTCTGAGGGTCTTTGCAATCACATCAAGTTCACATCTCACCACCCCCTGTGTGGCTACCTCTTCTCCACCCCATGACCCACAGATAACTTGTCTGTGACCCTCACCAGCTGGACCAACCAGACTGGGTTGGACCAGAGACCTCTCCTCTCTTCTCCCTGTCACCAACTGTCATCTGGTATCAGAGAGAGCACCTCCTCTCCTTATGCTCCCAGTTCTGGGCCTGCCCAAGGAGGGTCGTTTCAGCTGGACCCACACTCCATGAGTCACTTCATTTAGAATATGAATGTCACCTCCTTTCCAATCTCCCCAGAAACAGCTCTTTCCTGTCCAAGGCCCTCACGAATTCCTTATGATAGTCTGGGCCCTTCAGCAGGCCTTGGCAACCTTCCCATGGCTCACCCACACCGGTACCCTCGACCCCTGTCCTTGGGGGCCCCCTCTGCAGTGCCACGGGTCCTGAAGCCCACCGAGACCCAAGTACTCAGGGCCTGCTGAGCCTTACTGGACCTCCTGGGCCGGCCCTCTGGGTCTGGAAGGCTCCTCCTGTCCCCCGCCCCCTGCCAGGCTTCCTCCTGGGGCCATTGGGGGCCCACTCCCATTCCAACCGGAGAGGAAACCCCCAGCGTCCCAGGTGGATGGCACGGTGGGTGAGGCGTACACTCGCCATCTGCACGCCTCCCTCGGCCCTGGGCCAGTGCCTACTGGCACGCGCAGTCCCTTGCAAGGCCGCTTGCTCCTGGAGAGCCGGCGGCCTTCTGGCCCAGTGCCCCATTTCCTCCGGGACGGGACGGAGAGAGGAGGGAGGGAGGTGGTGGGGACCGGCCAGGCGCAGGTGCGCAGGCCAGGGCCGCGTCGAGCGGGAAGGCAGGCCTGGCACCAGGGTCTGAGGCGGCCGCTTCCCCGGCGTGGGGCACGCGCGCAAAGCGCTCGCAGCGGCGCCTGGCCTGGGACCCACGCCTCTCCACGAGCCCGCTCTTGGGACCGGGCCCTTTCGGGCTGTGTCCGGGTCGGCCGCCCAGGGTGCGGCCGGGGGAAGCCCAGGCGCGTGAGTCCGGGGCGGGGAGGGGGCGGGAACTGCGGGGGCTGCGGGGACGAGGTGGAGCCCTCGTGAGTCAGGGAGCGCGAGCCACGCCCAGCGCGTCAGTCCTGCGCCGCTTTCCTGTCCTGACCGGTTTCTGCCGGTTCGAGTTGCTTAGGGCCCCCAGCATCTGTCTTCCGACCGGGACGCGCCAGTCGGTGACGCCTCGGTCGCTGACCCCGCCCCGTTCCTACGCCCCGGCGAGCCCACGCTCTGTCCCCTCCCACGCAGGCCGCGCTACTCCCTCAAGCCCCGCCCAAACGCGCCAGCAGCTGACGTCTCTCGGGCCCCCGACCCCGCCCCCTTCCCGCGGGCGGTGCCCCGCCCGCTCCACCGCCCGTCGGGCCTGCGCAGTTTTGCCTTCCGCGCTCGCCCTGCCCCTCTCTATGCCCCGGGCTCGTTCCGCCCGTCTGTGACGCGTGGGCTTTCTCAGGCCCGCCCCGCCTGCTCCCGCGACTGGCCCGGTTGCCGCGACGGTTCCTCGAGGCCTGGCCCCGCCCCGCGCCGCGCGCGCAGGCCGCAGGGTCCGCGGCCGTGACGCGAGCGTGACGCAGGCGTGACGCGAGTGCTGCCGCTCCCGAGCCGCTCGCGCTGCCCTCGCCGCGCTCTGAGGTAGCCGTGAGCTCGGCTCGTGTCGCCAGGCCCGGGCCACCCCCAGGCCCCCGCCGCCCGCCGCCCGCCGCCCGCCATGGACGACTACGCGGTGCTGTCGGACGCCGAGCTGGCCGCCGTGCTGCGCCAGTACAACATCCCGCACGGGCCTGTCGTGGGTACGCGGCGGCGGGCGGGCCCCCTCCCCGCGCTACCCCTGGGTTCGCGGCCTGCGGCCCTGACCGCCTCGCGTCCCGTGTCTGGCCAGGTTCCACTCGCAAGCTCTACGAAAAGAAGATCTTCGAGTATGAGACCCAGAGGCGGAGGCTCTCGCCCCCGAACTCGTCCGCATCCTCTTTCTCCTATCGGTTCTCGGGTGAGGCCCCCGCCCCAGCGCTCCACCTGGCCGCCCACGGGGACAGGGTTTGGGCGACGGGGAGGACGGGGTCTGGAGGGTGTGGCCGGGGCGCTGACTGGGAGGGCACGGGGAAAAGGGAGGGGAGCCATGGGGGCAAATGGTCCTCCCCCCACCCCATTCAGACTTAGATTCAGCGTCCGTCGACTCGGATATGTACGATCTGCCTAAGAAGGAAGACGCCTTACTTTACCAGAGCAAGGGTAAGAGTGAGCTGGGGTGGGGTGGGCACACCCTGCCACCTTTATTCCACTGCCTCAGGGACCCTGGTGTCAGGGAGAATCTGAGATCTCAATCCCCATCATCCTCAGCAACCCTACAAGGGAGAAACCGTGCTGCAGGCCCCCAAATGGGATTCAGATTAGGGCCGTTGGGCCAAGTGGGAGCACTGCTGTCCCCTTTGCTCCCTAAGGCTATGGTGATGACTACTATGAGGAGAGTTACTTGACCACCAGGACATACGGGGAGCCTGAGCCTGTGGGCACCTCCAAGGGATTCCGCCAGCCCTCCAGTTCACTTGCAGATACAGACACCTTTCATCACCAGGTGAGCTGACTGTAGAGGAGTCAGGTACAACCCATGGGGCTCACAGCTGGGTTTGGACAAAACAAGGGGGCCACTGGGTGCAAATGGTAGGTCCTGTGCCTCCAGAGAAGTGGGGTGAGCAGACACTTCCCAGTCACGGCTCTCCTCCAAGGGGCTGTCGGGGCTCTTAAGGCTGGAACATGTGGGATGTGCCTTGCATCCTGATCTGGGATGGAGGTTTGAGAGCTTTCTCAGAATCCTGGGGCACAAAGCAAGGTGCAGGCAGCGAGGACAGTCATTGAGCAAGTGACAAAGCTCTACAGACATGAGGCTGTGAACTGAGAGGAGTTTTGGAGGGAACGTGGCCTGGGCCTCTAAGCGATGGTCGGAATAAGGCGGCTGGGGAAGTTCGGACTGAGGGATAGGACAGGCCACACTGACCCTGCCGGCCAGTCCCCTCTCCCTGATTCTTATCTGTAGGTGCGCGATGACAGTTTTTTCTCTTCTGAAGAGGAAAGCAAGGATAGGTGAGTAGCAGGGAGGGCCAGGCACCGGGGCTTATTCTGGGCCCAGGGCCTCCTGGCTCATCTGCTCTCCTCTTTGCCTAAGGGAACGCCCTGCCTATGGCCGGGACAGCGCCTACCACAACATCGTGCACTACCGCCCTGTTTCCAACGTCTCCAGAAGCTCCCTGGGCCTGTCCTATTATCCCACGTGCTCTTCCACCTCTCCCATATCCTCATCTTCATCCTCCCCCACCTCATGGCTCACCCGTCGTGCGATCCGGCCAGAAAAGCAGGCTCCAGGGGCTGGTCTGGGCCAGGACCGCCAGGTCCCGCTCTGGGGCCAGCTGCTCCTGTTCTTGGTTTTTGCTGCCTTCCTGCTCTTTGTTTACTACTCCATACAGGCCGAGGATGGCAACCCCTTCTGGACGGAGCCCTGAGGGTCTGGCTTCATGGCCAGCTGTTCTCAGAAGTCCTGGCTGACTGCCTTAGTCGTGTTTGCTGGGGGAGGGGGTGGGGCTTTTCTGTGTGTTCTAGCTTGGGAGTGCTGGGCTTGGCCCAGGTCAGTACTTGCTCCCCCTGCCTTGTTCTTCCAGGGAGGCAGCGTGCCCAGGCCCTCCGTGGCATGGTGGGCCCGGGCAGGCTTTCCTCTGGAGTCTCCTGGTCCTGCTTGCCTCTGACCCTTAGGGCCTAGGAGGGCGAGACCCTTCTCCTGGAGAGGAGAACATGGTTGTTGTCATTGCATGCCTCTTGTCTGTTGTCACCTTGTTGGGGGGATTAATCAAGGCCACCCTGACTTTGTTTTCGTGGACACACAATAAAAAGACCATTTATTTTTAATGTGTGGGCTCTTTCTGCTGGATAGGGATCAGGCTCCCTGGACTGGGGGCCTCCAGGCCTTGGGGTCTCCAGGATCAACATCTGGCTTTGTTGGTTCTCCCTTTTTCCTTTGGGTTTGGGGTAGGGATCACATCTTATCCACGGACATGTTTGTGCTTTGCTTGTAGGGTTCACTCCCTCACTTGGCATCCAAAGCTGCTGTAACTACTTAGGCAAAGAACTGTGTCTCCACGGGATGTGGAGAGCCCACTTGGGAATCAGGCAAGACTGTATGCACAATGCTGGCTACGGCTGGTTTTGTTTTTTGTTTTTTTAAGATTTTATTTATTTGACAGACAGAGGACAGACAGAGATCACAAGCAGGCAGAGAGGCAGGCAGAGAGAGGGAGGAGGAAATAGGCTCCCCGCTGAGCAGAGAGCCCGATGTGGGACTCAGTCCCAGGACCCTGGCAGAGGCTTTAACCCACTGAGCCACCCAGGCATCCCTGACTATGGCTGTTTTAATGGGGAACAGCAGATAACCTGCCTATCGGTGTCCACAGGTGGGGGGGCTGGGAAGGAAATAAGGCGTGTAGCCAGTGGGTTTCTCCTGGAAAGCTGCTTGTTTAATGCCGTGGGAGAAATGCTGCACTGCTTTTGGGTCTAATCCAGGCCCTCACCTGGCAGTATTATTGCTTATCTCCAGGTCTTCTGTGGGGGAGGGAGTATTTCATAACCTGAAAAGTCTATGTACATTTTTAAAAAGTGAGTGCTAAGGAAACCCAGGGTAGCATGCCACGTGAGGCCACACATACTGGCTCAGTCCTGCCAGCAGAGGGTGGGAAAGCAGAGGAGCTGGACCCCACTCCCAGCACTCAGGTGGGAAGCAGAGGCTCCACAAGGCCTTCCCCGACAGGTGGGGCCCTGATATCACTTCCTTGCCTTTCGCCAGCTCCTTGTTCAGGCAGTAGGACTTGGCCACAGCCAGCCTCGCTGGCACAGCCCACAGCACGTGTGGGCTCCTGTTTATGGCTACACGGTGAGCTTGGGGCAAGGATGGAACTGGAACCCCATCTAGCCCTGGCACCTGGTCATTTCTTTCTTTTTCTTGCACACTAGTCTTTTGCCCTTGTGTGTGTGTGTTTTCCTAAGAGTAATGCCTGCGTTTAGAATACACAGAAAAAAAATGAAAGAAATGAATTGCTTCTAATTTTCTCCCTATCCCCACAGTTTCAGCCTCCCTTGCTTGCTGCAAGTCACTCCCGCCCTGCCCGGCTCCTTCCCCAGGGCGCGGTCCCCTTCGGCTTGAACTTCCTCAGGCTCCCTACTGCTGCTCCGAGCCATGCCAGGCCGCAGGCAGAGACCTGAATGCTCTGTCGTGGGCAGTGGGCATGGACACAACATGCTTCCTCACCGATGACAGAGGGGCCTGACGGTCAGCTCCATGGGCTTGCGTCAGGTCACCAGTGCACCAGGAGCTCAGAGAGGCACGGTGACGCAGCTCCTTTCACCAGCTAGTCCCAAGTCAAGTGTGTGGAGAGGAGGGACTAACCCTGCCTGGGAACGCAACTGCCCCGCACTCCGTTACTGGGCAGGCCATGGATCTGGGCGGAAAGGCAAGCGGAGCCTCCTGGACCCAAGGGCAAGGTTGACATGACGGTCTGGAGTAGCTGGGACAGAGCGTGAGGAAAGGGAGCTGAGCTCGGGCGTCCCAAAGGGAGAGAGACGGTGCCTTGTGGCTGGGACAGCCCTCTACACGCCTCTGTCTGTTGCAGGAAAGGGGGAGCGAGGCGTACTTGGCACCACTGTGGTTTCTGGCACGAAAGAACACAGGGAATAGTCCCACCCATGTGACACAGTCTCCCCCTTTCCATTCATTTATTCCCCAAGGACAACAACCTCCATTTGTGTCCATGTGCCCCGATCCAAAAGCAGTGAATAGCCAGGCGTCAAGGTCTCTACTTAGTGCTTTCCATGACACTGGGACTCGCTGTCTGAAAGCTCCCACGGCCCCCTTCCCCAGAGCAACCCAGGGCTCTGGAGTTGCCCCACCAGGACAGCGGCAGTCCAGTTCTCATACTCTCAAGGGCTCAGGGCAACCTCCTTCCCCTCGGTCCCCACCAAGGGTTCTGAGGGGCCCAGGGGCACAGCAGGGGGGCAATACCTGTCCTTGGTTCATGGGACAGTGGATCCGTGGGCAGAGGCCCCAGCAGCCCAAGGTGGGGCACCAGGTGTGCAGGCTTGAGCTGCCAGAGCGGCACCACCCAGGACAAGGAGGCTGAGACAAGTGCCCCACAGACTCTTCGAAGGGTAGAGCTGGCAGCTGTGCTCCGACACTGGCTCTCCAGCTGTGGCCCCTGCTGTTCCCAGAGGAAGAGGAGGTCCCTACAGGGCAGGTCCAGTGGTGTACCTGCCTTGAACCCTTGCTGCACAGGATCGAGCAGCGGGAGCTAGAGAAAATAAGTCAGGGCCGCTGAGGCCTGGCACCAAGCAGGGAGCCTGCAAAAACTCCAGAGGTACACGGCCTAGGGCTGCGGAAGGCCTTAAGGACAGAGGAGAGAGCCACTGGGTCCACACTGCTCCTGAACCTGGGTCTGGTCTGCTACCCTAGGCTCCCAGTGGCCAGTCCCCGAGAGAGGCCGTCCCACTGGAGGCCCGCGGGACACAGGTGAATAAAGTCCGGCCGCGCCACTTCTACCGGGCACGCTGGCCAGGGCCCCCACGGAAGCACAGCTCCATTGCTGAGCCGAGCCAACCCAACCAGGAGCCCCTGTCCGTCCCCAGACACCACATCGTGCCCAGGCAGCTGGGAAACACGTCGGGCAGCAAGGGCAGAGGATGCCAGCCTGGGGGAGAACAAGCCCTTGGGGTCCGTGCCGGACAGAGACTACAGGCCAGACGAGGCCTGAGCCTGAGCCCCGCGCGGGAGGGGGCACGGGCGGGGAGGGGGGCGGGAGGGTAGCAAGACTGGGACGCCATCCCTGCAAAGGGCCCCAGGGTAGGACAGGCCGATGGCACCAGGAAAAGGAGTCCCGGGACTCCCTCCTGCTGGGGGCAAACGGGCCTGGGACAGAGAAAACTCCCGGAGGACACCCCGGACCCCCGCCGCCAGCGCCCTGCCCTCCAGCCCGGATGCTAGGAGGAGACAGGGAGAGGTGCAAGGTCCAGGCCCTCGGCCGGGCTCCCACCCAGGTTGTGAAGGCCCGGGGACCCGCCGAGAACCGCAGGGGTTGGTGCAGCCTCGGGCCCCCCAGGCCCCACGCCTGTTTGCCAACAGGCGCTGGGAGCAGAAGAGCGGTCCCGGCCGCACGCCCTCCCCAGGCTGGCCCCATCTCCCCCGCTAACTCTAGGGAGGGGACCGCTGGTCACCCTAGTCTGGAGCAGCCCCCTGCCCTGCAGGTCCTGTCCCCTGCGTGTCCCCTGAGCATCCCCGCGGGTGTTCCCCCCCGCCGCCCCCCCCCCCAGCCAGCCTCCACACCTGGCCCAGCCTCACCTCTGCTCCTGACCCTCACTGTGGCCTGTCGCTGCCCCGCCCCGCCCAACAGGAGGCTGGAAGGGGACTGGGGGGGAGCAAAGGGGAGCACTGGCCCTTCAGGGTGGGTGGGCTGCCACTCAGCGACACAGGAAGGGAGTCCCAGCACTTCAACAAGGGCAACGTTAGTCTGGGGAACTGTGGGGTTCCCGAGGGGGCTACCCGGCATGGGGGGGCCTCACCTCCCTCCAGGACATAGGGCCAAGGTGCTTCAGGGCAGCTCCCAGCCCCAGGATCCCGACGGAGCCAGAGGAAGGAGGATGGGGTGGCCGCTAAGACAGGGTCCGCGAGCACGCAGGGTGACAGGTGCCACCACAGGGACCCCAGGTGCGAGCAGCACTCTGCAGCTCTGGACGGGCCTCCTCCGGCTCCTGCTCCCACTCCCGCAGGCCCATCCATCCCAACCTCAGACAGGCTCCCCGCAGAGAGCCGGGTCCCCTCCTCCCAGGGAAGGTAGGACATCCAGGGGACGGCACTACCCAGCGGGGGCGGGGGGGCAGGCCGTCCCGCTGTCCCGCTGCTCAGGGGCTGGCTTGGCCACCTCCACCCCTCGGGGGCGGGGGGCTGTCTTCCCAGGGGTCCCCGAGCCGGCCCTGCCTGAGGCCACGGGCAGGGCAGGAGGGCTGAGGAAAGCACGGCACAGTGGGTGGGGTTGGGGGCTGTCCTCGGGTGGGCACATCTGCTGAGGACAGGCCGGTCAGAGAGGGTGAGGGCCTGGTTTGGGCAGCGAAGCTGGGGCGGGGGCAGGTGGGCAGGGACAGGATCCGCGGCCAGCGAGGGCGCCCACCTGCAGAGCGGCCACTAGGAGGAGCCCCTGCACAGCTGGGGCAGGGGAGACTCGGCACCCGTGGGGCCCTCGGGAGCCCTCCTGGGCGCGGGGCCCCAGAGGGAAGGCTACAGGGAAGCCGGGCCCTCCTGGTTGTTCCTCCTGCCCAGGGCCGAGGGACAGGAGGGTGGCTCAGCTCAGGCGCAGGCCAGGGGACTGGTGAAGGCACTGGTCACGTGTCGCCGGGAGTGTGGGGCTCCCCCGGGTCTGCGTGTCTCCAGGGGAGCCATCTCCAGGACCACACGGCCCAACACCCCGGCGGAGGGATGGCCCCAGGAACCACGACCCCACGACCCCACAGTCCCCGCCGAGCCAAGGCCCGGCAGGCCACGCCCCAGTCTCTCGGCTTCTGCTCCGGGGAGACACAGAGCCAGGCTCCCCCGAGACCCACTGTCCCCGGGTCCAAAAAGCACAGGGCGGCCCGAGACGGTGCCAGGAGCTGCCACCAAGGGCCCTCCCCGGCACCGGCCAGCGGCGACAGCCAACGGGCAGAGCGCCGCCCCCAGAACCTGTGTGACAAATTTGGAGCTACCCGAGCGAGTCCGAGCCTGTCGTCACCGGGAAGTCATCTCTGAGTCCCGGCCAGGAAGGATGGGGCGGGCGCTTCTCCCTTCTCCGGGGAAAGGAGACGCCCTTGGGCTCCCGAGGCCACAGCCGGAGCTCCTTGGCCAGACCGACCGCCGCGCCTCCACCGCCCATCCCGCCACAGGCCACCTGGCACCTGCCACCCCCTGAGCCAGCAGAGCCCAGCACGCACACGGGGCTACCTGGCACTGTCCGTCGGGGAGGAAGAGGGGCCTGTGGGCCTGCACCCCCGCAGAGGGGCCTGCCCCTCTCCTCTCCGCTCCCCGCCCCGACCTGCTTGCCAGCTGCTCCGTGGAGGCTGGAGCACAGGGGAGGAGAGGGGAGTGCGGAGAAGAGCAGGGACTGCGCCTGCGTGCAGAGAGGTGACCCCCCACGTGCCTCAAGCAGGGCAAGCTGCCCCTGCCCCTGGGGAAGGCAGGGAGGACTGGGGGCGGCGGGGCAGTAGGAGCCACTGGGCCCAGCGGAGAAGGTCTGGAGCCTCCTGCCTGGGTGGGGCCTGGGTGGGGGCCTCCCAGCTCCCGGGCCTGGGCGGGGGTGCTGACAGGGCTGCTGGGATTCTGGGATGGGAAAGCCCTTCCTGCCCCCGAGCCCCCCCGACTGCCTCCGGGGCTGGTTGCCCGCAGCAACCCCGAGCAAAGGGCAGTGCGCACGCTCCTTGGGTTCTGCGGGGCCCCACAGCAGCTCTGCCACGTATCCTGCTTGCTTTCTGGGGCTTTCCGCGGGTTCTGTTCGCAACCCTGCAAAGACGGAAAAGCCGGGGCGCCTGGGGAGGCTCTGTCGGTTGAGCATCCCACTGGCGACTCTCGGTTTCGGCTCAGGTTCTGATCTCAGGGTCCTGGGATGGAGCCCCTGCGGGGAGGGGTCTGCTTGACGATCCACTCTCTCCCTCGCCCCCCCCCCGCCCCTCCCCACAGGGGCGTGCATGCGTGCTCCTCTCGCAAATAAAGCGACTTAAAAAAAAAAAAAAAAAACAAGGAAAAGCCTGGAAAGTCCGATGACACAAAACCCAAAACTGTCTGCCTGACCAAACACACGCCCCAAACTACAAAGTCAGGGGACAAGTGACACGGTGGGGGAAAGAAACAGCAGCAAGGTGTGACTCAGGGCTCGTCCCATGAACAAGGCCTGAAGCAGTCCACGGGGGAAAAGCCTGACGAGCCAGCGGCTGCAGGACGTGGAGGAGGCGAGCGGGAGAACCAAAGCCAGAAGCTCCTCCACATAGTCTCACGGCCAGGACACGCTCAGGTGCTGGGGTCCCAGGGTTGCTCCTTCTGGGGACACACGGTGGCCAGTGACTGGCCTCGCACTTCACCTGCGGCTCCAACTAGACAAGAGGCCACCACGTTGCCAAGCAAACACCAACCAGCAAGACCGGCCTAGGTGGGCGGGCAGTGGTGCTGGGCATTGAGCGGGTCTGGGCAGCTTCACCGAGGAGCTGGGAGAGCCCCTGGGTGAAGAGAGGCAGCGGCCTCCCACCAGCTCAAGGGCCGACCGCATGCACAGACCAGACAACGGTCAGGGCCGTTTTCGGGCGGAGAGCCCCCCCGTGTGGTCTCCAAGTCCCCCGCCACTCTCCCCCGCCCGCCACCCAAATCCTCATTCTGGATCTCAGGGCCCATGTTCCTTTCCCATCCCCGAGCCCAGCGTTTGGGTCTTTCCTCTGCCTCATCAGAGAGTTCTGTCCATCCCCACTCCCAGCCCCGGGGCTCATCGCCCCTCCTCTCTCCCACGCGTCCACACGTCACGAGCCCCAGTCTGGGAATTCCCGAGCACCTGGACAAAGCTGACGCTCTTCCCGTGCCTGGGCTGTGGACGGTGCCCTCCACACCACCTAGGCAGGAAAGGGTGACTGCCACTTGAGGGCAGTCCCTGGTCCCTCGAGGGCTAGCACCCTCCTGACATTTGCCAGACCCGTGGGGACCCTGCAAAGGAGCCAGCCCCAGGGAGGGCAGGCACGCACACCCCTAGGAGTCTCGGGCCTCCAGAGCACGGCTTCTCACCACCGGGAGGGCCGGGCGGTGGGTGGGGTGGGGGTGGGGGTGGGGTAGGGTAGAGGTGAGGCGGGGGGTGGGGGGGTGGGCTTGTCTCAGACCCGCAGAGGCAGCAGCAGCAGAGGCAGCAGCAGCCGAGGCAGCCAGGAGCTTGTCAGAGGCACCCTTTCTCTGGCCCCACCTCAGATCTGGCAGATCAGAGACTCTGGGGTGGGGCCCAGTGACCCGAGTTTGAACAAACCCCCAGGGTGATTGTCCCTGTGCAGCCCTCCAGCGTGAGAACCACCTGGTCGCGCCCGCTCGCTCTGAGAGAAGCCGCGAGCTCCAGCTTGGTCGGCCGGGCTCACCTTGACTGACCCCCCCAGGTGAGAGGCCCGCAGGCACCGCCGATGGTCCCCACCACGGGTGGTCCTGGAGCACGGGTGTGCTGGAGCGGCTTTCCCTCCCAGGGGGGCCACACCGGACGAGTGACGTGGAAAGACTTTGTTACTTTTCTGCTGTCCGCACGCCCAGAAGAGTGGACAGAGACCTCTGACGAACACCACCTTCCCGGGTAGAGGCCCCAGCTCTGCCCACGTTTTCCTGGATACTAGGCCTGTGTGTGCGGGTGGGGTGGGGTGCTGGGATCTTGGGATCTATGTTTGACAGCGAACCGTCCCTGACACAGACACGCTCAGGGGCCCTGGAACACAGTGCGCGGGGCTCGCAAGGAGCGGGGGGGGGGGGCGGGGGGGCGGGGGAGTGGATGTTGGGGGAGGCAGGACCACAGTCTGGGCCCTGGGAGGGTGGAAGTGCCCAGGAGCGGACAGCAGGGCAGCTCTCAAAGGCCAGGACTGGGAGGGGTTGGAGACGGAGTGACAGGGCGCTCTGTCATCCCGGGGCGGGGTTGGGGGGGAGCGGGGGATAGTCGCCCCCCTTCCTCCTCCCCCCGCCCCCTCCCTCCTCACTAGGACCCTGGGGTCCCCAGTACACTGGCCGTGGCGGCCTAGGGGCCAGACACTCTCAGGACAGCGCTGGGCGGGGGGCGCCCTGCAGGGCGCAGCGGGAGAGAAGCCCGCGGAGCCGCGCTTTCCCCATTCCCGCGCCCCACGGCCGCCCGGGGCCTGCACTCCATAGAGGCTCCTCCTCCGCCTCCCCGCGGAAGAATGAGTAGGCCCCCCCAGGTCTCGGGAAACGGGGCCTCCAGGACCCGGAGGGGCGGGGGGGCGGAGGGCGGTGTCGAGAAGGCTTGGGCGTCGTCCAGGCCTGTTGGGCCCCGCCCCGGCCACCCCCGGCTCCGTCTTCTCTCATCCCTTGGCGCGCCCACAGGAAGCTCCGCCCCTCAGGAGGCGCGGCGCCGGCTTCCCGCCCCTTTTCCGGCTGGCTTAGTCAATGAGGAAGCTCGGCTCCTGACGGGGCCCGCCCCCCAGGTCCCCGACGAACCCCAGCCCCTGCGGCCTGACGGACACTTCGTCTGCCCAATCCATACAGGCCGTTCGCCTGCGCGCCCGGCGGGGCTCAGCTCCCACCGCTGCCTTCCTCGCGGTCGGGCCCTGGGAACTGCCCGACAGCTGGACGGCCATCCCCAGGGGCGGGAGGCCGGGGTCGGGGGAAGGACGGTAGGGGCTTTCTGTGCAGAGCCGCGCACGTCCTCCTGCCTGTCCACGCGGAGCCCTGCTTGCGTGCTTTTGGTGTGAGCTTGTATCTTTTTTTTTTTTTTTAAAGGATTTTATTTAATTATTTGACAGACCGAGATCACAAGTAGGCAGAGAGGCAGGCGGGGGCGGGGTGGGGGGGTGGGAAGCAGGCTCCCCGCTGAGCAGAGAGCCCGATGCGGGGCTCGATCCTGGGATCGTGACCCGAGCGGAAGGCAGAGGCTTAACCCTCTGAGCCACCCATGCACCGTATAAATTGATTTTTTAAAAAAGATTTTATTTATTTATTTGACAGAGAAGTCACAAGTAGGCAGAGAGGCAGGCAGAGAGAGAGAAGCAGGCTCCCCGCTGAGCTGAGAGCCCGATCCCAGGACCCTGAGATCCTGACTTGAGCCGAAGGCAGAAGCTTAGCCCTCCGAGCCCCCCAGGCGCCCCTGAGCTTGTATCTTGAAGAAGTGACGCGCGGGGACGTGAGAGACCCCAGGATGCCTGCCGCAGTTCCCCGAGGGTTGGCAGGTTGCACGCCTCCTGCCATCGCACACCGCCAAGCGGCCTTGGTGCCATCTGAGAGCCGCGCCGTGTGAGTTGCGTCCATGTGTGTGCGCAGGCGCGCTGGCTCTGCAGGTTCCTCGCGCGTGGAGATTCACGTGACTGCCTCGCGCGTGGAGATTCACGTGACAGGACCCCTCCTGTTGACCTGACGTGAGCACAGCCTCCTCGCCTCTCCTCCCAACCCACGGCCCCCGTTACGGTCCCCAGCGTTGTATTCTTGTCTAGAATTCCGTCATGTGGACACTGCTAGGTACACGGAACCATGCGGTGCGCGGCCGGGGTGGGGAGCCTGCGGTGGGGTCCTCCTCGCCCCCCCCCCCCCGTAATGCCCTGGCGATCCGCGCAGGCCGCTGCATGAATCCACAGTTAGCTCCTCCTTCCTGCCGCTGGCTCCGGTCCTCCGTGTGGATCCACCGGTCAGGCTCAAGCGTTCACCTGCCGAGGGACACCTGGCTTGTTCCCCGTTTCAGGCCTCCACGGACACACCTGCTACGACCACTCGCACACAGGTGTTCGTGGGATCCCAAGTTTCTGTCTCTTTGGCATAAGTGCCCACGGGTACGGTCGCTGGGTCCCGTGCAGACGGGCGCCGAAGCGTCTACACCCAGTGCGGGGCTCAGACCCACGATCCCGAGGTGCAGAGTCCCACACTCTCCCGACTGAGCCCGCCGGGCGCTTCGGGAGGGTGCTTCGCTCTGAAAGGACCTGCGGAATCGCCTTCCAGGGCGGCTGGACCATTTTCCCTGACCACCCTGCATGTTTGTACAGCACGTGATTGAAAATGTTTCCAAAGCGACATTAGTTTGAGCCACATTGTTAACAATTGTCTCTCTCTTCTCACTGTATTCTGCTGCTGCAATCTCCAACGTCCTTATTCGATTTTACACACTACACGTTGATTCCACTGTGTTTCCTTTTCCACTTCTTTTCCGTAGCAACACGTCTTGGAAAACCGGCCATGTCAGTAGACAAATGTGTACGTGCCTTCTCCGGCCGCACGGCATCGGAGAGCACAGACGCACCGTGCTTTCCGGAACGGATCCCCGGCTGCCGGGACTCTGGCCTGTCCTCGCTCGCTCTCCGCACTGCATCTTGGCGCCGCAACAGCCTGCTGTGAACCGGCGCCAGTCTCCCTCTAGGTTATAACCACCTGGAAGTGGAACCGCCTGATGGAGACCTACCGGCGTTCAACGCACTGCCAGACACAAAGTGACCGCTTCCCGCAAAGAGGCGCGCTCCTCCTCCGCTAGGGCTGTCCGTTCGTTGCTATGGATGTCGCGAATATTTTCCCTCCGCGTGGCTTTGGCCTTGAAAGACTAGGCTTGTTGGTTTGGGCTGTCAAGAAGCTGCCCATTTTTTAAAAACAGGTTTTATTTTTGGGACGCCTGGGTGGCTCAGTTCGTTGAGCGGCTGCCTTCGGCTCAGGTCATGATCCCGGGATCCTGGGATCGAGTCCCACATCGGGCTCCTTGCTCAGCAGGGAGCCTGCTTCTCCCTCTGCCTCTGCCTGCCACTCTGTCTGCCTGTGCTCACTCCCTCTGACAAATAAATAAATAACATCTTTAAAAAACAAACAACAGGTCGCCTGGGTGGCTCAGTGGGTTAAGCCGCTGCCTTCGGCTCAGGTCATGATCTCGGCGTCCTGGGATCAAGTCCCGCATCAGGCTCTCTGCTCAGCAGGAGCCTGCTTCCTCCTCTCTCTCTCTCTCTGCCTGCCTCTCTGCCTACTCGTGATCTCTCTCTGTCAAATAAATAAATAAAATCTTTAAAAAACAAACAAACAAACAACAACAACAAAAATAAAACAGGTTTCGTTTTTAAGCGACCTCTACACCCAACGTGGGCCTGGGACTGGCGGCCCGAGATCAAGAGCCACACGCCCTACCAGCCGAGCTGGCCAGGCGCCCCGACGTTGCACATTTCTAGATAACCAAATGTATTCAAGTCTCAGTTGCTCATTTCTGGGTTGCGTGTCTTGGGCACAAAGGCCTCCTGCCAAGCGTGAGGACAGTGCGGAGACTCAGGGCAGAATTTATGAGTCCCCGTTGCCAACTCCTCCTCGCCCGAGCCTGGCAGGTGGACCCGCTGGTCCAATCCCCGGGGTCCTGGACAGCTGGCCACAGGCTCGGTGCCAATCAGCCAAGCCTGGGCCGGGGTGGGCGGGGCGGTGCCATTCGGCCCCCTGCTGCTGCCACCCAGGGATGCCAGGCCAGTTGGAGAGAAAGACGAGGGAATCCATAATGAGAAAATTAGTTAACGCTGTTGAGATGCATAGGTGGCCCACAGGTAAGCAAGAGAAATCCCGGAGGAAGCAGAGCCCATGAGAACAGAGGAGGGATCAGGGACTCAGGGACGGGCCGGGGCTGTGTCGGGGAGCTGCCGGGTTGGGTTTCCTGGGTGCTGGGAGGAAGGGCTTTCGGGAAGTGAGAGAGCGGAACGGAGATCCCGCCTGAAACCAGCGCTCTGGGGGTGTCTGGGCGGCTCAGGTGGTTGGGCGCCTGCCTTCAGCTCAGGTCATGATCCCGGAATCCTGGGATCGAGTCCCCGGACCGGGATGGAGTCCCCCACTGGGACTCCAGGCTCAGCGGGGAGTCTGCTTTTCCCTCTGACCCTCCGGCCTCGTGCTTTCTCTCCCTCCCTCTCTCTCAAGTAATCAATACAACCTTTAAAAAATAATAGTAAAAACATAAAAACAAGAAAAGTGTCCAGGCAGATTTGAAAGAGAGCCTTTCTTTAAAAAAAAAAAAAAAAAAGATGATTGATTGATTGATTTGTCAGAGAGAGAGCGCGAGCAAGCACAGGCAGACAGAGCGGCCGGCGGAGGCAGAGGGAGAAGCAGGCTCCCTGCCGAACAAGGAGCCCATGCGGGGGCTGGAGCCCATGCGGGGGCTGGAGCCCAATGCGGGGGCTGGAGCCCAATGAGGGGCTTGATCCCAGGACGCCGGGATCCCAACCCCAGCCGAAGGCAGCCGCCCCACCGACTGAGCCACCCAGGCGTCCCTGAAAAAGAACTTTAAAAGTAGAAGAAACACCGTCATTGAAATAAAAGTCCCAACAGATGGGTTGAACCCCAGACGGGTGCCGCTGAGGAAGGGGTTAGTGACCCAGAAGCCGGAGCCTCTGAAATGACCTCCTGCCCGGGTTCCCCTCTTGCTGGGTGGTGGGGCTCCTCCTTCCCTGGGAAACTGCAGCAGCCCCTCCTCAGGGCTCCAGGCTCTGGCTCTTCAAGGCGCCCCCATCCTGGCTTCTAGGCTCCCCGGACGCCAACCTCTTCTTCCCCCTGTGCCCCTGTTCTGGGGGCGGCAGCTTCCTCCCGCATTACCTCTGTGACTCCAGTCGTCCAGTCCCTGAGTGACCGACGCCTCCCAGTCGGTCCCCTCTGTTGGGAAACCCTGTCTGTTTCCCGTAGCCTGACTCATGCCCGACGGGTGCAGGATCCGGACGGGGAGGGGTCCGGGAAGACAGACTGCCGGGCCGGAATGTGGGGGCCGGTCTGGTCAGCCCTCGGGCCGCAGTGCGGGGCTCCCTCCCGGCCAGTGGGAAGCGGGACGTGAGGCCCCCGTGGCTGGCAGGGGCCTTGTGGGTCGCCAGGCCCTCACCTGCGGCTCACCGGGATGAAGGGCCAACCCCGGCAGCAAGCGATGCGGGGAACCCCAGCGGCCACTGCGGTGGCGAGGACGTTCATGTAGATGGGGGTGCGCGACGATCCCCCAGTGCACCTGAGAACGCGCCGAGAAGGAAGGACGAGTTCGAGTCCGGGTTCCTTCCCTCTGGGCTCGGCTCACGCCACCCGTATGACAACCAGAGAACTTTCACGAGGGCCCTATACAAATTCCCTTAGTGCCTCTGCCTGCCAGGGTGGGCAGGGCCGAAAATCAAACAACATTTAGTTGTGGGGGTTACAGAATCCCAAGGTCAGCGGAGTTCCCAGGTCGTGTTTCTCCTGTGAGAGATAAGGCGGTGGTCGGAGGAGTGGGACCGCCACGCCTGAAACTGGGGCCTCTGGTGGGCCTCAGCTGAAGCTGACAATGGGGTGACATCAGTCCCTTGGAACGTCAATTGTAGTTCGAAATAGCTCCTTCCCTGTATCTAAAGGCCTGACCTTTCTTTGGTAGATAATGTGTCATTGAGCCATCTGGGTTATGATCTTTGAAAGGAACTCATATTGTGTTTGAGATCTGTGCAATCCCTTGTGTTGCCTTGGCACAAAGTGTGAGCCATGAGGAAATATAGCACACGTCATTACAAATCCCCAGATTTAACTTGTATCTGACAAATGAATCCTATTCGAGCATTATGGGGATGATTCTCAGGCTGTCAGAGTGAGGTAAGCTGAGACACTCAATGGTGCTGAAGTCCCTAATTGAGATATTCTTGGTGGAAGTTACAGTAGCACGTTTGCTGGTGTGAAACCTAGCATTACACTTTGTAGGTCGACTGAAACTTGGACTCAGCGATGTCTCATTTGATGGGTTTTAATGCCAGGACAATTTTGCTGTGAGGTAGACAAGGGAATACAAAATGTTGGGGGGGCATAAAGTATTGGGCAGAGAGGAATTTGAGGGTACATTCATTACAGTGGATCTGATCACCCCATCCCTATGTTTCATGGGATGGCCAGAAGTGGCTCTTTTTCATGAAGCTTTGTGAGAACCTTAAATTGGGAACACCTGCATTTTTGAAACTCTCTGAAAAGAAAGCCTTGGGAGCAACTGGTCTGCTCAGTCAGTAAAGCATGAGATTCTTTTTTTTTTTTTTTTTTTAAGATTTTATTCATTTGTTTGACAGACAGAGATCACAAGTAGGCAGAGAGGCAGGCAGAGAGAGAGAGGAGGAAGCAGGCTCCCTGCGGAGCAGAGAGCCAATGTGGGGCCCGATCCCAGGACCCTGACTGAGATCATGACCTGAGGTGAAGGCAGAGGCTTTAACCCACTGAGCCACCTAGGCGCCGCACGCATGAGATTCTTGATCCCTGGGTTGAGAGTTCAAGCCCCATGCTGGGTTTGGCGCTTACTTTAAAAAACAGTAACAACAACAACAACAAAAGATAACCATGAATGTGATAAGCAGGCAGAGGCTATAGCATGCTTGATATATATATAACTCTAAATGCTCTAGGTAGCAGAACAAAATAACCTGACTTTAGTTGCTCCAGTGGAGTCACAGACTCTCACCCACTTTCCAGAACTAGAGTCCCTCGATGGCTGGGGCGCTGGGTGCCCTGGATAGCACCCTGCACCATCAGTGTAAGTGGAAACTACAAAGGGATCTGCAGGCATTTACTCAAGTGACAGATTGTCCTGGAGATCAGGTGTGTTTGAGCAGGATTCCCTCCTTGGCAGAGGCCACAGGTATCAAGTGACAGAGGAAAGACTTTGTTACTTTTCTCCTGACCCCACCTCCAGAAGTGTGGACACTTCTGGCGGTTATTGAGATTGCTGGTAACTCAAGCGATAATTCTGCTCACCTTTCGAGATACTATTGTTGTGGGGGCGGGCGCTTTATTGCGAACCATTTCAGAGGCACACACTCTGGGCGCTGGCACGTAGTGGGAGGGGAAGAGATTGTGTAATATGGGCCCTGGGAGGGTGGAAGCGCCCAGAAGCGCCCAGGAAGCCCGCTCTCAGAGCCCAGGACTGGGGCGCAGCCAGAGAAGGAATGACATGTCGTGTTCCTTTGCCATGTTGGTTGGACTCGTCGTCCTCCCAGTCCAAGTCAAGCTTCAGAGCCTACTGTCTGTTTTCTCAGCCGGCTCAGGGTGGGCGGGGCTGGAGCTAAGCCGCACACGGGGTCTCTCGGGCCCCGGATCATGGGGGAGGCTTCTCCCTGGCTCTTCTCTCGCGAGAAGGCGCAGCCCCGCCCCGTGTCTCCATTGACCGGAGGCTGTGCGTGAAGTTCCCGGCAACGCAGGTCCGGACTCTTCGGTTAGGGCGGGGGAGACGTGGGCGGGGTAAGCCAGCCACTCCGCCGACAAAGGAACTCGGACCGAGACTCCAGCATGGCGTGTGCCGTGGAGTCCTGGAGCCCAGAGGGAGGCTCGGAGGCCAGGTCTCAGCCTCGTGACCTCCAGGAACACGTACGCAGCCGCCGTAAGCCCCACTCTAGGGTACTTTACTTCTTTCAATTCCAGGAATATATGTGTTTTTGTGATGGCAAAGTCTCGGCGGGAGTTCTACACCCAAGATGGCCAGCCGGAAGCTGGTTTCTCGTGCCGATGTGGCGACGCCAGATTGGCCAACCGGCTGCCCGTATGCTAACACCCTGCTGTGCCCGGTTCTGAGTGTGTGCGGAAGCCACGCCTGCACGCAGGCGCAGAACGGTGCTGCGTCTATGGTCTAGGAAGTGTGACAGAGCGTCCACCCGTCCTGTCCAGGACTCTATGGTACCTACGCGTGAAGATAGTCGGCCTATATAAGGCATGCGCAGGCGTGAGAGCGCCTCTTTTTCTTCGGCGCGGTGAGTAGCTGAGGTTCTAGGCCCGTGCGTTGCCCTTGCTGATTTTCTGGCCTAGTTTGAGGCCTGCCCTCGTCTTCTGTCCGACTTTATCTGTTTCGTTGCAGCCACTGAAGATCCTGGTGTCGCCATGGGCCGCCGCCCTGCCCGGTGGTGAGTCCCGAATCCGTGAAATTTAGCAGCTGTGAAAAAGGAGGGAGATCCGTATTTCGCCTCTAAAACCAACTGTGGGGTGGGGCCTCTAGTGCACCTTTCCTGTACTGGGAACAGACTCCACGTTTTTCCCAATATCTTCCGGGTCGCTTGGGTTCTTTGGTTATACTGTTTCTTTAAAAGTTGATGTTGCCTTTTAGATCTGCTTCTGTTTTGTTCGGGGTGGGAGATTTACTACCCTGGACTACATCCGTTCCACCACTTTTCGGGCTGGGAGCGACGTCCGCCTCGCTTCCCTCCTGTCTTGGAAATTCGCCACGTTTTTAGGCTCGATACCCTTCCAGGGCCTTTGTGTACTATCCTGGTCTTATTTCTGGGCGACATGCCCGTGCCTTTTCGGACGCCAAGGGCCGCCCCAAAAAGCGAGCTCAGCCGCCTCGTGTGCCCTGCAGGGGGCGTCAGGATCTCTTCACACGTGGTTCGGAGGCGGATTTAGTGCCACGTGCCCAAAAGTCGGTGGACGGCATGAACTGAATTACTAATCAGCGAGTTGGCAGTGCCTTGAAGTGAGACATAATTTTTTTTTTAAACTGAAAAAGCCCTTTTGGACATGTTGACTTTATGCGAAGTATGAAACCATAATAAGGGATCAAGCGAGATTGTTTTGCTTTTATGTTATTAGCATGGGTGTTTTCTAACATCTCACCACCTTACTTTGACCATATCTTGCTTAAAACCACCAGGGATGGAGACAGCTGGAAATTGACACATTGTTGTCCTCTCCATTCCCTGTCCTCCTTTTGTCTTAGTTTAAGGGAGCCCCCCATAGTTTTGTTGGGTTTAGTTGTGAACTGTAAACTTGGGTTCCCCCCCCCCCTCCCCGCAGTTACCGGTATTGCAAGAACAAGCCGTATCCAAAATCTCGCTTCTGCAGAGGTGTCCCTGGTAAGTAGTGGGAAAGCGCCCAAACTAAACTGGTTTGGCTCCACTGACTGAGGTGCCTATGGCACCCACTCCCACACACTTAACAAGTTCTTTTCAGATGCCAAGATTCGCATCTTTGACCTGGGGCGGAAGAAGGCAAAAGTAGATGAGTTCCCACTGTGCGGCCACATGGTGTCCGATGAATACGAGCAGCTCTCCTCTGAAGGTGAGGCAGGGCGCCTTCCTAATCACTCTGTCCGTTCTTACTGCCTGGGCTTTATCAGTTAGTCCTGAGTACGCAACGAGCAGCCTTTGTCAACATGGCCGCTACAGATGTGCTGTGAGAGCCAGGGAGGGTTACGGTAACTGCTTCAGGGCTGTCCTGTCTCACTGTGCTGCCTCCCCCCCCCCCATCGCCAACCTAGCCCTGGAGGCTGCTCGTATTTGTGCCAACAAATACATGGTGAAAAGCTGTGGCAAAGATGGTTTTCACATCCGAGTGCGGCTCCATCCCTTCCATGTCATCCGCATCAACAAGATGTTGTCCTGTGCTGGAGCGGACAGGTGAGCTGGGTCCTGGGTCTCTGCCTTTACAGGTGTATGGCCATAGTTGAGGTCCTTGTTTGGCTTGATTTTTTTTTTTTTTCTTAATCAGAGTAAAGAAATGGGCCTCGAACAACCAAACTCAACCACCTGTAATAAAACCAGGTTACATGTTACCGGGTGCATTTTAATGGACTGTTTCTCCCTCCTACCACTGCACAGAATAATTGACTTGAGGGAACGAGCATAAGAGGCATGGTGACTCAGTTTGCCTCTTGTTGACTGACTGGTGGAGGGAGGTGCTTCTGAGGGAGTAGCTTTAATCTTGCTGACAGCCATCTGCCAGAAGGCAGGTAACTGAAGGAGTCACAGTTCAGTCTTTCGGATGAGCCCAGTGCCACCTCATAGGGACTGGTTAGTCAGTTTTGGGGTTTTCTGTTCTCTGCAGCCAATTAAGCCGACTGTGCTCTTTGTCTGTGGGGGCCCAGTGTGCCATGGCTGCAAACAGTAGCCTCCTCGGTAGTGTATGCAGCCTGTTGATTGTATGGGTTGCCCTAAGGGACCTTGGAGACAGCCCTTTTGGTGGATGCTGGGGTCTGACCTCATGGCTATCTCCAATTTAGGCTGCAGACAGGTATGCGGGGTGCCTTTGGAAAGCCCCAGGGCACAGTAGCCAGGGTCCACATTGGCCAAGTCATCATGTCCATCCGTACCAAGCTGCAGAACAAGGAGCATGTGATTGAGGCCCTACGCAGGGCCAAGTTCAAGTTCCCTGGCCGCCAGAAGGTGAGTTGTGCTGAAAGCACCATTCTTTCTTTGCTTGTCTCACTGTCCAGATGTTATGATGACATTCTTTTCATCTCTCCCTAGATCCACATCTCCAAGAAGTGGGGCTTTACTAAGTTCAATGCGGATGAATTTGAAGACATGGTGGCTGAAAAGCGGCTTATCCCAGATGGCTGTGGGGTCAAATACATCCCTAACCGTGGTCCCTTGGACAAATGGAGGGCTCTGCACTCATGAGAACCTTAGCACTACCCCTTCCCGTCATATTCATGCCCACCAATAAATCCAACTTCCTGTCTGTCTGTGCATCTGGATTCATGGTGCGGGGGGGGGGGGGGCTTTTTGGAAACTCTGAAGTCACAGTCCTTTGAGAAGAAGGCTGCTAAGTTGGCCAGGATTGGCATCTTCTCAGTTGTCTAGGATGTTGAGTTAGACCTGCCTAGATGAGAAGTTGTCAGTTCGAGATTTCCCTTTACAACTCCACTCTGATGAGTCCCTAGGCACTGAGTGCTGCCTTAAAGTGGCTGCTGTGGAAGCTCTCCTTGATGAGGTTCCCAGACCAGCAATGTGATCAGAAATGGGGAGAAGTGAAGACCAGGCATGGTTCTGGCCATGTTTGAACCAGCTGTCTAGAAGATGGGTCTTCCTGTTAGTCCTTAAGTAGTTTTGTGTTAAAAGTTGTAAGGCAGCTTTGGCCATCCTTTCTGTCTACAAGACCTTGACTGCATCCTGAGCTCAAGCTCCCCCAGACTACCTGAAATGGCCTGTAAGATGACCTTGGCAAATAGTGTGCGGCTCCCCTTGGTCTGGGTGTTCTTTGTGCTGTTTGGCACTTGAGTTTTAGGCCAGAGTTCCAAGAGGAGCATTCGCTTCAGCACCCTGGGGCAGCAGAAATAAGCCGGAGGGATCTCTACTAGGCCTGATGCCCTGTGGCTCCCCACCCAGAAGGGGGTTCTAAAGAGATGGCTTCCAGAGGCCCGTAGTGGCTGCCCAGCCCCACTGCTGCTTCTCTGGGCTGGCCTGTGGTGTGCTGCTGGGAGTCTCTGGCCATTGAGAGTCCACCAGCCTTTTTTAATCCTTTAACAGCCATTCATAAGGTTGAAAATTTCCCTTTACTCTTGACCTTGAGATGGTTCTAAACCATAAAAATTTGTGTTTAAATGGCCCTGATGTCCTAGCTGGATTTACTGAGCTGGAAAATAAATCTGGGGAAGGAAGGGTTCTATGATACCAATACCCAAAACAGGATCATTGTTAACATTTTGTGAAGTATCTGGTAGTCTTCACCTGCACGAGCACCTAGGTCCTCATGGGCGGGGCCTCTACTGTTTGCCCCCTAGCCTTGGTTACCAGCCCGAACCTCGCCTTGTGGGCATGCAGCCAGTGTGGACCGACTACTCCGGATGGGGTGAGGTTGGGCTGCACCGTGGTTGTGAACTTGGGCTTGACAGCAGACAGCTGGGCTGTTTGCAACTGTTTTTATTTATTGGAGTCAACGACTGTAAATACTTTGTTTGCTAGTTACTGTGCGTGTGTGCGTGTAAACTGCTTATCGATCCCTGTGTCTGCCGCAATTTTAATACTGATTGATAGGGATCCTGCGTGTAATAAAAACGTCCTCTTGGCACATCTGCTCGACTATGTAATAGCCCCGCAATTTAGCTTTTTGTTTGCAGCAGTGTTTCCTTTTGGTTATCTAATAAAATTTTCCAACCTATTATGATTCCCTTCTCTGAGCTCTGCAGTTGAGCGCAAATCACCTGAGCGCCACCCCCCACACCCCGTCTCCTCCCCCAGCCCTGGAGCCTGTTCTGTCCCCACCCCTGACACTAGCTGGGGGCAGAGTGGCATGCGTCTAGCCTCAGGGCCTGCCACCTCCCACATTCTAATGGCGGGCAGGGGCCCAACCAAAGAACAGAAGCCAAGCGGAAGAGAAGGCAGAAGGCCAAGGGTTGCATTGTGGTGGGGTGGAGCTACGATCAGATGGAGGAGTCTCTCGGGAGCACACACGGGGGAGTGAGCAGGATCCGAGTCCCCAAGGCAGCGCGGTCCTCACATCTGCGGGCGGCAGGCTCAGGGCTGCTTCAGGCCACCAGGCCCAGGCGGGGGAGCAGGAGCAGCAGCAGCAGCAATAGGGCGGCCAGGCCAAGAGGCGGGACCCCGGGTGCCGCCCGGTTCAGCTCTACTTCCACAGGGTAGTGGTCGCTGATGTTGAGGGCCTGGGGGAAGGCAGCAGGACAGAGCCTCAGCGTTGGGGCCGAGGCACTTTCCGGTGGGCCCGTTGTGGCCTCTCCCCTTTACCTCCTCCTCGGTGAGGCCAAAGCTCCTGGGGAAGTTAAAGGCAGCCGCGGAGCGCAGCAGGCTCTGACAGCGCCCCCCATGCAGCACCACGCGGTCGTAAGCGCAGCGGGTGCTGGCCCGCACCGTGGTGTCCTCCTCGTCGCCGATCACCCACTGGAAGCCTGCCTGCGTCCGTAGCACCAGCTCCCCCAGGCGCTTTTTGGGCAGTGAGGCACAGTCAGCGTTGAAGTCCCCGAGCAAGATCATGTCCTGGAGAGGGGGGCAGGAGTCAGACCACCCAGCACCCCCACCCCCCCACCGCCGTCCCCCGTGCGATCGTCCCAACCTTACCTGGCTCTGCCAGCGCTGGGAGACATCCAGAAACACGTCGTACAGGGCGTTCAGCTCCTTCTCCACGGCTTTCGGAGTGGTGTGCAGCGGAACCAGCACCAGGCTGGGAAGGACTGCAAAGCCCCAGGGACCAGGGGCTCCCACCTGCTCCTGGGCACTCCCCGCCCAACCTCTTCCCAGCAACCACGCCCTGGGGCCCGCCAGCCAGCCCCTCCTTCCTGCTCCCAGGCAGCGGGCTGCCCTTCTTCCCTTCCTACCCTTGCTGGGAAAAGTGAACTGGGCCACAAAGGGCTCCCGGGCAAAGAGATCATCCGTGTCCTCATACACGTAGGAATCCAGGACTTGTGTCTTGTGTGACCTGGGGGACCGAGGCATGAGAAGCAGTGGCCCCACATCAGTGATATTTAGCTCAGAGCCAGGACTCAGAGCTAGGGGCCCTCCACGACCAGCCCTATTTCACCTGACTGCAGCCTTCCTAGCTGCTTTTCTAGAACTTGTTTTTCATTGAGATACACTTCACATAACACGGAAGTGAATTCTAGACAGATGATTTCATCGTCACCTGAACACGCCCCTTGCCCTCTCCATCCCGAACCCAGAGGGTTCCCCCAGCCCAGGCTGTCCTACAGACTTAGGGCTGTCTCTGGAAACTGGGTCTGCCCAAGGTCCTCAATGAGCCCCCATTGTTGAGTCTCTTCCCAGAAGCTTCGTCTGGTTCACTCCCAAAGAGAAGGCCAGCCTTGCCCTGAGCCCCTGCGCTGGTTTCCACAGGCGAGAGGCAGAGCGGCCCCACGTCTGCACATGGATAATGAAGTCCCCCTGCCGTACGGACACGTGGCCATCACAGCTGGCTAGGCCGGAGGAGAGTCTGAGCCCAAAATAAAACCACTGAGGAGAAAAAGTGCAACGAGAAGGTGACGGCCACCGCGGCAGGAAGGCACCTGGAGCTGCTGGGACGATGGAGGCTCCTGGCACTGGGCGTGGTGCCAAGCCCGGCCCGGCTCCGTCTGTGCTTACCGGTACACGTACACGTACTTCTCCATGTATGTGCTGCGCCCCAGCGAGGGGCTGCTCAAGACGCTGTAGAACCCAGAGCCATCAAATCTGCCGGGATAGGGAAACCCAGGGTCAGGGCCCCTGAGGTGCTGGGGAGGCCCCCCAGATTAGCCCCCCAGAGCCTTCCTCACCGATTGAGTTCTCGGAGCAGGAGAGAGATAGCACTGCCAGAAGCGTCCACTACCTCCTGCAGCACCATGATGTCGCAGCGAGCCAGGATCTGCCAGACAGCAAGAGGGCTGGTCAGTGCCAGCGACCTCAGGAGGAAGACGGGCTCCCTGGGGAATTAGCACTGGTGCAGCCAAGAGTGATGCGGCTCTCTGGCTGAGGCCCACGGAGAGCACTGGGACCAGCAAGGACCTGGGAGAAGACCGAGTGCTGCCCCAACCACACTACACCCATAGTACAGAGGAAACGGAGGCCAATGACAGGGAATGTGCTCCCCATCTCCTTACCCACGTCTCCTGATGTCCCCTCTCCTCTGGGAAATGCCCCTGGTCAGGCAGGGCAGGGGCTTTGGGTCGTGGGCACAGCTTTCCTTCAGTGATGAACCTACCCGAACGAAGGTGTCCATCACATGTTCTCTGGCCGCCTTGGAAAGTGTCAGCCGCTGGCCATTGAAGGCACAGATGCGAAAGGCCTCAGCGCCCCCAGGCAGGAGAAGCAGGAACATGGCTGGGTAGTGCATGGCTGTGTGGGGGCTGCTGGGACCCTCTGGAGGAATCCAGGCCGTTCCAGGGCACGCTTCCAGCTGGGCTCTGTTCTGCTTCTGAAAGGACATGGCAGTGTGGGACCGAGCCAGCACCAGCTTCCCAGAACCGGCCTCCCAGAACGGACCTCCCAGAACAGCCAGCATCACAGACCGCCTGCCTTTCTCCCCATGGACACCTTCCAACACCAGCACGCAGGGCTCGACTTCACTTTTTTTTTTTTTTTTAACGATTTTAAGTGGGGTGCCTGGGTGGCGTAGTCAGTTGGGCGTATGACTCGTGATTTCGACTCAGGCCACGATCCTGGGTTCTGGGATCAATCCCACACTGGTGGGCCCCCTCCTCAGTGGGGAGCCTGCTTCTCCTTCTCCCTCTGCCTCGTCCCCCTGTTCATGCTCTGTCTCTGAGTCTCTCCATCTCTCTCAAATTTCGAAGATTTAATTTTTAAGTAATCTCTATATCCAATGTGGGGCTTGAACTCACAACCCCGAGGTCTAGAGTCTCATGCTCCACGGACTGAGCCCGCCAAGTGCCCCTCGACTTCATTCTTCTTAATTGTGCTAAAATACACATAGCATAGAATTTACCATCTTGACTTTTTTTTTTTTCACCATCTTAACCATTTTTAAATGCGGAGTTGAGTGGCATTAAGTACATCCACACTGTTTTGTACATTCACACTGCCATCCATCGCCAGAATTTTTCCAGCTTCCCAAAGTGAAACTCTGTCCCCATTAGACACTCGTCCTCTATCCTCCTTCCCCCAGCCCCTGGCGCCCACCATCCCACTTTGTGTCTCCATGAATCTGACTACTCTCAGCACCTTGCAGGAGAGAAGTCCTACGTTACGTGTGTTTGTGACTGGCTGATTGCACTAAGCAAGTCATCAAGCTTCATCTAGGTTGTAGCATGTGTCAGAATTTCTGTCCTTTTTAAGGCTGAAGAGTATGGATAAACCCAACTGAACTGACCTACTCCGCCGTTCATGGACAATTGGCTCGTGTCCAGCCCTGGCCGCTGTCAATCACACAGCTTGCGAACCTGAGTGTGCCAAGATCTCTTCCAGTTCCTGCTGCGGATCCTTTCGTGTGTACACCCAAAAGTGAAATTGCTGGGTCACACTTTTCTGGGGAGCCACCAGACCATCTTCCACAGGGGCTAACTCCTTTGTTCCATTCCCACCAAGAGGTCACAAGAGTTCAACGTCACAGTAAATTCCAACTTTTCACCACCATTAGCAACACGTATCTCTCTGCTTGGGAGATACTATCTTTAAGACAAACTCCCAGCAGCAGAATTACTGGGTTCAAGGGAGTATGCACCGAAAATCATCTCAGCCAGACCAAATCACCCACTGCAGAGGGGGATGGGCGCCTTTCCCACGGCCCTGCCCTCCCCAGACAGCCCATCTTGTTCAACCTACCTGCTAAAGCCCCCTGCTTTTTGAGCGTCTCTTGGTTTACCTTGGTTTCAGATGCACTCAAACTTTGTCCTGTCATTTGGGTTCAGCCCCTTGCTTGATTCCTATCTGTGTCATTCTCATTTAAGCAACGTAAGTCCCTCTATTTCTGTCTGCCTGCTTTTCTCTGTCACCTCTGTAACCACACTCAAGGTGTTCACCCCCTGGGGTGCACCAACTTGAACACAACCCAAGGAAGGGTTAAAAGGTAAGAGGGTTTTCGGGGCGCCTGGGCGGCTCAGTCATTAAGTGTCTGCCTTCAGCTCAGGTCATGATCCCAGGGCCTCACGTTGGGCTCCCTGCTCAGCAGGAAGCCTGCTGCTCCCTCTCCCACTCCCCCTGCTTGTGTTCCTTCTCTCGCTGTGTCTCTCTGTGTCAAATAAATAAAATTACAAGAATAAATAAAATAAAAGCTAAGAGGTTTTTAGTTCTTGGTACGAGTAAGGAGACGGGGATGGAGCGCTATCTCCCCAGGACTTTAACAGAGGAAGCTTTTATCCAGTGGGTTAGGGGTGAGGGCAGGGAGCTTACATTACATAGGCAGTTTGGGTTCAATTGTGCAGGCCTAGCAAGTCAGCAAGTTAGTGCAAACAACGTACGTTCAAAAAATGCTGGAAAACTCCACCTACAGGAGACTTTAGTATTATAATGGACTAAAGGGAGTTACTTTAGGACCACTCAGGGGCGAGGGCGGGGGAAGCAAAGGGACTTCTGTGCTCAGCTCCAATCTAGCTCCAACTGGCTCACAGGAGGCGCTATCAGGCAAGACACACCTAGTAAGGGGCTGTGAGGTGAGGCGGTGAGCTGGCTGGGTGTCTCCGCGGCTGGAACTGTTGGTTTTGGCAAAATAAACCATATTCCTTCTCTGCTTCTGTCCCTTCCCCCACTGCCTTCTACTCACAGCTTTCAGCCCTCTTATTTTTTTTAAAGATTTATTTATTTGAAATATTTTATTTATTAATTGACAGAGAGAGACCCAGCGAGAGAGGGCACCCAAGCAGGCGTAGTGGGAGAAAGAGAAGCAGGCTTCCTGCCACGCAGGGAGCCCAATGCGGGGCTCGATCCCAGGACCCTGGGATCATGACCTGAGATGAAGGCAGACACTTAATGACTGAGCCACCCAGGTGCCCCAACGATTTTAATTTATTTGAGGGAGGAAGGGAGGGAGGGAGGGAGAGAGCGAGAATGAGCAGGAGGGAGAGGGGGAGAGAGAGAACCCAGAGCAGGCTGCACACTGAGCACAGAGCCCCATGCAGGGCCCCATTTCATGACCCTGAGATGATGATCTGAGCCGAAACCAGGAGGAGGACAATTAACTGACTGCAACACCGGGGCACCCCTTTGAGCCCTCTTATTTGAGTAACTTCCCACTGCATCCCAGGTAACGTTTTGTCACCTCCCGCTCTGCCTTCCTCTGTCTTCCTTGCCCTCTCTTCCCTGTTCTCCCTTCTTTGTCATCTAGTCTCTTTCATACTCCTGGCTGGGCTCAATGTCTGTCTCTCCTGGGCCACCTGCTCTGTCACTCATGCTGGCTTGGGTGCCCTGCCCTGGTTACTATTCTGGGATGTATGTGGACATCTGAGCAGCTCCGGGCTGTCAAGAGAAGGCTAGAAGGCTCTGGGGTCAGGGGCCCGCACAAGGGCCAAGGGCAAGAAGAACCATAGTGACTGTTTCTGGCCTCAGCCCAAAACCCAGCCCAGGCCCAGGCTCCCAAGCTAAGTCTTGGCCCCCAGGGGTTCCCTTCCCCTTTCTCCCTTCTCCCCACGCAGGGGGCAACTTCCTCCCTCCCTCTGCTCAGAGGGCTCCCATACCTACTCAGACCAGCTCGTATCCACGCCTGCCGCAGCTGTAAGCAGATCGCAACACGTCTACGGAGTCGCCGCGGCGGTCTGGGCAGGAACCTTAGGGAAGAAAAGAGGAAGGGACTCTTCCCGACCCACCCCTCCGGCCAGGCCGGTCGCCCCACCCTTCCTGGCGCTGGGGCTGGGCCCCGCGGGGCCGACGGCCGGACTCCACCTTCTCTGACCCACGTGGAAGCAGGCTCCTGCTGGAGGCCTGGAGCTGTGGGCGGATGACAGCCCTGTGAGTCATAGAGATCGAGCCTCAGCGTTCCTATAATGAGTGGGGTCCCTGTGCCAAGGGCGCGGGTGGGGGGGGTGCGGAGCCAGCGCGCAAATGCAAACCGGGAGCTGTGCTCTCCCAGGCCCAGCCCTCAGTCCCCCACACGGGCTGCCTCTAGGCGGCACCTGGTAGGAAACACACGAGAGCCAGAGCTTGTGCCCGATGTCGGGGGAGACTTGTCGCGAGCCTGGGGACCCCCGAGGACAAGAGCCTCTTCTCCGTGTCCCCAGGGCGCTTGCCAGCGTGGCTGCACACTCCGCTCTCTGGAGACACCAAGCGAGCCAGCCAGGCGCCCAGATTTATTTTTGAAGCACCTTTTTATTGTTTTTTTAGAAAATGTTTCCAGGGGCCCAGTCAGTAGGGCATGTGACCCTTGAATTCAGGGTCCTGAGTTCAAGCCCCACGTTGGGGGTAGAGATTATTTAAATAAAAGAAGAGGGGAGAGGAGGAGAAGGCAGCTTAGCGGATACAAGGCTTTCTCCTGGGAGTAGAAGTGGTGGCTGAGAATACTGGAAATGTGCTGAACGACAGGAAATACTATATTATACATGGTATCTTTATTATTTGGCATATGTTGCTACATATACGTCACACATTACATGTTACATATATATACACATATTGTACAAAGCTGTAATATCGTAACTGCAAAATTGTGTGCAGTTAATTACGTGAAACTACATAATGTAACACATAACAGGTTACATACATAAAACATGGCATACAGTATAAAATGCTACAAAATATTACAAAACGGTTAATTCCGTTATATGAATCCTGCCTCAATGAAAATAAAGGGGAAGAAGAACTAAAGTAAAAGTGCCGTGAACTCCGGCCTTTAGCGGTGTCCAGTCATTGCGCTGCGGAGCCCGGTTAGCTCCGGACACCTCCGGCCGCGCAGCCCCCGCCGCTGGGAACGTGCTCGGCGCGGCGCGGCGGGGCGGGGCCACACGGACCCAGGGCCCGCCCCCGCTGCCGTCAAGCGGCCTGATAGCCTTTTACGACAGGCAGCGGAGAGCCGGCCGCCGTCGCAGGCTCGGTTTCGGGCGGGGGCGCGGGGCTCCTGGCTGCCACCGCCGGGCCCGTTCGCTTCTCACTGCGACCCCTGGCTCCTGACCCCAGTAGCGGCTCGTCTGTGGCGAGAGAGCGGGGGCCGGCCCGGCCCTGGCCTGACCTGCGAGGTGACCTTGGTCGAGTCCCCTGCCGCGTGGAGCCCGTGTGGCGCGGGCCCGTCAGAGACCCAGTTCTCCAGCGGCCGGAGACACAGACCTAGAGCGGCCCCCCACAGGCTGCCCCGTGGCAGGGGAAGCGCCGGGCCGCCTGGGGAGTGGGGAGCGGGGCAGCTCGGTGGGGGCGGGGGAGATGCCCCTGCCTGTGAAATGGCCGTTCCCCGCTGTGCCGCGGTTCACCTGGACTCTGGCCAGCAGCGTCGTCATGGGCCTGGTGGGCACCTACAGCTGCTTCTGGACCAGTGAGTGGGCCCAAAGCCGAGGCAGAGTAGGCCACGGCTCTCCACGCCCAGCCAGAATTGGGGTTTGGGGTTGTGGGCGTGGGTAGGGGCCAGTTTGGCTGGGGGGAGCCCTGGGACCCAGGGAGAATGAGGCCAAGACCTCTCCCCACAGTTCGTCTCTCCCTCCAGAGTACATGAACCACCTCACCGTCCACAACAAAGAGGTGCTGTACGAGCTCATCGAGAACCGAGGCCCAGCCACGCCCCTCATCACTGTCTCCAATCACCAGTCCTGCATGGATGACCCTCACCTCTGGGGTACCTGGCACCAGGGTTCTGGGCGTAGGGAGGCATGGCGAGAATCCGGGAGGGGGCCACATAAAAGCAGAACCAACTCACTTCTCACTGGGCTCTGTACATATCCCTGGCACTTCTGTTCCTGCGTGTCCTGCGCCGACGATGAAAATATGATTGGTGGTCCCTTCAGTGTCCTCTCAGAAAATGACTTGGTAAGGGCTTCAGAAATTTGGAGGGACCGAGGAAGTGAGGAAGCAGCTGCAGGGCAAAGTCTGATGGCTGCTTTACTTTGTCGCATCAGGCCTGTGGAACCCTCCATTCTCTAAACTGTGGAAGGTCCCACAAAGTATTAAAACAAATCCAAGAACCATAGGGTATCTTGTCAACGAAGGTGTGGGCTAGAGGCTGGGAGACCCATGTCCCGCCTCCAGGTTTGCCCCAGGCCGAATGTGTATCCTTTAACCAGCCTCATTTGGGAGCCCACTTTGCCACCTAGAAGTTCCTGCTCTGCTGACTTCACAGGGAGCTGCTTGGCTCCAGTAACCCAGATGGCTGGGTAGAGGGGTACCCAGAGCTTTTACTGATGAATTCGGGAGGTTAGACTTTTGTAGAGCTCATGGGAATCTAGTCAGTCAAATCAGAGCCTTTCAGAGCTCACCCTGGCCACTGGGCATAGAAGGGCCTGTAGAGTGCCATAGGCAGACACCGGGGGACCAGGAGGGACCTTTTAGAGCCACTCAGTAACCTAGACTAATGTGGTGGCAGCAACAGTGGAGGGGCAGGTGTAGAACAAGAGGAAGTGGCAAAAGATACGGGGTGGGGGTAGGCAGGCCAGATGTGGCGACTAATAAGGTATGGGTGAATGGGTGAGGGTGGGAAAGAGGGAGGAGCCAGGGCAACGTAGGTTCCAGCTCCAGGGACTGAAAGATGCTGCTTTCAGCCATAGGGAAATGGTAGTGCTGCTGCCTCTGTTCCTCATTCCCTGAAACTGGGTGACAGGAAAAGCTGTTCCCTGGGGACAAGGCAAGCTGGGGCATGAAGCCTTTCCTTCTCTAGGGATCCTGAAACTCCGCCACATCTGGAACCTGAAGTTGATGCGTTGGTGAGGAGGAATGGGCCCCTCGCAGTGGGCCTGGCAGGCCTCACCCGTCTCTGCCCAGATTTGCCCTCCTCCTGCTCTGCCCAGGAGGCGGCATCCAGCAGCACAGGCAGGGCACGGGGTGGGGTTCCGCAGGCTCTCCTGTGCCTCCTTTCCACACTGCCGACGATGTCAGGCATCATGTTGGGGGAGGGCAGGGAATTAGGGTGCAGGGGAGGCAGGGATGACTGCATCTGTCCCTACTTCAGGACCCCTGCGGCCGCAGACATCTGCTTCACCAGAGAGCTGCACTCCCGCTTCTTCAGCTTGGGCAAGTGTGTGCCCGTGTGCCGAGGTGAGCTGGTCCTCCAAGAGGGGCTCATGGGCGAGTGAATGCAGGGAGGCACTTCTGCAGCCTTCTCTTCTTTTCTTCGGAGTGGGGACTGGTGGTCAGTGCTTTTGCTTGAGCAGTCCTGGGAGTGGAGGGACCCTGGTGGGACAGCCTGGGCACAGAGGGGGCCAGCAGCCACTGCGCTGCTAGTGTGACTCCCAGTTGCACTGCGTGGCTGCAGAGGTGGTACTGGCTGCTGGAGGAGTGAGGGCCTTGTGGAGAGTATGCATTTCCCGGGACTGCCTGAGGGCTGTGTGAACCTGGACTGTGGCATTAGAAGCCAAGGAGGCATTGTCCGCAGCTAAGAGACTCAGCCATGGGAGGGTGGCGTCATGGGTCTGTGGCGGTGGTGGCATGTGCTGGAAGCTGCAGCGTTTTGGAAAACAGGCTTGCGGGGTGAGGGTGTGACACTGAGGGCCTCAGGAGGTGAGGGCCGTTTTGATCCCCATTCTCCAGATAAAAGGGTTTGGAGGAATTAATCCACTGGTCCAGGGTCATGGGGCGGGAGGTGGCAAAGCCAGGATTTGAATCCAGGTTGCTCTTTTGACTGGGAAAGGACAATATTTTCTAGGCAGAGTATGAAAGGAAAGGCATTCGAGACACAGGAAGCACATGCCAGGCCCTGAAAAGGTAAGCGATAAATGTAGAAAGTGTAGGTTGCAGGCCAGCCAAATGTGAAGGTTCTGGAACAATCGTGTTAGGAATTTTGGACTCTATTCTGTCATCAGGGCAGTGATGTGCTTCCTTCTGTGGTTCAGAGAGAGAAACCATCCCTGCCGCAGCATGGCTTGTCGGGGGAGGGGGAGCAGAGCTCGGTGGAGGCCGAGAGCCCAGGTAGGGGCTCACTGGGTCATTCCGGCAGCAGCAGACCATCGTAGCTGCGTCTCTGGAGGCCGCTGCGGACAGCTGGAGGCAGAGTAGACAGGACGTGTTGACAGACTGAGTGGGGGAAGGGGTAAGGAAAAGATAGCTTGAAGACGACGCTAGGTGACGTCTGATGACACTGAGCCACTGAGAGGAGGGGACGGCCGGCAGTGTGGGGGTTGAAAGGGAGGGCTGTTGCGTTCTGCGCATGTTTCCCTGGAGGAGCCTGTCGCCCGAGGAGGGCAGCGGTCCCAGAGGCAGTGGGATGTGCAGTTCGGGAGCTCCGAAGAGCGCTCGGGCGTGTAGCAGGGACTCAGCGACGAACAGAGTTGCAGAAGTAGAGGAAAGATGGCAGCGAGGGAGAGCGGATGGCCAGCAGGCGCTAGGACGGCAGCTTGGAGCGGGAACAGAGACACAGGCCACCAGGGCAGCAGGAAGCAGTGGCAAAGCAGGGCCCCTTGGCACTGGAGAAGCCTCCAGGGACCCTGGAGAAGCCATTGCTGTGAAGTGACAGCCACAGGAGCTGCCAGGGCCAGGAGGGGGTGGGGATAGCAGGGGTGTCCACCCCTCCCAGAAGGGCCGCCAGGAAGAGGAAGAGGGAGGAGGCGGTAACCAAAGGGTGTCAGAGGTCGAGGGAGAGTTTCTTACTTCTGCTGGGGAAACGCAGTAAAGTAACCTCAAGAAAATGAAGGGCTTTTAATGAAAAGCTGCAGCACTCAGATCCTCACATCTGCTCTTTGGAGACAGCAGCTTTGAGTGCTTTCACTTCTTGCTGCGTTTGAAGGCTGCTTCATTTCCCCAAAACCTGAGCAGAAGCTACGAGTGTTGCGGCTAGTGCCCGTGGCATCCTGTGATGGGAACTCTGCTCAGGTGCCTGATCTCAGGTCCTCCCTTCTGCGACCTCACACACAGGCTTTCTGTGTCCACGTCTTTTTTCTTAAGTTGTATGTATTTAATTTTTAAGTTGATTTATTTTTTTAATGGGGTGTCAAACACATGACCCTGAGATCAGGAGTCACATGCTTTTCCGAATGAGCCACCCAGGCGCCCTCCACGTCAACTTCTTGTCTTGTTCTGCTTTTTGCTCTGCATCTAAGTTTTACTGTATGGTTAAAACCAGAAAACTGGGGGCGCCTGGGTGGCTCCATTAGTTAGGTGTCTGCCTTGGGCTCAGGTCATGATCCCAGGGTCCTGGGATGGAGCCCCACATCAGGCTCCCTGCTCAGTGGCGAGCCTGCTCCTCCCTCTTCCTGCTGCTCCTCCTGCTTGTGCTCTCTCTCTCTCTCTCTCTGACAAATAAATAAATAAATAAATTTTAAAATTCTTAATTCTCAGCACCTTCAGGGAGAGAAAGTGGAGAGGGACAAGCTATTTTTCAAACATATGTGATGTGGAGCAAAGATCTAACAGATTGTGTTAAAGTAAAGGAAGTATCTGGCTTACTTGGGCTTCTGTGTTCGAAAATACTCCATTTCCCCCCCAAGTACAGGCTTGATGATACGAAGTATCAAAGTGATCTTGGACAAGCAGAAGTAGCATTAGCAGAAGCTAGATACTCATGTGTTGTGCCAAAATCATGGTAGTAGTATTTTTTCCCTTTATTTATTTAAAATTTCTCTTTTTTAAAAAAAAGATTTCAAGTATTTATTTGAGAGACAGAGAGAGATCACAGAGGCAGAGGGAGAAGCAGGTTCCCCACTGAGCAGAGAGCCTGATGTTGGGCTCGATCCCAGGACTCTGGGATCATGACCCGAGCCAAAGGTAGATTCTTTTTTTTTTTTTTTTAAAGATTTTATTTGTTTGACAGAAGAGAGAGAGAGAGACAGCAAGAGAGAGAACACAAACACAGGGAGTGGGAGAGGGAGGAGCAAGCTTCCCACAGAGCAAGGAGCACGAAGATGCGAGGCTCGATCTTAGGACCCCAGGATCCTGACCTGAACTGAAGACAGACACTGAACTGACTGAGCTACCCAGAAACCCCTTATTCAATCATTCATTCATTTGTGTGTTTGTGTTTTTTTTAAGTAGGCTCCATGCCCAGTGTGGGGCTTGAACTCATAACCCTGAGATCAAGAGTTGCATGCTCTACCAACTGAGCCAGCCAGGCGCCCCTAAGTTTCATCCTTTTTTAAGACTCAGGAATTTTCTGTGTGTGTATCTGTGTACACCACATCTTTCTTCATTCATGTATTGGCGGATACATGGCTTGGTTCCCTATCTTGGCTACTGTGAAGCTGCAGTAAACACAGGGCTGCATGTATCTTTTTTAAAGAAAGTATTTATTTGAGTGAGAGAGGACGAGCAGGGGCATAGGCAGAGGGAGAGGGAGAGGCAGACTCCCCGCTGAGCAGGGAGCCCGATGCGGGGCTCCATCCCAGGACCTTGAGATCATGACCTGAGCTGAAGGCAGATACTTAACCAACTGAGCCACCCAGGTGCCCCATCTACATAATAATTTTGTATCCTGAAATTTTATTAAATTCATTTATTACTTCTAATAACTTTTTGGTGAAGTCTTTAGAGTTTTCTGTGCATGGTATCATGTCATCTACAAATAGAGATAGCTTAGCTCCTTCCTCATCAAAATGGATGCCTCTTATTTCTTTTTCTTTTCTTTTTTTTAAAAAGACTATTTATTTGAAAGAGTGAGGGAAAGCAAGAGGGCAAGGGAGAAGGAGAAGCAATACTCCCCATGGAGCAGAGAGCCTGATGTGGGGCTGGATCCCAGGATGCTGAGACCATGACCTGAGCTGAAGGCAGAGGCTTAACCCACTGAGCCACCTAGACACCCCTCATTTCTTTTTCTGGTCTGATCGCCGAGGCTAGGATTTGTAGTACAATGTTGAATAAAAACGGCAAGAGTGGACATCCTTGTCTTATTCCTAACCTTAGAAGAAAATCTCAGTTTTTCTGCATTGAGCATGATGTCAGCTGTGGTCTGTCATAGGTGGCCTTTATTATGTTGAGTTATGTTCTCTCTAAACCCTCTTTGTAGGGGTGCCTGGGTGGCTCAGTCAGTTAAGCATCTGCCTTCAGCTTAGGTCATGATCCCAGGGTCCTGGGATCAAGCCCCACATCGGACTCCCTGCTCAGCAGAGAGCCTGCTTCTCCCTCCCCCTCTGCCGTTCCCTCGCTTGTGTGCTCTTTCTCTCTCTCTCTGTCAAATAAATAAATAAAATCTTTAAAAAAATAGAAAAAAAGTAAACCCATTTTGTTGAGAATTTTTTATCATGAACAGATGTTGAATTTTGTCAAAATGCTTTTTCTGGGGGTGCCTGGGTAGCTCAGTCGTTAAGCATCTGCCTTCTGCCTTCGGCTCAGGTCATGATCCCAGGGTCCTGGGATCGAGCCCTGCATCGGACTTCCTGCTTCTCCTTGTCCCACTGCCGCTGCTTGTGCTCCCTCTCTTGCTGTGTCTCTCTCTGTCATAAATAAATACAATCTTTTTAAAAAATGCTTTTTCTGGGGCGCCTGGGCCTCTGCCTTCGGCTCAGGTCATGATCTCAGGGTCCTGGGATCGAGCCCCACATCAGGCTCTCTGCTCAGTGGGGAGCCTGCCTCCTCCTCTCTCTCTGCCTGCCTCTCTGCCTACTTGTGACCTCTGTCTGTCAAATAAATAAATAAATAAAATCGTTTAAAAAAATGCTTTTTCTGCATCTATTATGATTGTATGATTGTCACCCTTCGTTTTGTTAGCGGGCTCTCTAGCATCGATTCACAGATACTGAACCATCCTTCCACAGTGGTGAATGATCCTTCTAACGTGTTGTTGGATTCAGTTTGCTAATATGTCGTTGAGGGTTTATGCATCTGTGTTCATAGGGCTATTGTCCTGTAGTCCTGTCCTCTTTTTTTGTAATGTCTTTGGTTTTGGTATCAAGCTGATGCTGGCCTCACAGAACATATTTGGAACCCTTCCTTCCTCTTCCATTTTTTGGAATAGTTTGAGAAGAATAAATATTATCTCTTTAAATGTTTGGCAGAATTCACCTGTGAAGCCATCTGGTTTGTTTGTCGGAAGGTTTTGTTTTGTTTTATTTATTTATTTGACAGGCAGAGATCACAAGTAGGCAGAGAGGGAGGCAGAGAGAGGAGTAAGCAGGCTCCCCCTGAGCAGAGAGCCCGATGCGGGGCTCGATCCCAGGACCCTGGGATCATGAGTGAGCTGAAGGCAGAGGCTTTAACCCACTGAGCCACCCGGGTGCCCCTATCAGGAGTTTTTTGATGACCAATTCAGATCATCATTCACTAGTAGTTGGTCTGTTCTGCTTTTCTGTTTCTTCCCGATTCCGTGTTGAGTGTGTTTCTCTCTTTCAGGTTGTCCAGCTTTTTGTTGTGTAATTTTTCATGCTACTCTTGTGGTCCTTGGTGGATCTGTGGTACCGGTCGTTCGTTCTCCTCTTTTCTTGCTGAGTTTAGCTAGAGGTTTATCAATTTTATCTTTTCAAAGACCCAGCTCTTGGTTCCATTGATATTTTTTTAGTCTATTTCATTTATTTCCACTCTGATGTAATTATTATTTCCTCCTTCTACTAACTTTGGGTTTTGTTCTTTTTCTAGTTCTTCTGGGTGTGAGGTTAGATCAAGGTTTTTCATGTTTCTTGAAGTAGGCACGTGCAGCTCTGCATTTCCTTCTTAGAACCTCTGGCTTGAGGAGCCTTGTAGTTTAGCATGATTTGCGTTTCAAGTCGGATGGTGCTGTCGCACCAGTGAGGTTTGGTGGAGATGGACGTGGCGCACCGAAGCCCCCTCCTACCAGGGAAAGCTGTGCTGCGGAGGGGAAGCCCTGCTCTCCCGACGCCCTGAGAAGCCACCAGGACCAGCTGCTCCTCAATTCCAGCCCCTGTGGGAGCTGCTGGGCCAGATTCCCACTGGGCTGGCTTGAGTCGAGCATCCTGGATGGCTCTCTAGCACCTTCTAAACACTCGGCCTTGCAGAGAACAGGTTAAAAGCTCATTTACTGTGCACTGACTTGAGATAGCCCCAGTGTCTGTCTCCTTGTCTTTATGGTGTGTCTCTCCCTCCTTGATGAGGCCGCCCGTCATTGTCCAAGGTAGAGGTTCTGGCCGCGGGGTCACAGCGCGTCCCCACTGGGCTCCCAGCTGAGGGCCAGCGCATAGCGTTGGGCACCTGTATCTGCGCTGTTGCTCACTGCCAGGCCCCCGGGGCTCAGTGTCAGGGTCTCCAGGTGTCTCCACGGTGGGTGTTGTTAGCCTTGGGGGCACTTAAACCCCCATTTTTTCAGCCTAGCGAGTTTGACTTTTTCCCGGCTCTCAGTGACACCACATGTCGCATCGACGTTCTCCCTTTCCCAAGAGGCTTCAATAACGAGAGTCTAGTTTCTCGGGGAGCCCCGTGAGGGGCGAAGGGGTCAGCCGGGAGGGAGGGATGGTGGAGGCTGAGGGCTCAGGCGGGGCTGGGAGGCCTGTGGAGAGTGGCTGTGGCGACTGGCCCAGCCCAGAGGCAGGAAAGGCTGTGCAGACTTGGTTCACTCCTGCGATGCCCTCAGGGCCAGGAGTGGCAGACAGTAGGCTTGCCCCAGGGGTGGTGTACCCCAAGGGGAAGGCTGCAGGAGCTGATGGGGGGCTTAGCGGGCAGGGAGCGGAGCTGGCGGGCTGGTCTGCGAGGGTGTCCGCGGAGCAGCGGGCGGGGCTGCGGGGGACAGGAAGGCAGAAGGTGGGCTTGGAGGCCACTGGAGGAGTTGCCAGATTGGAAGTTCAGTTGGAGGCGGTTGGAGACAGTGATGCTTCCTTGTCCATGAGAGGTACTTGGAGGGTTAGAGGTTACCATTGAACAACTGCTGTCGTGGGCCCCAGGGCAACCGTGGCTGAGTCCCCAGGGACAGGGATCGGAGGGTGTCCGCATGGCTGGTGTGGTGGGGATGATGGAGTCCTTGAGCTGCCAGAGCAAGGAGGGCGCCCCGGCAGAATGGTGACCGATGGCGCCCCGGCAGAATGGTGACCGATGGCGTGGCCTTTTCCCGGCAGGAGATGGCGTCTACCAGAAGGGAATGGACTTCATTCTGGATAAGCTCAACCACGGGGACTGGGTGCACATCTTCCCAGAAGGTCAGTGGCGCTGGCGGGGTTGCGCACACACCCAGCTTCCCAGCCTCACCCCTGTCCTGTCTCTCAACAGGGAAGGTGAATATGAGCTCCGAGTTCCTGCGCTTTAAGTGGGGTAGGTGCTGCTGCCCGGCGGCCTGGGATGGGTGTGTGGGTGGTGCCGGGGCCGGGGACAGCGCCGGCACAAGGGCTCTCCTTGCAGAGGAGCCAGACCAGGGCAGTTGGTCTTAATTGGAGGTGGGCAGCGGTGGCTTTGCCGTAGACTGGCACCGACATTGGCTTGTGCCAACGTTTCTGCCTCTCCCCGGGGCAGGAATCGGACGCCTGATTGCTGAGTGTCATCTCAACCCCGTCATCCTGCCACTGTGGCATGTCGGTGAGCATCCCTCTTGAGCCGAGGCTGCAGCCTGGGGGTGAGCGCAGGGAAGGGGGCGGCTTCCCTAGGTTTGGGGAGAGTTCCACTGGGTGGCAGGGAGAGGAACCCCGGGGTGGAGGGGGCTGGGGCTTCCTTTGTTCCCAAGGCCTCTGTCCATTGTGCCGCAGGAATGAACGATGTCCTCCCTAACAGCCCGCCCTACTTCCCCCGCTTTGGACAGGTGGGTACGGGCTGCGGGCCTTCGTCTGTCTGTCTTGCCTGCCATCTGCCTCTTGTCTCCCACTTAGCACCACTGAGGCCAGATTCAGCTGCAGCAGGGGGACCGAGTGGAACAGAGAGAGAGGGACTTCCTGGCATCGAGGCCGGTAGAAGGAGAGCAAGAGGGACCAGGCCGGGTCGGGGGAGCCCTGGGGTCTAAGCAGGACTTGAATGTCTCTCAGCCTGACCACCTTGTTTTATTTTATTTTTTAGAAGATTTGATTTGGCAGAGAGCAAGCGAGAGCAGGAACACAAGCAGGGGGAGTGGGAGAGGGAGAAGCAGGCTCCCCGCTGAACAGGGAGCCCGATGTGGAACTCGATTCCAAGACCCTGGGATCATGACCTGAGCCGAAGGCAGAGGCTTTAACCCACTGAGCCACCCAGGCGCCCCCTCCCCACCCCCACACACAACCTTGTTTTAAAGAGGGAGCGTGGCCATGAGGGAGCATGCAGCAAGTTAGGGGCAGGACTTAGCTTCTGGCTCTCTTGGGTGGTTGGGCCACAGCTTGTTTCTGTCACGCGCTGGTGGCTGCTCTCCCTGCAGAAAATCACGGTGCTGATAGGGAAGCCCTTCAGTGCTCTGCCTGTGCTCGAACGGCTCCGGGCCGAAAACAAGTCGGCTGTGAGTTGCCTTTCTCCCCGGTGCCTCCTCCACCCGCTGCCCTGGGCTACCCTGTGACTGGCGTGGCCTCTCCCGGCACCCACGGCCTCCCAGGACCCCGGGCCAAACTGCCAAAGGCCCGCAGGCGAGCCCCTGTCCTTCTCCTCAGGTGGAGATGCGCAAAGCTCTGACCGACTTCATTCAGGAAGAATTTCAGCACCTGAAGACCCAGGCGGAGCAGCTGCACAAGCACCTACAGCCCGGGAGGTAGACGTCAGCCTGCCACAAGCCTGCCAGTTCCTGTCCCCCGCCTGCTCCCTCTGGCCCCCAGGCCCAGGAAAGAGGCAGCTCCGATCTGGGACCCAGCTGCCTGCTCTCAGTGCTGTCTTTGGGTCCTTGCATGGCACAGAGCTCACCTGGGGGACAGACTGGTGTTTTGAGGTCACATACATTTTTTTAAACAGATGTGTGCATAAGCCCTGGCAGGTGTCCTGTCCTCATCAGTGAGCATTCCCCCTGCTCTGAGCCGCTTCAGTGGAAGGAAGCATTTCAGCTGCTCCTCCCACTTGGGCAGGAAAGCAAGGAGAAACTTGGGCGGGGCTCCTCTCTTGCCTCCAGGTGTCCCCTTCCAGCGCTGGCATCAGGACGGAGGGGACTTGAGGGGGGGCAGGTGGCCAGGCCGGAACTTTGGTCTTCTCCCACCTGCCCCGATCTGGGAGCCACTGACCACCTCCTCAGAGACGGCCGCCAGCCTCGTCTTCCTTCTGCCCGCACTTTGCACAGGCGTGGGGTCCTTGGGCAGGGCCCAGCCCTGGGCTGCAGGCGGATGAGCTGCCTTTTGCCAGAAGCGGAGCCCCACTGAACGGAGCCTGTGGCAAGGGGCTGAGACCCTGTCCCTTGCCTGTGTGCCCGGGCCCACCAGCTGCTCTGTCTTCCACCTCCCTGGTATTGCTTGAGTCCCATGGGACCTGGGTTTTCATGTTTTGTAACCAATAAAGCATCTGTGTTGTGTTTTACCTCTGGCTTCTTCACGGGTCGGGTTGTGAGGTGGCTGCTGGACAGGAAGGCTGGACCTGTGGAGCAACAAGGGCCCTTGAGCACACCAAGCTCTCACTGTAAACTTCAGTCATTATCGGGGTGTCTGGGTGGCTCGGTTGTATCCAACCTTTTTAAGATTTTATTTATTTGACAGCATGCGAGCACACACGTGCACACATGGGGAGCGACAGGCAGAAGGAGAGGGAGAAGCAGACTCCCCGTGGAGCCGGGAGCCCAATGTGGGGCTCAATCCCAGGACTCTGGGATTATCACCTGAGCTGAAGGCAGACACTTCACCAACAGAGCCACACAGGCGTCCCTGAAACTCTTGATCTCAGTTCCGGTCTTGATCTCAGGGTTGTGAGTTCAAGCCCTGTGTTGGGCTCCATGCTGGGCTTGGAGCCTACTTGGAAAAGAAAACAGAAAACCTCAGTCATTATCTGTAATGCCCATAACGAACTAGCAAAGGTACGCATTAATCTTATTTTGCAAAGGAGGCAGAGCGAGCCCAACGGACTTGATTCAAAACCCAAATCCAGCAAGGCAGGGAGAAGCAGAGAGCAATTCCGTCCTCCCCGAGCTGGTTCCGGGGAGGGACGATGTCTCCAGAGGGCCCAGCAAGCCACTGTGAGCAGCACACGCTGTGATGCAAGATGAGGGGGGCCTCCTTGGCTGAGCTTGAGGCCCTTGATAGGAGCACAGGCGGGGCGGGTGGTGCTCCTGGTGGAAGCAGAAGCAAGTCCTCTAGAGTGAAGTGAGCTCCACCTAGGTCTCCAGTCCACCCATGAGTTAAGATGCCCCCAGAAGAACACAAAGATCACCAGACATGAGGAGATGAAGCCCCAACCTGCACAAAGCTCCACATTTTTATTACTCTCCATGGTCTTTTTTTTTTTTTTTTTAAAGATTTTATTCATTTATTTGACAGAGATCACAAGTAGGCAGAGAGGCAGGCAGAGAGAGAGGAGGAAGCAGGCTCCCTGCCGAGCAGAGAGCCCGATGCGGGGCTCGATCCCAGGACCCTGAGATCATGACCCGAGCTGAAGGCAGCGGCTTAACCCACTGAGCCACCCAGGCGCCCCTCCATGGTCTTTTTTTTCTAAAGATTTTATTTATCTATTTGACAGAGAGAGAGACATCACAAGTAGGCAAAGAGGCAGGCAGAGAGAGAGAAGGAAGCAGGCTCCCCGCTGAGCAGAGAGCCCGATGTGGGGCTCGATCCCAGGACCCCAAGATCATGACCTGAGCTGAAGGCAGAGGCTTTAATCCACTGAGCCACCCAGGCGCCCCTCTTTTTCCCTAGCTTTATTTTAGTTTATTTTGAGAGAGAGAGAGAGAGAGACAGAGAGAGTGTCTGTGTGTGAATGCAAGGGGGAAGGGGCAGAGAGAGAGAGAGGGAGAGAGAGAGAATCCCCTCGCTGTGGGTGGAGCCTGACTTGGGGCTCAATCTCACGACCCTGAGATCATGACCTGAGCTGAAATCAAGAGTTGAATTCTTACCAGTTGAGCCACCCGGGTGCCCTATATGAGGAAAGACACTGAAAGACATTAAAGAAGACCTGAGTCAATAAAGATCCCAAGCTCATGAGAATAACAAAGATGTCAGTTCTCCGGAACTGAGCTATTGAATATATAGATTAGGAGTGGCCGGGGGGCTCAGTCAGGGAAGTGTCCACCTTCAGCTCAGGTCGTGATCCCAGGGTGCTGGGGTCGAGCCCCATGTCAGGCTTTGTGCTCAGCGCAGAGTCTGCTAGAAGCTCTCTCCCCCTCTGTCCCTCTGCCCCCACCCCGCCCCACACGCTCTCTAATAAATAAATCTTAAAAAAAATTAAAATAGGGGCACCTGGGTTGCTCAGTGTGTTAGGCCTCTGCCTTTGGCTTGGGTCCTGGTCTCAGGGTCCTGGGATCGAGCCCTGCATTGGGTTCTCTGCTCAGCAGGGAGCTTGCTTTCCTCTCTCTCCTTCTGCCTGCCTCTCTGCCTACTTGTGATCCCTCTCTGACAAATAAATAAATAAAATTAAAAAATAAAAGTAAATAAATACAGATTGGGGCTCGTTCTAAAGAATGCAGCATGACCGGGGCGCCTGGATGGCTCAGTGGGTTGGGCCACTGCCTTTGGCTCGGGTCATGATCTCGGGGTCCTGGGATCAAGTCCCGCATGGGGCTCTCTGCTCAGCGGGGGGCCTGCTTCCCTTCATCTCTCTCTGCCTGCCTCTCTGCCTGCTTGTGATATCTCTCTCTGTCAAATAAAAAAAAAAAAAAAAAAAAAAAAGAATGCGGGACGCCTGGGTGGCTCAGTTGGTTAAGCAGCTGCCTTCGGCTCAGGTCATGATCCCAGCATCCTGGGATCGAGTCCCACATCGGGCTCCTTGCTCCGCAGGGAGCCTGCTTCTCCCTCTGACTCTGCCTTCCACTCTGTCTGCCTGTGCTTGCTCTCACTCTCTCTCTCTCTTACAAATAAATAAATAAAATCTTTAAAAAAAATTAAAAAAAAAAAAAAAAAAGAATGCAGCATGACCTCATCATAGCTAATTACATTTGCCAAGAGCCTATTTCCGAATAAGGTCACGTTCTGAGGGTCCAGGTGGGCATGAATTTCCTGGGACATTATCCAACCCAGCACATAGCACATATACCCTAGGACCTGGAAAGTCCCCACCTAGTAATTCACACCACAGGACGTATCCACGATCTTTGGCAGCAACGTCGGCCATACTAAGCAAAGTGGGAGACCACTCAAATGTCCTTCGCCAACGATATGGCTCAATGGCCGGCAGAATATTTATCTAGGGGATATTGCCATCACATTCAGAGACGTATACTTAATGGGTACCAGCGTCTGAATGTTGGTGTCCGCCCCCAACTGCCACCAGATTCCCGTGTTGAAACCTGGAGCTGTCATCACTGGGATTAGCGCCTCCTGACAGGCCCTGGAGAGCTCTGCCCCTGCCCCCCGCCACTGCGAGGATACAATGCAGGGTCTGCAACCTGCACCCGGGCCCTCGCCCTGCCTCATGGCACCCTGATCTTGGACTTCCAGCCTCCAGAGCTGTGAGCAAGTAATTTTTTTCTTTTTTATTATTATTTTTTAAATTTCTGCTGTTGATAACGACCCAGTCTGTGTTATTTTGTTCAAACAGCTGCAACAAATTAATGCAGTTGGTAAAATCATAAGACCTGAAGTGCTGATCACTGAGGTTAGGTTCACGGTCACTTTGGGGGACGTGAGAAGGAGGCGATCAGCGAGGACTGAGAATTTGAATTCTTGAACTGGATGATGCCAAGGGAGCGTTTGCTTTGGTAAGTCATTGCACTGTATATCTTTGTCTTGTGCCCTTTTCCACCTTTTCGGTCAGCCTGTGGATCCGGCCAGCTGAGGCAAGTGGGCAGTGTGCGGGGGAGGAGAGCCTGCGAAGCCCTGTGCCGAGGTCTGGGCGAGTGGGCTCTGGCTGTGGCTTCCATCCTGCTGGGGGGTCGCACTGGGGGTGACTGGGAATTCGGGAGTGAGGTGGCAGCCCCCTTCCTCTCATTCTCACAGCGAACTCAGCACATGGCTCGAGGTTTGGGCAGCAGTGTTCCAGGGCCGCCGACTGGCTCATTTCCAGGGGGTCAAAAGGCTCCCACAGTGGCCATGGCGGTCTTCTGGTCCCCGGGTCATCGCTGTGCTGGGGGCTTCCTTAAATCTGGCCCTTCCACGTCCTCTCCTGCCTGGCGATGGGCAAGGAGGATGGCTCTTAAGGGAAGAAGGAGCCCGAATAATTGTGGACAACGGTGCTGTCTACCAGGCACCTGCACACCTTGCATTCGTAGGTCACCAAGGACCTCACGGCAGAAAGACTGGGAACAGCAGGAAGCAGCCCTGCGCCGGCCCGCAAGAGAAAGCAGCCCGCAGCTGTGGCCGGCGGGCACACTGGACGGTGCCGCAGTGGGACAAAGCTATCTGTGCCCCCGCGCAGGACTGCAGACGGGATGGCGCCATTCCGTCAAGCTCAAATACAAGAAGACGAAGCCCTAGACTGTTTGTGGGCACATACAGACATGGTCGACCCTCTAAGAAAAACCGGAGAATGGCAAGTGTCAGATTCAGGCTTGCGATGACTTGCGGCCCCGTCTCTCCTGCTTTCCAACATCCATCACCCCGTGTCGTGACTTACTGCCCCGTATCTCCCCAGATCAGACTGTGAACTCTGGGTAGGGGGGTCCAAGTCTGACCCAGCGCCTGGCCCATAGCAAGTGCTTTAGGAAGCTTGGAGAGTCACCACTCCAAGGACTGCTGACAGCTCAGAGAGGAATAAAAGCAGCCACGGTTTCCCCACTAAGGATGAAAGCATTTCGGCGAGACTGCTGGCCAGCAAGATCACACTTGAGAGAAAGCCTTTGCCTTTCAACTTGATTTAAACTGTGCTTTTGCGTTCTTCAGTTTGCCCGTGGCCACTGGCTCCTCTTGTCACTCTGTCACCTTCTCCTGGTCCCCAGGACGTCCATCCCTGGCCTCGATCTCTTCTCCTCCTTCGTGCGGCACTATCACAGAACTTTCCTCCCAAAACGTGTGCCTTGCTGGGTCTGTCCGGGGCCTGGGGGACTTTGCCTACACTAGGATGCCATTTAGGGTCCTCGTTTCTTTCCCCATGGGGCACCAGCCCAGGCAGGCTCTCCAGGACTTTGGTGAGTGACTGAATGAGGGCGCAAGCCCAGGGCTGCTCCCTCCCTTTCCCTCCCTGCGCTGCCCCAGCTCTGGCTCCACCTTCTCCGGGTCCCTGCCGCCACCCGGCCTTCATACCACCTGGTCGTGGGTAATCCCCAGTTCCACCTAGGTTGGTCCCAGACCAGCAAGGCACCAGCCTCTGGTTTCTCTAGCCTTCTCTCTCTGCCCCTCCATGATTCTGGCCAGGCTCCTGTCATCTCTCTCCCAGAGAGGCGACAGCCTCCTGTGGTCTCTCCTAGCATTCTTATCCCCTCCAGCCTGCTCTGCCTTCCCACAGCCAGATCAGCCCTTTAAAATAATGACCCGATCATGGCACCAGGACTTCAAACCCCTCTGGGGCTTCTGGGACTAGAATAAGCTCCAGTGCAAACCTTTCCCTGCCTCTGGCCTGGACATTGCCACTTGGGGGCCCCACAACACCCCAACTATAACTGTCACCAACTGACTATCTCTCAATCCCCAACTCAGAGAGACCCAAGAGCCACGTCTGGACACTGTTTTCCTCAACCACGTCCTGTCAAGCCCACCTCTTCTCCCCAGGCAGAACTGCCCCTGTCCTAGTCTGAGCCACATTTGTGACCACCACAGGCACAATCTCTTTGAAGCAGGTTCTCAGACAAACAGAGGCAATCAGGGAGCTGTCAGCCTCGGGGCTGGGCAGCAGTCATGGTGCATGCCGTGAGGGGCTCAGCATCCAGCCCTCCTGCGCAGCCTTCCCGCGCGGCTTCTGGAGCGCCACAGGCAAACTGAATTCGCTAAGCACAGGCACGGCCCTGGGTGTGGTGCTTTGCTTCAGCAGCCTCCTGGCTTGAGTTCCAAATGTCCCGGTGTCTAAGGCGCAGGGGCGGTGGCCACAGTGGCTGGACGTAGTGTCCCGGTGTCCAGTCATGGCGCAGGGGCGGTGGCCACAGTGGCTGGACGTAATGTCCCGGTGTCCAGTCATGGCCGCCCAACTTCCTGCAAGTACAAATGGTGGGTCTGGCGCTCAGCTGACTCTTTCTTTTTATTTTATTTAATTTATTTATTTTTAAAGATTTTATTTATTTATTTGACAGAGATCACAAGTAGGCAGAGAGGCAGGCAGAAAAAGGAGGAAGCAGGCTCCCTGCCAAGCAGAGAGCCCGATGTGGGGCTTGATCCCAGGACCCTGATCTCATGACCCGAGCAGAAGGCAGAGGCTTTAACCCACTGAGCCACCCCGGTGCCCCTCTTTCTTTTTATTTTAAAGATTTTATTTATTTATTTGAGAGAGAGAGAGAGAGAGAGAGAGAGACCATGAGAGGGGGGAAGGTCAGAGGGAGAAGCAGACTCCCCATGAAGCTGGGAGTCCAGTGTGGGACTCCATCCTGGGACTCCAGGATCATGACCTGAGCCAAAGGCAGTCGCCTAATGACTGAACCACTCCGGTGCCCCACTCAGCTGAATATTTCTGTTGAATGGATCCCTCAAAGGGAAATTGCTTGGTTAGTGGTCAGATGCATTTTCCCGTTTGTTAGATGCTGCCAAATTATCCCCCCTAAATGTTCTACCAACAGATTCTCTTACCACTGTGTAGGGGAGACTCTACTTCCTAACACCCTTACCGACAATGGGCATTATCAAACTTTTTTCTTTCTATATATTTTTTAAAAGATTTAATTTATTTATTTGACAGACAGATCACAAATAGGCAGAGAGAGACAGGGGGAAGAGGTTCCCCGCTGAGCAGAGAGCCTGATGCGGGGCTTGATCCCAGGGCCCTGAGATCATGAACTGAGCTGAAGGCAGAGGATTCAATCCACTGAGCCACCTAGGCACCCGTCTTTCTATATTTTTCTTAAGAAAAATGTCAAACATCCAGTGTTATCAGTTTCCTTGGGCTGTTGTAACAGAAATCTCTTCTTTCCAGGTTCTGGGGGCTAGAAGTCCAAAATCAAGGTATGGGAGGGTGCACGCTCCCTCTGAAAGCTCTCGAGAAGAATCCTTTCTGCCTCTTCCAGCTGCTGGCAGGGCCAGCGATTCCTTGCCTGGCTGCTGCAAAAGTCTGTTTCCAGGGGCGCCTGGGTGGCTCAGTGGGTTAAGCCTCTGCCTTTGGCTCAGGTCATGATCTCAGGGTCCTGGGATCAAGTCCCGCATCGGGCTTTCTGCTCAGCGGGGAGCTTGCTTCCCCTTCTGTCTCTGCCTGCCTCTCTGCCTACCTGTGATCTCTCTGTCAAGTGAATAAATAAATAATCTTTTAAAAAAAAGTCTGTTTCCATTGTCACATGGCCTTCTTCCTGGTGCCCAAACCTTCCTCTTCTTATAAGGACACCAGTTATGGGGTTTAGGGCCCACCTGAATCCAGCATGATCTGGTCTTGATTACATCTGCGAAGATCCTATTTCTAAATAAGGTCACATTTCCAAGTTCTGGATGGATAATGAATTTCAGGGGGTCACCATTAAATCCAGTACATATAGCAAGGTCAAAAAAAAGCTTACAGTACCAACCCATAGATCCGTCGCCTAGGTTCTGCCACGAACATTTTACTATTATTGCTTTACTGCAAACCTATCTTTGTACTCACACTTCCCTCCGTTTTATTTTTGGTGCATTTCAAACTAAGTTGCAGGCGTCAGTTCACTTCCTCCTAAATCAGTCAGTGCACATATCCTTAATGCGAGTTCAATCTTGGATTATAGTTACTAGCTTTTTGTTTGTTTGTTTCTAATAGTCACCATTCTGAGAAATCAAAAATGGCACAGAAAAAGATAATAGTCTTCCAATTCATCTGAGGTGGTGTCTCCCACCTTCTGACTATAGCTGTCACTGTGTCTTTCCTCTCTTTAAAGCACACCGAGAACATACAGTCTACAAGGATGTCTCCTTCCTCCTACTGACATCGCTCTTGCCAAAATCTCCAGTTGCTGCTAAGTCCAAGAAAGTCTTCTGTCCTCATCTTACCTGCTTCCTGGCAGCAGCTGACCCTGACATGGTTAATTGTGGTGTCCTTGAAACCACGCTTCTCCCTTCCTCCCTCTCTTGATGCTCTTCCCGTCCTCCTTGAAGATCCTTCTCTGATCTCTCTTTTGGACCCTTCTCCTCCCTGCCCAGTTTCAGTGCTGGACCTTCCTCTGGGCGTTAGCCTGGGTCCTCTTCCCTCCTCACCTGTCTCAGGGAGAGTCCATCTATAGGAAAAAAAAAAAAAAAAAACCACCCCTGCAATTTTAAGCGGAAGGAAGATTAAAGCGGGGAGACACGAAGCCGGGCGTGTGGGGGACCGAGGGAGCAGAACCGCCCCAGCCCCGCCCCACTCCCGTGCCCAGCCGGTGGGAAGGGGGCGCGCGCTGGGGGCCAGCGGAGCTCCGCCCTACCGCCTTTCCTACTTGGAGCGCGCGCGCCTGGAGACACGTACAGCCAATCCGTGAAAAGGAGCGGCCGTGAGTGGCGTGAGCTTTGCCCAGTCATCTGCTGATCTGGCGAGCAGGCCTGCGCTCGAGCCAATGGTGGTGTGGGGCGGGGCTCGGGCGGAGGCGACTGTCACCTGATCTGCGGTGGCAGCGGCGGCCGTGGAGGTGGAGGCCGAGGCTGTGATGGCGGCGACGGCAGCGGTTCGGGCGCAGGCGGGGACGCGGCAGGCCCCAGCACTCTGGCAAATGCGGTGGCTGCCACTGTTGCTGATGGCGGTGGCGGCGGCGGAGCAGCAGGTGCCGCTGGTGCTGTGGTCGAGTGACCGGTGAGCGTGGCGGGCCGGGTCGGGCCGGGGCTGGCTGCGCTGCGCGCCGCGGCGGCTGAGCTGCCCTCTCCCGGCTCCAGGGCTGTCCTCAACGAGCGGCAGCCGAAGCGGGCAGAGGGGAACTGTCCCTTCCTCGGCGCCCATAGTGAGCCAGCGGGGTCAGGACTCGGGGCCCCACACAACACGATGGGAGCCCATGAGCTTCAGATCCCAAGCCATGTGCCCCCACTTGACAGCACCTCTTCTGTCCCCTGCCAGGGACTTGTGGGGTCCTGCGGCCAACACCCACGAGGGCCACATCACCAGCGACTTGCAGCTGTCTACCTACTTAGACCCCGCCCTGGAGCTGGGCCCTCGGAATGTGCTGCTGTTCCTGCAGGACAAGGTGCGCCCGCCGCAACCCTCTTTCCCTCAGTCATCAGGAAGAAGGCCCCTCCTCCCAGGACACTGAGGCCCATTCCCCAAAGGAAGCTTCAGTGACCTTGTCCCAACTGTAGGGACGTGTGACTCCTCTCTAGGGAAGGACTGCAAGAGATGTTTCAGTGGAAACGCTGCGGCCCTTGAAATGGCACTGACTTGATTGGGTGATAGCTGGGGGGTGTCAGAGGCCAGATGCCTACTGAGTACTGAGCACTTATCTGAGCTCCCCTCGTGGTGGGGATTATCAACCCTCTTTATAGATGGGAAGACTTATGTCCAAGGATGGTAAATGACTTGCTTAGGGTCACACAGCTGATGGGTGACAGAGTTGTGATTCTAACTTTAATGATCATAATAGAGATAATCGAAACATGATCATTTATTGAGTGTTTCATAGGCACAGTGCTAAGCTGATGTCATTATCTTGGTTTTACTGCCAAGGAACAGGGCTGGTAGAGGTGCGACCATTGGCTGCTGTTCCGTGGTTTATGGTTCCAGCCTGAGTCTGTCACACACACACACACACACACCCGACTTGTGCTCCGGGTTATAGTTTCCCTGCCATGCTCCTCTGCCTCCAAAGCAGGCATATGGCCCAGGAGGAGATTCTAGGGCATTCAGGAGGTTATCGAGCCTCTGCTTATTCCTTCCTTGGTGGTGGCCTGTGTGGCTTGTTCCCCTTGTGGTCTTGCTCCATTGGTCTGTGGGCAGATAGTGATGGTTATACTGGCCTGTACTCCTTCCAAGAGGTGGGAAATCATGTCATTAGACTGGAACTCAGTTTTCATTCTACTACTTCCCAGCCTTTGGACATGTGAGATAATCTGTGAATGCAGGTTCCTCATCTGGAAAACGAAGATACCAGAGACTGAGCAGTTCTTTTAACCCTTGTAAAACATCTATCTGGGGTTTCCTTATGGCATCCATCCATTCATTCGTTTGCCAGATACGGACTTCCCACTGGGTACTAGGTGTCAAATGTTGGGGACATAGCAGTGAGCAGAATAATCCAGGTCCTTGCCCAGAGGAACCTGACATTCTTGTGAGGGCAGCAAGTAAATGCTAAGTCGGTGTATGATACAATGTCAGTGCTACAGTTCTCAAAGAAGAAAGCAGGCCAAGGGAACAGAACGATTGGCGATGCTGTTTAAGATATAGTGATCAGGGGCACCTGGGTGGCTCAGTGGGCTGGGGCCTCTCTGCCTTCGGCTCGGGTCGTAGTCCCAGGGTCCTGGGATCAAGTCCCGCATTGGGCTCTCTGCTTAGCGGGAAGCCAGCTTCCCCGCCCCCCTCTCTGCCTGCCTCTCTGCCTACTTGTGATCTCTATCAAATAATTAAATAAAATCTTAAAAATAAAGATAGGGTGATCAGTCAAAGGTCACCGTGGAGGGATATCTGGGACAGAGCCACGTAGGTATGAGTGGAGGAGGGTTCCCGGCAGAGCGAATAGTAGGTAGAAAGGCCCTGGGCAAGGAGCTGCCGTGGCTGGAGGGCGCTAAGGGAGAGAAGGGGGTGGGAGGTGGTTAGCCAGGTAGCCAGGGGGTGAAGTGGGGGAAAGGTGCTTGCAGCCTAAATGTGGCAGGAAGCTTTGGGCAGTTTTGAGCAAGGACTACGGAGAGGACACGGTGGTGATTTGTGGGCTTTCAGAATGAGGGCTCAGGCAGCCACATAGGGTTAGGATTCCTGTCTAGAGGGGAGAGGAGGCTGGGCAAGTGTGTATACTAAACACAACGAGCAGAGGGAGACTGATTAAGATTGCCTCTGGGCCTAACTGGGACAAGCTGGAGGCGGCCGGGAGTTGGGGTGGGGAGCTGGAGCCGGAGGACAGCTCTAGGTTATGGAGGGGAAGGAATGCGGTCAGCTGCTGTGCTCCGGAGCATGTGGAAGACTTCAGTGCCTTCTTCAGCATATCCAACACCTTCACCTTTCTCCCCTCTTCTACCAAACCCAGGCAAGGAAGGAACCTCTTGCCCTCTTTTAAAAAGGGTCCTGTCCGGCCCGGACGTGGGCGGTGCTAGCCGCTGGAACCGGCGAGCGCGTTCTCTTTCTCTGACTGCTGCCCAGGGGATGGGACGTGAGGGGGAGCCCAGTGACTGTTCCTCACTGCCCCCAGCCCCTCCCCCAGCTTCCCAGTTCCCAGCCCAGTTCCTCATCTAATCCTAACGTTACCACAAGTCAGCTGCCCGCGGACTTCCTCCCAGCCCCGTGACCACCTGCCATGTTTTCTCACCCTACCAGGAGGGTGCGGGAAGGAAAAAAGAGAACCTTCCATTCCTCCACTGCCTACCCCCAAACAGGCCTTTGTTCACTCTTTTAACTTGACCCTTTGTGATTGTAAATGAGATTTTGCTGTCCCTGCAAAAGTGCGGGGAGGGTGTCTGCCCTGCCTGGGCCCCGGCCCCACCCTCTGAGGCGTCTTCTCTGCTTCCCCCTAGCTGAGCATTGAGGACTTCACAGCCTATGGTGGCGTGTTTGGAAACAAGCAGGACAGCGCCTTTTCAAACCTGGAGGTGAGAGTCCTTTCACAGCCAAGGACCACGGGGGCTGTCCTGCACTCCCTCCCCCAACACAGTAAATACTGTCCCCTTAGGAAACGGAGGTACTGGCTTTGGGGGCAGAAAGGCCTGAGGTTTCCCGGGCCAGGAATCTGGGGTGTTTTTTGACCTCGAATAAGATCCCCGGCGTGTGGGTGTGGGTGTCCCTTGCCAGATGGGGCCACCAGAGAGGTTTGGGGGCCGGCCCAGGCCCACTACTCCCTTGCTAACTCATCCTTCTGCCTCTCCCTGGCCCCCAGAATGCCCTGGACCTGGCCCCTTCCTCTCTGGTGCTTCCTGCTGTTGACTGGTACGCGGCCAGCACTCTGAGCACGTACCTGCAGGAGAAGCTCGGGGCCAGCCCGCTGCACGTGGACCTGGCCGCGCTGCGGGAGCTGAAGCTCAACGCCAGCCTCCCGGCCTTGCTGCTGATCCGCCTGCCCTACACATCCGGGTACGTCCCGGCCTCGGAGCCTGGACTGTGTCGAGGTGCCTGGCTGTGGTGGCACAGCCCAGCTCGAGACAGCCCTGCTCCTGTTCAGTACCTTGAAGCCACAGCAGAAGGTGCTTCGTGTGTCCGGAAGAGGCGGGAAGGGCCTCTGGTCAGCGGTGACGCAGGACTTCATGTCTGGCCCTCAGTGAGGCCTGTTGGGCTCCAGAGATGAGACAGGCGTGGACCCCGCTGGTTGGGGGCTCACTCCTCCAGCCGGGACGCGTTCACAGAGCAGCTGGCGGGGCCTTGAGTGTGACTGTGAAGCTGGGGCAGAAGGGGCAAGGGCAGGGTCGTGGAGTCGGCAGAGGTGCAGAGGGAGGAGTGAGCGTGGCTTCCAGAGCCCCCGTCTCGAGCGTGCTATTGGATGGGGCTGGTAGGGAAGGATGGCGGCCTGGAGTGGAGGGGAGGTGTCCCCAGGCGGCGGGGAGCTGTCTGCGTTGGCAGGGGCTCTAATGCTCTGCCTCTCTCCCATAGTTCAGGTCTCATGGCGCCGAGGGAAGTTCTCACGGGCAATGGTGAGTGAGGCCGGGGAGGGCACATATTTTCCAACCTCATTGAGTCCTTGGCCTCAGAGAGCTGCCTCAGAGCTCCTGAGTCACTCTGCGTTTCCAGGGTGTCCCTCCGGCCTCTCAGAACAACTGGCAGCTGAGCAGAAAGATGCGGACCCCCGGGCCTCACCCCTCTTTAGCTGGGCAGGGTGTTGGCACGCCTGGGGGCCTTCCATGGCAGAATGTACGGAGTCAGTCTCCATGCTGGCAGCGCAAAGCTTAGCATTTGGGGTTTAATAGACCAGCACCGTTTCAAAATCAGAGCTGAGGACTTCTTTTCTGCTATAAAAAGGACAGCCTTTCCCCGTGGAAGGGTCATTGAAAACCTATAAGTGAATTTGGAGTTTTCTAGATCCCTGTGTCTTTTCTCATTTAATGTAGTTAGGGCTTGGCCTTAGGGAGCCAACTCCTGAGGCCGCAGGTGTCCCCGGGGAGGCGGGGGTGGCTGGGGTAAGACGTACCTGCTGTTAAGGACCCTTGATGGAAACGAAAACACTGGTGAAGGTTGATGGAGCTAGCTGTGAAGGGCTCAGTGGCCCACCGCAGAGGACATGGCAGGTGCCAGGCGTGGGAGACTTCCGCCGCAGACACCGGTGGTCCCTGCCTCAGCGAGGTGATCCCACTGAACACCATCAAGAGAGGCCACTAATGGGGCACATGGCACGGCCCAGCCTCGGGGCTGCCATCTGTTGGCTGGCGTCGGGGTGTTCGTGTGAGGAGCCGCGCGTGACCTGGGTCTGGCCTCTCCCCGTTGCTCCTCAGATGAGGTCATCGGACAGGTGTTGAGCACGCTCAAGTCCGAAGACGTCCCGTACACAGCAGCCCTCACAGCGGTGCGCCCTTCGAGGGTATGTCGTGTCCCTTTCGGCAGGGCCCTGGAGGGAGTGTGGCTCTGAGCAGAGGGCCTTAGGGGGCCACTTTGTTCCCTGGGCCTGGGGGGGGGGCGAGGATGAACCAGAAAGTCCCGTTTCCTCCTTCCAGGCTACAGCTTTCCATCTGGCCTAGTGGGCCTTACGGGCTGCTGTGTTGGGACACTGTGTCCAAGGGTTCTAATTTGGAGACACTAGGAAGAGCTCAGGGGCGTAGGAAGCTCACCTCCCTGTTCATGCTGTTCATCTTCAGGAGCTCTTCAGGAAGCTCTTCCTGGCCGAAGGGCCTCTGAGTTGAGCAGCAGGACTGCAGGTGCTGGAGAGGGTGCTCAGCGGGGACAGGGAGGGCAGGTCACTTGCTTCTGTGCCATGCCCTCAGGGCCACTGAGAGAGGGCTTGTGCGTTGTCTGCGCAGGTGGCCCGTGATGTTGCCATGGTGGCCGGGGGACTAGGTCGCCAGCTGCTGCAAAAACAGTCGGCGGCAGCTGCCGTCCATCCCCCTGTGAGTTACAATGACACTGCGCCTCGGATCCTGTTCTGGGCCCAGAACTTCTCGGTGGCATACAAGGACCACTGGGAGGACCTGACCTCCCTCACCTTTGGGGTCCAGGAGCTCAACCTGACTGGCTCCTTCTGGAATGACTCCTATGCCAGGTAAGGCAAGTGCCTGTCACTGCAGGTGTTGGGGGGTTGTCACTGTGGGAAGCAGGTGGAATTGTGGGGTGGGGCTGGTGGAGGGCTCTTGGGATGGGGCCTGCTGAGATCTCTGCCTCTCCATGCCTTCTAGTCCTTGCCTGGACCTTTGGTTGTTAACACTTCCCAGTCACTGGGGAACCTGACACTCCCCCCGCCCCACCCCTGAACAGCCTCAGGGTGACAGCCAAGGGTGTCTGCCAGGACTGAGTTAGTTCAAGGGCTTCTGTAGCCTCCCTTGGTGAGAGAGACCACCTTTATCCCCGAAGTCCAATCTGCGCATGTCAGCAACCCCAAGGCGGGGAGCTGAGAGGAGGGCAGTGGGGCGGGTTCAGGGCAACCAGAGGAAGGCGCACTTAGCTGCAGGGGGGGTTTGGGTGCTGGGTTCCGACCTAGATGGGATAGGACCTCAGTTTTCTCATTTGTCAGGTGGGGACGCTGCCTCTTCAGGTGGCTGTGAGGTCCTGGGGCAGCTTAGGTAGCGTAGACCTGAGGAACTTGCTCAGCTGCTAGGTGCTAGGGGCCCTCCCAGAGCCCAACAGCTCACCTCTTACTCCGGCCCTGCAGGCTCTCGCTGACCTATGAACAGCTCTTTGGTACCACAGTGACATTCAGGTGAGTCCGAGGGTTGGTTGACATGTGGGCGGGCTGGCATGGCTCCGGCCTTCCCAGCTGCCTGACACCCCACATGGCTTCCCTCAGGTTCATTCTGGCCAACCGCTTCTACCCAGTGTCTGCCCGGCACTGGTTTACCATGGAGCGCCTGGAAATCCACAGCAATGGCTCCGTGGCCTACTTCAATGCCTCCCGGGTCACGGGGCCCAGTGTCTACTCCTTTCACTGCGAGTATGTCAGCAGCCTCAGCAAGAACGGCCATCTCCTCGTGGCCCGCTTGCAGCCCTCACTCTGGCAGCTGACTCTTCAGGACTTCCAGGTGGGACACGGTGCAGGGCGGGGGTGGAGCTGGCAGGAGGCAGGGAGTAGAGAACCGAGGAGTGTTAGCGTCTCAGGGGCTGGGCCTGGGCTTGGGAATGGGGAATGGGAATGCAGTTGAGAGTCGTGTCCCCACAGTGCCCCCTCCCATGTGGACTGCCTGCCACCTTGGGAACTCACTGGGTCTCCCTGTGTGTGGGCCACACGCTCCTTTGTGTCCCTCCCAGATCCAAGCGTTCAACGTGACGGGCGAGCAGTTCTCCTACGCCAGCGACTGCGCGGGCTTCTTCTCCCCCGGCATCTGGATGGGGTTGCTCACCTCCCTGTTCATGCTGTTCATCTTCACCTACGGCTTGCACATGATCCTTAGTCTCAAGACCATGGACCGCTTCGACGACCACAAGGGCCCCACCATCTCTTTGACCCAGATTGTGTGATCCTGTTCCTGTGGGGGGGGGGGGGTTGCGGGCATGATGGCGTCCAGGTTGTTGCTTTCCCACCTCGAGGCACACTGGACTGAAGGGCTTCCCCTCTCCCTACTATAGCATGAACCCCCACTTCCCCTCAGCCTGTCTTGTTCCCTGTTCAACCCACTGAGGGGCTTCCCACCCCCCACCTCTATCAACAAGGTGTACATATTCCTCGTAGATAGGAGACAGATCCTCCAGGCCCAGTCGCTGCAGGGGGAAGAGGACATGCGTTCTGGGCCCCCCTCCTGCCCCTTCTGTATTCTCATCTCTGTGTCTTCTCCCCTTGCTGTTTATAGTGCTTTTGTGTAGCAAAAGCCCCCACCTCAGCCTTTATGGGGCTCCGTGCAGTAGGTAGAAGCTGGACGTCCCCTGCGTTTGGGGGTTGTGGAAGTACTATTTAAGTGTCCTGCTTGGCTGGTGTCATTGTCTTTTGGTGATGTTGTGCTAATAATGAGCAGTACACTAGGGTTTATCTCTGTGGCGTGAGAAGGAAGGGACCTGCACAGCAACTGGCCTGGGTGTGATCATTGGTTCTCTGGCCTATTACTGCCAGGTGCCTGGCAGGAGGCTGGGTTTCTCAGTGGTTTCCTTCCTAATAAAGACAGGTTGCCATGCTCATAGGACTCCTGTCACTCATTTTGCACAGGGCGCGAGGGGAAGCGCTGGGCTCAGGGTTGCGGGGACAGTTGCCCGGATGTAGCTGTAACGCAGCCAGGCCAAAGGGAAGGCCGGAGGGTCTTCAGCAAGACGGGCCCCTAACTGGCGAGGGTACGGAAGGGCTGCGGCGCGCGGGGTGGGGGAAGAGCGGGGCGCCCAGTGTCCCGGGGGCGTGGGGAGATCGTCGTGACAATAGCCGGCTTCCCACCCCGAGGGGAACGCCCCCGGCTGCCGCAGCGGCGCGCGCCCGCCGCGCCCAGCCTCCTGGGGGGCGGGGCGGACGGGTCGCGCGCGGCTCCCGCGCACGGATCCCTCGCGGGCCGCAGCACTGGCCTCCGGCCGCCCCGCCCGCCCCGCCCCTCTCCAGTCTACTCAGGGCCCTCGGCGAGGGACGCTGCCCGCGGAACCGCGCTGGAGCTGGGACCCGGGCCCGGGCCACTCCTCCTGGGAGGCGAGTCGGGGAGGCGGTGGCCCCCGCTGGTGCGGCGAGACGCGGGGAGGGGCCGGGACTCTTTGACGAGGCGGAGGGGTCAAGCGGCGTCGGCCGCCGCCATCTTTGGTTCAGTGCGGCGGCAGCGGCGGCGGCTGCTGTGGTGAAGGAGGAGGAGGAGCGACGCGCGCTGGCAGCTAGGCCTGACCATGGACGAGGAATACGATGTGATCGTGCTGGGGACCGGTCTCACCGTAAGTGCGGCCTCGTTGGCTCGGGACCCCGCATCGCCCCCTCCTCCCTGCGGCGCTGCCGCCCCCGGCCGCCGACCCCATCTTCCCGTCACTGCAGTCCTCGGTGCTGCCCCCTCGGCGCTTGAGTCTCCCAAAAAGACAGCCCCGTGCCCGACGCCGCCCCCACCTCCCCCGCCCGCGACATGGTTTTTCTTCACGGTCGCGGCCCCGTCTCCGAGAAGCGGCCAGCTACCTAGCCGCCCCCTCGACTCTCCAGGGCCGACCCCCCAGTTCTCTCCCCCACCCCGGCGTATTGGGTCCGAAGACGCACCCCAAGGCAACCCGAGGTCCCCTCTCCGCGCCCCTGACCCCGCCCACCCGGCCCCTACCCATCTCCCGCACGCAGCATCCTCCCCATCCTGCATCCCCCCCCCCCCCATCCTGCGCTAATTCTGGTGGGGATGAAGTACAAGGACCCTGGGTAAGGGTGTCTTGCCCAGTTGGGCCCTCATCCTGTGTTCCTGGCTTCTTATGGGGCCTGGGGACCCAGGGAATGTTCCAGAAGGAGCAGCAGTGGGGCCAGTGAGCACATTCCCACTACCCCACCATGGTTTCCCATGGAGATTACAGGCTGGGTAGTATTTGCAGCCTTTGTCCTTGGCCTGCGGACAGTAACTGGTGAGGGTGTTTATCTTCCTCTTCCCCAAAGCCTGTTGGACCACTCCCCTGGAGAGAGTCCTCTTCTTCAGTCGGGATGCAGAAGGCCCTCCCTTGGCTGCACAGGCGCAGGGTCAGAGGCTCCTGTCCTTTGAGGAAAGAGCAGCCCAGGGTGGGGCCTGAGATTGCTGGCGGAGCTCAGCCTTTCTTCACTTCCCGTTCTGGTGCCCTTCACTGTCAGTCTATCTCTTCTACGGCGCATTGTGTCTTTCCTGCCTTTTCTCGAGGCCCTGTGTAGGTACAGGACTGTCTTGGCATGGTGGTTGCCTGAAGAACATTCCTGTGTTTGGCGGACACTCTTTTTCTCAGCGACTTCGTTATTTGTCTTCTGTTGTTCAGCCCTTTGCCCAGCAAAGTTATAAAAGACTCTGGTCAGACGAAGCTGTCATCCCTGATCTTAGGCGAGGCGGCCGCCAGGGGTGGAAGGAGCTTTCTTTGGAGCAGAGGCTCCAGCTTTGCTCTCTTCTTCTCAGGTTTACGGTGGGGAACAGATCTGGGCCGCTGGTGGGGAGGCAGGGAGGTGGGAGTGCAGCGAATGTTGCCCTCTTCCCCAGGAATGTATCCTGTCAGGCATCATGTCTGTGAACGGCAAGAAAGTGCTGCATATGGACCGGAACCCCTACTATGGGGGCGAGAGCTCTTCCATCACACCGCTGGAGGAGGTGAGGCTGCTGGGCCTGGGCCCATCTCCCATTAACCTCTCCCACAGGGGGCAAGGGTGGCTCCCCAGGTTTGCTGGGAAGGAGGAAAGGGGGTGCAAGGGGGCAGGGGCGGGAGAGGGTGGTCCTTGAGTGCTCTCTCTCTGTTTCTCTTGCTTGCAGCTGTATAAGCGTTTTCAGTTGCTGGAGGGGCCCCCTGAGGCGATGGGCAGGGGCCGAGACTGGAACGTTGATCTGATCCCCAAATTCCTCATGGCCAATGGTGAGAGAGATGAAAGAGGTGTGGGGGGTGATTAGGGCGACCAGACGAGGGTCAGGCTCCAGAAAAGGGGCAGCCGTACCAGCTAGGGAGCTTCCGTTAGGGAGCTGTGCTGATGTTGTCCCCACCACCACCCCACAGGGCAGCTGGTGAAGATGCTGCTGTATACAGAGGTGACGCGCTACCTGGACTTTAAGGTGGTGGAAGGCAGCTTCGTCTACAAGGGTGGAAAGATCTATAAAGTGCCATCCACTGAGACTGAAGCCTTGGCTTCCAGTGAGTACATGTTCTCTGAGCCAGAGAACCATGGCGAGGGGCAGAACAGGGTGCCCCTTGCCCACGGTCACGTTCCCTGTGCAGTACCCCAGGCCCTTTTGCTCTGTCCTCCCTCGGTTGCCCTGAGCCTCACAGTGGGTGCCCAGAGGGAAGTCCACGCGCTGGGGAGGGGACGCATGGGTGCTTGCTCTTTCTGAAGGGACTTCAGCCTCTGACAGGGGCCGCACTTGACCTGTGTGAAACAGCCCCAAGTGTTGGAGCTGGGACAGTGCTCCAGGCTTGTCCAGTCCAGTCCCCTGGTTGTACTGGTGGGAAACAGGCCGTGAGGAGCAAAATGGTTATTTGAAGGTTACACGGTGCTCAGCGACACAACAGCAACAAAACTCAGCTGAGAGTTGGGGCATCTGCTTTCTTGGTCGGCTTGGTGGGAAGGAGAGCTTCGTGTTCTGTGCTGTGAAGGTTCTTCTCACACCTTCCACAGATCTGATGGGCATGTTTGAGAAGCGGCGCTTCCGCAAGTTCCTGGTGTTTGTGGCAAACTTTGATGAAAATGACCCCAAGACCTTCGAGGGTGTTGACCCCCAGAGCACCAGCATGCGTGACGTCTACCGGAAGTTTGACTTGGGCCAGGATGTCATCGACTTCACTGGCCATGCCTTGGCACTCTACCGCACTGATGAGTGAGAGGAAGCTGGCATGGCAGAGTGCCCCTCGTCTGGCCTGCGCCCTGCCCCCCCCCCATTCCTTCGTGCCTCCCCCTCGACCCACCCTGCATATTTCTACTCAGCCACATGCCCGTCCTTGGCCTTTTTTGTTTTTTTCTGTGCATTTATTTGACCCGTAGTCTTCCCCAGGCCATAGAGGGTGGTGGGAAGGCTGGCCTGGTGCTTGGGTGGGGGTGGGCTGGGGGTGCTGCTGCTGGAGCCTCTTCTCTTGACGCTGTCCCCCCAGCTACCTGGACCAGCCCTGTCTCGAGACCATCAACCGCATCAAGTTGTACAGTGAGTCTCTGGCTCGGTATGGAAAGAGTCCTTACTTATACCCACTCTACGGCCTTGGTGAGCTGCCCCAGGGCTTTGCAAGGTGAGGGCGTGGTTCTTTTCTGTTGACAGTACTGAGTAGGACCAAAGCCAAGAATGGAGATGGCACCCTTGAGCATTTCCATAGCAAGTAGCAATTGTCCTTTCCCGTCCTGGTCTGACTGACTTCATACTGCACCTTGGTGACGGGGCGGGGGGCGGTATGCTGCAGCAGGGGCTGGAAGTGCAGGGTGGAAGGACCAGGCCTGCAGCAGGGCTGGCTTGGCTCCCAGCCCGAGTCAGGCAGCTCCAGGGCTGGGCCTGGGGCCTTTGAACCTCGAGTCAGAGGGCTTCTCCAAAGACCTTCGTTCTGTTCCCGGGCCATTCTCATGAGGAGCTGTGCCTTTATGCCACCCTCATACTGGCCCTTTGCAGAATGTTGTAGGTGGAAGCTCCAGAGAGGAAGGAACACTCCAGATTCAGTCCTGAGTCTGTGGCAGGATCAGAGCAGGGAAGAACTGCCGGTCACCTGAGCTCTGCCTGCCCAGGACTGCCTTCTCTGTCCCCCCAGTGCTGGTGGGGGGAGGGCGCGGTGGCACCAGGCCGTGCTTCCCCCTGGGCAGTGGAGTACACCATCATTCTCCGCACCGCAGATTGAGTGCCATCTATGGAGGGACTTACATGCTGAACAAACCAGTGGATGACATCATCATGGAGAATGGCAAGGTGGTGGGTGTGAAGTCGGAGGGAGAGGTAAGCCTTCTGCACAGCACAAGCATGATGGCCTGGGTGGCGCTTTTGGCCTTCTTAGAGGCCCCCTTCCCAGTGACTGTGGCTCTGCTGTGACTGCTGCTAATCAGGTCTAAGAGCCTTGGGCTGGGGGTCAGAGCTGCAGAAGAAACCCGCATAGCCATTTCTGTCAGTGAGAGGCATTTCCAGCCCACTTGCTGTGTCAGGGGTTCGGGGAGTGCTCTTGGGCACGGTGTCTCAGCAGAAGGGTTTTCCCAGCCCTGCATATGGGGGCCCACCTCCCCGAGGTACGGAGCGAAGCTGTGTGTTACAGGAGGGGCAGTGGTGACTGCTCAGAGGAGTGTGGTGCCAGCCCTCAGCATGGACTCGGCCCCACGACCACCGAGGGGAGTGTCTGGATAGGCCTTCTGGTGTCTTCACAGGTGGCCCGCTGCAAGCAGCTGATCTGTGACCCCAGCTACATTCCGGACCGAGTGCGGAAGGCTGGCCAGGTTATCCGCATCATCTGCATCCTCAGCCACCCCATCAAGAACACCAATGACGCCAACTCCTGCCAAATCATCATCCCCCAGAACCAAGTTAACAGGAAGTCAGGTAGGTCGAGTCCCATGTGACTTCTTCCACTGTGTTCTCTGTGGGGCGGCTCTGCCTCTCCCCATCATTCTGGGGGCTGTCTGCTTGATTCCTAAGAGCAGGGAGCCGCCTAGCAGTCGCCAGGCTTGGCGCCCTAGCAACTGGCTAGCTAGGACTCCACTCTGTGAGGGTGGGTTTGGGTGGTGCTTGCTCTGCGGGGCTGGGGAGGGCTGGGCAGGTGGGCTCGAATTGAGCTGAGCTTCCAGGAACCCTCTGGGCCCGTGTTAACGGAGCGCTTTCTCGTGGGCAGACATCTATGTGTGCATGATCTCGTATGCGCACAACGTGGCTGCACAGGGCAAGTACGTCGCTATCGCCAGCACCACAGTGGAGACGGCGGAGCCGGAAAAGGAGGTTGAGCCGGCCCTGGAGCTGCTGGAGCCCATTGACCAGAAGTGAGGGGCTGAAGGGCTGGGGCTGAGGCTAGGGGAGCGGAGGGAGCCAGGGAGCTGCAGGGGGTGGGGAGACCAGGTTGAGTAAGGCTTGTCGTGAGGTCTTTCCCTCCGCTTGTCTGCCCCTCAGGTTCGTGGCCATCAGTGACTTGTATGAGCCCATCGACGATGGCTCGGAGAGCCAGGTAAGTGGGCGTTCTTGGCCCTGGCTCCTGGTTGCCCATCCAGGGCCCCTGCCCGACTCACCCTGGCCCGGGGCTCTGGATGTTTCCAGGTGTTCTGTTCCTGCTCCTATGATGCCACCACACACTTTGAGACGACCTGCAATGACATCAAAGACATCTACAAGCGCATGGCAGGCTCTGCTTTTGACTTTGAGAACATGAAGCGCAAACAGAATGACGTCTTTGGAGAAGCTGACCAGTGATTGACGACCCCCCCCACACACCCCAGCCCTTGGTACCCTCTCCCCTGACCTAAGTCTGTTCTCCTTGAGGGCTGGGGAGATGGGTGTGGCTGGGCGCCCCGGTTTCCGGCATTCTCTGCTTCCCCCACCACGTTCTACATTCCTGTCACCCACCTCATTGATTCACTGACCAAATCCTTAACCTTAGCGACGGTTCAGGAGACAGGGGGTTGGATAGCATTCCCTTATTCTGGGAAAAGAGGGTTCTTTTCCTTGTGTGTGTCTCTTTCCCCTCCACTCCTAATTCTTCTGCTCTGTTTGGGAAGAACATGGAGGAAAAGCTTACTTCTGCCCCCACTGCTCTTACCCCTACTGTAGTGGCCTTTGGAGATGCCCCTGCCTCCCCCCACCAACTCTTGTGTGTGTTGGAGAGAAGGGGCCCTCCCAGCACAAAGTTGCATCCCCTGCCCCCCCCTTGTTAATTTATTCTAATTTATTAACTTTGGCCCACCCAATCTGAGAAGGGAGCACTGTGCCTCTCACCAGCGGCCTTCTGGTGAGGCCTGGGAGGGGAGAGGGCTTGGGTGTGGCCCGGTTGGAGGTTGATCCCACGGTTTTTGTTTCTTGTTTTTGTGTTTGTGTTCTCTGGCATTTGCTGAGAAAAAAAAATGTGAGCAAAGCAGAAGGAGGTGGGAAAATGGATCTAAACCCCAGTATGCCCTGCCCCACCCCACAACCTTTCCCTTAGTGGTGGGAAACCCTTACCTTGCAAAGTGAATGTGTCCCCTTCCCCCAATCTCTAGTGTATTTCACAGAAAACCTCCCAATAAAACTGTGTTGAAACCTGGGCCCAGATCTTCAGTTTTATTTCCCCAAAAACTGGGCAGTGGGTGGGGCCTCGGCTCCTTGGGCTGTTCCATTCTATCAGTTTCAGACTTCGGTTTAGCTCTACTCCGGATAGGTGTGAAAGGTGACTGCCTTCATCAGGGAGTTAGCTCCTGAACCAAAGAGCCACATGCAGGCAAATTAGTGCTGACCTGTAACCCCTTGGGGTCAGTGTGGGGAAATAGGGGGAAGGGGGTCTGGCCTAGGGTGGGGGTGGAAGTGCAGGGGCCAGGGTCCTTGTCTCTAAGTCGAGGAGGCAGAGGGCACTCGGGCCCAGGTTCATGGCCAGTCTTGGGTGGGGGAGTCAAAAGGAAGGAGTGGGAACCAGCATGGCACAGGGGCGCTGGAGTGGGGTGTGGGTCTGGCCTTAGGCTGGGCTCAACATTAAGGAAGTGGAGGGTCTTGGTGGCCCAGGTTTGGGGTCAGCAGGATGAAGGCGAACTGGGGAGCCAGTCTCGGGCCAGGGGTTAACGTGGAGGAATTGATGGGGGAGCCAAGGAAGCCAGGGACCCATCCAGCCTTCGGAGCCGGCGGGGCGGGGCAGGCCGGGCGGGGCCGGGCGGGGGCGGGGAGGCCGGGCGGGGGCGGGCCGGGGCGGGGCGAGGCGATCACGCGTTCCCTGGTGCCCGACGTCACCGCGCGGGCGTCAGCTGACTGCTCGGCTGCTGCCGTTTGCCGCCGTTGAGACTCCACCAGGCCGCTGTCGCTGTTACCGCCGTTGCCGCCGCCGCCGCCGCCGCCGCCGCCGCCGCCGCCGCCGCCGCCATGGCTCAATACAAGGGCGCCGCGAGCGAAGCGGGCCGCGCCATGCACCTGATGAAGAAGAGGGAGAAGCAGCGCGAGCAGATGGAGCAGATGAAGCAGCGGATCGCGGAGGTGCGGGCCAGGCCAGGGCGACTCGGAGCACGCGCGCCACCCGCCGCCCCGGCCTCCCCGCGAAACCCGCGGCACGCGGGACGCAGAGCCCCGGTGGCGAGCCGTGGCGGGACCCCTGCTCGCCCACCTCTGGCGACGGGCGCAAGCGGTCCGGCGACAGTGTGCTCATCTGTAAAATGTGCCCAGGAGGCTGAGACGAGCTAAGCCTGTGACAAGCCTCCGGGAGTGCGAAGCCGTAGTCAGGGGTTGCGTTGGTGGCATTTGGGCTCCCCTCCTGTACACTGCATCTTTGCCCTGGCCCCCCAGGCTCTGGGAACGAGGCCTGCGCCCTGATCCAGTGGATGCCAGGGAGGTCAGGTCCCATGGGCCCTGGCCAGTCCACTGGCTATTGAGCCTCATAACAGAGCCCTTTGCCCCGGGCCCAAGGCAGGGTTCACCGTCTGGGCTTTAGTGGATGGCTGGTGGCGGCGGGCTCTCAGGAAGCAAGTGTTCCTCTGCTTGGGCCTTTTGGGGAGACTCGTCTGAAGAGCAGGCTGTCTTCGGTACTGGGGCAAGCCAGCGCACGGAAGCAGCTGCACGCCAAGGCCCGCCTCGACCTTACTTCCCCCTGGTGGCCCAGCCATGCTGTCGCAGTGTGGACTTGCATTCTTCCGCTGGCCCCCTCCTTTACAGGCCACCAGCCAGAGAGGGACCTGTGTGGTACCAAGTGGGGCGGGGCTGGGATGCAGTGAGGTCTCATGAGGGAGCAACATTGCTCAGCGGGGGCACTCTTCACTCGCTCCTGTCACCTCTGGCTTGGGTCTCCACCTTCAGCTTCAAGGCTGGGTAGGAAAGACACCAAAGGGAGGTGGAGCCTGTGACCCCAGGCCACTGAGGGAGCTCTGGTCCCCAGCAGGAGACATGGAGGGGCCGCAACAGCACACCCCACTTAGCATCCTCAGCACTGGAAGTGCCCCCCAGAGCCCTGGGGACCCTTCCAGTAACCAAGGAAAGAGGAAATATCTTCCCCGAGGTCACATCACCGTGAGTCCAGAGGCAGACCTGGGGCGAGAACCCAGGCCCCCGCTTCCACAGCGGGGTGGCGGCTGGCCCTCACCGCTCCCCTCGCGCCCCAACAGGAGAACATCATGAAATCGAACATCGACAAGAAGTTCTCCGCTCACTACGACGCCGTGGAGGCGGAGCTCAAGTCTAGCACCGTTGGTGAGTGACCCTCGTGTGGGCCACCCTCTCCTGGCCCCAGACGCCTGCTGCCTTGCTGACTGTGGTGCCTGACCCTTGCTCGTCTTGCCGCCCCTCCCAGGTCTCGTGACCCTGAATGACATGAAGGCCAAGCAGGAGGCCCTGGTGAAGGAGAGGGAGAAGCAGCTGGCAAAGAAAGAGCAGTCGAAGGAGCTGCAGCTGTGGGTTTCGGCCCCACCGGCCACGGGCCTCCCCTCCTGGCACAGCTCGGGGCGGGCCGGGCCCTTTGCCCCTCCATGGCTAGGGTGGGGCGAGAGGGAAGCCTGCCCAGGGGCGGGAGGTGCCCCGGGCTGGTAACCAGCCCCGGCCCATGCCATGGAGGCCCCACACGGAGCACAGGCGGACGGCTCTGGGGCAGAGAAGGAGCCTCGGGGTGGGGCCGTGCGGCCTGAGGGCGCCTGTGCCCCGGCAGGAAGCTGGAGAAGCTGCGAGAGAAGGAGCGCAAGCAGGAGGCCAAGCGCAAGATCTCCAGCCTGTCCTTCACCCTGGATGAAGAGGAGGAGGCGGGCGACGAGGAGGAGGAGGCGTACGAGGAGGAGCTGGAGAGGGAAGGTAAAGGCTGCTTGCAGGGCCCGGGCTCTGGCATGAAGCGCGCCCGCCACCAGCCTCGACGGCCGCTCGGTTTGCGGTCCTGCAGCTCGCGCGTCGGGCCGGCTCCGAGGGCCGAGTCTGCAGGGCTGTGTCGGGGAGGGGCAGAGGCATGCGCGCGGCTCTGGGCAGGGGCCTGAGGTCCTTGGTGTAAGAGGCGGCCGCCCGTCCAGGAGCCTTCGGGAGCTGCCCTTCCCAAGCGCCGCGAAGCATGGACTCGCGGAGGTCGTGAGCCTGCTCGTGTCTGTGCTGCTCGGTGGCCAGCGAGCGCGCAGCTCATGTGAGCAGGACACCAAATTGTCGATTTTGTTCGATCAATTTCAGGGTAAACTGACGCAGCCACAGACATTCGGGGGCTACTGATTGGACAGTAGAGGTCTCCGCCAAGGGACAGAGGGGTGTCGGGCTGTTCGGGAAGGCTGGGTAGCAAGGCGGAAACCAGTGTGGGGCCCCCGTGTGCCTCCACCGAGGCAGACAGATAGGGGCAGGGCCTTGGAGTCCCATAGGTCCGTAGGTGCCCTGCTGAAGGGCCTGGGGCCACCTCAGGACTGGGGTAAGTGCCCAGTGGTGGGGACGGTTGAGATGGGCCTAGGATGTGGAGAATTTCATGAGCAACCCGAGGGACTCGGGGTTGTGGAGAGATGGATAGAGTCAAGCGCTGAGTGTGCCTGGAAGCCGAGCTGGCAGGAGGGGACACGTGAAGGCCTGGGAGTCTGGGACGGTGGGCCCGGGCTGCTTTGGAAAGTGTGGTGGCAGGGAACTGAGGCAGGGCACAGCAGGGCACGGCGGGGTGCGGTGTGGCCACAGGCCCAGTCTCCTGGCCTGGACGGGAGTGGCTGGCACGGTCGGGAGGAAAAGTCTGCGCCCCCTGGGGTCTCGTGTGCTCCCTGTGCAGCGGTGAGGCACCGGAGAGGACCTCAGTGGCACTTATCAGTAGTAAGTGTGGAGGGACACACGGTAGCATCACGACCTGTGCATCTGTGTGGCAGGGACCACTGTTTGGGACAGCATCGGGACCTGGGGGAAGGCTATTAACATCCCTGTGGGTTGTGAGGGCTTCCTCCATCCCCCCACCCCCGTGGTTCGGTTTTGTGGGCCCTGCGATGGGGCACTAGTGTGGGATTCTCTGGGTGATTGTAATGGGCAGGCAGGCCCTGCCGCGGCAGGCTGGAGTGTATGCTTGTCCGTCAGGGCCCCAGTTTTCCAAAAGGGCTCTTAGGGGTCTGTGAGACCCTTTTAGGGGGTCTGCAAGCTCAGAAACATGTTCCTGGTTGTGCTAAAGCATTCTGGGCCTCCCGAGCCTGCAGCGTGATAATGTCATCACCGCAATGGCTCACAGCGTGCGGCCTTCCTGCTGCTGAGCCTTCAGTGTCACTCAGGCTTCATCTCAAGTTCGGTGACTGTCAGTGGTTATCGCCCCGCAGATGCGAGCCCTCCGGGGTCCTCCGTGACTGGTGACAGTGCTCACGGGCACCACACACCCACCGTGCTTGTTTTTCACGTCCTCGCTGTGGAGACCAAGTTGAGTCCCAGCTGCGGGCGAGCCGGGCCCGAGTGCAGCGGGCCTTTCCCTCTCCCTGCTCCCTACGGCTCCAGTGTGGGCCCTGTGGGACCCGGGGCTTCGGTTTGCTCGCTTCTTTTGGTGCTGCACAGGCTGGCCCTAATGCCCTAAGTTCCCTGGGGCACTTCAGGCCGCAGCTGACGGGGCAAGCCCCTGGTCCCCAACCTTCTGTCCAGCTGCTGGTGGTGGAGACTGACGTCAGGGCCTGTGGGCAAGGCTCGGGCTCCCTAGTGTTGTCAGGTGGTGCCAGAGGTTCTGGGAAGCCCCTGATGCCACGGACGCCCGTGTTTGCTTCTGCTGCAGAGGTCACCACAAAGAAGAGGAAACTGGGGAAGAACCCTGATGTGGACACCAGCTTCCTACCTGACCGAGACCGCGAGGTAAAAGCCGCCTGCCCCTTGACTCGGCCCCCCTAGTGGCCTGGGGCTTCCCTCCTTCACCCGTGTCCTCCCCAGGAAGAGGAGAACCGGCTCCGGGAAGAGCTGCGGCAGGAGTGGGAGGCCAAGCAGGAGAAGATCAAGAGTGAGGCCTGCTGAGCGGGATGGTGATGGGGAGCCGGCCCTGCTGCTGCCGCGGGGCTTCGGGGCAGCGCCCCTAGCTCCCGGGAGCTGGCGGAGGCCAAGGGCCAATTCTGCTTCCCAGGTGAGGAGATCGAAATCACCTTCAGTTACTGGGACGGCTCTGGGCACCGGCGGACGGTGAAGGTAGGCGGTGTGGGCCGTGCAGCCTGCTTCCCAGGCTCCTGCGGCCCAGCCTCCCTCGTTCAAGCCTGGCCCTAGAATTTCACAGGTCCTTTTCCTGTGAGTGGTCCCTGAGGACCCTGGAGGGGGCAGGCCAGCGGCCCTGGACCCTCGTCGGGGGGAGCCAGGGCCTCCAGGGTCCTTGGCCGGGCCTTCCAGGCCACTGCCTTCTTGAGGGCCCCTGCCCAGGCTGCCGCGTTCTGTCCCCTGCCGCTTGCTCTCCTGGATGGTGGCGTTTGGGCCGCTCCTGCAGATGAAAAAGGGCAACACAATGCAGCAGTTCCTGCAGAAGGCACTGGAGATCCTGCGCAAAGACTTCAGCGAGCTCAGGTGCGGGTGTGCGGGTGGGGCTGAGCGCGGGTGGTAGGAGCACTGTGGCCTCCCGGCCCCGGTTCTGGAGAACTAAGGGGTGGCCGGGTCCCCTGGTGGGAGGGCAGCCTGCTGGGCACGGGGATCCTGAGAGAGTGGTGCCGAGGTGGGGGTGGAGGACGGCGGGCGCTGGTCCCTGGCTCACTGCCTGGCTCCGGCTCTGGCTCCGTGGCCCTACTCGGGTGGCCGCTGCCACCAGCTCACAGCCCCTGCCTGCATCCGGCAGGTCGGCGGGGGTGGAGCAGCTCATGTACATCAAGGAGGACTTGATCATACCCCACGTGAGGCTCTTCTCTTCCTCGGAGGCCCCGGGTGGGGGCGGGCAGCGTGGGGTCGGGGGGCTTTGGAGTGTCTGGGGGCTTCTTGAGAGGGGCCCCCGTCCCAGCCCGGGTCATTGGCTCAATCCAGCAGGGCCTGTGGGCAGGTGGGCGGGAGCAGCTGAGATGGATGTTTCTAGCCATGCTTTCCGCTCTCCGCTCCTAGCACCACAGCTTCTACGACTTCATTGTCACCAAGGCACGAGGGAAGAGCGGTAAGTGCGCCCCCTTCCGCGTGGGATCCCCAGGCCTCCCTCGGCCCCTCTAGCCCCGGAGCAGCCGCATGATGGTCTCGGATGGCTGCGTTCTCTGCAGGGCCGCTCTTTAACTTTGACGTTCACGATGACGTGCGGCTGCTCAGTGATGCCACCGTGGAGAAGGATGAGGTGCGGGGCTGCAGCGGCGCGGGGCGGGGGAGGAACAGTGGCAGAAAGGAGAGCTCGGGGTGGGGGGCGCCCCCTCTCCCGCCGGCGGCCCAGAGCCACAGGGCCCTGTCCGTGCGCCCCCCTCAGTCCCACGCAGGCAAGGTGGTGCTGCGGAGCTGGTACGAGAAGAACAAGCACATTTTTCCCGCCAGCCGCTGGGAGCCCTACGACCCCGAGAAGAAGTGGGACAAGTACACGGTGAGCAGCCCCCTCCCCACAGGGGGCCTTGAGCTGGGGGAGGGGAGCCAGCCGGCCTTCAGCCCGCTCAGTCCTCTTGTTCTCACCCCAGATCCGGTGAACGGTGAACCGTGGTGCTGAGCGCCATGGCTCCTCCAGCTCCAGCTGTCCTCTGCCCCCTCCCGGGGTCTCCAGGACTCCAGGCGCCCCCCCACCCCCTCCCCACTTCCTCAGCCCTGACCTGACTGACTAGGGAAGGGAGCAGGGAGCTGGCGACCCCTGCCACTGGTGGTGTCACTTTTATGAGAAATAAATGCGCACGGCAGAGTTGTTTTAAACATTGCTTATGGAGGTAAAATTCACCATTTTGATCATTTGATTGGGGGGTACTTAGTTCACTCACAGTGTTGTGCGACCATCATCTCTGTCTATGTCCAGATCATTTCTGTCGTACCCCCGCCAAGGAGACCCCGTGCCCATTCACAGCCTCTCCCCCAGCCCCTGGTACCCCCTTGTCTGCTTTCTGTCTGTATGGATTTGCCTATTCTGGAAGTTCCACATAAATGAAATCATGCACTGTTTCTGGTCTTCGTATCTGGCTAGAGAGCACGTGTTTGTCTGCTGGGGGCGGGAGCATGGGAGTCTGCCTAAGGGGGTTGTTCGCAACCCGCCGGGGCCTGGGCAGGCACTGCCATTGGAGCCAACCCACTCTCTTCAGGACACCCATGTGACATCGTGGTTGTCTGTGGTGAGTGGGAGGGGTCCTCCCTTCCCCCAGGCCTTTGGGCTCCTCTTCTGTCTCCTTCCTGCCCATTCCATAGGGGATGCGGCTGTCCTGTGGCTCGCGGCCCCCCTGCACCCATACCACAGCTCTGGAAACCCACCTTTGCCCTCCTGGAGCTGCGCCCTTCCCAGCCTGTCTGCCCGGTGCCTGCGCGGGAAGGCCGCTGCGGGTGCCCCATGTTGTCATGGCTCCGAGGGGGGAGGTCTAGCTTGGGGCTGGTGCTCCTGCTCCCCACCCTTGCTTTAGCAGCCAGATCCCCCAGTTCCCTTCGGGTAAGCTGAGGCAGGCAAGTCCCATTCTAGAAGGCTAAGAAAGACAACCTGATTACTCCCTGCTTCCATTCTTCCTCTCGCCTAAACCAGAGCAGAGGGAATGGGCAGCCCCTGGATGACAGCATCCCAGGTCTGGGTCTGGCCCCCCGCTTTGGCAAACAGATGGAACAGTGGGGGACCCCACAAGGGACGGAAGCTCCTGTGCCCTCCTCCCCCCATGGGCAGAGCCCTGTGTCCCCTTCAGATGCAGCATGGGTGATCCTGGCCGGCAACCAGGAGCTCTCCCTCGGCCTTCCCGGCCCTGTGTCTGGGCAGAGCCATCTGGTGTCGTTTGGAGGAGGGACCCAGAGAGCCTGGACATGAGCACCTCCGTGGCACAGCAGGGAATGGGTCGCCAAGCCTGACCCCTGGTCCTGGTTGTGGGGGACAAGTCTGAGGACCTCAATGGGGCCTTTTGTTTGGCACTGGGAACCCTGGAGAGGGGATCATCTGGCCTTCTGCACCAGAAGAGTATGCTTCTCAAGGAAAGGGAGCCCCTCTCAGCTGGCTTACCCAGTTGAAATGGTTGCCAGGGGAACTGCGTTTGACCCCATAGCTTCTGGAAAACAAGCTCCATAAGGCCGGGTCTTGGATCCTGGCAGGGAAGGACCTGGCTCGGAAGCACTGTAAATCTACGGGGGTTGGGTCAGGATCCAGGGGCAGGGGTGTGGGGACTGTAAGGGGAGGAGACTCACTTCCTTCCGAGCCAGGCCAGTGAAGGGACATAGCCTTGGTGGGGGCGGGGGCTGAGAGAGGCGCCCCCTTGCCTAAGTAGGGGTGGTGGGTGTCTGGCCTCAGGTTTGGTGGGCACAAGCCAGAGTTCCTGTGGGGACGGGCTGGGCTAGCGCCGGGTACCCTCTTCCCGGGACTTTGGCCCCATACAAATGTGGAGCTCAGAGGGCAGGCTGCAGACAGAAGCTGGGAAGCCGTCAGACTCGGGGACCACGTGAAGTCACGGAACTTGGCGAACGGTCACCAACACTTCTGGGGAGCAGTGGGGCCGGCGCTGCGCCAGGCCTCATTCCTGGGCTGTGGGGGTGCGGTGGGGGCTGAGCAAGCACGCGGGTGGGTGTGAACAGCAGACGGAGACGACACACGAACAAGCAACGTGCAGACGGGCCTCTCTGAGGCCCCGGCGCGGTGGCTGACAAGGGTGACAAGCGACAACCCCAAATGGAGGGTAGAGTGCTCCAGAGGGTCAGCGAGTGTGAAGACGCCGCAGGCAGGTCCGCGGAAGGCGCTGGAGGGCAGAGAGGAAGGCCAGGGCTGTGAGCTGGAGGGGTGGATGCTGGATCTTTTCTCGTTTACCTTGACCGGTTCTGCAGAAGCCAGGATTCCGCCTGGTTCACATGGCAGCAGCCCCGGTGGCAGCAGCCCGGGTGGTGGTGGAGACACCCTGTCCCTGGCAGCCCTCCCTGCCCAGTTCCCGCAGTGCCTCAGGCAGAGAAGCGTCTCCCTGTATCTGTGCAGGCAGGGCCTCCTTATTCTTTCCTTTTAAAGCAGCAGAATTAATTTTCCAGACATTTTGCAACCCCCCCGCCCCCAAGCCCAGGACATCATCACTCGCCCCCAGGACACATGCAACCCGAGAGAGAACATGTGTTCTCCCAATGTAGGGTTTTGCTTAATTTTTAAAGACTTTTTTAAAAAAGGTACTTTTATTTTCTTTTCTTTAAAGATTTTATTTATTTATTTGACAGACAGAGATCACAAGTAGGCAGAGAGGCAGGCACAGAATGAGATGGAAGCAGGCCCCCTACTGATCGATCCCAGGACCCTGAGACCATGACCCGAGCCGAAGGCAGAGGCTTTAACCCACTGAGCCCTCCAGGCACCCCTAAAGACTTATTTTTTATTCTAGAGAGAGAGAAAGTGAGTGAGAGGGAGAGGAGAGCGAGAATCCTCAGTCAGATTCAGGACCCTGAGATCATGACCGGAGCTGAAATCAAAAGTCAGATCCTTATTGGACCGGGCTACCCAGGTGCTCCTTTCTGAATTTTCAAAAAACATTTTCAACTGAGGGCAAATTCACATAACAAAAATAACCACTAACCGTTTAAAAAAAGTACATTTCAAAGTGGTGTTTACTATGTTCAGTATTGTGCGACTGTCACCCCTATCTGGTTCCAGAACCTTCCCATCACCTCAAAGTGAGACCCTGTGCCCACTCAAAGGTCTCTCTTCAATTCCTCCCCCCAGCTCCTGACAACCACTCATCTAGTTTCCGGTCATGTGCACTTGAGTCTTTTGGGAATGTCACATAAATGAAATTGTACAACTGAAGAGCTATGTAGATAGACCGACCTTTCATGCTCATGGACTGGCGGGCTCAGTAGAATTGGGGCGTGGGTATTGGGTCTGTGCTGCCGTGTAATGTCAGTGAGGAGGGGGCCATGCAGGCCTATATGCCAAGATGTGGGGAGCTTGGGCCATGTTAGAATCAAGCACCATGATGACTCCCTTCCCCAGTGATCTAGAATTCAGTGCAATCCCTGTCCAAAACCCCAGCCTACTTTTTTGTGTAAAAATTGACCAGCTCACCCTCAAAGTGTGTAGACATGCAAAGGACCTAGAAATCCAAAAACAGTTTCAAAGAAGAAGAGCAAAGTCAGACACCTGATTTCCAAACCTACTATGAAGCCACAGTAATCCAGGCTGCGTAGTATGAGCACGAGGACAGGTGCATAGGGGCTGGCACAGAATCAGGGTCCGGGAAGAAATGTTTGCATTGGAGGTTAAGAGACGACGCTGGAGCAGTCGGTTATCTGCAGGGAAAAAGTACACTTAAACCCTGCTGTCAGGGATTGACTTGCGTCCCCAGAAAGAAATGTCGCGGTTCTCCCCCAGGACCCTCGAATGCGACCTGGTTTGGAGACGGGGTTTTTACAGACGGAATCAAGATGAGTTGTGCTGGAGGAGAATGGACCCTAATCCGAGACAACTGGTGTCCTTGTAAGATGCAGCGGTGGCCCTCGCGTTGGCAGGAGGCAGCGGGCCCGTGGTGGCAGGAGGAGTGGCGCCCACCAGCCAGGGCAGGGCAAGGACTCTGGCCACCGCAGCCACTGGAAGACTCAAGGAAAGATCAGCCCCCAGAGCCTTGGGAGGGGGAGGACCGCCCTGCCCGCACCTGGATTCCTGCCTTCTGGCCTGGGAGTGGGGAGGGGAGTAAATGTCTCTTGTTTTAAATCCCTCTGTATGTGGTACTTCTTTGGGCAGCCCCAGGACAATCACCTTGTTTTGACCATACAGAGAAATGAACTTGACAGCTTACAGATCGAAAAGTAAAAGCCCAAATTGAGAAAACAAAAAACATCTATTAAAACACAGGAGAAAATCTTTGTGACCTTGCACGAAGCAAAGTTTGGGCAGGATACAAAAATCATTAATCATAAAAGGAAAAAAATTAATAAATTGGACTTCATAATAATGTAAGCTTTTGCTCTTGGAAAGATGCTACTATGAAAATAAAAAGACAAGCCACTGGCTTGGAGACAAAAACAGAAATACCTTATGACAAAGGGCTTGTCTCTGGAATATGGAGAGTGTATATAAACTCCTGCAAGTCAAGAAACATGAGAAAGACATCTTACCCTTTCCAAAATGGGCACAAGATTTGAATAGATATGTCACACAAGATGATGTAAGAATGGCACGGGGCACCTGGGTGGCGCAGTTGGTTAAGCAACTGCCTTTGGCTCAGGTCATGATCCTGGAGTCCCGGGATCGAGTCCCACATCGGACTCCCAGCTCCACGGGGAGTCTGCTTCTCCCTCTGAACTTCTCCCCTCTCATGGTCTCGCTCACTGTCTCTCTCTCTCTCTCTCAAATAAATAAATAAAATCTTAAAAAAAAAAAGAATGGCAAAGGGGGGGGGTACCTGGGTGGTTCAGTCAGTTGAGCATCTGCCTCTGCTCAGCTGGGAGCCTGTTTCCCCTCTATCTGCCTGCTTGTGATCTCTCTCTGTCAAATAAATAAAATCTTAAAAAAAGAGAAAAGAATGGTAAAAGCAGGGCACCTGGGTGGTTCAGTCGGTTAAACCTCTGCCTCCAGCTCGGGTCATGATCTCGGGATGTCCTGGGTTCGAGCCCCGCGCCTGCGGGCCAGCAGGCTCCCTGCTCAGTGGGAAGTCTGCTTCTCCCTTTGCCCTTCCCCTTGCTCAGGCTTGCTCTCTCCTTCTCTCTTTCTCTCGAATAAATACTTAAAAAAAAAGAATGACAAAAGCATATGAGATGTTCACCATCATCATGGGGACAGAGACCATGACACTAGCCACGCAGGAATGGGTGGCAGCCACTGGCTGTAGAGGGAACTTGGAGGGGCCTCTGGGCTGATGGGAAGGTCTATATCTTGACCCAAGGGTGGTTACACAGAGGTATGTATTTGTTACACTCGAACTGTACAGTTAAAATGCAGATCGTACCCCAATAAAGCTCATTTTAAAGGGAAAAAAGAAAACAGAGGCAACTGATGGGATTGGTTACCTACAGGAGAGAGGGAACGAACCAGGTGGTCGGGGCGCAGGAGGAGGGACAATCCCCAGGTGTATCTTCTTCCTTTTAAAAAAAGATTTTATTTATTTATTTGGCAGACAGAGAGACAGCGAGAGAGGGAACACAAGCAAGGAGAGTGGCAGAGGGAGAAGCGGCTTCCCGCCGAGCAGAGAGCCCGATGAAGGGCTGCATCCCAGGACCCTGGGATCATGGTCTGAGCCAAAGGCAGAGGCTTAACGACTGAACCACCCAGGCGCCCCTGCCCTGGATATTCCTTTTTGTGTAGTTTTGACTTCTGGACACATGTTGCTACTTTATATCCTCAAAGAATAAAAAGAGAATGGAGGGAAAAGCTAAAATTAAATGCAAAGAGAAACGATCCCAAGAGTTTTTCAAATGGATAACATGACCATCGTAAAGGGGAATGTACAATTTACATACAGCATTGTACGTTACATCCTCAGTCTTAAGCTGGAAGACAGCAGACAGCAGGATCCTGCAAGTAAATCCTGGACTCCTTAGTAGGTTATTCCTGGGGCTGTAGCGCAGCTGTTGGGAAAGTGCTGTCTGTGGGAGATGCAGCAAATGATGATGCCGGGAGCGGGTCTCTCCCACTCATGGAGAAGGGACCCCAGTATAGACCAGGAAAAGGCTAGGAACTTGTACTGTGGAATTGGAATGAGAAGTATCAGTATGTCCTCCGGATTTACATACATGTATATATTTGTGTGTATGTGCATATTCATGTATGTATATAAACACAAGTATAATTAGAAATGTATACGTACATACAGAGAGCGGGAGACAGAGAGACCTCCTCGCTCTGCCCGCTGAAAATGCCCCAGTGGCAATGAGCACACATCACCCCTATATCTTGGATTCTAAATGTTACTCTCCTTAAAGGAACCAGGGCTCCTTGGAAGGATTAGGGGGAGGAAAGGACAAGAAGCCAAAAGTCCTAAGCTACTTAAAGAATGATGGGGCCGTGGCTAGCACAGAAGCCAGCCTCAAGAAGGCACCAAAGTGGACACAAAATGGATAACTAACGATAACAGACTATAATTCATTGAATAAAGTCAAGATCCGCCAGTCCACACTGCTGGTGAATTCACAGAGAAACAGAGGAGCTCTTCTCGAGCGCAGGATGCTGACAGATAAATGGAGGAGGGATCGTGGAGGAAGAAAATCCCTCTTGCAGGCATCAGAGTAACCAGTGACGCAGGCAAAAATTACCAATGATTGATGACATGTTGATGAGGAACAGAATATTCACCTAGTTTCAAAAAATCTTCCTACAAATGACTTTTTTTTTTTCTTTTTAAGATATTTTATTTATTGGGGCACCTGGGTGGCTCAGTGGGTTAAGCTTTTGCCTTCAGCTCAGGTCATGATCCCAGGGTCCCAGGATCAAGCCCCACGTCAGGCTCCTTGCTCAGAGGGGGGAGCCTGCTACTCCTTCCACTCCTCTTGCTGCTCATACTTTCTCTCTCTCTCATGAATAAATAAAACCTTTAAAATTTTTTATTTATTTATTTGAGAGAGAGAGAGAGATAGATCAGAAGGAGGCAGAGAGGCAGGTAGAGAGAGAGAGAGGGACAAGCAGACTCCCTGTTCGGCAGGGAGCCTAATGTGGGGCTCGATCCCAGGACCCTGAGATCATGACCTGAGCCAAAGGCAGAAGCTTAAGCCACTGAGCCACTCAGGTGCCCCTACAAATGACTTCTTTTTTCTAAGTCAGCTTTACACCCAACGTGGGGCTTGAACTCATAATCCCAAGACCAAGAGTTGCACACTCTACTGACTGAGCCAGCCAGTTGGTAACCCCCTCCCCTACAAACGTCTTTATGACAGAGGGACAAATAGTTAACTGTCCACTTGAGAGACTAGCAGTCCCCCACCTTATCCAAGCGCTCCAAGCAAACGTTACAGGGACAAGGCAGAGAGGCCTGGAGAGGGCCCAGCCCCCTGGAGCAGAGAGCGTGGTTCTCCTCGCAACAGCGCGCAGCCTGGATCTCATCATGAGAAAACACCACACAAACCCAGACTGAAGGACATTCTACCAAATGCCTGGCCTGCCCTCCTCAAAAATGTCCAGGCAAAGCAGAGGTATGTTCCAGATTAAAGGGGAATAAAGAGAAGTGATGACTAAATGCAACGTGGGAAAATGCAACGTGGGAACGTAGATGGGGTCCTGGATCAAAGGAAACACTGATGTTTCTGCTGCTTCAGTGTAAGAAGGTATGCGAGTTACATTGTAATTTTACTGTGGCAAAATACAGAATGAAAAACCCCGGGGTAAAGGGGTGAGCTGTATGCAACTTAGTTTGCTGTAGTTCAGAAACATATTATTTTTTATGTAAAGTAAGTGTTGCATACAGTATACACACACACCTAGGAGAGAGGTGGGGGAGGGCGGGAGCTAATGAGCGAGAAAAGCAAATGGGGCAAAATATGAACTCTGGGCAAATTAGGGTCAAGAGCACATGACAGCTCTTCAAACTGTTCTTACAACTTTTCTGTAAGTCTGAAATAATTCCAAATTATAAAATGAAAAGGAATGTCACCACTCCCAGTGAACATTTAACTGAAGGGTCTAGCCATGATGATTAGGCAACAAAAGAAAATAAAAGGCATCTAGAGTGGAAAGGAAGAAGTAAAACTATATTTTCAAACGACATCATCTCATATCTGCAAAATCCCAACACATCCCCTAAGAACCTATTAGAGGTAACAAACGAGTTCAGCAAAGTTGCAGGACAAAAGAGCATGACAAAAATCAAGTGTATTTCTATAACCTAGCAATAAATAATCCATACTGAAATTAAGAAAAGAATTCCATTTACGATTAGCGTCAGGAAGAAGAAAACATTTAGGAATAAATCTAACAAAAGAAGTGCAAGGCTGGTACACTGAAAACTACAAAAACTACTGAAAACTACAAAATGTGATTGAAAGAAATTAAAGAAGATCCAAATACACAGGAAAACATCTGTTTAGTCAGGGTTCTTCAGAGAAACATAGCAGGACACACACATAGAGGATCTATTTTGAGGAATTAGCTCATGCAGTTGCGGGGGCAGGCAAGCAGGCTGGAGACTCCGGCTTTTTAATAAAAAAAACAAAGAGGATTAACAGTTCCCAGTTTCAAAATTTAGTACAGAACTATAGTGATCAAGACAGTGTGATATCAGCATAAAGACAGACATATAGATTATGTATTTTTTAAAAGATTTTATTTATTTATTTATTTGACAGACAGAAATCACAAGTAGGCAGAGAGGCAGGCAGAGAGAGAGAGAGAGGAAGCAGGCTCCCCACTGAGCAGAGAGCCCGATGTGGGGCTCGATCCCAGGACCCTGAGATCATGACCCGAGCCGAAGGCAGAGGCTTTAACCCGCTGAGCCACCCAGATGCCCCCTGGCCAACCCTTAACTGATCTTTTCTTTCTAGCCATCCTAGCGGGTGTGAAATGATATCTCATTTTGATTCGCATTTTCCTGATGACTAACAATGTTGAGCATCTTTTCATAAGTTTCTTGGCCCTTTGTAGATCTGTGACATACAAAGCAATTGGATATGTCTATTTTGTTCTTTGCCCATTTTTCAGTTGGGTTTTTGTTGTGTTGTGTTGTTGTGTTGTTGTCAAGTTGTAGGAGTTCCTTATATATTCTGGATATTAATCCCTTATGATCTGCAAATATTTTCTCTCATTCTCTGGGTTCTCGCTTCACCTTTTTTTTTTTTTTTTTAAAGATTTTATTTATTTGACCAAGAGCAACACAGCGAGAGAGGGAACACAAACAGGGGGAGTGGGAGAGGGAGAAGCAGGCTTCCCACTGAGCAGGGAGACTGATGCAGAGCTCGATCCCAGGGTCCTGGGATCATGACCCAAGCCACAGGCAGCTGCTTAACGGCTGAGCCACCCAGGCACCCCATCTGTCTTCACTTTCTTGATAGTGTCCTTAAATGCCCCAAAGTTTTAAAATTTGATGACATCTAACTTATCCTTCATTTGTTGCTTTTGTTTTGTTGTCCTATCTAAGTTGTAAACAACTTCCAAGGTCACGAAGATTTATTCCTATGCTTTGTTCTAAGAGTTTTACAGTTTTCACTCTTAAATTCAGGTCTCTGGGGGTGCCTGAGTGGCTCAGTCAGTGAAGCATCTGCCTTCGGCTCAGGTCCCGGGGTCCCGGGGTCCTGGGATTGAGTCCCACATTGGGCTCCCTGCTCAGCGGGGAGCCTGCTTCTCCCTCTGCAGCTGCCTCTGCTTGACGAGGTTATTCTTTCCCCACTGGATGGTCATGGCTCCCTCATCAAAAATTAATTGATGAGGGGCACCTGGGTGGCTCAGTTGGTTAAGCCTCTGCCTTCGGCTCAGGTCATGATCTCAGGGTCCTGGGATCAAGCCCCGCATCGGGCTCTCTGCTCAGCAGGGAGCCTGCTTCCCTTCCTCTCTCTCTGCCTGCCTCTCTGCCTACCTGTGATGTCTGTCTGTTAAATAAATAAAATCTTTTTAAAAAAGGGTTGGCCAGAATGTGGAGAAATTGGAACCCTCATACATTGCTGATGGGAATTTAAAAAATGGTGCAGCTACTTTGGAAAGCTCTTTGGCCCCTTTTCTCAAAATGTTAAAAATAGAGTTACCATGTGACCTAGAAATCCCACTCGTAGGTGGAAGGGAAATGAAATTGTGTTCCCATAAACACCTGCACACAAATATTCCTAACAGCATTATTCACAATTGCCAAAAGATAGAAACAACCTAGATGCCCACCAACTGATAAATAAAATGTGATATATCCATGCAATGGAATATTATTTGGCCCTAAAAAGAGAGGAAGTTCATCATGGATGAACCTGGAAAACATTATGGTAAAGTTAAAAAACCCAGACCCAAAAGACACAAGCATATTGTATGAGTCCTTTCACATGAGGTGTCCCTATTCAGAAAGTAGATTAGTGGTTACCAGGGGCTGGATGGGGGGCGGGAATGACGCTTTAGGAGTATGGGGGTTTCCTTTGGGGGGTGACAAAATGTCCTGGAATTTGATAGTGCAGATTGTCGCACAACTTTGTGAATATAGTACAAGTCACCAAGTGTTAACACTTTAAATGAGTGACTTATGTGATAGATCCATTCTATCTCAATAAAGCTGTCTAAAAAGAAAAAGGAAACAGAAAGCAGGGGAATGAAGCCCCCAGATTCAGGGTGGCTGGGGTCGGCTGGTTGAGGGGTCAGGTGTAAAGGGCTGACAGCCTCCGGTCCCGGCGCTGGCCACTTGCCTGGTATTAGCCGCGCCCTCCGGGGTATGGTCCTCGGGGGCGACGGTGTCCCGAGTAAGGACCGCACCGTCCTCCGCCGGTGCGCGCCTGACAGGTGGACACGGGGGCGGCCGCGCACCTGCAGCAGGTGGCCCGGGACGCGCCTCGGGGCGCCCGGGCGGGGCGGGGTCTGTGCGCGGCGGCGGCGCGCGGGGCCCGAGGGGGTGTGGCGCGGGCGCGCACGGGTCCCAGGGTTGCAGGAGGCTGCGGGCGGGGAGGTGGGGGAGAGGCGCGTCTCGCGGACGCGGCCATTGTGCGGGGCGAGGGGGGGGGTCCGCTCGCTGTGCGGGGACCCGGGCGGTTCCTGGGGTCCCGGGTGGCGCGCAGGGTTTCCCGCGGCCCCAGGAGCAGGAGCGGCTCCCGCCCGCGCGCCCGGCCGCCCGGCTCTCCCTGGGCGCCCCCGGCCGGCGCGGTGGTACGGTCCGGGTTTAAAAGGCCCTGGCGGCCGCGGGCCTGCCCACTGTGTGGGCGCGGCGGGGGCGCGCACGGGGCGCGGCGGCGGGGGCGCGCGAGTGGGGCCGGTGTGGGGCTCGGGGTGCGCGTCCACGTGGCTGGCAGGCGGCCACCCGGAGCCAGCGGCGGTGGAGGGACAGGTAGGTAGGTGGCCTCCATTTCCCGCCGCCCGCTCAGAGCCAAGCGGCTCAGCGGCCCAGGGCTCGGCCGGCTGGGTGTTGAAGGGGTCAGGCCCTGCCTCTGTCTCGCATCTCGGGCGCCGGCCTGACTGGTCCTGCGGGCCCAGCGCCAGCAAGGACCGCCCGTCTGAGCCCAGCTCCCCTGCCCTATGGGGACCCTTTGTGGCTGAGGAGCGACCCCTCCAAGGACTGCTGCGGCGCCTCCATCCACTAGGTACTAGTGGGTCGGCCGAGGGGTGCCCGTGGTGGGAGCAGGGCGAGCCAGGCCAGCAGCACGGGGAGGGGCATCGGGGAGCGGGGCGCTGGAGGCGCATCTCTGGGAGGGGCTGTCCCTTTGCAGAGCCGCTGGGTGTGCCTGTGATGCTTGAGGCTCCCGCTTACAGGTGGAGGTTGGGATGGGGGCTTGGGTTGCACGTCCTGCCTTTCCAGGTCTCCATTCCTAGGCCTGTATTCCTGCGGGGTGTGGAGGAGGTTAGGGTGGGATGTGCCCCCCCTTCTCTCCCGCCTCCCTTTCTTCTCTGGCTGTTGCATTAGGGGTCCAGGATGCAGACCTGACAAAAGAGCCCCAGAGAGATAGATGATCAGTCTGAGCTGAAAGTCGGCAGTTTCAGGCAGGGCCTGTTCCTTGTTCTAGCAAATGCATTTTTTTTTTTCTTTTTCTCTCTTATATGCTCTCTTACTTTGGTTCCCTGCACCCCTCCCCCAACCTGGATACTTTGTGTCCCACTTCAGGCTTGGGCTCAGGGAGGGTAGCGCTGAGCCCTGCCCCGTTGGCTGCCACGAGACTGCTCTGCTGGCTTTGCTGCCCGGAGCTGGCAGAGAAGTTGGGTGTGGCCTGGGGGCGAGGACCTGGCCAAGCTGGGCTCTGTCCCTATGGCCCCCACCCTATCTCCCTAAGGCCTCGCTGTATTGGGGGACATTGTTTCCTTTCCATAGGGCTCCTTCTGCCCCCCCTACACCTCCCCTTCCCCAACTAACCTCTGGATCTGGAGGGAGAGCTGCACAGGGCTGCCTGGGCCATCTGTCTGGCTGTGCCTGAGCAGAGCCTGACTTATGTCTGTCTGGGCGCGTGGCTGTGGGAACAGGCACAACTCGGCTTTGTGTTGCTGTGGGTAGCCAGACAGCAGGCTCCCGGACAGTCCGCTGAGGGAGGCCCTCAGGGCAAGGAGGCAGCTGGGGCCCGGACCAGGGATGTGAGGTCGCTGGGTCTGTTCTCAGACCTTGATGCCTCAGACATCTGACCTGGGCCTCCTGGTGGCGCTGGCACTCTGGGGAGGTGGCCCTCCCACCCACCTCAAAACACACACTTGTGATTGTTCACTCTCTGCCTTTCCCCTCCCCCCAAATTGGGCATGGGCTGTCTCCGTGGCCTGGGGCCTGCCTATGGAGGCTCTTTGTGGCCCGCCACCCTCAGCTCCAGGATCTGTGTTTGGCGTCTCATTCTGGGAAGGCCTCCCGCCTTGCCTCTCCCAGCCTCTGGCTCTGCTGCCCCCTTGGGTGTGGCCTGGTTGAGGGGAGGCCTCCTGGCTCCTTTCCAGCGGGGGCTGGGGGTGACTGATGGCCGTCAAGCCCGCCTGTGCTCGCTGCTCACTCATGCGCCCTGGTGGAGGCCCTTCGCACCGGGCCACGGTCACCATCTGGGACTCCAGTCTGCGGGTGGGTGCGAGCCCCGGGCCAGGTGGGGGCGGGGGGAAGGCCTCTTATTTGCTCTTGCTTCTCCCTGCTCAGGCCTGTCCCTGGGTGCAGCTGCCAGCCATGCCTGCTGTTGGCCTCCTCCTGCTGTTCCTGCCTGCCGTGGCGGGGGCCGTGGGTGGCAGCAGGACCTTCCCTGCCTTCTTGGTGACGGACACTACGCTCACCCACCTGGCGGTGCACCGGGTGACTGGGGAGGTGTTTGTGGGTGCGGTGAACCGCGTCTTCAAGCTGGCTCCGAACCTGACCGAGCTGCGCGCCCACGTCACGGGGCCGGTGGAGGACAATGCCCGCTGTTACCCGCCCCCCAGCATGCGCGCATGCGCGCACCGCCTGGCGCCCGCGGACAACGTGAACAAGCTGCTGCTCGTGGACTACGCGGCCCGCCGCCTGGTGGCCTGCGGCAGCGTGTGGCAGGGCGTCTGCCAGTTCCTGCGCCTGGACGACCTCTTCAAGCTGGGCGAGCCCCACCACCGCAAGGAGCACTACCTGTCGGGGGCTCAGGAGCCGGACTCTATGGCTGGCGTCATCGTGGAGCAGGACCAGGGGCCCAGCAAGCTGTTCGTGGGCACCGCGGTGGACGGCAAGTCCGAGTACTTCCCCACCCTCAGCTCCCGCAAGCTCATCAGCGACGAGGACAGCAGTGACATGTTCAGTCTGGTGGGTGGGCCCCTTGCCCGTGCCCTCTCAGGCCGGTGCCGGGCGCTCGCGCCCCGGTGTCTCTGCTCGGCCCTCCCGAGATCGGCTACCGCTGGCCTCCTTGCCTTCCCCCTGGGCCGCCCCTGGCCCACCCCGGGAGGAGACGAGCGGCTGGTGGGGATGGGAGGACGGGCGAGGGCCCAGGATGCAGGCCGTTGCCCCCCTCTCCCCTGCAGTCGGTGGCCTTTGCGGCCGGGGCTCCCAGGACCACAGGGGCGGGGGGCCTTGTCCCACGCCGCCCCCTCCACCTGTTCCCCAGGTATACCAGGACGAGTTCGTGTCCTCGCAGATCAAGATCCCCTCAGACACGCTGTCCTCGTACCCCGCCTTCGACATCTACTACATCTACGGCTTCGTGAGCGCCTCCTTCGTGTACTTCCTGACGCTGCAGCTGGACACGCAGCAGACGCTGCTGGACGCGGCAGGCGAGAAGTTCTTCACGTCCAAGATTGTGCGCATGTGTGCCGGGGACTCGGAGTTCTACTCGTATGTGGAGTTCCCCATCGGCTGCTCCTGGCGAGGCGTGGAGTACCGCCTGGTGCAGAGCGCCCACCTGGCCAAGCCCGGCCTGCTGCTGGCCCAGGCCCTGGGTGTGCCGCCTGATGAGGACGTGCTCTTCACCGTCTTCTCCCAGGGCCAGAAGAACCGGGCCAGCCCCCCGCGGCAGACTGTGCTCTGCCTCTTCACCCTCAGCACCATCAACGCCCACATCCGGCGCCGCATCCAGTCCTGCTACCGTGGGGAGGGCACGCTGGCCCTGCCCTGGCTGCTCAACAAGGAGCTGCCCTGCATCAATACGGTGAGTGCCCCCCCCCCCCCCCGGGCCGCTGCTCTAGCCGCCTCTGACTTCCCGCAGGGTCCCAGGGCCCACAGTTGGTCTTGGCTGGTGGGGAGCCAATGCCAGTTCCTGCTTCCTTCCAGAATATGGGGTCATGTGGCCTCCGCCCAGCCACTGTCCCCCAACTCTGACTCTCACTGCACCCCTCCTGTTTCGCCAGCCCATGCAGATAAATGGAAACTTCTGTGGGCTGGTGCTGAACCAGCCCCTGGGGGGCCTGCACGTGATCGAGGGGCTGCCTCTGTTGGCTGACAGCAGCGATGGCATGGCCAGCGTGGCTGCCTACACCTACCGCCAGCACTCCGTGGTCTTCATCGGCACGCGCACTGGCAGTCTGAAGAAGGTAGGCTGGGGGCCGGGGCCAGAACATGTGCCGTGAGGCCCCGGACAGGGCAGGGCCCAGGGAGGGGAGGCGGATTGCCCAGACCGGGCCCCAGGAACCCAGTCACATTCTACCCTCTGCAATGCTAGTGCCCGCCATGGCCTAAAGGGCTGGCTCGTGTAACACAGCCTAGGCCCATCCTGGGGCCTCCTTGCTAGCCATCGTTGCTGAGTCCTCTGCTGAATGAATGAGGAAGAAATGTGACTGTGACACCCCCACCCCGTCCCCGCTGAGCCTGTGCCCTCTTGTCCCCTCATGGGCCCTGGGGCTGCTTCCATTCTGGGACAGAGGGTCATGGGAAAGGGGGAGATGGACTCTGGGAGCTCCACTGTGCTCTGAAGGGACAGGAGTCAGGATGGCTGGCCCTGTGCTGCCCCCAGGAGGGCTGGGAACATGGGGCAGGGTGGGGGAGATTCGTAAAGAGAGCCCAGTCTGTCCCCCTCCTGGGCCCTCATGTGCTTCTGAAACCACGCTGGGGAGGCATCATTCCCAAATCACACCCTGCTCCCCATCTCAGGTGTGCCTCTCAGTAAGTCTCCAGAACAGTGCTTAGTAGTCCAAGCATTGTCAGTTTCTTGTTCCAGGACAGGTCACCCTGCAAAACGCCCTCCCCCACCCTGAGCTCTTCCCCTCTCCCCCAGGCCTAGGTACCATGAATCTCTCCATCTCTAGTTCTTGGAGGCCTTTTTGACTGGCTGAGACACCCCCAGTGGCCTCCAGGGATGGCCTTTGAACCCTCCTTCCCCTGCCCATGGGGGCCGGGGGCAGGGGCTGGGGGGCAGGCTGAGTGCCGAACCCCTCCAGGCCCTGGCTGCAGCTTGATAAGAGGATGCCTTGGGTGCATGTGGCACAGCTATGACATCCAGCTGGCTTGTCTCGTGGCCCAGGTCCGGGTTGATGGCTCCCAGTACGCCCACCTCTACGAGACAGTGCCTGTGGTGGATGGCAGCCCCATACTCCGGGACCTGCTCTTCAGCCCTGATCACCGGCACATCTACCTCCTGAGTGAGAAGCAGGTGGGCCCACGGCGGGCGGCGGTGGGCGGCAGGGTGGGGGGCTGGGCAGGTACTGACACGGCTGTCCCCAGGTGAGCCAGCTCCCAGTGGAGACCTGTGAGCAGTATGGGAGCTGTGCGGCCTGCCTTGGCTCAGGGGACCCCCACTGTGGCTGGTGTGTGCTGCAGCACAGGTGAGGGTGGCCGCAGGGGGCCAGTGGGGAGGGTGGCTTTGGGGAGGCCCTGCTCCAGAGAGGAGTCATCTAGACCCCCTGTGGGCTGCCCACGTGCCCGTCTCTCCCGGTCATGCCCTTGTGGCCTCCTCCTCCTTCCCCTTCTATTTCATCCAACTAATGAGCAGAACCTCCATCCTCCGGGACACTTCTCGGACCCCAGGGGACGATGCCAGAGCACACTGTTGCCTGGCACTGTGGGCTGGGCCAGCTGGCCCCTCTTCCCTCCAGACCTCCACGACTTCCCTGGCCAGGGCCCTCTGGGGCGGCTGCATCACAGGCTCTGGCCTGATCCCACGCAGATGCTGCCGCGAAGGGGCTTGTCCGGGTGCCTCAGCCCCACACGGCTTTGCTGAGGAGCTGAGCAAGTGTGTCCAGGTGCGGGTCCGGCCCAACAACGTTTCAGTGACCTCCCCCGGGGTGCAGGTGTGTGGCCTGGCAGATGCGCGTGGGCTGAGGCGGTGGGGAGGTCGCATGCCGCATGCCGCACTCTGACTCCTCTGCCTCCCGCAGTTGACTGTGGCCATGCGCAACGTGCCAGACCTCAGCGTGGGCGTGAGCTGTGCCTTTGAGGAGGTGACAGAGAGCGAGGCCGTCCCGCTGCCCTCGGGGGAGCTGCGGTGCCCCTCGCCCTCCCTCCAGGAGCTCCGGGCTCTCACCCGCGGGCATGGTCAGTGGGCTGGGGCTCTCGGGGCTGGGGGCACTCTGCGTCCCGGGCTTGCTCACGGCCACCTCTGGACTCGCTGCAGGGGCTACCCGCACCGTGCGGCTGCAGCTGCTGTCCAGGGAGACGGGGGTCAAGTTCGCCGGGGTCGACTTCGTCTTCTACAACTGCAGCGCACTCCAGTCGTGAGTCCTGGCCTTTCTGACCTCTGTCCCCCCATCTCTTCATCCCTTGCTGGGTTTTGTGGGCTTCGGGCGGGCCCTCGGGCCCTCTTCCCTCCCGTTTCCCCATCGGGCCTAGGGGAGAGTGGTAGGAGGGCAGGCCCGGTCCTCGGACTTCCTAAGCCTCTCCCCCACCAGGTGCGTGTCCTGCGTGGGCAGCCCCTACCCCTGCCACTGGTGTAAGTACCGCCACGTGTGTACCAGTCACCCCCACGAGTGCTCCTTCCAGGAGGGCAGGGTCCACAGCCCTGAGGTGAGGCGGGGGCAGGGGGAGATGTTGCGTGCCAGGGGGCTGGGCTCTCTGACCTTTCTGCCTTTGATCTTCCGGGTTTCTCTCGGAGCCTCCCCCCGGGTCCCCCCCACCCCCCCACCCCGTGCGTGTGTGTGGCTGACGGGTGTTCTCCCCTCAGGGCTGCCCTGAGATCCTGCCCAGCGGGGACCTCTTGATCCCAGTGGGTGTCATGCAGCCTCTTACCCTGCGGGCCAAGAACCTGCCGCAGCCACAGTCCGGCCAGAAGAACTACGAGTGCGTGGTCCGGGTGCAGGGGCGCCAGCAGCGGGTGCCAGCCGTGCGCTTCAACAGCAGCAGCGTGCAGTGCCAGAATGCCTCGGTGGGGGCGGTACCCAGGGCCAGGCGGAGTGAGGGGGCGTGGCGTGGCGTGGGGCGTGGGCTTTGGGGTGGGCGGGGCTAAGGCCAGCCCCCCCCCCGGGGGGGGGCGGCTAACGCGGCTCCCTCTCTCCCAGTACTCTTATGACGGTGACGAGTATGGTGACACGGAGCTGGACTTCTCTGTGGTCTGGGATGGAGATTTTCCTATCGACAAGCCTGCCACCTTCCGAGGTGAGGGGTGGGATGGGGCTGGTGAGCTCGCTTCCTGGGGCCCAGTTGCTATGAGCTGGGGCTGCATATGGTGTGTATGTGGGGGGACCCTTCATCGGGGTCCTCCGAGCCCTGGGCCCCTGCACGGCTGCTCTCCAGCAGTGCCCTCTGCCCACAGCTCTCCTGTATAAGTGCTGGGCGCAGCGGCCCAGCTGCGGCCTCTGCCTCAAGGCTGACCCTCGCTTCAACTGTGGCTGGTGCATCTCGGAGCACAGGTGCCAGCTGCGGGCCCACTGCCCGGCCCCCAAGACCAACTGGATGCACCCGAGCCAGAAGGGCACCCGCTGCAGCCACCCCCGCATTGCCCAGGTCAGTCCCCCCTGCCCTCTTCTTTCAGTTGGGCACCTGCCAATCTGGGCTCACCCTGTCCCCTCTCCTCCTGTTCTGCAGATCCACCCACTCATGGGGCCCAAGGAGGGAGGCACCCGGGTCACCATTGTGGGCGAGAACCTGGGCCTCAGCTACCGAGAGGTGGGCCTGCGGGTTGCGGGTGTGCGCTGCAACTCCATCCCCTCAGAGTATATCAGCGCTGAGAGGTGAGTGCGGCTGCGTGCGCACCGGGGCCCTGAGCCCTGGGCCCTCTGCAGCTGGCCCTGACCTTCTTGGACCCCCAGGATCGTGTGTGAGATGGAGGAGTCACTGGTGCCCAGCCCGCCGCCCGGGCCCGCTGAGCTCTGCGTGGGTGACTGCTCGGCTGACTTTCGCACGCAGTCTGAGCAGCTCTACAGTTTCGTGGTGCGTGAGATGCCTGTCCCGTACCCCCCACTCCTGCTGAGTACCCCCCCAGCTGCCCTTCAAGGGTGCTTCTCCCACAGACACCAGCGTTTGACCGCGTGAGTCCCAGTCGGGGCCCCGCTTCTGGGGGCACACGGCTCACCATCTCCGGGAGCTCTCTGGATGCCGGCAGCAGGGTCACTGTGACCGTGAGAGATGGCGAGTGCCAGTTTGTGAGGTGGGCAGGGCCCTGTCAGCTTCAGCCTGGGCATTTTGTAGGGGACACAAGGCAGGGTGGGTCCTGGCCCTGAGCTACCTGCCCTAAGCGCCCTGCTTGCCAATGTAGGAGGGATGCCGAGGCCATCGTGTGCATCTCCCCCGTGTCCACTCTGGGCCCCAGCCAGGCCCCCATCACCCTGGCCATCGACCGTGCTAACATCTCCAGCCCTGGAGTCCTCTACACCTACACCCAGGACCCCACTGTCACTCGCCTTGAGCCCACCTGGAGCATAATCAAGTAAGACCCTAGGAAAAATGAGGAGCATTGATGGCAGTCAGGAATTGTGTCCCTGAGCTGTTCTGGGGCCTTACCTGGTGGCCGGAGTCTCGGGCATCAGGTTACACCTCCTGGGAGCCCAAGCCCTCACCGGCAGAGGGGGCCCAGTCCTTTCCTTGCCATCCACCCAGCGCCCTGGGTAGAGGAGGCCCTCGGCTCCCCCGCAGCCTTGGTAGCTGTCCTGGGCCAGGCTGGGGGTAGTGGGGGGAGGGAGGACCCTAACCCTAACCTTGAGGCCCCTCCCCCCCCACCGCTCCCAGTGGAAGCACTGCCATCACTGTGAGTGGGACCCACCTACTGACAGTCCAGGAGCCCCGGGTCCGGGCTAAGTACCGAGGCATCGAGACCACCAATGTGAGTGCCGGCCGCTGTGGCCCCGCCCCGCCCCGCCCCGCCTCCACCCCGCCCGCCCCTGCCCCCTGTGGCCTTAGCCACTGGGCTGCCCTCCCTTGTCCCCACAGACTTGCCAGGTGATCAACGACACTGCCATGCTGTGTAAGGCCCCCGGCATCTTCTTGGGACGGCCGCAACCCCAGGTCCAGGGAGAACATCCCGATGAGTTCGGCTTTTTGCTGGACCATGTGCAGACGGCTCGCTCCCTCAATCGGTCCTCCTTCACTTACTACCCGGACCCCAGCTTTGAGCCCCTCGGGCCCTCTGGCGTCCTGGATGTCAAACCCGGCTCCCACGTAGTGTTGAAGGTATGAGTGGGGCACAGGGTCAGGAGAGGCGGGGAGGTGGGGAACCACAGCCACGACCCTGTCGTGTCACCCCCCCCCCCCCACGCCGACAGGGCAAGAATCTGATCCCTGCAGCGGCGGGCACCTCTCGCCTCAACTACACGGTGCTGATCGGGGGCCAGCCGTGCGCGCTCACTGTCTCCGACACGCAGCTCCTATGTGACTCTCCGCGCCAGACAGGCCGGCAACCTGTCATGGTGGGTGGGGACAGGGGAGGCCTCCAGGGGCGCGTGGGGTGGGCGTGGGGGTGCGCTCACGGCGCGCTGGTCCCTGCAGGTCCTGGTGGGCGGCCTGGAGTTCTGGCTGGGTACCCTGCACATCACGGCCGAGCGGGCGCTCACCCTGCCGGCCATGGTGGGCCTGGCGGCGGGCGGCGGGCTCTTGCTGCTGGCCATCACTGCCGTGCTGGTGGCCTACAAGCGCAAGACCCAGGACGCAGACCGCACGCTCAAGCGGCTTCAGCTGCAGATGGACAACCTGGAGTCCCGCGTGGCTCTGGAGTGCAAGGAAGGTGCCTGGGCCGGGGGGCGTGGCGGGGGGGGGCCTGGGAGGGGGGCGGGGAGGAGGGGGGCCCCTCCCCTGCTTTGCTCACTCCACTTCCCTGCCCCTCCCAGCCTTCGCGGAGCTGCAGACGGATATCAACGAGCTGACCAGCCACATGGATGGCGTGCAGATCCCGTTCCTGGACTACCGGACGTACGCCGTGCGCGTGCTCTTTCCGGGCATTGAGGCCCATCCAGTGCTCAAGGAGCTGGATGTGAGTCCCCGCCCTGCCTGCCCACTCCTTGTCCCCTCAGTGGACCCCCCCCACACACTCTCTGAGACTCCCCGTCCCTCTCAGACACCCCCGCACGTCGAGAAGGCCCTGCGCCTCTTCGGGCAGCTACTGCACAGCCGCGCCTTCGTCCTCACCTTCATTCACACGCTGGAGGCCCAGAGTAGCTTCTCCATGCGCGACCGTGGCACCGTGGCCTCGCTCACCATGGTGGTCCTGCAGAGCCGCCTGGATTACGCCACGGGGCTGCTCAAGCAGCTGCTGGCTGACCTCATCGAGAAGAACCTGGAGAGCAGGAACCACCCGAAGCTGCTGCTGCGCAGGTACTGGGAGGGGAGGCAGCCCCGCCCCCGGCCTGCCCCCCACCCCTGCTAGAGCAGGCCCCGTCCAGGCTGCTCTCTGCCTGCTGGCCCAGTGCCCCTTATGCCCTAGGACCGAGTCGGTGGCCGAGAAGATGCTTACCAACTGGTTCACGTTCCTGTTGCACAAGTTTCTGAAGGTGCACTTGTGGGGATGGGGCCAGGGGCGGGCAGAGGTGATGGGGTGCAGGGACGGGGGAGGCGACTAGCTGGCAGGCAGGTGGCGAGCCGGGTGCCCGACCCTGGCTGCAGGAGTGTGCCGGGGAGCCGCTTTTCCTGCTCTACTGCGCCATCAAGCAGCAGATGGAGAAGGGCCCCATTGATGCCATCACGGGCGAGGCCCGCTACTCTCTGAGCGAGGACAAGCTCATCCGGCAGCAGATTGACTACAAGACGCTGGTGAGCTGGGGTCCAGGTGGGCTGGGATCCAGGCACAGGGGAAGGAGCCTCACCCAGGACCCACCCCGTGGTGCCCCCCACTCTCAGACCCTGCACTGCTTGTTCCCGGAGAGCGAGGGCAGCACTCAGGTCCCAGTGAAGGTTCTCAACTGTGACAGCATCACCCAAGCCAAAGATAAGCTGCTAGACACCGTGTACAAGGGCATCCCGTACTCCCAGCGCCCCAGAGCTGAGGACATGGACCTAGGTAAGCGGCCCTTTCCTTTCTTCCTGGCCCCCACCCTGTGGCCGCGTCACACCGGCTGGCATTCACACCCCCATTTGGGCTCTGTCTTTGGAGGGGAGTGGGTGCAGGGCCGGGGGGACCCCAGGCAGGACCTCAAGGGCTGTCTGTGGCCTGCAGAATGGCGTCAGGGCCGCATGGCCCGCATCATCCTCCAGGATGAAGATGTCACCACCAAGATCGAGTGTGACTGGAAGAGGGTCAACTCGCTGGCCCACTACCAGGTGAGGGGCAGGGGGCCTGCTCATCCCCAGGGCCACCTGGGAGCCATGGCCCCGTCCTGACGACACAGAAGCTAGGGCACCGGCTCCTCCCTTCTCCTGCCCCTGTGGTCATGGTCCCTGCGCAGGGAGGCTCAGGTGCCTCTGCCCGTGCGCCCTGCAGGGTCAGGTTGGGTGGCGGCTGAGGCCTTGGCCCCTCAGCCTCCTGTACCACCTGCCTCTGTCTCCGGGCTTTCCAGGTGACAGATGGTTCCTTGGTGGCACTGGTGCCCAAACAAGTATCCGCCTACAACATGGCCAACTCCTTCACCTTTACTCGCTCCCTCAGCCGCTACGGTAGGTGCCTTCTGCGTGGCAGCCTTTGCTGGCTCTGTGCCCTTCGACGCCATGTCAGCCATCATGGGGGGCCCCCTCGCTGCAGGGCCGGCTTGCTTCTGGTGGCCTCCCCAGGCCTTGACCTTGGGAGGCCTTGAGTTTCGTGGAGCCTAGACGTGGGCCTGGGCCAGTGGGAGCAGGCAGGCCGCCCCTTCACTTGCTGGGCTCCCAGGACAGAGCGGGGCAAGAACCGCTGGCCTAAGGGGCATGCCTGTCCTTGGCCCCAGAGAGCTTGCTGCGCACGGCCAGTAGCCCCGACAGCCTCCGTTCTCGGGCACCCATGATCACGCCCGACCAGGAGACTGGCACCAAGCTGTGGCACCTGGTGAAGAACCATGACCACGCTGACCACCGGGAGGGGGACCGCGGCAGCAAGATGGTCTCGGAGATCTACCTGACGCGACTGCTGGCCACCAAGGTGCAGGCCTGCTGGGAGCCACCATGGCCTGAGCCCAGACAACTTGTAGCCTGGCCTTGGCCCTGTGGTGGGCCTGGCCTGCCCTGGGGCGGGGTGGGGGGAGGCCATGGGATTGGTCGCATCCGGCGGGCCTTTCTCAGGCTTTTGCTTCAGGAACTTCCAGCCAGAGGTTGAGGCTGGGCCTGTCTTGGGTGAGGCCCCTGTCCCCTGCCCTGGTTCTACAGCGGGGCTGTCCCGGCCTGGCCCCGTCATGGCCTGTGCTCTTGCCGAGCCCCTGCAGGGCACGCTGCAGAAGTTTGTGGACGACCTCTTTGAGACGGTATTCAGCACGGCCCACCGGGGATCGGCCCTGCCCCTGGCCATCAAGTACATGTTCGACTTCCTGGACGAGCAGGCTGACCAGCGCCAGATCAGTGACCCTGACGTGCGCCATACCTGGAAGAGCAACTGGTACCGCCAGATGGGGGGCCACGCATGGAGGAGCCGGACAGGGGGTCGCAGGACGGGGGTCCGAGCCGGGAGGGTGCCAGATGGGGGGTTGCCAGATGGAGGTCTGCACGGGGAGGGCACCAGACAGGGGGGCCACTGGACGGGAGGCTGCAGGACAGGGGGCAGTGCGAGGAGGACACTGGATGGGGTGGGGGCGCAGGATGGGGGGGCCGTGTGGGGAGGGTACCAAATGGGGGGCCGCAGGACGGAGGGTTGTGTTGGGGGGTGCTGGATGGGGGGCCATAGGACAGGGGACTGCCGCTGGACAGGGGGCTGTGCAGGGAGGCTGTTAAAAGACGGGGGGTGGCAAGACGGGGTGGTGCAGGATGGGGGGCCACGGTGCTGTCAGCGGCAGCAGGGGAGGTGGGGATGCCGGCCATGGGGTTAGGATGGAAGGCCATGGGCTTGTGTTTTTCTCTGCAAGAAGGCTGGCAGGGAGTTAAGGGACGGCCAACCTCACTATGTCACCCTGGCCATGCCCAGGCTGGCCGGGGAGCATTGGCGGGAGGGGGCCTCAGGCGCTTGCTCCTCTCCCTAGCCTGCCCCTGCGCTTCTGGGTGAACGTAATCAAGAACCCCCAGTTCGTGTTCGACATCCACAAGAGCAGCATCACGGACGCCTGCCTATCCGTGGTGGCCCAGACCTTTATGGACTCGTGCTCCACGTCCGAGCACCGGCTGGGCAAGGACTCCCCGTCCAACAAGCTGCTCTATGCCAAGGACATCCCCAACTACAAAAGCTGGGTGGAGAGGTGGGCCCTGCAGCCCCCTGCTGGGTGGGCCTGGGGCGGGTTGGGGAGAGGGAGGGTGTGCTGTGTGGGAGGGGAGCTTGACTGGGCAGCCCAGAGAGCCCGCTTGCCACCCCACCCTCTCCCCAGCCCTGTCGGCTTTAGGAAGAAGGCCCGGAGAATGGCCTGAGAGCCAGGTCAGGGGTTTTGGCGGCACCTGCTTCTGTGACCTACTCAGGGTTCCGACAGGTACTACCGGGACATCGCGAAGATGGCGTCCATTAGCGACCAGGACATGGACGCCTACTTGGTGGAGCAGTCGCGTCTCCATGCCAGTGACTTCAACATCTTGAGCGCGCTCAGCGAACTCTACTTCTACGTCACCAAGTACCGCCAGGAGGTGTGTGCCAGTTCCACAGGCGCCCAGTTGTTAGGCCCCGAACATGCATTTGGTGGCAAAAGTGGGGGGCTCAGTAAGGGTAAGGGAGCTCCAGGGCGTGGGAGGGGACAGAGAGGGCCTAGAGGCCACCCCTGAGATTGCTCACAGTGCCCCGCCTAGCCAGCCTCCAGGCCAGCACCTGGGATGCTTTCCGCAGATGCTGGGGTTTGAGGGACCTAGGAGAGAAGCCACCGGCCAGAGAGTCAAGTTCTGGTTGGGCAAAAGTAAAGGTCCAGGGAAGGGATGGGTGGATGTGGGGGTGCCCAGAGGGGTGAGGCCAGAAGGTGAGCAGGGCTAGAGCCTTATAGGGCCCATGGTTTTTGTGACTGCAGCCTCAGGAGGCTGGAAACATTAGAGATGTGAGACTGAGGATGTATTATTACTGGAAATGAGAACCTTCCAGCCAGGACCGGGCCCTGAAAGCCCGGAGCCTGCACGAGCTCACCAGGGCGGCCCAGAGCCCGTGTAGAGGGAGAAGCGGCCTGCGCAGCGAGCCCTGGGGCCCTGGGACACTCGGAGGTGGTGGAGGAGAGAGGGAGCAGCCACGGAGACTGCAGCGGGGGCGGCCAGAGGGCCGGGAGGGACCCCGAGAGGGCAGGTGCAGGGTGACCTCCCGGCTCGGGAAGGGTCGCACGTAGGCGCGCACCGGGGCAGGGGGGAGGTCAGGGAGGAGGGAGCGAGGGGCTCCGCGGGGGCTGCGGCCGGTCAAGGGACAGGACGCCTTCTGGAAACCCGCCCGAGAGAGGTTCGGGTGGGCGTGGGAGTTGCGTGTGCCGAGGGGCTGGGGAGCTCGGGGTCAGCCATCCGGGCCGCTCTCGGGAGGGGCTGCCCTCTGGCCCCCCCGAGAGCAGGGAGCCCGGTTCTGCAGCAGGAGGGGCTCTGGGGCGCAGGAGAAGCTGCCCACCGAGTTGCCGGGGGAGGGGTTGTGCCTCCTTCCCCGTGCCCGGGGGTCCCCCAGAGAGGACGGGGCGCGCCCAGGCGCCGGGGAGGGAAGAGCTCCAGCTGGGGAGGAGGGCTTTGGCCGGAGGGCACTGGCCCCTCCTCGCCAGCCCCGCTCCGGGGGGACACCCCCCTCCCCCAGGTTCTCACCGCTCTGGACCGAGATGCCTCCTGTCGGAAGCACAAGTTACGACAAAAACTGGAACAGATCATCAGCCTCGTGTCCAGCAACAGCTGAGGGTGGCGGAACCGGTTGCGGGGCGGGGCGACTCGGTCCTGAGCTGTCCTCCTGGCTGAGCCCTGGATCCGGGGGGGCATGGGGGCAGGGCGAGGGGGGTCCCCGGTCCAATATGCCCCCAGCACACCTGGGTGCCCCCTTCATTAGTGCCTTCCTCTGGGCCCTGTGGGGGGGCAGGGGTGACAGGACCAAGCCCCCGACCCCGGCAGCAGCAATACCCCCGCCCCCTACCCCCCTACCCTCTTGTCCACCCCCCCCCCGCCCCGCTCTCCCCAGCCCTCCTGCCCCTGTGCTGTGGCAGTCCGTGCCGTCCTCGCTATTTATACCCCTAACAGCCTATTTATTTAATTTATCTCCCTCTCGCCACCCCCATCTGTAACCATGTGTCCCTTCTCCGGGATGCTGTCACCCACACACCCCTTCTGTCCTTGAGTCGTCCTGGCTCCTCTGTGACAGCAGCAGCCCTGGCCTGTCCTCGGGCACCTTCCCCCCTGCGCTGTGGCTGGCCCCGCCCATTCCAAGCGGGGGAGGGGGGATCTCAGCACCAGCAGCACTTGGGGGCCAGCCGGGGATAGAGGGAGGGGACGCCCCCACCAGCGCCACCCATGGACTGTGACGGGGTGGGCCTAGGGTTCTCCCTGCAGCTGAGCCACAGATCCCCCTCCCACGCAGCTCCAGAGTCAGATGGGACCTTCTCCTGGCCTCGCTGGCAGCACCAGGACAACTAGAAGCGGGCCTGGGCCCAGGCTGGAGGCGGGCCTGGGGGCTCTGGAACTCTCCTTCTCCCGGCACTACTGCCACATGTCCTCCGTGCTGTACGCACTTGCCCCAGACCCCTTGCCCTCAGCCACCCTGTCCTGCGCCTGCCCGGCGTGGCCTGGTCACGGCGGCCGTGCCTTACTCCTTGGTTCTTCTTTCTCTGAGGTGAGGGCTCTGGCCCCGTCTCCTGGGCCCCCAAACCCACTTCTCTCCTCTTTTCGGGCATGAGCTTTCTGTCGTCGCTGTTCATGGAATTCTTTTCCTAATTAAGTGTTGGGAAAATGGAGTCTCGTGTGGCTTTGTCCTGGGGGCAAGTGGGTGGTCGGTGCACAAAGAAGCAGGTGGGGAGGCTGTCGGCCTGTGGGTGGTGGGAGGGCTAACTCGAGCCGGCGTCCTGAGGCTCTGAGGAGGGCGAGGGCCATGTCCATCCTCAGCCAGCCCTGGTGGCTCTCCCTTCAAGGTCCAGTCTGAATCTGTTCCCTTCTCCCCACCTCCATGCCCCCAGTCAAGTCCCAGCTACCCTGGGCTCCTGCCTGGATGCCCAGGGTCCCCACTTCTGTCCCACTTGCCTGCCCTCATTCTAGTCTTAGTGCAGCAGGCTCTGGGAACCCGAGAAACCAGCAGTAGCTCTTGTCCCCCTCTGTGCAGAACTCCCCAGACTCCTCCATATCGGACAGTGCTTTACTGCCCCACTGCCTCCAGCCCGAAGCACCTGCTTGCTTCTTCTCCGCCTGCCCCCCCCTCACATGTTAAAGTCATGCAGGAGGCGAGGAAGTGGGATGAAGGGAATGAAGTTTGAGTGAGCCGGCAGGAACACCAGGGGAAGAGATTTCCAGACCTGAAAGAGCCTGTGCAAGGGCCCTGAGGCAGGGGTGGGCCTGGCCTGTTTGAGAAAGGAGAGGAGGCCGGTGTGGTTGGACCAGAGGGAGCAAGGTGGAGGGGGGAGCGGAAGAGGCCAGAGAAGATGGGGGGGCCTGGGTCCCATCCCCCTCTGTCGGCCACTGTAAAGGGCTCTTTGTCTCTGAGTCAGAGGGGAGCCCAGGGAGGGTTGGTGATAGAGTTGTGTGATCTGCCTTGGGTGTCAGCGCCACCCAGCAGCTTCAGCAGTCCGTCTGTGGGGCCAATGCAGTGGACTGTGGTGGTTACAAAACTGCATTTGTTAAAACTCCTAGACCTGTACGCCTGAAGAGGAGGAGGTTACAGGATGGAAATTAGACCTCACTAAACCTGACTGCAAACATAGCAAACAAAAAGGGGAGGTAAAGGGTAAAGAGAAAGCTGCTTGATCTGGGACAAGGCTTCAAGCCCAGACGAAAGGAAGTGCTTGGATGTCTGCTGTGCAGGCGGGTGGAAGAGAGAGGCCAAGGAAGATGGTTTTCGAACATGACCGCTGTGAGGTTATGGGAACTAAGCCAATGCAAGACTAAATGCGTCAATTTTTAACCTTTGGGGAAAGAAACCACGAGTGACTAGAATAGAACCATTCTGGGAGAATGAATAGGGGATGCAGAGTGGACAGCGGTGTAAGAGCGAATTTCTCATGTATCAAACAATAAAGTCTTAAAACTGATTTTGAAGGGGCGCCTGGGTGGCTCAGTCCGGGGAGCGTCTGATGCTTGGTTTCAACTTAGGTTGTGATCTCAGGGTCCCGAGGTGAAGCCCATGTCGGGCTCTGTGCTCAGTGCTGAGTCTGCTTGACACTCCGTCTCTGTTCCCTCCACCCTGCTGGTGTGCACATTCCCTTTCTCTAAAATAAATATAATCTTTTTTTAAAAGATATGTATTTATTGGTCAGAGAGCAATAGAGCACACAAGCAGGCAGAGCGGCAGACAGAGGCGGAGAGAGAAGCAGGCCTCCTGCTGAGCAGAGAGCCCGATGCGGGGACTTGATCCCCGGACCCTGAGATCATGACCTGAGTGGAAGGCAGCTGCCCAACTGACTAAGCCACCCAGGCATCCCATAATGCAAGGAGCCTGCTTCCCTCTCTCTCTCTCTGCCTGCCTCTCCATCTACTTGTGATTTCTCTCTGTCAAATAAATAAATTAAAAAATCTTAAAAAAAAATTTTTTTAATTAAAAAAAATTTTTTTAAAAGATTTTTAAAAAGGAAGACAAGAGACCGACCCCTGCTGTCGCCTGCTGTCAGGCAAGTCCTCGTTGTCATCATCATCACAACTACAGTCCCCCTGCCACCGCCACCCCCCGCCCCCAACCCAAGCAGCGTCACTCTTTCCCCCACGCGCAGCACAGGCAGTCTCCATGTGCCACAATGGCAGATTTTCTGTTCTTGCATCTGGACTAACGGAGGACGGAGTTACAACCCAATTTGGGGGGCTTTAATTGAAGGAGCCCCACAAACCACACAGACTCGATGAAACACACACCATAAAGAACGCAGGTATGGTGCAGGAAGAACAGCGATCTCTGGGCGGGGAGAAGTCAGAGATGCGCCCTGTGATCGTTGGCAGAGGAAGTTCCTGGTGAAGCCCAATGGATACTCCTAGTTTAGGAAGCGGGACTGAAAGCCCGGGGACCCCAAGTTGGCAGGGCCAAGGATGTGGGGAGCAGTGGGTGGAGGAAAGCCTGCACATCCTCAGAGGGTCCCGCTGGAGTAAGCCGCAGACCACTGACCATCGCCAGTGCATGAGGGAACTGCCCGAGGCTGGGGTAACGACCATTTGAAGAACGGAAGGTAGTTTGTCTGGCGCTTGAGCACGACAGGACGTCACAGCTGTCCCTACCAGCCAAGAAGGCAAAGCTCACAATTCAGGAGGCATCAGACTGGCCACCCAGAGGGTCTTGCCTCAGTAGTGATGGGGGAAAATTGACCGCTACATTGAGTTGTTCTGGTGCATAGAACAAATCTTCAAAGTAAGCTGAAAAGGATAAAACTGTTCATGGTCACATAATAGCATCTCAGACTAAAGCTCACAGATCTGTCCAGCAATACAAAGATATACAGCACCCAAGGAAGATCATATCTGGCATCCAATCTAAAACTACCAGGCACGCAGAGAAGCAGGGAAAGTCCAACCTACAACTAGGAGAGAAATTCTTCACAAAAAGGTATCTATATTGGAAAGGAAGAAGTAAAACTGTCTTTATCCTGAGGAAACCTGATCACCTATGGAGAAAGTCCCACGACATCCACCAAAGGATTGCTGGAACCCCTGGGCTGGGCAAGCGTACAGGACGCGGTGTTTTCTAGAAAGTGCACTCCTTCGGCCGAAAAGCTCAATTGTCCCAGCACTTGTCGTCGCTGAGCTAAGTCCTGTCAGCCACAAAGCTCTGATTCTAGTGTTTCTGGGTTCCTTGCTCTTCTCATGCAAACTATTTTTTTCTTACAAATTTTATTTATTTGAGAAAGAGCGAGAGAGAGAGCACGAGCAGGGGGTAGGATGGAGGGGCAGACGCAAAGAGAGAAGCAGACCCCCGCTGAGCAGGGTCCCGATGCAGGGCTCGATCCCACAACCTCAGGATCATGACCTGAGTGGAAGGCAGATGTTTAACTGACTGAGCCACACAGGCGTCCCCAGAGTAATTTTTAAAAAACTTGGCCAGAGAGCCAGTGGTGATAAGGTGGAAAACCTGTATTCTGGCAGGAGGGTGCATTTTCTGGAGAGGAATTTTACACTTTTTTTTTTTTTTTAAAGATTTCATTTATTTGTCAGAGAGTATGCACAAAGCAGAGGGAGCAGTGGGCAGAGGGAGAGGCAGGCTCCCCGCTGAGCAGGGAGTCTTATGCAGGGCTCCACCCCAGGACTTGGGGAGCATGACTTAAGCCAAATGCAGATGCTCAACCAACTGAGCCACCCAGGTGCCCCTAATTTTGCCGTCTTGAGTCAGAGTTTCAAAAGAATAGCTGGGGGCGCCTGGGTGGCTCAGTGGGTTGGGCCGCAGCCTACGGCTCAGGTCATAATTTCAGGGTCCTGGGATCGAGCCCCGCATTGGGCTCTCTGCTCAGCAGAGAACCTGCTTCCCTTCCTCTCTCTGCCTGCCTCTCTGCCTACTTGTAATCTCTGTCTGTCAAATAAATAAATAAATAAATAAATAAATAAAAAAAGAATAGCCGGGCGGGGCACCTGGGTGGCTCAGTGGGTTAAAGCCTCTGCCTTAGGCTCAGGTCATGATCCCAGGATCCTGGGATCGAGCCCCGCATCAGGCTCTCTGCTCAACAGGGAGCCTGCCTCCCACTCTCTCTCTGCCTGCTTGTGATCTCTGTCAAATAAATAAATAAAATCTTTAAAAAAATAAAAAAGAGGGCGCCTGGGTGGCTCAGTGGGTTAAGCCGCTGCCTTCGGCTCAGGTCATGATCTCAGGGTCCTGAGATCGAGGCCCGCATCGGGCTCTCTGCTCAGCAGGGAGTCTGCTTCCCTCTCTCTCTCTGCCTGCCTCTCCATCTACTTGTGATTTCTCTCTGTCAAATAAATAAATAAAATCTTTAAAAAAAAAAAAATAAAATAAAAATAAAAAAGAATAGCAGGATAGCAGGGCGCCTGGGTGGCTCTGTCAGTTGAGTGTCTGACTCTTGATTCTGGCTCAGGTCATGGTCTCAAGGTTGTGGGGTTGAGCCGCGCATTTGGGCTCCACACTCAGCAGCAATCTGCTTGAGATTCTGTCTCTCTCCTCCTCCAACCCCTCTCTCTCACTAATAAAAATAGTAATTTTCTATTTTAATTAAAAAAAAAAGAATCTTTAGAAAAATAGTAATATTTAGGCACTTTCCCTCTCCCCTGGTCTGTCTCCCTCACTTGTACTCCGAAATAAATAAATAAAATCTTAAAACAGTAAATATGCATGCCTGGGTGGCTCAGGTTATGATCCCAGGATTCTGGGCTGGAGCGCGGCATTGGGCTGCCTTGCTCAGTGGGAAGCCTGATTCTCCCTCTGCTTGTGCTCTCTGACGAATAAAATCTTAAAAAACATAGAAAAAAATAATAAACATTTAACCAAGTAATTCTGCCTCTATTAACGTATCTTAAGGAAGCATCATACAAAGATTTTACGCCAGAGTCCCACTGACTCACCATCTCTCATTGGCAAAGCTGAAGAGAATTTAAAAGTTCAGTAATGACATGAGAACACATCTTTCATGCATGCATTCGAGAATGCACTCAGCGTTTTCAGAGAGGAAAAGTTCACATTCGGTGGGGAAAACATGCGGGGACATGTGAAACGTGCAAAATATTACCCCTTCTTCATTATTCTCCGTTTAGCATCTAAACACAAGGAGAAAACGAAGGACACATTCCACCGAGCGGAGAGAGCCGCTGACAGCAAAGGACAGGGAAGGACAGAGAAGGACAGAAGCCGCGTGCTCCCGTTTCCTCCACTGTCTTCAGTCCGCTCTCGCGCCTCCCTATCTCCATCCCAGAACCTCCCCTCCGCTTCCCCGAGGACAAAGGGAAGACCCTCTGAAGGCGGTGCCATGGCGGAAAAGAAACCCAGACAGAATCGCACAGCTCAGCTCCCTTTAATGGTCTGCAGTGACTGACCGTTTAAGCGGCAAACAAAACAAAACAAAACAAAACAAAACAAAGGGGCCCTGAGTGCCCTGGGGCCGTTAGCCTCAGAGGATTAGGCCCTCCTAACACAGGGGCAGCAGGTACGACAGGAGTCCCTGTCCCGGGAAGGACGCAGTCCCCGGGGAGGGACACGATAGACTTCAGCCCCTCTCCCCAGCCCAGGCTTAGCGGGAAATGGGGGGCCCAAAGCGCCGCATGGTCCGCATCACCAGGGAAAGGTGGTCCAGGAAGTTGAGGACGGAAATTCGCAGGAGGCGAGGATCCTCAGCTCTCCAGCGGCTGAAAGGGAGCAGAAAAGACAACCGAGTTGGAGGTGGAAGCTTCTCCCCTTCCTTGCTCTGCCGCCCCCCGCCCCAAATCCAGCCCACCAACCCCGACATCCCAATGAAGGCACTTCCCTGTACCCCAGGCCAGGCTGCAGGTGCAGGCCGAGACAGCCTCCGCCACCCCTGTCCCTGGAAGTAACCGTTCATGGAGGGTCTCTGTGTGTCCAGCTGAGTGCCCCTTCCGTGGAGACCGGGCCTGCTATCGGCTACCGCTCCCACCGGGCCCCCTTCCAGAACTTACACGGCCAGGACGCTGCCGCTCACGGTGAGCTGCTTCTCGACAGCCTTTCTGTGGGGCTCGGCATCTGGGGCCAGGGACCCACAGGCGATCTCCGCCTCCAAGCAGGATGGAAAAGGGACGCAGAGGGCACTGGAGGAGACCAGCTTAAGGCACCATCCAAAGGATTTTGTGCCTGCCCCCCCGCCCTTCTCAGGCCCCCCTGACGAGCCCAGTCCCCTTCCAGACAGCTCCCACCTCCTTCCCCGACCTAATCACGCCCAGCCACCCGGGCCCCAGACGCCAAGCCAGGCCCATAGCCCCCCACCCCCGCTCCCCCGCAACCGGGCCATCCCCGGCTCTCCCTCCTTCCTTCCCCGACCCGTCCCTCTAAAGCCAGGCCATTGGCACCCTGCTGGCATCTCTCTGCCGCCCCCCACTCCCCCAGCCACGGGCCAGAACCCCCCAGCTTCCTCCACCCCCTCGGTGACCACTGACCCACCAACCCCGGGCTGGACTCCTCCAGCCTCCCCAACATCTCCTGTGACCAGTGTCCCCGCAGCCCTGGGCGGGACCCAGCCCCCCCCCCAGCCACTCCCCGGGTGACCACCGTCCCACCGGCCCGGGCTGGACCCTCCCAGCCGCTCCCCCGGTGGCCACGGCCCCACCAGCCCTCTGCAGCCGCTCCCCACTGACTCCTGTCCCACCAGCAATCAGGCTGGACCCCCACAGCCTCTCCACCTCCTGTGACTACTGTCCCACCAGCCCCGGGCCGGACCACCCAGCCTGCCCCAGGGACCACTGTCCCACCAGCCCTGGGCCGGTCCCCCGCATCTGCTCCCCTGGGGACCACCGCCCCACCAGCCCTGGGCCGGAACCCCCAGCCGCGCCCCCGCTGACTACTGTCCCACCAGCCCCGGGCCTGAACCCCCAGCCTCCCCCAGTGACTACTGTCCCACCAGCCCTGGGCCAGACCTCTGCAGCCGCTCCTCCGGTGACTACTACCACACCAGCAATCGGGCTGGACTCCCACAGTCTCCACCCCCCCCCCACACCACTGTCCCACCAGCCTCGGCCAGACCCTCCAGCCGCTCCCCCGGTGACCACTGTCCCACCAGCCCTGGCCGGACCGCCCTAGCCGTCCCCAGCCCCCTGTGAACACCGCCCCTCTCCCTGTCCGCCCGCAGGCCGCCCCGACCCTTCGGTCCCTCAGGGGCCCTGGCGCCCACAGCCAGTCCCCGGCCCAGGCCCCGCCGTCCGCTCGGGCAGGATACAATCCGTGTCTTCGGGTCTCCCGCCGTCCAGTCGTGGCAGCGGCGTCTCCGCCCGGCTCCGGGACGTGCCGTGCGCGCGAGACGGGCCGAGCCCTGCCGGCGGCGGTAGCAGCGGCCTCGCCCGCGCCGCCGGGAAAGCCGGGGCCGCCCCGGCCACCGCGACGGTCCTGGCCGTCCGGGCCGTGGTCCGCAGCGCCCGCCCCGCCGCCCGCGCCTGCGTCTGCGCCTGCCGCCTGCATGGCCGCCGCGCCCCGCCCCCGCCTTCCGGGCGCCGCTCCCGCCGCCCCGCCCCTCGCGAGGCCCCGCCTCCGCGCCGCGCGCACGCCACTGTCTCAGGGCGGGGAGGGGAGGGGAGGGACGGGGAGAGGCGGGGCGGGGCGGGGCGGCGTGGGGGGAAAAGGGTGCCGGGCGCGTGGCCGCTTCCCGCCAAACCGACCCGGCGGGGGCCCGCCAGGAAAGCGCGGCTCTCTCCACAAGCCCTGCGTCTCAGAGCCCGACGCGTCCCCAGGGCACCTGCGCCAACGGGCTCCTAGGGAGGCCGCCGGGCCTGTGGTCGCTGCCCGCCCAGTGGGCCCTTGCACCCTCGGGCCCTGGGAGGACCCATGGCTGCCGAGCCGGCGAGCGCTTCCTCGCAAAGCTCAGCGCCTTTGTAGGCGACGCGACTCGGGCTGCCCGGAGCGCCTGCGCCAACAGCCTCCATCGCCCCCCACCCCGGCCAACCCCACCGACCCGCCCCGGCCCCGCGGAGCCTGCTGGGCCCTAGACTCGCCTCCCACAGTCCCGGTCAGCTGCCCCGGGAGCTGCCGGAGACCCCGCCCCACGGCTGCCTGGCCAATGAGCGCTCTCTCGCGAAGCCCCGCCCCTCAGGGCTCCGTGGGAGCCAGGCGCGCCTGCGCATACACGACCCTTCCCTCGGGCGGCGGCCGGCAGCGTGCTGGCTTCCCGCCAAGCCGACCCCGCGGCCCGTGGCTTCCGGGACCGCCTTCCCGGCTGCGTGGCCAGCGAGCACTCCCTCACGGAACGCTGCCCCCTAGGGTGACACGTGACCCCGTCGCACCTCCGCAGTCCCGTCGTGCCTCAGCTCGACCCCCATCGCAGCCCCCACCCCTGCCCGAGACCTCGTGTGAAGCCACGGGACTCGAGGCCTGTTGCCCGCCCTGCCTCTTCCCGGGGTTCGGGTCCCCAGGGGGGACGTGCGGCTCGACGTCCTTGCAGCCATTCGTGGAAGGGAGGTGGGACAGAGCCCACGACGGATCCTGAGCCGCGCCCCGGCCCCATCGCCGGTACAGGTGGACAACCCGAAGTGGCCTTCGAGGGGGCGGCCCCTGGGATGAGCGCATCAGATGCGATTTTCAGGAAGATGGCCCGGTGGCCCCCGTGCGAGGGCAAGCCTGCCAGAGGGACGAGGAGCGACGGGGTGGGCCCCGGAACTCAAGCAGTGGCCGCGGAAAACCGGGCTCGTGTCCTAGACGAACAACCAGAAGGCAGAACGGCAAAAGTCCCCACGGCCCGGTCTAGATGCCAGGAAGCCTGCACAACACCCCCAAGTGTAGACACCCATGATCTCTGGGTGGTGGCTTTGGGGGGCTGACTTCCTTGGGGGGGCTTCTTCCCCCAAAAGGCCCGCGGAGACCTTACGTCATGTTTCTTTCATTTTTTTTTCTTGTACGTCGTCTCTACACCCAGCCTGGGCCAAAAACTCACGTGCCCCAGACCAAGAGTCGCATGCTGTACCCACCGAACCAGCCTGCGGGCACCCCCATAATCAAAAAGCAGTTTTTTAATCAGACAAGAGATATCCATCCTGGGATGCTGTATTAGTTTTCTGTGTCTGTCCTTGGTAATCATAAGGAAGGACATAAAACTGAACTAGAGCATCAAATCCTGCTCCATCTCCTCTCAAAACAGACCCTACATCAGACCACTTCACTCCCTCTTCATTGCTAATGCCAAGTGGGAACCACCATCCATCCAATTCGTTCAATAGCTTCCTGACTGGTTTGCTACTATACTTGTGCCTTTACAGCTTGTTCATGCAACAGAATCACCTCTTAATTCTTAATATGTTACATTATGTCGCATCCCTGTTTAGAATCATAAAATGATTTTCCATTGCCCTTGCAATTATATCTGAACTCCTGATGTAGCTAATAAAAGCTCCTACGTGTGGGGCGCCTGGGGGGCTCAGTCGGTTGAGCGGCCAGCTCTTGGTTTCAGCTCAGGTCATGACCTCAGGGTTGTGAGTTCCAGCCCAGTGCTGGGCTCCATGATCCGCAAGAAGTTTGCTTGAGATTCTCTGATTCTCTCCCTCTCTCCCTCCCTCCTCTCAAAAATGAATAAAGAAATCTTCAAAAATACCCCAACTCTGTCTGACCTGAGCTCCCAGCTTGTCCTTCTGTGTCCTCATCTGTTGGCTCCTGCATTCTGTGCAGCCTGGGGCCTTCTCTTTGCTCCTGACCAGGGGTGGCCTAACCCTAGCTCTTGCATTTATTCTTATGTTTGGAAGACTCTGTACAAATCTTCCCATGGTTGGCTGCTCCTTGTCATGAGGATCTTGGTTCCCATGTCGCCTTGGAAAGGCCTTTTGTGTCACCAAACTAACATACTGCCCCCAGGCAACATTCTTCACATATGTCTATTTCAGTCAATTGCATTGCATTGATCATAATCTGAAATTATAATCTTGTTTTCTTTACTTTTATATCATTCATATAGCTCTCTGGTAAGTTTTTGTTGTTGTTGTTCTGTTCAGTTTCTTTTTAAAGATTTATTTATTTATTTTAGAGAAAGCACGAGCAGGGCGAGGCGCAGAGGGAGAGAGAGAGAAGCAGACTCCCTGCTGAATCTAATGAGGAAGCAATCGGGAGAACCTAGATTCTGGAACATTCTACGAGGCAAGTGCTCTGGATTCTTTCAAAAATATTGTTGCTTGGGATGCCTGGGTGGCTCAGTGGCTTAAGCCTCTGTTTTGGCTCTGGTCATGATCCCAGGGTCCTGGGATGGAGCCCCACATCGGGCTCCTTGCTTGGCAGGGAGTCTGCTTCTCTGCCTGCTGCTCCCCCTGCTTGTGCTCCCTCTCACCCTCTCTCTCTGACAAGTAAAGAAATTAAAATATATATTGTTGCCTGATTCCCTATGGAAAAGGGAGAGGTTTTATTTATTTATTTATTTGACAGAGAAAGAGACACACGAGAGGTAACACAAGCAGGGGGAGTGGGAGAGGGAGAAGAAGCCTTCCATCAGAGCAGGGAGCCTGATGCATGGCTGGATCCCAGGACTCTGGGATCATGACCTGAGCCAAAGGCAGAGACTTAACGCCTGAGCCACCCAGGCACTCCGAAAAGGGAGAGTTTTGAGAGACACGGGTGTCCTCCTGCTTCCTGTTGTTAAAAGTGTGGCTGAGAGCTGTTGGCATTCATTGAGGCAGGCTGTGGAGAAATGTGCTTGCTCAGTGGCTGATGTAAATGCCACAAGGGAGGGAGCTGTGTCTTTTGGTGCCAGCGTTGCCAGCCTTTGGGACATGGCGGGCGCTTTGGGAGTGTGTCTGGAAGGAATGAAGGAGGCATCTACAGGAGGGCCAGGAGCTGTCTCAGTCACTTAGAGATGTGGCCTGGAGCTCAGGAAAAAGGGCCAAGAGGGAAGTACAGAGACGGGAATGAAGGTGGACAGACTCCCTTGGGAAGTGATGGTGGGGAGTGGGGTCTGGGTACAGGGCCCTGGAGCTCCTCATATTAAGAGGTAAGGTGTGTGGGGGGAAAGAACCAGCAATGGAGCGAGAGAAGGAGTGAACACCCTGAGGGACACGCAGACAGGGTGGTTCCCCAGGAGCCCTGGAGGTGGGCAAGGGTGGCTGTTTCTCCTTCGGGCTTTCCTGGGCCCCAAGGTCTGGGGCTGCCTACAGCTGTCGTGTCTACTCCTAGAAGCACCAGGCCCGGCTCACCCCTGCACCCCTGCTGAACCTATCAGAGCTGGCCGGGCCCAGTTTCAGCCAGGCCTGTGCAGGACGCCTGCCCGTGCCAGCAAACTGTGAGAGCAGCCTAGCTGCTTGCGTACCTCCAGTCGGTGAGTTCCATTGCGAAGTAAATGCTGCTCTCCCGAGTCTGCCCCTTCCTGCTCCGTGCCTTTGGGAAATGGCACCACAAGCACCGCATGCCAGGTGCCAGACCACTTCCATCTGTGATGCCCCAACTTGTCCTGTGTCTCCCAATATCATTGTAACGAACAGCAGGGCCCACCAGGTGCATCATGTCCCTGGGGGTGGGGACTATCCCGAGGACCCTCCCCAAGGGGCAGGCAGTGGGGCTTGGGGATCCACAGTAGCCAGGGCCCAAAGGGCAGCAGGGGTGTCAGTACCCACCTCCTGGGTGGGCGCTTGGGTCAGAGGGGTACAGAGCCTGCCTTAAACATCGTGACCACTGTTGAAGAACCATAGTGTTCAGAGCCCATGGGCATACCCAGGGCCACCCCCAGATTCGAGGGGCAGAGGGAGGGTGCAGCCCTATGGCCGCTCCATCTTCACTTGGAGTCCCTGGTCTCCTCTCCTGACAGCACAGGCCCCTTCCCCTTGTGTCTCCCACTCCCAGCCCTGCAGCATCCTTTCTCCTCCTGTCTTCCCTCCTTTTCCTGCCCATCCCTGCCCAGCCACAGCTGGAGAGAAGCTTCCAGAATGTGCCCCCCCCCCCCCGCTGTCACTGTCCCATCTCTCTCCACCTTGCAGCCACTTCTAGCTCTCCAATGTCACCAACGACCTTCTTGCTACCAATGCCTCTTGGCAGCTCCAGACAACAGACCCCCCCCCCCTTTCTGGAAGGGTGTCCTTGGCTTCTCGTACTGACCTTTCCCCGTGGCCTCGTGTTGGGTAGCTTCTGGGCCTTTACCATGTCTCCAGTTGGTAAAATGCCTCAAGGCCCAGTCCTCTCTTCTCTTTTCATGCTACACTCTCTGGAAAGCCCCCTCACCTGTCCTCAGAGATCCTAGGACACCCTCTCCACACCTCACTCCTGTCCGACGTCAAAGAAGGCTGCACGGGGCTCTGGAACCAGACGACTGGGCCAGGCTCCCACCATACACCCTGACGATCTCATTCATGCTTCCATGTCCACCCTGATGTCCTGGATGAGTTCCTGACCCCCATGTCCCGTGTCCAGTGGATGGCTCCTAGCCACCCGAGGGTTCTTGTCACTCCTGAGCCACGAGGCACTAGCACAAGGCACTCAATGGCCATCTCTAGGGTCTGAAATGCACAATGGCGTCACTCCGCTGCAGTGGACAGCTGCTGCTTGGCCCCACCATTTAGCCCTGGCTTTTGTAGGGAATCCTCCTGTCCCTCCCTCCCATGGGAATCCAGGGGGCTGGCCTCCCACCACCCATCCCCCCGCTGGCCAAAATGACTGGAGTGTGACCTGAGCAATAGAACAGCATTTATTTGCTGGGGGCATCCGAGAAAGAAGCTACACCTACACCCCGGGGGGAGAAGGTGTGCCTTGATGGCTGTGAACAGGAGAGTCCGTGGATACAGAGAACAGCCATCTTTTGATCCTGAGGCAATGGCCTGGACTGGAGAGGGGAGGCAGGAGGAGACTGTGCATCTGGCGGAACCGTCCATCTGCTGCCAGTACCCCTGGACTTCTCAGCTCGGTCAACCGGCGTTTCCTTTATGGCTTAAACCAGTTTCTTTCAAGGTTAAACCCATTACTGGATGCCAAATGCAGTTCCTTCCAGTTCAGAGTCCGTCTCACTCACCTTTAGTGGGATTCGAAATTTCAACAAAAATTTCCTGACTCAGAATAGAATGAGAGCATTGCAAAGTGCCAGAGAAGCTTCCCTGCTGTTGGACATTCCCAGCTCTGGGGGGTGGGGACAGGCAGGGACTTCTTTCTGCTCTTCAAAGCCTTCACCCTTTGGGCCTCTGTCTTCCCTGCCTGGCCACCCAGAATTCACCCTATGAGGCCCAGCAGGAGGGCAGCTTCCTTCTGGCCTTGACCGTCCTAGGTGTCCTCTGCCAAGGAGCAGGGCCACCAGCCCATGCTTCTAGCCCCTGCCCAGCAATCTGAGCGCTCCCCTCAGGCAGTGAGGTGTGTGCAGAAGGAAAGGCCCTGTGTCCATGTGGCAGAGGAAGGGTCTACTTCCACACTGTGGGTAAGCGCAGGGTGTGGGGGCCTGGCCAAGGCTGAGTGACCTCAAGTTAGTCACCTGTCATCCCTCGGTGAGACATGCCTATGTCCAGGAGAAAATAAGCAGAGGGAAAGGTTAACCCAAAGAGCTGTGACATGAAGGACCAAGACATCGCATCTCTGGGCCATGCTTGGCCACTGCTCGGTTTTTGGCCTGTGTGTGTATGGAGCACAGACCCCTCACCCCGGGGCTGGGTAAGGATGAAGGAAAGGGAGGTTTCAAGAATGGCCACCACGGTGCAGAGTTAACAAGTAGGAACCGGCGTGGCACTGGGACTTGCCTGAGGTCATACCGCAGAGGTCTCCGACTCCCTAACCTGCTTTTCCTTGTCGGGGGCACACTGGCTGCAGCAGCTGCGGGGGCCCCAGGGCTGGCTGTCACTTGACCCCCTGCCAATGTCCTGAACCTGTCTGAGGTCAGGTGACAGGACTGGGCAGCCTGGGCCAGCTGCTTTTCCTTTCAGGCCTGAGGAGTTTCTGGAGGTTTATTTTCAGTGGCCTAAACATGACAGGCCAAAGACCATCCCTTGGAACCTGTCCAACAGCCCCTTTTCCCCTCTGCACCCTGAGGCACTTCTAGAAGCTGGCCATGCTCAGATGCTGGCTTCCCGGCTTCACTGCTTGATGCCTCCTCACTGTCTTACCTTTCATGGGAGGTGGGGGGAGAGCCGCGTCCAGTGCGTGTGCTGTGCCTGCCCCCAGGGCAAACCAGGTACGTGGACCCGGGTGCCTGCCGGCTGTTATTCTTATTCGTATTATTATTATGAGTCAAATCGCAACAGGAGAACACATTTAATGCTACATGCAGCTTGTAGCCTGGCTGGGCTCCTCCCCACACCGGAGAATCCTATTTGGAGAACCCCTTCTCCACAGCTTCAGTCACTTCGGGGTGCAGAAAGCGGCCAGCGAGGCGCTCGATGTCATCCAGAGTCAGGCGGTTCAGGGACCTCTCATAATCCTGAGGAGAGAAGGCAGGATTCAGGGGGTGCCAGTCGGGGGTACCCTGCGGCAGGGGATGGGCGCAGCCGGGCTGGGGATGAATGTCCTGGGCTGCCTTGCTCACCCTCTGGAGCTGATCCAGGACCCTGGCCGCGTCCGCAGCGCTGAAGTGGCGGGCCAGGACTTTGGAGACGAGCTGCCAGGCGGGGGCCGGCGGGGGTGGGGCCTCGGCGAGTCTCCGGGCGGCGCTTTCTTCCAGCAACACCTTCTCCAGAGGTTTGACCACTAGGTTGAGCTTGGAATTGGGCCCAACGCTGTAGTCGGAGAGTCTCTTCCCATCTGGCAAAGAGAGATTGATAGAAGTCGTTACCCACAGGCGAAGCTCTGCGGCACCTGTCTGAGGAGGGTTCGGTCACCTCCCTGAGGGCAGAGTGACCAGCACCCCATGTCACACTCCTTCTCGGGCTCGGCCCAGACACCCCGTCCCCCGAATTCCTGCGCGGCTCCCTGGGCGGCTCCTCTGCCCGGGTACCTGCCAGGGCTTTGCCCTTGAATAGCAGCCGCTGCTGGCGCACGGGGACGTTGAGCTTCTCGGAGACCAGATGTTTCAGCGTGGACACCGGCTCGTCCTCCGACACCTGTGGCCGGGCCGAGGGTGCGAGGCAGAGGCTGAGTTCCCGGGGCCCCCGCTGAGGTCGTCTCCCCGGCCTCCCCCACTGCCCATCCCCCGCCCCGCCCGTCCCGTCCTTGCGCCCAGCGCGGGGGGTGGGGAGTGCGCGAGCCGGCACGCTGGCGGGGCCCCCCGCGACGCTACCTGCAGGCTGCACTCGCGGCCCTGGAGCGCTTTCACTGTCAGCTGCATGGCGGCCGCGGCGGCATCCACTGCGGCGGGCGCGCACCCCGACCGCCCCCCGCTGCGCGCCGCCGCCCCGGGCGCGCGCCGGAACCGCCCGTCGCCGCCGGAAGCAGCGCGAGGGACGCGCCCGGCCCCGCCCTTTCCCGCCCCGCCCCGCGCGGCCCGGCCCCGCCTCCACCGGCCCGCGAAGAGCGGACCCGGAGTCCCGCCTCGGGAACGTCGGGGAACGCCACGCGCGCTGCCGGATTTCCCTGCGGCCACGGTGCCTGGCAGCCCGCCACGACAGGGAGGAGGAGCGAGTTGGGCCAAGTTGGCTTCCGGTGGAAGCTGGGGCTTGGTGGGGGGGACGGAGGGCCGGGAGTGCTGTCGTCCCTGGCGGGCTGCTGGGGCTCGTGCAAACCCGGATTCTCTCGCTCGGGAGTCCACGTAAAGGCCCAGCGCGGCCAAGCTTTTGCCCTACTGCCCGAGGGCCCTCTGCCTCTCTTCTCTAGCCTGGCTGCAGAAAGTCAGCTGAGTTTGAGAGCTGGCTGGGGAGGCCGGCCTCTGCACTCATCCTGTCTTCATCCTCGCACGCTCACTCGAGAACAGTAGGGCCCACCTCTCACTGACAGGCAAATGCATGGGAAAGGAAGGTTAGAGAGAAAGCCTGCAGAGATCACATGGTCACCCAAGCCAGTTCCTCCATCCTGTGTACATCTCTACCCAGCCACACCCTTCCTGCCCCCACCCCAAGGGCAAAGACTGGAAGCCACCCAATCTTGCTTCTCTCTTTTATTGAAATATATTTTCTGAGCAGTGCTCACCTACCTAACTCAGCATGGCCTCTTTGGCACTGAAAGCTGGAGAATAAAAAACCAGTAAAAAAAATAAGCCTGGATTTTTTTTTTTTTTTCTGAGTGCATAGTGCATGAGAGCTGAAGGCCTTTGGTACACAAGAACTGTGGAGACAGTGGGCGGAGGGTAGGGGCGAAGGGTGGTGAAAGCTTGACCCAGGGGCCTCAGGGGACTGGGCACAGGCTACTGTAGATGAAGTGGCCGATGACCAAGGCCAGCATTTCTGAGGTGCCACTCAGTGCTACGATGAAGGGGGCCTGGGAGGCGTAGTCTGCTTGAAGGCGACGGAGGGACAGCTGCAGCATGGCCAAGGCCAGCAGGCTGTTCTGTACCCCTACCTCGATGCTGACCGTCCGCCGCTGGGCCACTGGCAGCTTCAGGCATGTAGCCAGGCAGTAGCCCACCAGGAGGCCAACCAGGGGCACTGTGAGGCCCACCAGCACGATGGGCAGCCTGACGCCTGCCAGGATGAAGACCCCCATGCGGTAGGCCAGGAAGAGGCCACCTAGGAGGAGCACAAAGCTGAAAGGCTTGATGACCTGCAGCAGCAACTGGGAGAACTTGGGGAGCTTGGACCTGATCACGACACCTGCTGCTATGGGAACGGCGATGAAGAGTAGGGTCCCCAGGATCTTGGAGATGGGCACATGCAGTGTTTCATGGATGCTGAGCAGGCGGCTGTAGAGAGCTGAGGACAATGGCAGGAAACCAGTGGCAGCCACTGTGGAGATGAAGGTCATGGAGATGGCCAGAGTAACGTCCCCTCCGAGGAGGAGGCTGAAGAGGTAGCTCCCCCCGCCGCCGGGCGACGAGCAGGTGATGATGAGGCCAAGAGCCAGGGCCTTGGGCAGCATGAAAACCTTGGCCATCAGGAAAGCATATAAGGGCATGACCAGGAACTGGCCCAGGAGGCCCAGCAGCATGGGCTGGGGGCTCTGCAGGAGCCCCTTCAGAACCTCAAGTTCTACTTTGCACCCAAATGAACACTTGTTGACAAAGAGAAGAGGCAGAAGCAAGTAGAGTATGGGGCTCTCTGAGAAGTGGACCAGCTCGGTGCCAAGACTGGTGGGCGTGTCTTCAGCAGGTGAGACCTTGATGCAGAAATCTCTCCGTTCCTCAATGAGCATGGGTGGGGCCTTGTGGGGATCCATAAGCTGGATGTGGAGTGGGGCCAGGCCGGGCAGGCCCGAGTGGATGCTGACCACAAAGCCGCCCCCGCCGCCCCAGGTTATGGCACTCACGTTTCTGATGGTCAGCACCTCTGTGTCCAAGGAGGTGACCCTCAGCGTGGGACCAGGTCCTGTCCTGTTGCCCTGGCCTGGGTACCGGCTTGAGATCACAATGATGCCCTCGCTCTCCTCTGGGAACTCAAACTCCATCACAGAGCCATCCCCAATGCTCAAGTATTGGCTCCCCGTCAGTGGCACGGTATGGCCCAGAGCTGTGCCGAGGTTGATGCTGGCTATTCCGTGGGCTCCCAATGGTAGGCTGACGAGTAGCAAGGAAACTCTGAGCAAGCCTAGGGGGCCTGGGCAAGCCCTGCCCTCACCCTGTCCAGGCCACTGGGAGCTGCCCCTGCCCCTCCTAAGCCCCATGGCTCCTCCCAGAGGACCGTATTCCCAGGCCCTCTGTGGCTTAGGAGAGCAGCCCCACTCGTGCCATCGGGTTGTCCGGAGAAAGGTCCATGGGCCGGGCCTGGCCCTGTGCTGTGTTCTGTGACAGTGGAGCTCTTCCTGAGGAGAGAAGGGACACAGAAAGGTATCTGGTAACGGTGAGCAGCTGTGAGTCCAGGAGCAAGGGGGTCTGGAAGCCCAGTGCTGGGAGACCCAGCAGAGCCCCTAGCCGCAGTCCCAGGAACAGAAAGGCAATGCCTAGTTGCGGCCCTTGAGTGCCATTTGTCTGTCCCCTTCCCCCGCATACCTGTCTCAAGTTTCCGAACCCTCACCCAGCGGGGCCGCCTACAGAAAGGAGTTCCCTTTCAAGCTGCGGCTACCTGCTGCTTTCCCTGGACTTTTCCAGCACAGCGAACATGCAGCAATGGCCTGATACCCGTGGATCTCGGAGAGCCACCCCTAACCCTGTCACCACCAGCCTGTTGCCCACGGGCTTCGAGACAGAGAGGGACCACAGTGACACTGCACTAGGATGAAATCTCCGAGAGACTGCACGGGGATGGCATGGAGACAAGCCTGCTGAGAACCGGGTGTTGAAACCCGGCTTGGGCCAGATCTGAGCGGCCATCAGGCTGTTTGAGTATCATCGGCCAGGCAGAGAGCAGCTGGCAAAGCAGGATGTATAGTGAGTGGGTAACCAACTGGTGAAGGGCCTCAGGGTTAACGTCCATCATCGCCATGCCATTGTGAACAGCCCTGCTGTGGCTTCATGGCCTACCGTACCTGCCGACAGTGGTGAGGCCGGAGTCCTGGGGCAGGAAGGAGGTCCTCTCTCCCCAGGGAAACTGCCAGAAGCGGGAGCAGGAGGTGGTCAGATAAGACCCTGTGTTTGCAGGGTGCCTTTCTTCCTCCTGTTGGAGCTCCCACTCCTCTGGCAGTCCGCAGTATTTGAGCCCCTTAGGAGCACTGTGTCACCTCTGAGAGGCTCTGTTCTGAGTCCAGGGGCTCCTCCCCATGCCCACACGAGGCCCTACCGAAGCTGAGAACTTCCAGTGGGACTATGAGCGGTTCTGGGTGGGGGGAGGGTGCCTGAGGATGAAGGGTTTGTCCACTTCCACTTCTCAATCTGGGCAGCCACTGTCACCTGCTGGAACTGGGGCAGCCAGGGTGGGTTGCCTAACCCTACCCTCACTCCTGTTGGTTGCCTCACTGCAGTGTCCCAGTCCTGGAAGAGGCTCTTGCCTCTCCAGATCCTATCAGTCGTTGGACCTGTTCCCCCTCATCTGAGACTGGGGGGCAGGGGAAGTAGGGGGTGAAGGGCAGGTTAAATAAAGCTCATCCCTGGGAACGTTCCCCCACCCCTGCATGCCATGGCCTCTGCTGGTTTGGAGTTTGGGTCACTTACCCTGGAGGCCTTGGTCCAGCTTTGCATGCCACCGCTGAAGAGGGAGGCAGGAAAACCAGAGGGAGTATAAGAAGCAAAGCGGAAGGGAGTCACAGGGAAAAGACGACAGCACTCGGGACTGAAGCCACTGGGGTGGTTTGAATCAGTTCAGAAAGGAGAGGAGGCTAAGGGCCATCCACCCTGTCCTTCCAGGTGGGCTGGCGGCTTTGAGTCACTGCAAGAGGGTTCTGGCCCAGATCCCACACCATTTCTGCTTGAGGGACTGGACGAGTTTGAGCAGCTGCACCCTAAGGCAGGGAAGGGAGCCCTCGGCCGACCGCTGTTTCCACACCGGCCTTGTGGTCGGTGTGTGCGCAGTCGGCATTGCTGACCCGGCTCCTCCCAAGCTGGGAGTCCGGAAGTTGCCCGCCTGGGCACAGAGCTCGAGCGCCAACCGCGGAGGGGGCGACGCGCCTCGCCGCCGGGCTCGCGCTGCGGTCCTGCAGTCGGCAGGAGGGTAGGCCGCCCGGGCGCTTCCCGGATCGCGCCAGGGGCCCTCACGCCACTCCCAGGCCCTGCGGCCGCGCCCGTCCCTGGCTGGGCCCGGCCGTCCGAGCGAGAGGGCGCGGAGCCGGGCCGGGGCCAGAAGCCGCCTTCTGCCCGCCCTTTCCGGCCCAAAGCTCTCACCTGCAGCCGAAGCCCGGGAGCTCGGCGCCGGGGCCAAGCGCCTGCCCGGCCCGCGGACGCCTGCGAGCTGGGCCCGCCGGGCCCCGCCTCGCTTGCCGGGGCCCCGCCCCCGACCCCGCCCCGCCGAGGCTCCGCCCCCAGGCGGCCGGCACGCCTCTCGCGGCCCGGGCCAGTTTCAAGCGGATATGACGTATCTGGAAGCGACGAGTCGGCGCGGGCGCACGGAGCGGGATGTCTTCCGGGTCGTGCTTGGTCCACGCCGCGTTCCCCTCGGGCAGGGGGTGCGAGTCTTCTGTAGCTGCTGACGTGGCTCCGGGCTCCGGGTAGGGGCCTTGCTCGTGCACAAACGCCCTGCGGCTGGCCCCAGGTTCCCGCCACCACCACGCAGCCGCCGGGCGAGCGAGCCCTGATAGCCTCCGCCTAGTTCCACCTCCCTTCGTTCAAGCAGTGACCGAGTGTCTATTTCCAAACTGGGAGGCATCGGTGAGCTTGTCCGCCTTTCAGAACTAGTTGGCGCCACTAGCAGAGTCTGAAGGCGTCGCTGGAAAGGAATGCAAACTGATGGCATAAGTTGGGCACAGAGGTGGTGAGAGTGTAGAAAGGACATGGGGGGGGCAATAAGCGAGTGCTGAGTCTAACGGGATTTATATGTTGTGAAAGGCTGCTGGGCAACTGCAGTCAGTCAGTGGCCACCCGCTGCTCTGGAAAAATTTGTCACGGCTCTGATGGAGGCTAGTGGTCCTGAATCACCAGTACGTGCCCACAGGAGGTGCTGGATCGTTGAGAATGGAAACAAAACAAACCAGCGTCTGTATTTTAGGTTAATTTTTCAGGCACCATGCTAACTTTAATAATAAAAATATTAGTTTAAATTTAAATACATTTTACTTAAAAATTGTATGTTTCATAAAGTTTACGTGGGCAGTGTATGTGATATGTAAACAGATAAACACATGGTGGGCTTTATGCTCCAGAGGGTTTGATCAGAAACATTCAGAGGCCCTAGCTCTCCGCTCTTCTTTAGCCTCAGAGGACCAGTAAGGCGTAAGCCATTTGTGTGTACTGTATTTCAACATCCCTGCTACTACCCCTCACAAATGAGGCAAACGGGGTCCTGATGGAAGTGGCCTGGTGCAGGAGAGAGGCCTGCGTTTGGCACAATACTGCAATGGAAAGTGCAGTTTACAAAAGGGCAGTGCGGGTCGGGGTGTCTGAGGACGGGTATTACCAGCCAAATGGAGAAGGCGAATGGGTCAGCCGGGAAGACCTGGGGAAGGAGAACCTAAAAGACTTGTCCTCCCTGGAGGAAACCTGTGTTTTAATACAACTAAGGGGCTCAAGGGGAGTAAATGTAGTTAGGAGGCTGCCCCCTTTACTGTCAGTCACCTGAGCCCTCCCTGAAAAGCTAGAGTGGGCTGGAGGGATGTCCAGCATGAGGGGATTTAGAGGTTTGTACAGAGGAAAAGGACAGTTACATTAAAGGTAAGAGAATATTCATAGTTGCTTTGGAGGATTAATAATTTACCTCAAGAGAGGAGGACGGGCTCTACAAATCAGTCAAGGACATCTACTTCCAAAAGAGAAGTCATCCGGACTGAGAGAACATGTGGAACAAACAGTGTGACAGTCAAAACGTAAATGCAGTTCAGACGGGAGCCCTGCCACCGTACTATGTAATAGGGCCACGGTGGCTACCCTGAGAGGTATGCTTACCTCCTGGTCTCCGGGCAGCCATCTCTAGGAATCTGTGTGGTGAATGAGTGTGCAGGGAAGACACGTTCTACACAAGCACAAGTATGGCATGCATTTGCTATTTATAGGGACGGGTGACAACTGTCATTTTTGCCTGCCCAACATCAGGTAACAGGACCTCGGTTTTCTTTGTGGAAGATGTCCCTGCTCCACATTTGGTACACAAGATCTGGATGTGGGTCACTGCAGCACTTGCCTCTGGGGTGGGCACATGCCTCAATGTAGCCCAATCGGAGCCAGCCATATCATAGGAGGATACGCCCATAATCTGACCTGGACCAATGAGAGCTAGTTCCCAGGGACTTGTGCTAGAACTGCTGGGAAGGCGGGAGTTCTTTTTTGGCTGGGATTACTAAACTGGGACCTCTACTACTGCTCCCCCTAAGTGGGGGAGACGGCATGTTTGAAAATGAAGCAAATTACAGAGAAAAGTAGAGCCAAGAGATGGAGGAAGCTCATGTCCCGATAACATAATTGGGGCTAAAATCACCTGTGAGCATTGGGGTCCGATATATGAGAACACTAAGTGTCCTCTCCCATGTCACTACTTAATTTTGGTTATGTCACTTTGGGTTCGGATCCTGACACTTAAAACCAAAGGTGACCTAACTCCTCAAGGGTAGGTGGGGAGAGGGGCACCAGCCCCGTACCCCGGTGGAGGAGGACCAAAGGATACAGCTTTGCCTCCACTTTGGAAATTTGGGCAGACTGTGCTCCACACCATCATTCGCTTCCTAGCCTGGGTTGGCCCAAGGGGGGATTTAAGCTGGCTTGGTGTTTCCATCTGTGTGACTGGTGACTCCTCGTGAGGGCAAAGCCCCCTGAGGAGTTAGGGACCATCACTGGGGCTCACTCTGACGGTCCCAACATGTAACCCAGCCCCGGCAGGCCCTTGGCAGGCATTTGGGAACAGTCAAGTGACCGCAGCAGTGGAATGAGGCAGTTAAATAGGGCTGCATGCCTCCCAGCCTCGCAGTGTGGACTTTCTTTGAGGTTCTGTTTCCTTTGGGACACGCTACCAACCTTGGGGAGCCCCACTTACTTGGCTTCTGGCCTCTCAGCTGCAGTGAAATTCTCCTAAACTTGCCAGGGACTTGTCTCTATCCTGCAAGTGGGGACAGTGACAGTCCCTTCTCGCTAGGGTTGTTGTGAGGCCCACGCAGGTAGTGTGTGTAACTGGAGAGCTGGTGGGAGGCGACGTTGGAATGCTGGCCCCACAGTGATCACTGGGGCAGCTCAGTGGGTACACAGGGCTTTGCGATGCTGTTCTCTCTCCTTCAGGGGACGTTCAGAATTTTTTTATGATAGGTTTAAAAGTGCATGCTTGTATGATACTACCCATTATCCATATGTCAAACCCATAGCCTGTATAACAGCAGGAGGGAACCCTGCTGTCAACTTGGGGTTCAGTGATGACACGTCAGGGTAGACTGGGGATGTGGAACTCTGCAGTTTCTGCTCAACATTGCTGCAAACCTAAAACTGTTCTAAGAATGTCTATAAATAATGCATGCACATTAAGCACTTGGCTCAGGGCCGGGCTGGGAGTGGACTGCTACGATCAGCATCTGGGCCCTTCTGGTGTCTCCACCTCCATGACCTTTGAGGTCCCGGCATCACCACCACAGCCTCTCCTTCTGGGCGGCCCTGGGGGCCTCTCACTCTTTTCCCTGCTCCTCACTTTCCTTTCTTGACACTCTGTTCATTCTGGCTGCAGTGAACTCTTAAAAGGTGAAGGCTCGGGAAGCCTGTCTCCAGAGCAGTACTCATGAAGTCCTGCGCCCCTGCCCCATTGAGGTCGCTTGGCTGGCTCCTGGTTTCCCCAGATCTAGGAAGTTCAAACTGCCTTTTTTCCTGTTTCTGAGTTCAGACCGCTTCTTTGCTCCTGGATGTGCCGTTCCAGCAATACTCCTTATAGTTTCTTTTTTTTTTTTTTTTAAGATTTTATTTATTTATTTGACAGAGATCACAAGTAGGCAGAGAGGCAGGCAGAGAGAGAGAGAAGAGGAAGCAGGCTCCCTGCAGAGCGGACAGCCCGATGTGGGGCTCGATCCCAGGACCCTGGGATCATGACCTGAGCTGAAGGCAGAGGCTTTACCCACTGAGCCACCCAGGCGCCCCCTCCTTATAGTTTCTTGCTGATTCTCACTCAATGAAGGGAAACAGAACCGTAATGTTTAAGAAATGATGAATAGGGGCATCTGGGTGGCTCAGTGGGTTAAAGCCTCTGCCTTCGGCTCAGGTCATGGTCTCAGGGTCCTGGGATCAAGTCCCGCATCGGGCTCTCTGCTCAGCGGGGAGCCTGTTTCCTCCTCTCTCTCTGCCTGCCTCTCTACTTCTGATTTGTCAAATAAATAAATAAAAATCTTAAAAAAAAAAAAAAAGCCAAATAGCTCACAACTTGGGCTTTGAAGCCCTGATCTCAAAGACATTCAAAGTAAAGTGACGCAGGTCAACACAAGCTCCTGAGGGAGGGTGTGGGCAGTGGGGAGGCACCTGCCTGTTTTTAATTCTCATCCCTGTCTGTAGCGGCCTTGGGGTGTGGGAAGGAGTAGGTGGCAGAATGCTCTCGCCTGGGCAGGGTTGCGGGAATGCCAGCGGCGAGCTGCGTGTCAGGGGAAGGAGCCCCGGAAACTAGCGTTGTCTATGGAGGCTGTGGGAGCGGGTCCGCCCCGGCCCCCGGCACATGAACGCACTTGATACCACTGGGGGCTACTCGTTTATTAAGAGCGCGTCCCGCAGGCCGGCCCCCTGATGGCCGTCACAAGGCCCCGCAGCGCCCCGCCAGCCCCGCTCCCCAGGGGCCGTTCCCGCGCAGGGCGAGGCCGGAGGCCGCCGGCTCCAGAAGTGCCAGCAGGCGCGGCCCCTCGGAAGGCGTCACACCGGAATTCGGATTGGCCCGAGAGGCGGCGAGCGGCTCCGGGACCCCAGCGCCCCCCCCCCGCAACCCCGCCCCGGGAGCCGCTGCCGCCGCGCGGGGGTCGGGCTGGGGCTCCCCGGGGGAGGCAGCTTGAGGAAATACGGAGAGGGGCGCCTGACCGCCCGATCAAAGCGGCTCCCGCCGCCCCCTCCCTCGGTCGCGCCCGGCCCCCCCTCCCCCCCGGCCCCCTCTGCCCCGGGGCACCGCCTCGGAGCCCCGACGTGCGGGGCCAGAGCGCGCTCGTCTGGCCTCGGGCCCGCCGCGGCGCCTCCTCCCGGCCGGGCGCACGCGGCCTCCCTGGGCTGGTCCTGCGCCCGGCCCGGCTAGCGGGCCGTGGTCCTCCTCGGGATGCAGCCCTCCATCTCCAGCGCCTCGGGCCAGCCTTCGTACTTGTTGGTGTGCTTGCTGTTCTTCACGTGCTGCGGGGGGGGGGGGGGGGGCGGGAAGCCCGGCCTGAGCCCTCGGGCGGAAGGGACGCAGGAGCTTCGGTCGCTCCGCGCTGGCGGCGGCCAACCGCGCGCGCTCAGGGCACCCCCGCCCCCTGCCGTCCGTCCCCGCGGCCCGATCCCGCCATCTGCAGCAGGGCAAGCGCTGCACAGGCCTCTCCTGACCCCACAGGGGGAGTGTGGGCGCCGCACGCCCGGGAAGGCGAGGAGGGAACGCGATGTCCGTTCCGCCCTCACCTGACCCGCAACGAGCTGCTGGAAGCTTCAGGAAGAACAAAGCCAGAGGGAACATTTCATCTCTTTTGTGGCAGCCAGAGCCTTCCAGAAACCATGGGAACAGCCTATTTGTCTCGTCTGGCTGTGCGTGGGGGTGGGGGTGGGGCCGGGCTGGGGGGGCGCTGAGGCTTTCCACCGGCCAAAGAGGAGCCTCCCAAAGAGGAGGATGGTGCCTGGGCCTTCCCAGCCCCTCGCAAGGGGCTTGACATGGTGGGTCTGGGGGACATGGCGGGTCCCTTAACAAGGGGCAGGGTGGGGTGAATTGGGGCACTGGGTCGTAGCAGGAGGAGACAGCACTGAGCATCTGGAAGGCGTCTGGGAGAAAGATTTCCTAATCATGAAAGCTTTCCCTGTGCAGACGGCCGATTCGGGGGGGGGGGGGGGGGAGTCTGAGGTGAGGGCTGAGGCACGCTGATGGGCTGGAGGCAGAGGGGTGGGAAATACCTGCTCGAAGGGGCTCTTGTTCTGCATGCCCTTGGCCCCCACAAACACCCAGCTATCCCGAAAAGCCAGATCCTTCACGTTCCTGCTGCCCAGATCGCTGAAAAGCTTCCTGGTCTCTTCATTCATCCTGGCACACACAAGGAAGAGCCTTAATTGGTCACCGTGGCAGCGTGAGGCTGAGGCCAGCCTTGGCAGTCACTTACTTGGTGGCTGGGTCGTCGTAGGATGCCACAAATACCAGGGTGCCTTCATGCAGCGGCCGAATAAACTTCAGCAGGTCGTTGACATCTGGGGTGACAGGTCCCATGAAACACGGAGCATCGGGCAGCACGGGGTGCCCACCCCCACCAGCCGCCGCTCTCCAAATAAAGAGACTAAAAGAAGGGATCAGGCCAGGGACACACCCATGAAGGGTCGCCGTGGGAGTGCAGGGACAAACTGGTATAGCAACCCCGATGAGTGTACACCTGTCCCTGTCCCTGCCTTTTCCGAACCCAAGGAGCCACAGCCATGGGCAGAGGGTGGCATGTCAGCGATCTGGTGATACATGGCGACTCACCTCCTGCCCACATGTCAAAGGCCCGGGCCTCGATGAGCTCGCCGCTGACCCCTGTGGTGACAGGGAGGGAAGGGGGTCCTGCTGCTCGAGCTGCCGGGCAGCTCCACCCGACCACCGCAGCCCCCCTTGAACGAGGCTAAGGACATGGCCCTGGCCACTGGGTGCAAACCTTCTGGAAGCTTTCTTTCACACCCCCTGTGCCCCCTCCAGCTTCCTGGAAACTTCTGGTTCTTTACTGCTACTGTGCTTTGCTTACTGGGTCACTTCTTCTGTGGAACCTTCAGATTGCATGAACATGAACCCCTGCCTAGGCCGCCCTGGGAATTCCCAGAGGGGCGGGCGGGGAGGAGAGGGCCGAGGCGAATGTCCAGATGCCTCCTCATGGGGAGGGCACGCGGAAGGAGGGGGGCAAGCCATGGCATGGCCCTGCTTCTCTGGTAGCAACTCTGACCCCACATCACAAGGACTCACCATTCACCAGGGCGACGTTCAGTCCACGGCCCACGTTGTCCTGGACACTGCTCATGAGCCTACCGGGGTGGGGGGCAGAGCCCTCAGATGGCACGTTTGCTCCACCGTCCTTCACAGATCCAGCTTCCGGTCTCCCGTCCCCCCACCGGCCACCCCGAGGAGCTCACATCTTATCTTCGAGGCAGATCTTCGGTCCGATGACATTGGCAGCCCCACTGACCATGCGGAAGGCTAGGTGCTCCTCGGGGCATGGCTGGGGCAGGCCACACTTGTACTTCCTGGCTCGTGGCTCTGAGCATGAACAGCAGGAGTGACCCATGGGCCTGGCCCTGGGATCACCTGAGATCTGAGACAGGAAGGTCAGGACCAGCCCACAGGGAGGAATGAGTGGCCACAGAACAGGGGACCAACAGGGGATAGAGAGGACATGGCTCAGGCCAAGGCCAGGGACACTTACACAGACACTCTGTGTCCTGCTGGGGCTGGCCTCAGGGCAAGGTGACAGGGATCTTAGGGAGGCCTTTATGCCACCGGTGGGAGAAAAGAGGTAGGAGGGCTGGCCTTGGCTGTGGCCTTGCAGGGAAGGAGCACAGGTAGGGGAGGAGGGAGCAGCTGGGAAAGTGACTCAGGGAAGTGGCGGTGAGGAAAGCACCTGACTCCCTCCCTTGGGCAGAAGTGGGAGGACCAGAGGAGGGGCTGTGTTACAGGTTAAACCGCAAAAGATGTCCTAACTCCCGCCATCTTTGAATATAACCCTATTTGGAAACAGGCTCACTGAAGGCCTGGTGGGTTAAAATGAGCTCATTGTGGGGTTGGGTTAGTTAGTTAAGCCTAAGTCCAAGGACAAGTGTCCAGTTCATGGCATTTGAGTCCAGAGGCCCAGGGACACTGGAGGCAGGGGGTGGGGTGCTGGCCGTGGAACTGGGTTGCGAAGGGAGGCTGTAGAAGTCTGTGGAGCTGGGGTGCCTGGGCGGCTCAGTGGGTTAAGCTCTGCCTTTGGCTCAGGTCATGATCACAGGGTCCTGGGATCAAACCCCGCATCGGCCTCTCTGCTCAGCGGGGAGTCTGCTTCCTCCTCTCTCTCTCTCTGCCTGCCTCTGCCTACTTGTGATCTCTGTCTGTCAAATAAATAAAATCTTAAACAACAACAAAAAAAAACCCGGGGAGCAGCTAGACCAGGCCCAGATGGTCTCGTGGGAGTGCCGACAGAAATATGGATGTTCAAGGTGCTTCCTGTGTGAGCCTAGGGTGAACGGCGCGGGGAGCTTGTCGTGGCTGTGGCCGGTGTGGGGTGGCCATGGACTGTGGTCTCGGGTGGAAATGGGAACGTGTTACTGGGCACTGGAGGAAGGGCGGGCCTCATCATAAAGTGGTAAAGAACTTGGCCCAGTCTGGTTCTGATGTCTGAGGAGAGGAGAACTTGTAGACACTGAACTGGGAATACCGAGCTGAGATTTCCAAACACAGCCTGGTTTCTCCTTGATGCTTGCAGAAAGATGTGAGGAGAGAAAGATAAACCGGAACGAGAATCGTTAAGCACAAAGGAACCAGAATGTGAGAACCGGGAAAAGACTCAGTCTAAGTGCACTGGTGTGGTCGCAGGACCGATCGCTAACGAGCAGAGGCGCGTGACTCGCGGTTCTACTTGGTCCTGTCCCCAAAGTCAGGAATCGAGGTGGGATTACCCAGAAGAGGTCTGCAGGGCCCTCCTGTCTCACACCTTAGAGTCTCATGAATCGCACAAGACACCAAGAAGGTTTTCGAAAATTTTATACCAGGAGAAACCCTGCCATCCTGGGCTGAAAAGGACAGAGAAAGGACAGAAGGCACAAGGGTGGCTCTGAGGGCGGAGCAGCGGCTGTAGAGGGCAGAGTCAGCACAGGCCCAGAGGGTAGGACTGCCTCCCCAGGAGCGTACCCTGCTCCCCCACCAGCTCCAGTGGGGCCAGAGGACAGAGCATTGGGCCTCAGAGGAGGCCTCTCAGGCCTTGAATCCTGACAGCATTTGCCCTGCTGGGTTTCAGACTTGCTGGGACTGGTGACCCCCTTATTCCTTCCAGTTTCTCCCTTTTGAAATGGAAAGATCTATCCTAGGCTTGTCTCACCAGTGTATTCTGGAAGCAGGTAACTGGTTTTCGAGGTCTGCAGCTGCCAAACAGTTGCAGTGGGCTGTGATGGCTAGTTTGGGGGGGGGGGTGCGTGCAGGGAGAACAGAGACTCCGGAAGTCTTGAGGCAGGCGGAGCTGAGAGCTGGGAGGACTGGGGAGGTGACAGTAGCCTTACCTGCGGTCCCTGAGTTCTCTGGGCCTGTGGGGAGAGAAAGCTGCTTGTGTTAGGGTGGAGGCCTCCAGGGGCTGGCAGCAGGGCATCCTGGTCCTGGCCCTGTACCATGGACTTGAGATGGGGGGCTGGTCAGGCTCAGGGGCTAAGCCAGACTCAACAACCCCCCCACCCCGCATGGCTCCAGGAAAAGGGTCAATGGCACTGTAAACAACACCCAGCGCCCCCTCCCCATTCCAGAGGCCTGGGGAGAGCCCACAGGGAGCAGCCAGGCTGTTTTCCCAATGTCTGGAGGGGTCCCCCTGCCCCTCGCTCAGACTCTGCTGACTCCAACAGGGCCCAGGGTTTTAACTGGCAGAGACGAGAGCAACTGGGTGATAGGGGGAGATGACCCGAGGGCAGCTAGATGGGGCCTGGCAAAAAGAGACATCCCCACCCCCGAGCCTCTGCCCCCAGGCCCAGAGTGCCCCCCACCGCCTCCGAGTGGCAGCCACTGCAGAGCGAGGAGGCGTCCCACACTTACTGGTGAAGAGCTGCTGGATGCGAGGAAAGCCACTGCCAGGCCCACCCAGGAGGATGCTGACCACGATCCACGTAAGGCCCACGGTGACAACCAGGGCCACAATGCGGAGGGGACCTAGAGGCAGGACAGACAGGGTAAGGCCACCCTAAGCCTAACCTGGGGCCTCTCAGGACTGCATCTTCCTGCCACTTGGAAGAACTGAGCAGAGGACCAGAAGGTGGGGGCCTGCTGCCATCCACGAGGCCTGGGAGGGGGACTTGAGCTCCTGTAGGTGGAAGCTTGGTCCTCTCAGCTTGGTCCTCTGTGGCACGTATGGAGCAGACATGACCGCTCCAGAGGCTGCCAGCCTCCCTCAGGAGTCCCCAAACTTTATGTCTTGGTGGCCACCAACATATTCACATCCCACCCGTCCTGTTCTCTTTTTGTCCCGTCATGATGAAGGAGAGGGTCCCTGCTCCTTCCAAAGACCAGTTCCTGCAGCTGCTGTGGAGCTGGACCTGAGCTCTCCTCCCGAGAATCGTTATCCACTCTTTCTCCTTGACCTGCAACACCTCCCATCGTAAGACAGCACAGGAGAGACCGTCAAATCACATCCCTAACCAGCCACTGACCTCTCTCCCCTCCCTTCCTCTTCCCCAGTGTCACCATCCACTCTCTTCCAACCTACTCCGGTGTAGCCTTGTCTCCATCAGCCCACCAAAACAGCTTGTGGCCAAGGTTATATATGATCTTCTTGGGGTAAACTCCCTGGGTCACCTGTCAGCCCCAATGTTCCTGACCTCTCAGTTGACCGCCTGGGTCCTCATGCTGGAAACACTTCAGTGGCTTCTGTGGCAGCACATCTGAACCCCCCACCTCCCTTAGATTGCCCTCTCCTCTCCCCTGAACTGCTGGCCACACCCAGCTTCTGGCCAAGGCTGTTTTCTCTGCCTACGGTCTACTCTCCGGAGAGGTGCCCTCACCTCCTGGCCCCCAATTTACCTACAAAGCAGTATTTTTTTGCTCCAGCCCTCGAGGATCTTGAGGCCACACCCTCCCAGCCAGTTCCTAAGCAGCGGCTCTAGTGGGATACATTTACAAGCAGCCCTGAATTCCAGTTCTTGAGTTCTGCTCGGCATCACCCACTCTCATCTGTTCCTCCCCCAGCCAAGCCACCTGTCTTGCTGTCGGGTGGGCCTAGGGCAGGTTTGCCACCGGTTCTTATCCAGCCCCATCGCTGCTCCAGTCAATTTCCACTCTAAGACCACGCCCCTCCGCGACTGCACCCCGTCCCCCGTCCCTAGCCGCCATGCTCCCTGCAGCCTCTCCCACAACTCAGGTTACTCAGTTACCCGCGTTGGGAGAAATCGACTTCCCTGATCCTCATTTCACAGCTCTTAACTTCCTGGGAGGTGAAAGGATTTACTCGAGGTCACAGAATGGGTGTTTGTGTAGGGCCCTCCATTTACAAAACCACATTCATCTGTCCACCCGGGCTCCTCCAGACACAGACCTCCGGACACCTGAGCCTCCAGTCTGGTCCCTTTTCCAACTACCTCCCATTCACTGTGGAAGCCACCCACCTGCCAATCTCATGTCCACTTCTCCCGCTTGGTTGGGGCTGCCGGCAGGAGCACTGCTTGGGGACCGTGCGCTGTGGGAGCAATACAGCAGAAGAGCAGGTTTGGGTGGAACTCAAGGATGGCCCTGGGCTTGGCCCCTGCTGCTGGGAAGACGTGATCGGTGCACCGGCTTGCTCGTCCAACGAGCTGGTGAGGCTCGTAGAGCACGCGGAGAGAAGCACTGCCAGGACAGGAGACTCCTCTGGAACCCGTCAGCTCACGATCGTGCCCACGGGAGCCTCTGGGGCCGCGAAGAAAAGGTGGTTCTCCCGGACATGGGCCTCCTTCGTGGGAGGCCCTGAACTCAGGCCGTCCCCCAACCTCCAAGGCTGGGGGACACGGACGACACGGGCTAGGCTGGTGTAGACTTGCTTGGCCGTGGGGGAGATACAAGCTGGCGTGGGCGGCAGTCCGGTCAGGCCAGCTGCCCGGCTGTGCTCCGCGACGGGCAGCGAGAGAGGTGCGCAGCTCCGCGGACCGGCACGGCAATGGCGGCCCGGGGCGGGGCCACAGCCCGCAGGCACCACCCCTGCCATCCGCTCCCGCCCTGCCGCCGCGCGGTCAAGGGTAGAAGACCGTGGAGTCCCTGCTCCCAGGTCCGCGGGTCCCGCCCATAGGCCCGCCTCCAGCAGGCGTTTTGGCCGGGGTGGGAGGGGTCTCCGCTCCGGTCCCGCCCCTGAGTGTTCTCTGGTCCCGCCCCCGGCATCAGCACCGGAGGAGCAGGGTGGTGTCGGCGGGATCCTACTTCCGCTCCGCGGCAGAAATCTCTCCTCGGGCTCCTCCAAAGTGGGAGATGCCTGCTTCGAGGACTGGGGTTGAGCTCCTGGCCTGTGGTCGGATTTCTGAAGCCTGGATGAAGCGACCGTATCTAGGGGTGTAATTAGAAATTGTTGGGGGGGGGGGGCGCCTGGGTGGCTCAGTGGGTTAAGCCGCTGCCTTCCGCTCAGGTCATGATCTCGGGGTCCTGGGATCGAGTCCCGCATCGGGCTCTCTGCTCAGCAGGGAGCCTGCTTCCTCCTCTCTCTCTCTGCCTGCCTCTCTGCCTCCTTGTGATCTCTGTCTGCCAAATAAATAAATAAAATCTTTTTGGAAAATTGACATGTGTGTCTTTAGAAAGCTGGAGACATAGAAGAGTCCACGGGAAAACGGAGAAGGTGAGCAGGTCGAGGCCAGAGTGACGCCTTCCCTCCCGCTCTGTTTTCCAGACGGAAGCACGTCCACGTGCTGTCGCCGGTCGCAGACTACGGAGGACTCGCTCCCGCCCTCTCCTCACCTCTCCCCTCCCCTCCCCTCCCCTCCCGCGGGAAAGGCCGCAGCACTCGGCCCAGCACGGCCCCGTCACGCATCGCCGGGAGAGCAGCACCCGCCATCGGGCGGGCCCGCCTTGCTCTCTGGAGGGCAGCGCCCCGGCGGCAGCAGAGCCCAGGAACGCGGCGTGCCCTGACCCGCCCATCGCGCCTGCGGAAACCTTCCCCAGTGAAGAATCCCAAACAGAGAAAGCTTGTAGCGCCGGGCAGCGACAGCTCGGGCTAGGATCCAGTACCTTCTCGGTGGGAGGAAATCAGTTCCCAGCCCTGCTGCTGCAGTCCGCGCTTAGCTTTTTTTTTCTTTGCCTTCTCATGGAACTTGGGATCCGAGCTAATGCCGACCACCCGTCAAACTCTCACAAGTCTTTCCTAACCCCAGGTGCACCGTCTCTCCCATAAGGCTTGCAGGCGCCGACGCCGGGCAGAGGGAGCTCCTGCTGCCCGCGCTCTCACTGTGCCCGCCAGGTCCGGAGCACCCGCCCACTCGGCAGTTCGGAGACGACCGTGTTTACATCTTGCCCAGGGCAGGAGTCTCGGAGAGGCTGCTTTAATGAGTCCCCCTGAGGGGCCAGAGGCACAACCGCACAACCGCCGTCCCCACAGCTACCCAGCAAGACACGGGATCCGCTCCAGGCCGTCGGGCCTGCGCGGCAGCCTCGCGCGACTCCCAGCTGCGCTCGCGGACTGGTTTTCAGCCAGGACCGGCAGCGCGTAGCCGCCTTCACGTCCCCGGCCCTCACGTCTCCGCCCACCCCCGTGCGGGCACGGGCCGTGAGGGGACACAGAACCTGTCCTCCAGGCGTCCCTACCTGTGCCCGTGTAGTCCCGGTAGCTGAGCTGCCAGTGGATGTCCTCAAGGGTTCTGTCACCTGCTTCTCTCAGTAGACACCGAAGCAGAGTTAACAGCGGATGGGGACCACCTAAGGTCCCATCGCCTGGGACCTCTCGCCTCCCCTCTACATGAGGCGACCAGACCTCAGGCGACAACTGATTTCTCCCACGCAGTCCTTCCTGCCTCCGCCTGTCTTTAATAACCAACAGCTTAAGGGACAGCAAAATGTCCTCAGTAGCCCCTCAGTCCAGTCTCCAAAACAGGCGGCAAGATTCGTCCTCATCCAGGCTCTCATGTCTCTCCTCAGTGCCTCCTCCTCCCTTCAAGCCAAGGGCTCAGGTCTGACCGTGCACCGGAATGCGGTCCCAGGCTGGAGGACCCCGCAGCGCTGCTCACGCGTGTGTCGGGGCTCGCGCTCTGTCTCCGGGTGGGAACCCAGATCTGAGCTAACAGCTGAACGACCTCACCAGTCCCTTGCTGCTCCACCTGAGGCTCAGCAGCATGCCCTGAGTGGGACGGGGACTCAGCACAGTCACCTGGAGCTGAGGGGACTGCTGGCTGTCCTCACCTGCGGCTGCTGCCATCCATCCCATGTAAGCACATGGACGTAAGGTGACAGATGGGTCTCCTCACCGTGTCTGTCATCTCTCTTCCCCGTTATAGACCCCCAGGACTGAGGGGACACTTGTCTTAGTTCAGCAAGGCCCAAGTTCTGTGTCAGATGGCAATGGGAGCTGAGGTGACAGCTTAATGCCCTCAGTTGGGACTTCTCTGTCTTCCCCATTGCAGGTTCCTAGAGCTGACAGGTGACTGTCATCAGGTCCCTCTCTCTTCCTCAGTCACCCAGGGGTCAGGTGACAGTTGACTATCATCACCAGGGCCCTTACGTGTATGCCCTGGTGTGGTGCTCAGATCTGGGGTGCCCTCATCTGGACCCTTCTGCCTGTCACACCACTCTCTGCACACATACCTGGTCATCCTGTGTTGGGGGCCCCAGAGGAGTTACGTCCCTCTTCTACTTTAGACTCCCGCTGCTCCCCTTATGTGGATCCTCCCACATTCCCAGGGGAATCCTCCCTGGTGATGCCATGCCAGCAGGTCCCCCAGGGAGCCTGGGGACCCAAGAGGACAATCCCCAGAACACCGCTCTCCTGGGTCACCGAAAGTCTAGGAATGTCTGTGGGTCTCTGCAGAGGACTCTGAGCTTGAGGACCCTCCCAGGGTCCGGACCGACTCCCTCATCTTCATTTATTTGACGGCTCCCAACCTCCAAGGGCTTGAAGTTATGCTGAAGTCTGTGTTTTGGGGATTAGTGAGGTTCCAGGATGGCTGAGAACTTAGAGTAGGCAGAACAGCGCCCTCTGGTGGTGAGCGGGGGGAAAGCGTGGTCACATCTTCAGGGACTCCCGCTGCCCCATTCCTTTGGTCACCCCAGCTCATCAGGCATGAGGTTGCTCTGCAGTCAAGGGCAAGACCCTTGGCAGCTCCGTGGGAGCCAGAGGGCTACAGCGGAACCTGCAAGTCCCTAGGCTGGCCCCCTCTAGCTCCTGCGGAGGCCTTTGCCACCGCCCCCTCTCCAGGAGGTCCCAGGCACCAGGAAGGACCAAGGCCATTGCCCACAGGGTGGAGCCTGGCCTCCAATCCTGTCCACATGGAGTCTTCTTGGCTGCTCTGCATGGACCTGGGCTGGGGTGGATCTTGAGGTCCAGAGCCCACTGAGGAAAGTCACCACTTAGGGGTATGTGATTTGTCCTAACCCCACAGAGCTCCCACCTTCCCTGTTTGGTGACCTCAGTGACCTCCCTCCTTACCTCATCTGAGTGTACCACCTGTCCTGGTCACAGGAGGGGATGGGGAGAGTGCAGATAGCATCCAGGAGGGCCGCTCGCGTACAGGGGCGACACATTCCCCTGGCTTATGGAGCGGAACAAGCCAGCCTGCCAGTAGCTTTTTATCTACGTATGGCTCCCACGTGGGAGCCTTGGCTCCCCCCCCCCCCCCCCCACCAGCCAGCACTCTGCCAGACTGCGTCCGTCTCCCTCGCCCTCACCAGGCTCTCCAGCTGGTTCTCACCAGCAGGACCAGGTAAGGTTTGGATGGCTGGAGTGAAAAGCTCCAGGTAATTGCTTCCCCAACAGGAGTGGGGAGAGAGGGGCTGAGCCCTGACAACCACGGAGCCCTGGGCTAAGTCTCCTCCTCACAGGGAGCGGAGCCTCCCCACTCTCCCCTGCCACCCTGAGTGATTTTCTGGACCACTTGTTCCCTCCATAAAATGTGCTGCCATCTGATCATTCTGTCCTTCCGTTCTAGGCTGGCTGCACCTCCCAGAGCCCCGGGCCCTGGTGCTGCACTATTGTTGAGTAGGGCTGTGGGGGAGGCGGGCACATGGGAGTGTACTGGGACAAGCACCCCCCCCCACCGCAACCGCCGGGATCCCTGGAACGTGGCCTTATTTGGAAAGGGGACTGTTTACAGGGGTAATCAAGGTTAAGTCAGATGGAGGTCACGGAAGAGAACGGCCCCTAATCTGATAGGACTGCTGTCCTAAGAGGAACCAAGAGACACACAACCACACAGGGCAGAACGTAGAGTTGGGTGCAGACACTGAGTGATCTGTCTGCCAGCCACGGAAGGTCCAGGATGCCGCCACAGTGGGAAGAGGCAAGGTGGGTCCCTAGAATCTTCAGAGGGAGCCTGGCCCAGCCACACCCGGATTTCCCACTTCTGGCCTCGGGAGCCATGGGAGGACACAGTCTTAGGCTTCCCCTCCCGGGCCCGTGCGCCTTGTCGCAGCTATGCCCCCTCCCCCCCCGCCCTGGCATCCAGGGTCAGTCACAAGAGCCCACTGCCTCTCCTTCCTAAACACTTCTTGCCTCCATGGATTGGCATGTAAAGGCCCTCAGCGATTCTGGGATGAGTCCTCACTGTGGTGGGGACAAGGTCAAGGCGGAGGAGGCCCATGTGGGCAGCAAGTGCGGCGGAGTGAATGTGGCCCGACCTCCATGGCCTGGTGACAAAATCCTGCGGAGGACGACTGAGGGAGGAGCACAGGTGAGTGTGCGTGCGGGGGGGGGGGCCCTCGGGGAGCAGGGCTCAGTCACGACTAGATGTGGGCTCAGGGTTAGGCCTGGACTGCCAAACCCGTGCTGGGGAGAGACGTGGCTGATGAGAACCGGGTGGTGGGATTCAGGCAGCCGTGGGCCCTTGGTGGGCCGGGCTGGCCCAGGCGCCCTCCTGCAGGGTAACAGGGTCAGAAGGAAACAAGCAGGGAGCAAGCAGGCGGGTGTGTTTGTGGATTTAATGGCAGGGGCTGGCTGTTTCTGCTTTTCCAGTGGTGAGTGGGCGGGCCATGGAGTGCAGAGTTGGGGAGTGCTGGGTGGGGGGAGGGCAGAGGGGCATCCAGGAGGCCCGAGACACCGGGGGCTGCAGGGCAGCACGGAGGTCCCTTCCAGCGGGTGACCAGGAATGTCGAGTGGCACTGAGACTGGTGTGAAAACGCTTGAGCCCGTCCCCTCAGTTCCGAGGACCTCGCTCACAGCCAGCAGGAGTGTGCGGTTGGCCCCTGGCCCACAGATGCCTGCCCCCCTCTGACATCCTTCCCCCTGCCCTGGGTGGAGGAGCCCAGGACAGATGCGAAAGCCACTCTACTTCCTTCTGTGGAGGTTCAGGCCAGTGGACAGAAGCTGGCTCAGGAAGGGCCAGTGGCAGCTAGAGACGGTCACAGCGCGAGTCTCGAGCGCTTTGCTAGTGGCGGAATGTACTGGGCCCGGGCTGGCCGGGGCCGGGAATGTGAGGCCGAGGCCTGTGGCCCTGGAGCACTCCCGATGCGAGGCTGGGGTGACGGGCAAGTGGGAGGAACAAAGACGGGGCCGAGGTGGGTGGGGTGGGGACCTGGGGCTCAGGGCTCAGGGCTCAGAGCTTGTGGGGGTTCACCCACTTGTAGGTGCCCTCGTACTGGAAGCCCACTCTCTTCATCAGATCATCTGCCTCCGCGGGGCCTCGGCTGGGAGAGTGACAGGCAGAGGGGAGCTGTGAGGGCGCCCTGGGCCCCTGCGAGCCATCCCTGCCCCCCCCCCCAGGCCCCCCGCCCGGCCCCTTACCTGCCGTAAAGGTAAGGGATGGGCTGGAGCCTCTCGTGCTCGATCTTGTGCAGCAGCGGCGTGAAGATCCGCCAGGCTTCCCGGAGCTCATCACTGAGGGGACACCGCACAGCTCTGGGGGTGCTGGCGGGGGCACGGGGCCGCGGCCCTGCCGCTTGGAGCCCAGCCCTGACCGGGTGTGCACCCGGGGCCCAGGGGCGCCCCTCACCTGCGCACGAAGTGCATCTGGTTCCCGCAGAAGACGTCCAGGATGAGGCGCTCGTAGGCATCGGGGAGCTTCACGTTCTGTGGGGGGAGGCTTTGTGCTGTGGCCGCCCGAGCCTGCACCGCCCCCCTCCCCCCCCACCGCCCGGGGCCAGGCGCCCACCTTGTATCTGTTGCCGTAGGTCAGGTCGAGCTCAGACTCCTCGGGGTTGAAGAACATGCCGGGCTTCTTGGTCATCATCTTGGTGTACACGGCCTCGTTGGGCTGCACACGGATCACCAGCTCATTGCGCTTGCACTGCTGCCGGAAGATGTCGCCGGCCACGTCGCGGAACTGTAGCCGCACCTCGGCCTTGCGCTCGTTCAGTGCCTTGCCGCAGCGCAGGACGAAGGGCACCCCTGTGCGGGGCGCAGCGGCGTCAGGCGGGAGAGGGCGCAGTGGGGCGCGGGGGCCGCACCCGGGGTTCGGGGGCACCTACCGTCCCACCTCTCGTTCTCCACATAGAGCGCGACGGCCGCGAAGGTGGCAGTGGTGGACCCGCGCGGCACCGTGGGGTCGTCCAGGTAGCCTTTCGTGGACTCCCCCTCTCCGCTGGGGTTCCCCACGTACTGGCCCAGGACCACGTTGTCCGCCTGCACCTCGGAGATACACTTCAACACCTTGACCTGGGAGCGAGCCGGGAGAGAGCGGCTCCTTGGGCGAGGGCGGCAGACGTGCGGCAGCTGGGGCACCACGCACAGCGGGCTTTCCGGCGGGGTGACCAGCCAGCACACACGGGGGGGGGGGGGGGGACACACACGTCGTCTGCATGGCTCACCATGCAGAGCCCGTGGCCGTGGCCCTCCCATCCGAGGGCTCCCTGGGACCACCCAGACCCGCCCTCCTTTTCTCCAGAAGGAGAGGCAGTGGGTGAGCCCGGGAGACAGAAGAGCCCCCTGCAGTCCTGGCGGCAGGGGGGCCAGAAGGGGACGCCTCAGGGCACCTTCTCGTCCCGGACATCGTCCGAGTCAGTGGAGGCTGGCTTCTCCATGGCCACGAGACACAGCATCTGCAGCAGGTGGTTCTGCATCACGTCCCTGCGGAGGGAGGCGCAGGTGGGCAGTTCAACTGCTGAGTCCCCCTGCGCCTCTGACCCCGGGCGCAGTTCCCGTGGAGGTCCCCTCAGGCAAGGAAAGAGATAGGGACACCCCCCTTTGCAGCTGACGCTGTCACCCACTCGTGAATCTCAATCTTGGGGGAGGAGGAGCCCCCAAGAACAGGGAGTGGTGACCCCGCAGAACAGCAAGATCGCACCCCTTGCCTGTGCTGACGTCCCGGGAAGGGGAGACACACGCTCACCGGATGATCCCGAATTCGTCGAAGTAGCCCCCGCGGCCCTCGGTGCCAAAGGGCTCCTTGAACGTGAGAATGACGCAGGCTATGTTGTCCCGGTTCCAAATGGGGCCAAAGATCCTGTTGGCAAACCTGCAGCGGGGGCAGTGTGGAGTGTGCTGCTGTACTTGGGGTGCAACAGCAGGATGGGTGGGGCCCCACGAGTGCCCACCCCATACCCAGGATCCGTCCCCACCCCGTCGCCCAGGCCAGGCCCCACCTCAGCACCATGAGGTTCTGGACCATCTCCTTGCCCAGATAGTGGTCGATGCGGTAGATCTGGTCCTCACGGAACAAGGAGGAGATATGGTTGGACAGCCTGTCGGAGCTCTGCAGGTCTCTCCCGAAGGGCTTCTCCACAATGACACGGTTCCAGCCTCTGCGGGAGCCCAGAGCTGTGTCACTGTCACCCTGCACCCTTCCTCGACAGCAAGGGCTGGCACCTCATCTCCCCCAAGGTCTCCGTCCTCCAGGAGAGGCAGAAGCTTCCCTCCCCGTCTTCATGCTCAGCTGGCCGGCAGAGCTCTGCTAGCACAGAGTCCCCAGACCAGAGGACACCTCCTGTCCACCATGCCCTCCATGCTACACCGAAAACTTCCTCAGAAGCCCTCCCACCCAGCCGGCTGCGGCTGCTCGCTGGGACGAGTGCTCCAGGGTCCTGTTCCCTTCCAGCCCCGGGGGTGGGGTGGGGGTGGGGCTGGGCTGGGTCTCTGTCAGGACTAGCCCGGGAGCTGGTGGGGGAGCAGGGGGATGTCAAGGGCACAGCTGTCTCCACAGATTTTAAAATGGAAGAACGCCCCTTTCTTGGCTAGTCCCCTTGGAGAGCTGATGTACCACTCTGCGTTCAAAACCAAAACGAAATGAAAGAGACGACTGCGGGTTTGAGGGACAAGCGGACTGGCAGAGGCCAGGGCGCCACAAAGCAAAATTCTTGCGGAGCAACACCGCCACCTCGTGGTCACCAAGGGGACCGCGAGAAGCACAAAAAAACCAGAAAACAGACCGGCGGCAGTTTCGTGGAGCAACACCGCCACCTTGTGGTCATCGCAGGAACAGCGGCGAGGGAAAGCTGATTTCTGGCAAGATGGGCCAGGAGGGCCCTTGGGAGGGTTTCCAAGGCAAGAAGCGCGGTAGCATTTCTGGCAAACGCTATTACAAAACCCCTGTGTTCATGCCCTATTCTCGTCTTTCAAGAGCTAACTCCAGTAGAGAACAAACAGGGGTCACCATCCTTTTCCAACTCAGTGGACTAGCTTGCCCCAGGGACTCTCGGACAACCACCAGGCCCGGCCACACCAGGACAGGGCACACCTAAGAGGCAGGGAAAAGACAAGCCTTACGTCTGGCTCATGCAGGTCTCGTGGATGTGCTTGGTGACCGCCTCGTACACCGTGGGCGGCAAGGCCAGGTAAAAGAGGCGGTTGGCCTGTGGCCCCTGGTGGAGAGCATTCACATGGCTGTTGAGGCGCTCGTAGGAGGCCGCGTCGTCATACTGGCCAGCCACATAAGAGTTGCGTGAAAAGAACTCCTCCAGCTTGGGCTTCTCCTCTGGTGTGGCCTGAGAAAGATTGACACAGGGACACTGACCCCTGCCCGGCCCTCCCCTACTCATACTGGTGCGCTCCCTCAGAACTCAAAGTCATTTGAGCACCACACCGGCTTCACCCCCATGTTGTCAGTTTTACATACTTATAGGGGAGGCCGAGGCAGCACACCACCACATGGGATGGGGCCCAGCAGTCACCTCTGGCGACCCCAGGCCCTGACATGAAGTCAGATTTCGGGAGGCTGAGACCTGGCTCTCTCCAAAGTCAAGGCACCAAACCATGGTGTGTTGGGGAAAGGCAGATGTGTAAGACTTTCGGGGTGAAGACACTTTTTGGGCTCTGGGCCCCCGGGGGGCGTGTATGGGAGGCGCAGCAGGGTCGAGGTCAGAGGGGAGTTGGAAACAGGGCTCCCATGCCGGCGGGCTCCCCGCACCTTGCCCTGTGCAGTGGTGCGGCTGGGCAGCACGGCTGCTGTGGGGAAGGCAAAGGAGAGGAGCGCTCCAGGCAGGAGGGGCACTGTCCCTCCTGGAGACCCCCAGAAGCCACTCACTTTGAAGAAGGGCTCGCTCTGTTTCCGGATGTCGGCCACTGTGAGGCGGGAGCGGGCGTAGCCCACGATGAAGGTGTCTTCAGGCAGAAGGCCATCCCGGAACAACCACCTGAGGGCATGGCATTGCTGGGGCCAGGGCAGGGAGGGCAGGTAGGGCTGGGGACGGTGGGGACAGTGCGGGGACATGCTTACCAGATGGTGGGGTAGATCTTCTTCTTGGCCAGGTCGCCCTGGGGCGGAGGGAACAGGCGTGGTTAGGAGAAGCTGGGGGCTGGGGGCATGACCTAGATGGTCTCCTCCCCTTCAGTCCGGACGCTGGCTCAGGGTCACCACTCAGCCGCAGGAGGCACCGCGACCAGGCCACCTGCCCTGTGACCACACGTACCACTCAGATCACAATCTCTGGTCACAGGGTGAGCAGGCGAAGCCACACCCAGGCCAAACGCCGGCTTCTGAACCGTGCACAGGCTAACGAAGATGCCTGAGAGCTCTCGAACCAAAGGGCATAACCTATGGCGTGAGATGCCGCTTTAGCTCAGGCCTAATGAGCTCAGGGACTGATTTACGAAGTCAGACAAAGGAGTAGAACTTTAAAGCCAACTTTAAAGCCAAACAAATTACAAGGCAGGGAATAATGAAAAATAAACGTTACTAAAACAGAAAATAGGGGCGCCCGAGTGGCTTGGTTGGTGAAGCATGGGCCTTCAGCTCAGGTCATGATCCCGGGGTCCTCGGATCAAGCCCCGTGTAGGGCTCCCTGCTCGGTGGGGAGTCTGCTTCTCCCTCTGCTACTCCCCATGCTCATGCTCTCTCTCTCAAATAAATAAATAAATAAAATCTTAAAAAACAAAACAAAAACAAAACCAGAAAATAAACCCAAAGAAAATATTAAGAAAGCCAAAACCTGGTGTTTGCCAAAGACGAATAAAAACACAACTTTTTAAAAATTCCAAGAATTCCACCAAAATTGCAGAAACAGGGAACTCCATTCTGGGGCAGACCCTGACTCTATAACCAGAATATATAACCCACTCATGCACCAAAGTAAGAAGACGGCCCCATGGAAAACTGATTAGATTCTAACAAACACACGAGAAAGTACCCAAGATCATCAGTTGAAGGGAAAAGGCAAGTGAAGCCCCTCGCGGCTGTTTCCCGGTCGTTGGGACGGCTGTAAGCCGGAAGGCCGGCAACACCAAGTATCAGAGAAATGGAGACACAGCCCAGATACTCAAGTGAGAGATGGAGAGAAAGGCCCTATACGTTCTTTTGTTAAAAAAATTTTATTTATTTGACAGAGACGACAGCGAGAGACGGAACACAAGCAGGGGGAGAGGGTGAGGAGGAAGCAGGCTCCCCGCTGAGCAGGGAGCCCGATGCGGGGCTCAATTCCAAGATCCCAGGATCATGACCTGAGCCAAAGGCAGACACTTAATGACTGAGCCACCCACGCGCCCAGCCCTATACATTCTTAAAAAAAATATTGATTTATTTGAGAGAGAGAGACAGACACACACACACACACAGCACAAGTGGGAGGGGCAAAGGGGGTGGGAGAAAGAGAATCTCAAACAGACTCCATGCTGAGTGTGGAGTCCAATGTGGGGCTCGATTCCAGGACCCTGAGATCATGACCTGAGCTGAAACCAAGTCAGACGCCTCACTGTCTGTGCCACCCAGGTGCCCAACAGAGTCCTATATTGTGATAAACTTGTGCAACCTACTGCACCATTGAGATTGGTGCATTTCAGTGCATTTCAACTTTGTCCAAAAAAAACCAAACCCTGAAAAACAATTGTTGAGCAAAGAGTGGGGAGTGGGTGAAGGAAGACAGAATTTCAGTATGCCTGGGTGGCTCAGTCAGTTAAGTGTCTGCCTTTGGCTTAGGTCATGATCCCAGGGTCCTGGGATCAAACCCTGCATCGGGCTCCTTGCTTGGTGGGGAGCCTGCTTCTTCTTCTACTTGCCATTCTCCCTGTGCTCTGTCAAATAAATAAATAAAATATTTTTTTAAGAAAAGAGGCAAATTATCATGGGAACTGGGCAATGGACCATGGCCATTTGTTGCGCCTTTTTTTTTTTTTTTTTTTTGAGAGAGAGTGAAACACGTAGGCAGGGGGAGGGAGAGAACCCCACCAGGCTCCACACTCAGCAGAGTCTGACACAGGGCTGGATCTCTCAACCGTGAGATCACGACCTGAGCTGAAACCAGAAGTCGGACGCTCACCCGACTTGAGCCACCCAGGCGCCCCTCGTGGCCCTACGGCACCAACTTTGCCGATGTGTGAAGTTTTCCACAACAGAAAGGTGTGAGCACACGGCAACTTCAAGCAACAAGATGGCAGATCCCAGAAATTCCAAAGAGGACGCCCTAGAAAGCATACCAGTTCGGTCCCTGAGCCACGCCAATATGCTTCAGTTCTGTGAGCAAAGGAACTCTCCAGTCCAGGTGAGAGAGGCAGAGGCAGGAATGGCCACAGGCTCCCGCGGACCAGCGGGGCATGCACCCTTCCATCTGCCCACCCTGTGATCAGGGTGTGGGACGGGCCTGGGCTGCGAACCCATGATGCTCCGGGCACTGCCGATCAGTGCCGAGACAGTAAGGCAGGCTGGAGCAGGCTGGACTGGCTGTAGGCAGAAAAGTGGACTCTGGGGATAAGGACCTGAATATTCAATGCAAAACTGCCTTTGAGAAGCCATGTAACCACTGGATAAGCTCATTTCTATGAACTCTTGGACCTGCAAACGGGAAGCCCTATGGCCAGAACCAAAGCAGGACCACCATGGTTCAACCCCCTGCCCCCACCCCTGGGAGAGCTTTAGGAGGGCCCGCAGGGAGCCCCGAGTGGGAAGTCCCTTCTCGGGGGGGGGGGGGCAGGTGCAGGGCTCAAGGGAGCCCTGTGCCTCAAATGCTCGAGTTTCCTCCTGGCCTTTGCTCCACCAAGGCTCCTGGGGCAGCCTGCCGTTCCCCCAGGGTTTCAGGTGAGGGTGTGCATGTGGGCCCAGCCTTTCATGAGCACCAAGCCCACAGTGACAAGTGTTTCCTGGTCCTCTCTGGGCTCCACCAGGATCCCCAACTCCTAAAACAGGTGGTTCCCAAACCAGGGTTGGCTGTGTGGGCACCGCTGCTCACATCTGCTCACTGTCCACAACCGATCTCCCCAGCAGTCTGCAGCAGGTCCCTGTCGTCACGGCCACCTTCCTGCAGCTGCTCTCACTGGTGCTTCCTGGTCCAACTCCAACCCCCCGCCCAGGGACCCCACTACAGCAGACAGTCAGTGGCCGCCTCTGGCTTCTCCCACCAGCAGGGCTGGAGGGAGACTCTGCTCAGGTCATGTTTGCTTATGATCAAACTCCAGTGGGCTGGGAAGACTCAGGACAGGCTGCGGGCAGCAGACTGGTGGCAGCGGACAAGCCTGCTGTCTGCTGAGTCACGACGCCCAGCACCCCAAGCTGTTTGTTCCTGCGGCTTCCCTTGGGATTAGCTACCGACAGAACCTGCTTGCCTCGTTCAGCTCAGCCCCGGCGCCCAGAGGCCTGCTGGGCTCCAAGTCGTCCAAGGGCCAAGTGAGGTACGACCCAGGACGGTGGTAGGGGTTCCTGCTGGTGGCTACCCGGCACGGGAGGTGAGCTGGTCAGCCCTCCCCACTGGCCTAGAGTAGACTCCTTCGCAAGAGTGAACATGGGAAGACACGGACCAAACCTCAGCACACGGGGTGGGGGGGGGAGGGGCGATTACAGGGTCTCTTGGAGAAATGCGAATCTTTCCCAACCCCCTTATTTCCGTCTGAGGGCACAGCAGTGGGGAAAGAGCTGCCTGGGGACATGTGGGGACATGTGGGGACTTTAGCAGAAGAAGGAGGACCTCTTAAGCTCACCAGCTACCAGCATCTGTCCCAGCTGGGGCAAAGGGACTTGGGTCACCGCCTGCCTGTTGCCACCTAGTCTGACCACAGCTTCTAGTTTTATAAGCCCCCAAACACTGTCGACATCTCTGTGAGGATCCGAGGGCAGAGTAGGCAGCCCAGTCCCTCAGAGGCCAGCCGCCAGCTGGAGGCCTGGAGGGGTGGGCCATCCCGGCCCCCAAGGGTCACCTGGGTCAAGGATGTGCCTGGGCTCTTGGAGTGGAGCCCGGGCCCTGGCTGCAGCCCAGCTCTCTCCTGGGAACTGGGGAGAAAGAACCTAGGGGCTGTTGAGGTAAGTTCCCTCCTCCACCCTGGGGTTCATGAATCATCAGGCCTTTGGGGGAAAGTGCCAAGGTCATCATGACGCAGCAAGAATCTTATCGACCCAAGGGGCAAAAGCAACCCAGAAACGTCCCCAAAAGACAGAGGAGCCAGGACTCTCAGGTAACCCATTACCTAGGCAGACATTGGGACGAGGCCTGAACAGCCATCAAGTCCATGGTCTTTATGGACCAGGTGGGGAGACTGAGGTCCAGAGAGGTGAGGGCCTTGCTGAGAAGCCTGCAGTGAGCCGGCAGTGCCCACGCAGACTCCCTGTCCTGTTCTCCCCCCACTCCTTTCTCCATCCCCTGTGGCGGGGGAGGCCTCCAGCCTGTCCAAGGTTCTATCAGGTGGGGGAGGACATGATGTGCCAGGCCCAAGGCTCCCCTCTCCCCAGCTCTGGTCTATAAGGAAAAACTGGTTTCTTTCATTCCAGAGCTTTCCAGACAGGGACATTAAGTATCTCCACTCCCTTCCTGGCTGGGGGTGGGAGTCCTGGAAAGGGGGGCAAGTGGCCACATGGGAGGAACAGAGAGCAGCTCAAAGCCTATTGGGTAACTGTGAGCCAGCATCAGGACGCTCTCAGGAAGGAAGCTGGGCGGGAGCGTGAGGCTTGGGTAAGCAGAGGAGGAATGAGGAAGGGCAGGGGACGGCCATGTGGGCCCAGCCTGCTCTGGGGCCTTTGCCACTGGGGGCTCTGCGTCTGCTCTGCTGTGTGGAATGTTCCCTGACCCTGGCTCTGCCTGGGACCTGTATGCTGGAGGTGGTGGGGGACACAAGGGCCCACTGGTGTTTTTGGTCACATGTGCCACTAGAAGCTCTGATTGGGCTAGGAACTCCCCTTGGGTCCCTTCCCCCCAGCACACAGATCACATGGGGAAGGTGGGGCCGGCACTCACTGTACTGTAGAGAAGGCACTTGGTTGCTATTTGTTGGATGAATGAGCAGTGAACTTGTGGGTTTTCCACAAGAGCAGGTCTGGGAGAGTGCGCCCTCAGCACCACTCTGCCTACCTCTTCTAAGCAGGGAGTGGACACCGGAGGCTGGATGGTGGGAGCTGTTCTAGACGCTGCCCAAGCACGGCAGGCCCACCCACCTGGTTCCAATCCCCTTGAGTGGATGATTCTGGACAGGGGGATCCCCCCACTTCCCACTTCTGCTCTGGAAGGGTCTGGCTGTCACTCTCAGAGCAGAGGAGAGCAAAGGGGAACCCTACCAGTTGCAAGGGAAAGTTGCTCAACATCGAGCCGGCCACAAGCAGAGGCACTGACCACTCAGAGAATAAGCTCAGCCTGAGGTCCCTTGACATTGGTTTCAAAAGCCCCCATTTGCTCTGCAGAAACACTGAGGTGCAGAGGAGGAGGGCCGCTGGCCAGTCCTGTGGCGAGCTTGGGTGTTCTCAACAAAGCATCTTAGGAGCTGACAGCCCAGAGTCCTAGACCATTTTTGTGGCCTGGGACCCTCTGGTGGAGCTTCCCAGGGCAGCCTGGTATGGGGGTGGGGGAAGGAAGAGGCATAATCCTGAGTAACTTTCTCCTCCAACCTGTTTCTTGGACCTAATGGTCAGACTCCCAGCTGTGAGAGCTCGTGGCCAACACAGGTTAGGGTTAGAGGAGCACACACTGGGGCCAGGGTAGAGACGAAGGCTGCTCCCCTCCAGCCCATGTCCCTATGTCCCCCTACTGTAGGTGTTACAGAATCAGGAGATAGTGCTGGCTGGCGATGGCCTACCTTCCTTCCCTCCCTCTGGCTCTCTGGCAGAGCCCCATCTCACAGCCAGCACCACCTGCTGCCTCCTGCTCTCCTTTGCGGAGTTCTCCTTGGAATCACCAAAGTTGGTGGGCACAGGCTCTGTCTACAGAGCACACCTTATGAACATGAACTAGGAAGCAGGTTCTGCCAGAGCTAAGGGGACCGTGACGTGGATGGCGCAGAGAAATAATGTCCACTTCACCAAGAGCTTGATAGTTCTGGGGGAATTCTTGCTTAAGCTTATACGACAGGTTATGGGCAGAAAGGGCCACAGGATGGTTAGCAGGGTCCTGCTCATGCTGAAGGTGAAGACGAAGAGCTGCACTAGGACTGCCCTCCCTCTCCTGTCCCCACATCACGTGTGGTCTGTGTGCTATACCTGTGCCTTGGCTTCTACCGTTTGATCTTCTAGAACAAAGTGTCAGTTCCACAGGCTGAACAATAGGATGGGGTGGGACAGGTCATAGCTTCTCTGCGGGCTTTGGGAGCCGGGGTAATGACGCGGTACTCAAAGGAAGGGCGAGTGTTTGTTCCCAGGGAATCTGTGGTACCGACAGAGAAGGTGAAGCTTGGGCCTCAGAACATGCCTTTGCAACTCACTGTGTGACACCTACCAAGCCAGAAACAGGTGTGAAAGAGATACAGAGTGAACAGCCTGTCCTGTGCATAGTTTGCCCTGCGGAGGAAGAAGTCCAACGAGAGAGTCTCTAAAGTCTCCTGCGCACAGACTGGGCGCATACTGGGTGGCACTGGGATGGGAGTGGCAATTGAGCAGAGGCCCTGGGGCCTCCAGAGTGGGCTGGGAAAGCCTGGGCACCCAGGAGGTAGGGACCCGAGGCAATGTCACCCTCCAAGCCTGGGGGAGACTCACCGATGCACCCATGATGATGAAGATGTGTGTATCAGATTGATGGAAGGCATTGCCTTGGTACAGCTCTTCACGCAGGATCCCGCACACCTGGGTCCGGCTCAGGGCCACCTGCTCTGCCATGATGCTCTCTGGTTAAAGAAAGGCTCGTTGACAAAGCAGGAGAACAACAGAGCGTGGGGAAGTTGGCCATTTTCTGCTGGGGTCCTTTGGGGTCTCACCCCAAGATGCCTGCTTATTGAAATGCTTCCCTGAATGGCAGGGAAACAGGACGGTTGGGGGCTTAGGAAAGTGCAGGCTCTGGGCTCCCAGCAGAGTGTCCAAGCGGCTTTATTTCACAGGATTACTAGGGGATCCCAGCTAGAGCCTCAGCTCGGCAAGACCAAGTCAGGCTGCTGGAGCACTGCACAATCTGCCCAAGCCACCTCTCCCCAGACGCCAGCGCAAACTCAAGGAGCTGGATGGAGCACGTTAGAGCGGGTGCCGAGTACGGAGCGCAGGCCGGGAGACGCCGGCGAGTCGCCGCCCCTCTCGGGGTCCCGGTCTCCTCGGGGGGTCCAACGGAGGGACGCAGGGGACACTGGGACCAGTTACACCCTCTCGATTTTGCCCCGCTCCCAAGCCTGGCAAATCAAACGGCCTCGCGGCACAGCACGCTACGCGGCTGGCGCGGCGCCTAGCCACTACGTTACCTGCGCCTCGCCGCCGTCGAACGCCGCGCTCCCAGCCTCCGAGTGCCCGGCCGTTTCCGGAGGCTGCTCCCCGCCGCCTCATTTAAGCGGCGGGGGCGGGGGCCTGGGCTGAGCTGACCGGCCTCAGGCGAGGCGCGTGGGTGGGGCCTCAGCGGCCCCTTGCCCCGCGGGCGGGGCGGAGCCAGGGCGCGGGAGGTGCGCGCGCATCCCGCGCTGGGGCGCACGCGTCCACGCCCTCCCGCCCTCCAGCGGCGTCAGGCTCCCACCCTCGGCCCGCCCCGCCCCTTGGGCACCTGCGCGAGCCGCCCGACTGCCGGGCGCCTTTTCTCCCCGCCGCCGCTGCGCCGCGTCCTCGGTACCTCGCGTGTTCCCGTGCAGCTTTGCACTGTTCGCCCGCGTACCCATCCCTGGCTCGGCCTAATCCTACAGTCCAGTTTTTTCGCCCGGCGCGGGCGGCTCTGCGCCCTCGCGGAGGGCTCCACTTCCGCCGGCAGTGTGGCCACGCCTCCTCGACCCTATTCCTGGGCGGGGATTTCTGCAGCTCGGTGGGCCTCTCGTTAGCTCCTCCCCTGGTGGGGGCGGGGCGGCCCGACATCCGAGAGATGAGGAAGAGAGTGAGTCGCGACGCCCCCCAAAGTAGCAAGTGTTGCGTATCATGAGGAGCGTCCTGTGGGCAGGCCAAGGCTGGCGGACTCGGGTTGCCTTCTGGAACAGCGTCTTGCACAATTCTGCTGGCTCCCAGGCGGGGGCGGGGCTTGCGCGTTTTACTTCCGGATCCCACAGCTACGACACCGGAAGCCGGAAGTGTGAGTTTCGGCAGCGCGAGAAGGGAAGGGTGACCGTGGAACCCGGACTTTCTCGGAGCTCCGGGGACCGACGAGTGCTCGCGGCTCACCGTTCCTGCCCTTCTCACGTCGGACCGACTCTGCTGACAGGTGTGGTCCTCTTTCCGATCACAGGGTACTACTGGTGGGCATTCTGCCGCCTCCGAAACTCCCCGGACTTTCAAGTTTACCCCTCCTGTTGGCCGTGGCCCATTTCTGCCGCCTGCTTTTACAGCACTGGCCAAAGCGACGCGATGCAGGAGGCGACTTACCTTGGCGGCAAGCGGGACTGTTTCCGCCTCTCTCTCTCCGCCACCGTTGCGGAGTCTGACCACACCCCTGCTTCGTGGATGAATCTTTAGTTCGGAGACATTTTCTGCTCATCAAACTTAACTGCATTCGGGGTTGTTAAATTCTTTTAAAAGGCCCCAAATATGGTTGGCCCCAAATATAGCACCTGTGTATCTTACTTCATGTGCCTCAGTTTGCTCAGTTTGCAACAACGATTAACGTACCCGACCTCAAACCGTTTTCTGTGACTTGAGGGCGCATGAGCCATCCTGGCATGTATGAGGAGCTGCAGGGACGCCACTATATAGCTGGGGCAGAGTGAGCGCGGGGAAAATACTTGCAGAGGAAACGACGAGGGACCAGATAATTCAAGGCTTTGCAGACCGTCTTGGGACCTTAGGCTTTTACACGCAGGGCAATGAGGAACTGTGGTAGGGAACAGTGTAGAGGACGGACAGGATCGGCATTACTTTTTAGGGTGATCTGACCCCTGTGGGAAGAACAAACTATAGGGGCAAAGGTAGGAGCATGGTTAACTGTCAGGATGTTATCCCAGATAAGTGTGCTTTGAGCATTTTATTATGAAAAATTTCAAAGGAAAATTTCAAAGACGTACAAAAGTAGAAAGAATAGTATAGTAAATCCTATGTCCTCACTTCCCAGCTTTGACAGTTGTCAGCTCATGCTAATTTTGTTTAATTTATACCCCTCACAATCCTCTTCCTTTGTTATTTTCCATAACAGCTTTATCAAGATATAATTCTCATACCATATAATTCACCCATTTAAAGCGTACAGTTCAGGACTCCAAAAAACCACTTGCCTCCTTAGCTGTCACCGCATTGCCGCAGCTCTCCCAGCTCTTAAACTCTTAAGCTCCATCAATAATTCTGTTTCTATGGATTTGCTTTTTCTGGACAGCTCATATAAATAGAATCATACAATATGTGTGGTCTTTTGTGAGTTGCTTTTCTCTTTCAGTGTCATGTTGGCAAGACTCGTCCACCTTGTAGTGTGTGAATGTACTAGATTTTGTTTACTCATCAGCTGATGAACGTTTGGGTCATTTCCACGCTTTAGCTGCTGTGAGTAATACTGCTCGGAGCATTTGTGTGTGCACATGGGTTTTTGTTTCTCTCAGATACCTAGGAGTTCCCATATTATTTTGAAGCAAACTTCTGACACCGTATCATTTCACCTGTAAACATTTCAGCATGCATCTCTAAGAAAGGATTAAGAAACAACCACAACACCACTATGCCACTTAAACACTTAACATTAAGTGCTTACTGTCATCAAATAGATTCTGGGGTACATTACGACAGGATTTCCTGATGCGTTAGATGTGAGCTGTGAGACAAGGTGAGGTGGGGGTCAAGAGGGGCTCTGAGGTTTTTGTCCAGTACCTGGACATCAGCTGACAAGAAGGAGGGTTGTGGGTGGAACTGGCTTTTGGGAGCCACCAGGAGTGCAATTTTAAGGTTAGTTTTGAGAACATTACCAGGTAGCCAAGTGGAGATGTTGAATTTTCTATGTGTCTGGAATTCAGGAAGGAGGTCTGATTTAGGGTGTTGTCACCATGAAGATGGGGTTTAAAGCTGTGAGGCTGAACCGGCTCTGTACCGGAGTGACTGCAGGTAGAGAAGCGATCCCAGAACAGAGCCCAGGAGTACCACAACGTGATCAGGCGGTGTGGTGAGGAGGAAGGGGCCTGAGCATTAGCAGCTAGTGAGCCAGGAGAGTGGGCTTTTCTGGAAGTCCAGGGAAGGATCAGTGGCTCATCACAGACTGCTCACGGGTTCATGGGGGGGCATTCAGTGGAGCAGGAACAGTTTATTCAGCATTAAAGCTGTCCTCTCTCAGCTTCTGCAAACTTGTATTGGGATCAGCCTCCTCCTCTGGGTAGTCTGCCTTCTTGGGCAAAATTTAAAAGGGCTCCAGGCTAGTGCCGGCCCACAAGGCCGACTTCTGTAGTTCGTAAGAGAATGCAGACAACTCTGCCTTGCTCTCTGCCGTGTTGTCTTGGGCTATGAGCCCACGTCCCATTTTCAGATTCCTCAGCATGCGTCAGATATCCCCTTCAGGCCCTCATCATGTTCTCAGTGGTGTCCTTGAAACTCATCTTACTAGGCAGATTAACTTCTTAGAGCTGCTGTGACAGATAACCACAAGCCGACTGGCTAAGACAATAGACCTTTATTCTCTCCCAGTTCTGGAGGCCAGAAGTCTGAAATCAGGGTGTCTTCAGGGCCACGCTCCCTCTGTAGGCTCTAGAGGAGGATCCTTCCTGCCTCTTCTAGCTGCTGGTGGCTCCAGTCCTTCCTTGGTTTGTGGCCATATCATTCTAGTCTCTGTCATCATGTGGCCTTCTCCATGTCTGTGTTTCTTCTGTCTCTTATAAGGACACTTGTCATCGGATTTAAGGCCACTCTAATCCAGGATGATCTCATCTCAAGATCTTTCACTTACTTACATCTGTAAAAAAAACCCTTTTGTCCATACAAGGTCACATTCACAGGCTATGGGGGTTAGGATGTGGACATACCTTGCTGGGATTCTGATTCAGTGCACTACACGAGGTAATGAGCTGACATCTTCACTACTGCTTGGAGGTGTATGTGGCACATAGCATGATACCTCCCCACAAAAACAATCCTCTCTGTAAGTCCCTCCTCTTGTGAGATGCTTACCTTGACTTTACAGCCTGGAGGTAGGTCCTAGGCAGAGTTTATAACAAGTGCTAAACCACGGCCTTTCTGACCCCACGTATGGGCCTGCAACTGCCTTTGGAATGAGAGGATATGCCACCTTGTAGACGGAAAAGCCTGTCTTGGGTTCCTGTTACACCTGATAAAGTGCTCGGTGTTCTGCTTAAAGCGTGGCCCAGAACTCCTGCACAGACTACACTCCTTGCCCTGCAAGGTAAGAGAATTCTGGGTCTTATGGGACACGTCTGCTCCCTTTTTCCTCCAGACCCTGACTTGTTGGATGAGCAGGCCCCCCTGGAAGAGTCCACCGTGTGAGATGGTGCAGCCCAGTGGCGGCCCGACAGGGGACCAGGACGTGCTGGGTGAAGAGTCTTCTCTGGGGAAGCCGGCCATGCTCCACGTCACTTCTGAGCAGGGCACTCCCGAGACCTTCCAGCGCTGCCTGGAGGAGAATCAAGAGCTCCGAGGTGAGAAGGGCGGCAGGTGTGCTGAGTCAGACGTCAGAGGTCCCAGCCTTGCTGGAGGGGGAGGCTTTGTCCCCTCCTCTGCCTGTGTTTTTACCGGGTCTGGGGTGGGGGTGCCCCTGAGAGCCAACTAGTGATTCGAACTCAGCCACTCTTCCTTTGGGTTTCAGGTGGGCTCCCTGGAAGTGGACCGTGAGGGTTAGATGGCTGTGCGGGGAGTTTATTGAGAGTGCTCAGAGGACCCGCACCCGGGAAGGGGAGGACAGGGAAGAAGTGGGGGTGGGGGGCCCAGGGAGAAGCTGGGCTGCGGTGCAGGCTGACCCCGCAGGGAGCTGTGGAGCCGGAGTGACCTTCTGAGTCGTCCCAAGTCGGGCTGGCTGTGGTGGGCCTTGTCCGTCTCCATCCCTGTCCAGAAGCGCACGCGGCTGTTCTGGGAGTGGCCCTGCGGCTCCCGGGGAGGGGAGGGTGGGTTAGGGACGGACCTGCACCTGCGGGGGAAGGGGGGCGGTTTCTGGTGCCTCTGGTGCGGGCAGGAGCACGGACCAGGTGGTGGCTCCCAGAACCATCCGGTTTCTGTCTTCACCTCGATCTGCACCCGCTCGCCTGCCACCATCTCACTTGTTTGGGTGGGGGGTGGCTTCTTCAGCTCCTAGGGGCCTGCACATGCCTCTCAGGTGGCTGGCTATCCTTGAGTGGGGCATATCTGTGGCCGCCCTGCAAGTGACAGCATCCCGCCCACCGTGATCCTGCTGAGACATCTGGGGGGTGGTCCTGGCCGCTCACTTGGTGTCGAGCAGCATCCCTGGCCTCCTCCACTAGATGGCAGTAGCACTCTTCCAGTTACCACAACCAGCACCATCCCTAATGTTGTCCAGTGTCTTGCTGTGCTGGGGTGACATAGAGCTGGCAGCCGGGTTGGGGGTGGGGAGACAGCTCAGCTTGCACAAGGATGTGTGTGGGCTCTGCTGGGTGCCAGGAGGGTGCTCCAGCAAGAGGGGCTTGGGGGCAGGAGTGGCAGGCCCGCTGCAGAGGGCTCACGGCCCCGCAGGCTCCCTGGCCACAGAGCTCTTAAAGTGGCACCCTCCAGCCACGCGGCCTGAGCCGAGGATGTGCGGTGCGTTGGTTCTGCACCTTGCTGTCAGTGAGTGCTGTGTGTCATGCCCTGGGTCACTCCTGGGGCACTGAAGGTGTCTGCCCCCAGCAACGCTCAGGATTGTGCCCAAGAAGGGCACAGGGGAGAGGACATAGACTTTGCTTAGAATGTCGGGGGGGGGGGGAACCTCATGGAAGAGGTAGCGTGTAGCTGGGGTAGGAGTCCACTTCTGTGACATGTCCAGGAGAGGCGGATCCAGAGAGAGAAACAGAAGCGTGGATTCCACAGGCTGGGGCTGACAGCGAAGTGCCTGTGAGTGGGTTCCAGTTTTTTGGGGAGCGGTGATGGAAATGTTCTGGAAGTAGCTAGAGGGGATGGGTGCATAGCTTTGTGAATAGGCAGAAGCCACCGAAACACCGGGTACTTTAAAATGATGAATTTGATGTGATATGAATTTTGTTTCAATAGAAAAGGAAGTTGCACGTGAGTTGAGGTTTAGGTGGGGGCTGGGCAGAGTTGCAGCAGGTGGAGGGTGGAGGTGGGTGGGGGAGGCGTGCCTGAGGCGGGAGGCCCCTGTGTAAGGGCCACAGTCTGCTTTGCTCCCCTGCAGGGAAGGAGTCACGTGGGGACAGAACATGCAGAACGTGTCTGTGGTGCTGGCCTCAGACGCCACTGGGGTTCATCAGGGTTTTGACCAGAGAGTGACATGAAGCTACTGCCCGTTGCCATCTTGAAGAGTTCCGTGGTTTTGAGATCCTTCGCGTGTCACGGAGCAGTTCGGTCACCGTCCACGTTCTTCCACTGCCAGGGGTGTGCCTGGGCGTGGGGCTCTCCTTTCCTCGGCCTGTGCCGACTGCCTGGCCTTGGCACACACTCATCCCTCGGCCTGGTGGGAGGGGCCTGGCTGTTCCGCGACCGATCGCTGGGCCCTGCTCCTGGGAGTAGCCGTGTTAGCCCCGGGGAGGCTCCCGGAGGTCAGTCACTGGGCCGCTTGGAGCCTCCTGGGCCTCCCAGGCTGCAGCCGCCCATGCCACAGGGTGCTCTGCGCCCGTGGCCGTCCCGGGGTCTGCGCGTAGCCCTGGTTCCTGGTTCCGAGGGTACCGACGGAGCCGCGGGCCGGCAGTCGCGCCTCCGCCTGGGGCCGGAGTACCCATGAGCTCCAGGCGCTTAGAGAGGAGGCGGCCCTTGCCGCGCGCGCTCAAGCCACGCCGAGGTGCTGCCCCGGGAAGGGACCGCCCGGTCGCCCGCAGCTCTCACCGGGTCCTCTTCTCGGCCGCCAGACGCCATCCGCCAGAGCAACCAGGTGCTGCGCGAGCGCTGTGAGGAGCTGCAGCGCTTCCAGGGCAGCCAGAGGAAGGAGAAGGAGTTCCTCGTGCAGAAGTTCCAGGAAGCCCGGAAGCTGGTGGAGAGACTGAGCCTGGAGAAGCGCGAGCTGCGGAGGCAGACGGAGCAGGCCCTGCAGGAGGTGGAGCACCTGAAGCGCTGCCAGCAGGTAGCAGGGGTGGCGGGCCGGGGTGGCGGGCAGGGGTGCTGCCCGGGGGGGGGGGGGGGGGGGGAGCGGCGGCGAGCGGCGGGGCCGGCGCCCTGCGTTCCAGGAGCACAGCGCGCCCCCGGCACCTGCCGCCTCGGGGCTCTGCGAGGAGGGTTCGCGGAGCGCAGAGGGGCCGGCCCGTGGCTCCTGGTCGCGGCCGCCGTGCTCAGGGACAGCGCCTGCGAGCAGGCGGGAATTGGCAAGGACGCGGGGGGCGCGGGGCCACGGCTGCTGCCGGGATGCAGCGGGTGGCAGCTTCCGGGGCCCCTGGCCGGCGGGGCTGTGGACTGGCCGTTTCTCCCGCGGCCTGGGGGTGACAGCCCACCTCGGGCCCCGCCATCAGAGAAGTCTCCCTGAGCGGTGCTGTCGGGGGACTTGAGCGCGGTCGCGGTCCTGTCAGCCTGGAGCTCCCGCGGGGCTGACTTTGGTCTCCGCACATCCCCGTCCCCGGGGACACGAAGCTGAGAGTGTGGCCCAGTTCGGCCCTGCCAGGAGTCATGTGATCAACAGAGATGGCCTGTCACGGCGCTCGGGAAGGGGTGTACCGGGTGCCTGGGGCGACCCTGACAGGGGACCCCAAACTGGGCGGCTAAGGAAAGAGACCTGTATTGTCTCCCAGAAGCCCAAGAGCGAGACATGGGCAGGGTTGGTGCATTCTGGGGGCCCCAGGGGGAGAACCTGTTCCAGGCGGCTTTCCCAGCCTCAGGCTGTGCCTGTGGTCCTTGGCCTTCTTTGACTTGTAGATTTATTCCTCCGTGTCCCTCTGTGTTGTCACATCACCTCACTGTGTGTTTGTATGTCTCTCCTCCTCTTCTTTTTTTTTTTTAAGATTTTATTTATTTATTTGACAGATCACAAGTAGGCAGAGAGGCAGGCAGAGAGAGAGAAGGGGGAAGCAGGCTTCCTGCTGAGCAGAGAGCCCGATGTGGGGCTCGATCCCAGGACCCTGAGATCATAACCTGAGCCCAAGGCAGAGGCTTTAACCCACTGAGCCACCCAGGCGCCCCAAGTCAGTCATTTTGTGCCTATTTTGTGTGTATTACAGTCATTGGATCCTCCCCTCCAGCATGACTTAATCTTGATTGTAACTTGATTGTGTCTGCAAAGCCCTGTCTCCTCGTCAGGTCCCATCCGTAGGTACTGGGGGTTAGGGTGTGGACGTATCTTTTGGGCGCCACCATTCAACCCATCCTAGGCTTGAACAGGTAGCCTCAGGCTCTTTGCTAAATGCCTTCAGAGCCTCCCCTCTTGCCCCACCCACGTTGAGGGATGCTGGCCTCACAGCTGACAAGTCCGTCAGTAGTGGCTATCGGAGCAGACGTGGCTTCGTGTTGCTGGTGACAGCGTCAGCTGGTGCCAGTACTTGGAAAAACGAGTCGGCATTTTCTCTTCAAGTTGCAGATGTGCTTGCCCCTGACTCAGCAGCCTCCCAGCAGGTGCACCTGTCTAAAGAGCCTGGCTCCGAAACCTGGGCATGGCGCAGGTGCCCGTCACTGGAGAAGCTGGTAGAAACGTAGGGTGGAAGTTTTTTATAACAGCTTTACTGAGATAAAAGTCACATACCGTAAAATTCATTGTTTTAAAGTACAGAATTGGGGCACCTGGGTGGCTCAGTGGGTTGAACCTCTGCCTTCAGCTCAGGTCATGGTCTTGGGGTCCTGGGATGGAGCCCCGCATCGGGCTCTCTGCTCAGCGGAGAGCCTGCTTCCTCCTCTCTCTCTGCCTGCCTCTCTGCCTACTTGGGATCTCTCTCTCTCTCTGACAAATAAATAAATAAAATCTTTTTTTTTTTTTTAAAGTACAGAATCCCTGTTTTTTTGGTATGTTTATAGACTTGTATAACCATCATCACTCTCTGGTTCTAGAACATGTTCATCCTTCCCTGCCACCGCCCTGCCAGTAAACCCCGGCCCCATTAGCCAGTACTATGCACCCTCTCCCTCAGCCCCCAGCACTGTCCAGTCTGCTTTCTGTCTCCAGGTTTGCATCTTCTGGGATCCCATGGGATGTGCCCCTCACATCTGGCTTCTCTCATTCAGCATCAAGATTTTGGGGGGGATGCTACTATGTACTTTTTAAGAGTTTTATTTATTTATGTAATCTCTATACCCTGTGTGAGGCTTGAACTCATGACCCCGATATCAAGATTCACATACCTCTCCAACTGAGCCAGCCAGGTGCCCCCAGTAGTGCTGCTGTGAATCTTTGGGTGTGGATGCGTGTTTTCATTACCGAGGACACACCTGGAGTTCCCCTGTTAATTTGAAGCAAATTCTAGACGCCATATGATTTCATCGGTAAACATTTCAGTGTCTGTGTCTAAGAAAGGGCTTAAAAGAGAGATAACTGCAATACCACTGTCACATCTGAAATAGTTAACATTGTTTGGTGTCCTCAACTAGACACAGTATATATATATTTTTTAACTTTATTTATTTGACAGAGAAAGATCATACACAAAGTGAGACACAGGGAGGAGTCAAGAGGAACACTGAGGTTTTTGTCCTGGTAGCTGGAAGATGGATTTGCCATCAGCTGACAGGAAGGGGGGCTGTGGATGGAACTGGCTTCTTGTAGCTGTCGGCCATGCTGTTTCTGAGGGCGCTGCTAAATATCCAGGGGACACGTTGATGTGACAGGCCAAGTGGTGGGGGTGTTTGCACTGTTCAGTGGGGAGACCTTCGCTGAGGTGCATTCTAGTAAGGACCAGAACACAGTGAGGGGCTAAGCCACATGGGGTATCTGAGGAAAGCCTGTTTTAGAGGCAGGAGGAAAGCATGTACAAAGGTCCTGAGGTAGTGACATGCCTGTCATTTTCAGGGCACACCGTAGAGGCAAATGTGGCTGAAGCTGTGTGAAGGTGGCTGAGGGGTGGGCGGGGAGAGTCATGGTAGGGGCTGTAGGGGCAGGTTATGTGGGCTTAGTAGGGCCAGTGGGAAGATTGGGGCTTCGACCCAAGTGTCACAGGAACAGTAGGGGCTGCTGTGCTAGTGTGAGACATTATCTGGTTTCCTGTTGACTGTAGAGTATGGGGGGGTATTATGGGGTGGAGTTGTGTGCCCCCAAAAGGAATGTCCACATCCTAAACCCTGTATTTCAGAACATGATCTTATTTGGAAATAGGGTCTTTGCAGAAGTAATGAAGTTCGGATGTGGTCATACTAAATCCCATGATCGCTGTCCTTAATGGGAGAGAAACAGGCACAGAGACATCCAGGGAAGACAGCCTTGTGATGACGGAGGCAGAGAGTGGGGGGTCCCCCCCAGGCCCCTCAGAAGGCGCCAGCCCTGCCCTTGCTTGCTCCTGGACTTCGGAGCGACAGTACGTTACTGTTGTCTTATGGTCCCCACCTTGCAATCCTTTATGGAAGGCCCAGGAAACTCCTCCAGGTGCAGGAGTGGAGGAGGGCCCAGGTGGAAGTCCCTCCAGCCCCCGGGGAGGCTGGCCGGAGTGGGCACTGGCCCACAGGGTCTGTTGGCAGGCCCAGGCGACGCGGAGTGTAGGGCAGGTGGCTGGATAGCTAAGCTGAGGCCCCCGAGAAGAGTCTGTCTTGGAGGTGTGACTTGGCCAGTGCTCCGACCTGCAGGGGTCCGGTGGGCCTGGAGACCAGACCCGTGTCTGGAGATGCAGAGCAGAAGGGCAGGATGGCAGGCGTGCTGTGTGCCTGTGCGCAGGAAGCCAGGGCCAGGGGCATGGAAGGCAGGAGTGGCAGTTTCCTGGGGGCGGTGGGGGGTCTGGCCGTGGGGGACTGAGGCGCCGACTCTGGGCTTGAGCCGCCTAAGGTAATGGGGGACCTGGCCTGGACAGTGCGATAAGGGAGACCGGCCATCGGGTGTTTGGGCAACTCTCGAGTTTTGGCCCTGGTAGAGAGCCTCTGGAAAGCGGCTGGCCATCTTGGCTCTGGTAGCCTCGGCTTGTGGGCGGGAGCGCGCATGTTGACGCTGTCTTCAGGTCCAGCCTCCCTTGGCACCACGTCCTGCCAGGCTCTGTCCTCGTGACCGTGAGGCCACTCTGTGCCTGTGTCTGCAGGGATGGGGAGGCATCTTGGGAGGCTTCTGAGGTGAGCGGTGGTGACATGTCTTTATCCCTGCCCACTGCCCTGGGGCTCGGGGGTGCCAGGGGTGGGCAACTGGTGAGGAGGCATCACTGATAGGAAGTGGCTTTTCTTCACGCAGCAGATGGCCGAGGACAAGGCCTCCGTGAAAGCCCAGGTGACATCCTTGCTGGGGGAGCTCCAGGAGAGCCAGAGTCGTTTGGAGGCCGCCAACAAGGAGCGGCAGGCTTTGGAGGGCAGGTGAGTGGGGAGGGAAAGCCCGCCAGGGCTGCTGCTCAGGTACCTGAGAGGAGGGAGGCATCTTCAGAGCCTCCAGAGGGTTCCTCTGTCCAGGCACAGGGACCACCATCAGAAGGCCCGCTGCCCACGTGCCACCTGATGGCCAGGTTTGTGAGTGGCCTGCCCAAGTCAGTGGCTGGCCGGCTGCTCCTTGCTGCCACGTGGGCTTCCCGTAGGTGCGATGGGCGGGTCAGGGCACGCCGCGTTCCTGGGCTCTGCTGCCGCCGGGGCGCTGCCCTCCAGAGAGCAAGGCGGGCCCGCCCGATGGCGGGTGCTGCTCTCCCGGCGATGCGTGACGGGGCCGTGCTGGGCCGAGTGCTGCGGCCTTTCCCGCGGGAGGGGAGGGGAGGGGAGGGGAGGGGAGAGGAGAGGAGGGGAGAGGAGAGGTGAGGAGAGGGCGGGAGCGAGTCCTCCGTAGTCTGCGACTGGCAACAGCACGTGGACGTGCTTCCGTCTGGAAGCGGGAGGGAAGGCGTCACTCTGGCCTCGGCCTGCTCACCTTCTCTTTCCCGTGGACTCCTCTGTGTCTCCAGCTTTCTGAAATCACATGCATCACTTTTAGGACAATTGGGCGTCTTTTCTGCCTGTGTTTTCCTATGTACATGAAGGAACCCGCTAGAGGCAACTTGGGGCCATTCGTGACACCACGCGGACATTTATGGCGGCACCTGTGGGCTCCTGAGCAGTGTCTGTTTGTGTCCCTCCCCTCACAGTGGGCCCTAGATGTGCTGAGCTGGCCAGCTTGGACACAGAGGCCTTGCTGGGGTCTCAGGGCACTTGGTGTGGCCATTTGGAGAGCTTTCTGCTTCACACACACACACATACAGAGGCCCCCGAGCCCTGGGCATGTCCTGTTGTCCCCCTTATTCCAGGGCCCCGGGCGGACAGCAGCTCCGTATGGCGATGTCAGTGTCAGAAATGTGCTCAGCGTATTTGGACAGGTGCAGAGAAACAGCGAAACCAGTGGCCATTCCCGGCAGCCCCTGTCGCCTCTGCAGTGGGGACTGTGCAGGGCTTTGGGCCAGCAGGGCGACGTGGCCAGAGCCTTGGACTGGAGATCTGGGGAGCTGTGGGGACATAGGAGAGTGGAGCTTGGAGACTGGGGGCTGTGGGTGATACGGCTCCGAGGATGCCGGGCTGTGGCAGCCATGGCCATGGCCAGGCGGGTGGGAGGCTCCTCTTCCAGATGTGTGCCTTTGGGACTGCAGCTGAGCCATTGAGCTTCTAGAACAGGGAGTGGGAGGGAAGGAGTCAGCCCCAAGCCAGGCTCTCTGCGATAGTCCCGTGTTCGGTAACCAGCTTCCATCTTCCCCTGCCGTGGGCTTGGCCGGGTGCGCTGGGGCCCTGCTGTGACCGTCCCCTTCCGCGCCAGGGCCCGGGCGGCCAGTGAGCAGGCGCAGCAGCTGGAGAGCGAGCGGGCGGCGCTGCAGCAGCAGCACAGCGTGCAGGTGGACCAGCTGCGGATGCAGAGCCAGAGCGTGGAGGCGGCCCTGCGCATGGAGCGCCAAGCAGCCTCGGAGGATAAGTGAGTGGCCCGGGCCCACGCGAGGACACCAGGGCCCCACGGGCCTCCCTGCCACCAGCCCCAATGTGACCCGGCTCTGAGACAGGGATCCGTGCTCTCCGGCCCACGCTCGGGTCCTCCCGCGTGGCTGCAGCGTGGCCCGCATCGGGTGGCCTTCGAGCCTCTTCTCGTCCTCAGCCTCTCTCCCGTCCCTTTCTGCTTCTCACGGGGCCGTTCCACCTGATTCTAATCGGTCCTTGTTTCGACAAACGGTAGCCTTAACACAAAGCGTGCTCACCATGTGCTGAAGCCGGCCCGAGGGCAGAGGGCCTGTAGGCACAGAGGCCCCTGGAGGCCCCTGTGCTGGGGACAGGCGTGGAGGGGGTGGGCTTGCGAGCGGAAGCGTGGTGGCGGAGCACAGGGCGCTTGTTTCTTCAGCGGAGGCTCCTCTTCCACAGGCGGAAGCTGGCCCAGCTGCAGGTGGCCTATCACCAGCTCTTCCAGGAGTACGACAGCCATGTCAAGAGCAGCACGGTGAGCAGCGAGTGAAACCGAGTGCCTGTGGCGGGCACGTCTCCGGGACTGGCCACCACGGATGTGCCTGGGTTCCTGTCCTTGCGGCTGAGAAACACAAGGGCCCAGGGCGCTGCTGCCCCGAATTTAGGACTGTCGGAGTGCGAGTTCCTTCCTGAAGACTTGAGAGAATTGTGTCAGAGCTTTTTCAGGGTCGCAGCGCAACAGCTCAGGGCAGGACATGGGGCAGACTGGGCGGGCCTCTCGGTGCTCTCTCTGTGGGTGGGGACACGCTTGTAAGGGGACAGCATTCGTGCGGGACACCAGCTCCCACAGAGGAGGATGGCCTTGTCCCTGGAGGGGCTGGAGGCAGGCTGTGTGGCTGAGGAGTCCGGGAAGGGCGTGTTGAGCTGGGCAGGAAGTTGTGCCCCCTGACCTCAGAGGTCCCCCCACACCCTCTGCCTTTCCTGTGCCCTGCCCGCGCTGACGCCTGGTGGCCAGCCGGGACTCGTCTCTTGTTGCTTTTGGCTCTTGTCACCTGGGGCAGCCACTGGCCTGGTGGTGGCCCGGCTCCTGCCCCGGGCTGGCTGGGGCTCCCTCACTTTCCCCTTGCCCATTTCTAGGGAATGCAGCTGGAGGACCTCAAGCAGCAGCTCCAGCAGGCGGAGGAGGCCCTGGCGGCCAAGCAGGAAGTGATCGACAGACTGAAGGAGGAGGCCGAGCAGCACAAGGCCGTGATGGAGACGGTCCCTGTGCTAAAGGCGCAGGTGAGGGCGCCCCCCTGTGGCCGGCGGGGCCTGTGAGCACTGGGACCTCGTGTGTCACTGGCGTCTGTGGGCCGGGGCTCCTCAGAAGCCCCTGGAGCCCTCTGTCGGCACTCTCGGGGCAGCCTTGCCCTGCACCATGGAGCCTGGGAGCCTGGGAGCTGGACCTCCTCCATGTCCCCCAGCACGGAGAGTCGGACGGGCGGCCGGCGGGCGGCTGACGGACGGCGCACGCGGCCCCTCTTGTGTCTGCCAGGCGGATATCTACAAGGCCGACTTCCAGGCTGAGAGGCAGGCGCGGGAGAAGCTGGCAGAGAGGAAGGAGCTCCTGCAGGAGCAGCTGGAGCAGCTGCAGAGGGAGTACAGCAGGCTGAAGGCCAGCTGCCAGGAGTCGGCCAGGTGGGCCTCGCCGTCCAGCCTTGCAAGGAGCGGGGCCGGGGGCTGGGGGCTGTGGTGGTAGCCACCCACATGTGGCGGCTTCTGAGCTGGCGCTTGTTGCCCCTCGTCCCGCCCCAGCCTGCCGGCTCTGTTGACCAGATGGTTTCTCTTCTCAAAGGATCGAAGACCTGAGGAAGCGACACGTGGAGGTCTCCCAGGCCCCCTTGCCCCCCACTCCAGGTGAGGGAGCTGCAGGAGGGTGGAGAGGGCAGGGTGCTCTCCGGAGGGTAGTACTGCTGTGGGGGAGTGGGGGGAGGTGGGGAGGAGCTGGTGGTGGTGACCCCAGAGCTCAGACCCGACGGTCCTGTCAAGTCGCAGTACTCCGTGCCGCCTCCTCTCTTTCCCCAGCTCACCCCTCCTTCCACCTGGCCTTGCCCAGCCAGAGGAGAAGCCCCCCCGAGGAGCCGCCTGACTTCTGTTGCCCCAAGTGCCAGTACCGGGCTCCGGATATGGACACGCTGCAGATCCACGTCATGGAGTGCATTGAGTAGGGGCTGCCTGGGGGGCGGGCGGCCCGGAACAGCGCCCCACGAGCTAGCTCTGGGACCTTCTGCTTCAGCTGCCCCGGCTGCTGGCCTGCGTCTGCCCTGTCGCTTGGAACCCACCGGGCCCGAGGCTCTGCTCTTCTGGTTTGTTCTGTCTGCTTGGACCACTTGTCTCTGGGGCTTCCTCTTCTTCCATGGCCAAGTCCAGAATCACGGCCAGGGCTCTCCAGGAACTCCTCGAGCTGCTGCGGGCAGAAGGTTCTCCTCACCCGTGAGCTCCTGCACGCCGTGGCATCAGGGCACTCGTGGGCCGTGTGCTGTTCCGTGTGGGGGCTGCCTCGCCATTGGATGGCAGATATTCACTCGTGAGGCCCGTGTGGGTCGTTACCACTCAGTGTCACGAGCGATGCTGCGACGAACATCTTCGCGTGTCACTGACGTGTGTCTTTGGGTCAGATTCTTCGAAGCCGCCCCGTGGAGCAGTTGCCAATGGGTGCATGGGGCCCGTGTGTCGCCCCTGCTTCCTCAGAGCCTTGCCCGTTGTGGGGGTGTCCAACCTGTAGGCTTTGGCCATCTGTCCGGCACGTGGCTCTCTGGTCACAGTGAGCCTGAGCATCTCTTCAGAGCTTGAAGGATCCTTTCTGATTTTGCGGTTAATGGCTTGTTTGTGTGTTTTGCCCATTTTTCTGTTGAGCTGTTAGTCTTCTGCTCCTCAGTGTCTTTGAGCTCTTTGGTCATTAGTGGGACCGGCTCTCATGTGTGATAGAAACTGCACGTATCTCCTCTTGCTCTGCGTCGGTGCAGGTGGGTTTTGGACTTGAAGTTTGTCATCTTAATGTGGCCACGGTTCTCCACCTTTCCTTCATGGCCTGGGGTTTACTGTGGTTGTGACGTTTCTCACGCGCACGCTAACACCCGAACCCCGCAGCGCGCTCTTGTCCTCCCTGAGCGTGTTGCCGCCTGGCGTGAGTGATGGTGGCTGTGATTCGTCATGCTGCAGAGGCTTGCGATGCTGTTCCCTGCTCCAGCCCCAAATGCCCCAGCCTTGGGAAGGGAAGCCCCTGGGTGACCATGGGCAGGTTACAAACACTAGAGGGCTCCTTACTGTTGTTTTGCAAGATTCTGGATGTTTCCTCGATGTCAAAGCCAAGGGCATCAAGCCTGCCGTTGTCAGGCAAGGACAACAGAAGTATGCCACGGTCTCCCCGGGTTGGGAACGGGATGTCACTGAAGGCGACCTGGTCAGCAGCTGGTTCTGAAGACGAGCCTGGGCCAGGGGTTTGCTGGGTGTGTGCAGGCAGCTGTTCCATGGGAAGGTGTTTAAGGCTTCCGGGTGCTGTGTCCCAGTCCTGACCCTGTAGTTTTTCTGCAAGAGCACTTTTAGTTTTTGGGAAGGAATGTGTGCATTTCCCTTGGCTGCTGTAGCAAATGACCGACTTGGCTTAAAACAAGTCATTCTTTCATGGTTCTGTAGTCAGGGTGCCTTGGAGGTCAGATCAGTTCCAGGCCTCTCTCCTGGCCTCTTGGGGGTGGCCCCTGCTGTTCTTGGCTGGTGGATGTGTTGCCCCAGTCTCTGCCTCTGTAGTGACACGGCCTCTCCTTCTTCCCGTGTCATCTCTCCTCGTCTCTTAGAAGCACACCAGTCACTGGCTTGGGGCCCACCCGCGTCATCCAGGATGAGCTCATTTGGAAATCCTTTATCTTCATTAGATCCACAAGGACTCTTTCCAGCTCCGGTCATAATCCCAAGTTCTGGCATTAGTTCATGCCTGTATCTTTTGGGCCACTGTTCAGCCTAGCGCAGGGCCATCTTCTGGAGCACATAGTCTAGGACACAGGCGGAGGAAGAGCGGGGTCTCCAGGGCTGGCCGCTCTGTTGAGGGACTCATTCCCTGGGGTGGTGGTGGCTGCTGGGTGCTCCTTGCAGGCGTGGGGACTGCTGCTGCTTGGGACACCTTGGCTCCAGCTGGCCACCGCTGGGTGGCCATGGGCAGGAGAAGGAAGGTTGCGGGCCACGGTGGGATGGGGTCGCAGGCCCATTGGGTGCCCCGGGTAACAGCCGCCAGCTGTGGAGGGAGGGGCTTTGTGCTTTCTAAGGGGCATGGACGAAGGCGTGGGGGGGTCCTCCGCGGACTGGAGAAGGATGGGACCCAGGAGTAGTGAGAGAGGCCGGCGTTCTCTTCCTGGGGCACTTTCCTCAGGTCCTGGTGGTGGCGCCCCACCACGGCGGCCAGGAGCTTGGACGGGTGTTGGTGCCCGGGCCCCAGGCTGAGTCAGGGTCTGCTCTTCTGAAGCGTCCCCTCCTGGGCTGCCCGTGCCCCCTGCCTCCTTGTGGCCCGTGTGGGAGCAGCTGTACACTGGACAGCCATGACTTTCCAGCGGGCCACTCACCTAGAAACCCGGGATTCCACTTTCTCCCCTGCTGGCTTTCCTTTGGGCTTCCAGAAGAAGTGGTTGGATCCTTTCTGTGAGGGGAAGCAGCCTGCCTACCTAATGATCTGTGGCTTCTTGATCTTCAGCACCCTGGCTTTGGGAGGCAGAGACAGAGAACTCGAGGCACAGCCTGCCAAAGCCCAAGTCATTCTTGCTGCTGGGACCACAGCACGGGCTGTTACCCGCCGGCCCACGTGGCCAGAAACCCGGGGGATCCCAAACGGCACCGTAAGAAAGCGGTTTTCCGTCGCTGGTAACTGAAACACAGACTCCAGCTGCATGGAAAGTGATGGGGGGCAAGGAACAGATGAAGCCTGGCGGCCGGGTGTGAAGGGCTGGGGGCTGCTGCGGCCGGGAGAGGCAGCCTTGCACCATTTGGGTGGATGTGGCTGGTGGGGTTGCCTGTAATTACGGTTTCCTTTTGTATTTGCGTAGTTGCTAAGTGACTCTAATTTGCATGTATGACTCTGATAGGTAGAACAGCCTGTTTGTTCAGAGTCCGCCTGGCTGGCTAGCGCGGCCCGGAGGTGGTGTCTGCTGGGGCCGAGAGAAGCAGGACTGGCTCTCCAGGGGGATGCCTCAGGTGCCTGGTGATCACTGATGTGCTAGGAAGGGAACAGGGCTGAGCCGGAGCTGCCAGGGTCCCACATGCCCAGGCGGGGTGAGCGGCAGGCAGGGCTGCGGGGCAGCGGAGGGTGTGCAGCGTCCCTGGGCCTCCCGGGGCCTCAGTCTCCACGTGCAGGAGGTGACAGCAGAGCTGCGGCTGCCCTGGAGGGGCTCCTGGGAGCTGGCTGAATTCTCATCTGGTCTCCCAAGCACGGGCGGGGACAGCGACTCCGGCAGGTGTCAGTAGTAGTGCTCGTCAGGAGGGACCGTGTGCGCGTGCCCGCACATGTGTGCATGTGGGTCCTCGAGATTGTTTTCGCACCTCCTCCTCTGAAGCTGCTGTTAGTCTAGTCCAGATGGCAGATCACGTGAGTGTGTATTTTTATGTAGTGGCTTAATTATTCTTTCGTGTAACAGCTGAGTAGTGAGCATGTGAACATCGGGTTTCTTTCTTTTTTTGAGTATTTTTTTAAGTTACTCTGCATTTCAGCCACTCTGGAAAACGGTATGGAGATTCCTCAAAAAGTTGAAAATTGAGCTACCTTACCACCCAGCAATCGCACTACTGGGTACTTACCCCAAAGATACAAATGTAGTGATCCAAAGGGACACCTGCACCCCAGTGTTTCTAGCAGCAATGTCCACAATAGCCAAACTATGGAAAGACCCTAGATGTCCACTAACAGATGAATGGATAAAGACGATGTGGTTCATATATACAATGGAATACTATGCAGCCATCAAAAGAAAACAAAGTCTTGCCATTTCGAATGACATGGATGGAACTAGAGGGTATTGTGCTGAGCGAAATAAGTCAATCAGAGAAAGACAATTATCATACGAGCTCACTCCTGAAATTTAAGAAACAAAACGGAGGATCATAGGGGCAGGGAGGGAAAAGCAAAACAAGAGAAAACCAGAGAGGGAGACAAACCATAAGAGACTCTTAATCTCAGGAAATAAACTGAGGGTTGCTAGAGTGGAGGGGTGTAGGGGGATGGGTGGCTGGATGGTGGACCTTGGGGAGGGTATGTGCCATGGTGAGTGCTGTGAAGTGTGTAAGCCTGGCGATTTCACAGACCTGTACCCCTGGGGCTAATAATACATTGTGTGTTAATAAAAAAAAGTCATTCTGCATTTCTAGAGCTCTGTTTTATGTAACAGGTACTTTAAGTAGTAGATATTGTGTCTATTAATACACATCCTCAGGGTTCCACCTCCTTTACTGTTCATTTTCTTCTTTTCCTCTTTCTCTTGTTATTTGTTGGAAGTCCTTGTTGAAGAAGGAAACAAACTTCCCTGTAGTTTTCGTGAGTAATAAGCAGCCCTGGCTATCAAAGCAAGTAGCCTGAGCCCCACATCTGGCTCCACACCTAGCCAGGAGCCCACTTATTTCTCTCTCTCTCCCTCTGCCCCACCACTGCCACTTTCTCAAAAATAAATAAATAAAATAAAGTAAAATAAAATAAAAATGGCCTCTGATTCTTCAGTATCTGCTGTCGTGGTATTTCCATGATCTGATTGAAAGGTCAGTTTCAGCGGTGAGCTTGCATCTTAACAGCAGTGAGATTTTGCTTGCGAGTTTAAAGGCACAGTCTGCAAACATCTGTTCAGTAGGGTGCTGCCCGGGGCAAAAAAACTAAGACAGATGTGCTTCCAGATGACCGATTGCTGTTTAACATATAATTGGAGTATATATAAAAGATGAACTGAAAAGCTAGGAAAATACTTGAAATCTTTCCCTATCAAACGTTCCCTCCTAAGCTTCGATATTCTCTTTCAACAAAGGAAATATCTTAGGAGAGTATTGATGCCTGGACCAGGAGTTAGAGAAGCCTGGGATTTTTTTTCTGAAATTGAGTGAAGTGTATTTTCTTCTTCCTTTTTTTAGGTTTTTATTTGAGACAGCATGAGTGGGGGCAAGAGGTAGAGGGAGAGGGACAAGCATACTCCCCGCTGAGCAGGGAGCCCGATGTGGGGCTCGATCCCAGGATCCTGAGATCATGACCTGAGCTGAAGGCAGAGGCTTTACCCCACTGAGTCACCCAGGCGCCCCAAGAATGTTTTTTTGTTTATATATGTGGCATTAAATTGTCATCCTTAAAAATATGTTTATTAGTAAGATGTGAACAGTGGGATTATTAATAACATTAGCTTGAACTCCCCCATTAAAGGATCCTAAGAGAATACTATGAATAATTGTATGCCAACAAGTTAGGTAACTTTGATGAAATGGACAAATTCCTAGAAACACAGACTATTAAAATGGATTCAAGAAGGAATAGAAAATCTCCACAGACCTATCATGAGTAAAGAGATTGAATAGTGCTGTGATCTGAATGTTTGTGTTCCCCTAAAATTCGTATGTTGAAACCCTGACCTCCCAAAGGATGGTATTAGGAGGTCGGGCATTTGGGAGGTGATTGGGATGAATGGGATTAGTGCCTTTAAGAGGCTCCAGGGAGGGCGCCTCGGTGGCTCAGTGCGTTAAGAGGCCCCAGGGAGCTTGCTTGCCCCTTCCCTCACATGAGGATGCCAGGAGAAGTCTGCAGTCAGGAACAGAGCTCTCACTTGACCATGCTGGCCCCGCGATCTCAAATTTCTAGATCCAGAACAAATGAGAAACAAATTTCTGTTGTTTATAAGCCACCTGTCCGTGGCATTCTGTTAAAGCAGCTCTAATGGACCAAGTAAATCAGTAATCAAAACCCTCCCAAAAGAGAAGTCCTAGACGGGATGGCTTCATTTAAAGAATTGACACCAATCCTTCCTAAACTCATTCAAATAATAGAAGAAGAGGAAATACTTCCTAATTCATTCTATGAGACCTTTCGTGAGCATTACCTTGATGTCAGAGCAAGACAAAGACATCACAAGAAAGCTAAAGCAATATCCCTTATGAATGTGGATCCAAAGATTCCTGACAGAAAATGCATCAGACATAACTCAACACCTGTTTCGTGATAGAACACTCAGAAATCTGGGATTAGAAGGGAACTTTCTCAACATGATAAAGGGCATTTGAAACCCATGACTAACATTGTACTCAATGACTTTCTCCCTAAGATCAGGAATAAGGTAAGAATGACCACTTTTGCCACTTCTGAACATTGTGCTGGAGGTGCTAGCCACAGAAATGAGACAAGAAAAAGACAAAAGACATCCAATTAGGCAACAAAAAGACACATAAGACCTTTATACTGGAAAGAAAGAAGTGGAACTATCTCTGTCTGCAGATGGTGTGATCATACATACAGAAAATCCTAAGGAATCCACAAAAAAATGTTGAAGGTAATAAAAATTCAGCAAAGTTCAGGATGTTAAGATCAACATGCAAAATTGGTTGTGTTTGTATCTACTAGCAATTTGAAATGAAATTAAGAAAACAGTCCTATTTAAAATAGCAGCAAACAGAGCAAAATACTTGGGAATATGTTTAGCTGAGGAGGTACAAACTTGTCTGCTGAAAATGACAAAACATTGTTGAAAGAAATTAAAGATGATCTAATTAAATAAATAGCAGATTTGTTTATAATAACCAAGGGCTGGAAACTACCCAAATGCCCATCAACAGTAGAACAGATAAACCATAATGCCATAGATAGCTGACAAGAAGTTCAGTCGCATGACATGTGAAATTGTCGTTGTGGGATTAATGAAATGAATGGGGCAAGTCTATCAGACGGTCCAAATCTGTTCTGATCCTGGCTGGGGTTTGGTGCCATCTAGTGGCAGGTATTGCTGTGGTCTAAAGCACTGATGAAGGTTCTGGGTCCCATGGCTGGGCCAGTTACTATGGGAATTCCCCAGTTAGCTAGGACTTGTTTTATTTACTTAATCTGGGGATATTGGGTTGGGAGAATACGGGGCGGACCCTCCCTCCATATTGCTTCCTGAGACAAAGTTATGTGCCTACCCTTCCTGATCCGCTGAAAGCAAAAACCTTAGCCTGCCTCTGTTTGACAGTGGAGGCTGGGCAGGGGAGGGGAAGCAATAACCAATAGGGTTATGTCTGATTTTCAGCTATTTAAGGGCTAACTGTGTTATCAGGTTGTGTTTCCTGTTTATATTCTTGTGCTGCTATCATTTATTGGGGTACTATACTGTAGAGGCAGTAATGAACTGGGTCTGTATAGCTACATGCCAGCTTGGCTGAATCCTTCTGAAGCCTTTTATTGTGAAATATAACACATATACAGCCGGTTGCACAAAATCAAACATCGCCATAACTTCAGAACATCCCTTGTACCTTGTCCAAACTATGACTCTACTTCATTCCTAGAGATAACCACCACCCTTTTATGTTACTCTTTTTTTCTTTGTAGTTTTGCTACTATTTTAGTTATCTCTTTTTTTTTTTAAGATTTTATTTATTTGACAGACAGAGATCACAAGGAGGCAGAGAAGCAGGCAGAGAGGAGGAAGCAGGCTTCCCATGGAGGAGAGGGTCCGATGCAGGGCTTGATCCCAGGACTCTGGGATCATGACCTGAGCCGAAGGCAGAGGCTTTAACCCACTGAGCCACCCAGGAGCCCCGAGTTATCTCTTATTTTGTAATCATTCTTCAGGATTGTCTTTTTTTCCTCTTCCTTTTTTACCTTTTAAAAAACCACCTATTGAGGTGTGATTGACATCTGAAAAGCTGTCCATACGTAACATATACAACTCGATGAGTTTGGGGCTAAGTGTACTTGTGAAACCATCACCACATATTTATCCTAAAGACACAAATGGAGTGATCCGAAGGGGCACATGCACCCGAATGTTTATAGCCGCAATGTCCACAATAGCCAAACTATGGAAAGAGCCTAGATGTCCATCAACAGATGAATGGATAAAGAAGATGTGGTGTAGGGACGCCTGGGTGGCTCAGTTGGTTAAGCTGCTGCCTTCGGCTCAGGTCATGACCCCAGGGTCCTGGGATCAAGCCCCGCATCAGACTCCTTGCTCGGCAGGGAGCCTGCTTCTCCCTCTGTCTCTGCCTGCCATTCTGTCTGCCTGTGCTCGCTCTCACTCCCTCTCTCTCTCTCTGACAAATAAATAAAATCTTTTTTTTTTTTAAAAAAGAAGATGTGTTGTATGTATACCATGGAATACTACTCAGCCATCAAAAAGGACAAAATCTTGTCATTTGCAATGACATGGGTGGAACTAGAGGGTATTATGCTGAGCTGAATAAGTCATTCAGCGAAAGACAATCATCATATGATCTTCCTGATATGAGGAATTTGAGAAGAAGGGTTGGGGGCCGTGGGGGGCAGGGAGTGAAAAAATGAAACCAGATGGGACCAGGGAGGGAGACAGACCATAAGAGACTCAGTCTCAGGAAACAAACCGAGGGTTGCTGGAGTGGAGGAGTGTGGGAGGGGCGGGGTGGCTGGGTTATGGACATTGGGGAGGACATGTGCTACGGTGAGCGCTGTGAAGTGTGTAAGCCTGACGATTCACACACCTGCACTCCTGGGGATAATAATACATTATGTGTTTTAAAAAAAAAGAGAAACTATCACCACAATCTATGCCATAAAATTTTCTCCTGCCTTGATGATGATGATGTGTGTTGAGTACACTTAACATAATATCTACCCTCTGAGCAAATTAAAAAAATATTTTATTCATTTATTTGACAGTGAGAGAGAGCACAAGCAGAGGAGGAAGCAGGCTCCCTGTCAAGCAAAGGAGCCTGATGCGGGGCCCCATCCCAGGACCCCGGGACCATGACCTGAGCTGAAGGCAGATGTGCAACAACTGAGCCCCCCAAGTGCACCCTAAGCAAATTAAAAAAAAATTGTTTTTTATTTGACAGAGAGATAGAGGCACAAGTAGGCAGAGTGAGAGGGAGAAACAGCCTTCCTACTGAACAAGGAGCCCGACTCGGGACTCAATCCCAGGAACCCCGGATCATGACCTGAGCCAAAGGCTTAGCCGACTGAGCCACCCAGGCGTCCCCCTCTGAGCAAATTTTAGGCATACAATACAGTGCTGTTAGCTAGAGGCGCTATGCCGTGTAGATCTTGGTATTTATCCTACATAACTAAAACTTTCTATCCTTTAACCATTTTTTCTCCATTTTCCCCTCCCACTAGGCCCTGGCAACCACCATTCTACTCTCTGTTCCTATGAGTTTGACTATTTTAGATCAACATATGAAGTCATATAGTATCAGTCTCTCTGCACGTGGCTTATTTCCCTTAGCATCACGTCCTCCAGGTCCGCCCGTGTTGTTGCCCATGGCAAGATTTCCGCCTTTTTTAGGCTGAATGATATTCTCTTGTATGTATAGACCATATTCTCTTCATCCATTCATCTGTTGATGGACGTCGGACGTCGGGTTATTTCTGTTTCTTGGCTATTGTGAATATCGCTGCAGTGAGCCGGGGAGTGCAGATATCTCTTTGGGATCCTGGTTTCAATTCCTTTGGATAAATAATCACGAGTGGGATTCCTAGATCATATGGTGGTTCTATTTTTAATATTTTGAGGAATCTCATACTTTTCCCCATATTGACTGTACCAACTTACATTCTCACCAAATAACAGGCATCCTAACAGGTGTGAGGTGGTATCTCATCATGGTTTTGATTTGCATTTCCCTGATGATTAGTGACGTGGATTACCTTTTCATGTACCTATTGGCCATCTGTATGTCTTCTTTGGAGAAATGTGTATTCAGGTCCTTTGCCAATTTTAAAGTTGATTTAATTATTTGGTGTTGAGTTGTATGAGTTCCTTACATATTTTGGATATTAACCCTTTATCAGATACATGGTTTGCAAATATTTTCTCCCATTCTCTAGGTTGCCTTTTCATTTGGGTGATTATTTCCTTCCCTGTGCAGAAGTGTTTTAGTTTGATGTGGTCCCACTTGTCTATTTCTGCTTTTGTTGCCTGTGCTTTTGGTGTCACATCTAAAAAATTGTTGCCAAGACCAATGTCAAGGAGCATTCTCACTATGTTTCCTTCTCATAGTTTTATGGTTTCAGGTTTTATGATTAAGTCTTTAATCCATTTTGAGTTTATTTTTGTGTATGGTGGGTCCAATAGGGATCCAGTTTTGTTCTTTTGATTGTAGCTCTCCAGTTCCCAATACCATTACAAACACTATTGTGTTTCTTGGCACCCTCATCAAAGATTAATCGACCATATATAAGTGAGTTTATTTCTGGAGTATTCTGTTCCATTAATCTATGTGTTTATTTTTATGTCAGAATGACATGCTATTTTGATTCATGTAGCATTTTTTCTTTAATAAATGGTTTATTGATATTACATTAAAAAGAATGACAAAATTGTATTATCTATATTTCTAGATTGAATGGCCACCCCATAGAAGGCATCTTTGGAATAGTAAAAAGTTTTAAGAATTTGTTTTCCCATAGCCATAAAGCTGTCATGCTCAGTTTGGGTAACATTTCCCTCACCCCCAGGCTCCAGTCACTGACAGGAGGAAACCAGTGTCAGCGTCAATATTTAGCAGCATTTCAAAAAAGCATTTTTTTCCTCTTGAATAAAAAGTTAAACTATTCTTTTAGTGCAGCAGTTTCATATGGTCTTATTACTTCTATACACCAGATATGATCCTTTCACATTTATGTAGGTAAGTCTCTCCCATTTTTTTTTTTTTTTGAAGACTCCCAAAGACTTTGAGGATTTTATTTTTATTTTTTTAAAGATTTTAATTACTTATTTGACACACACAGAGAGAGAGAGAGAGAGATCACAAGTAGGCAGAGAGGCAGGCAGAGAGAGAGCAGGAAGCAGGAGCCCTGCTGAGCAGAGAGCCCGATGTGGGACTCGATCCCAGGACCCTGAGACCATGACCTGAGCTGAAGGCAGAGGCTTAACCCTCTGGGCCACCTAGGCACCCCTATTTTATTTTTATTTTTAAAACATATTTTATTTATTCTTTTGAGATATGGAGAGCGAGCATGAGAGAACATGAGCTGGGGGACAGGGGGCAGTGGGAGAGAAGCAGACTCCCCGCTGAGCAGGGAGCCCAACTCAGGGCTCGATCCCAGGACCCCGAGACCACGACCTGAGTCAAAGGCAGATGCTTAACCAACTGAGCCACCCAGGCACCTTGAGGATTTTATTTTTTCACAATGAAAGAAAAGAGGAGGGTCAACCCATGACGGTCAGCCCAGCCAGGTAAGTAGACCTGCTGAACTCAGTTCCTGGTGCAGGAAGCAATCTGACACCCTCCCCTCGCTCTCAGCTCTTAGAAAGGGATCTGGGAGGGATAAAAGCAGTACGGAAGGCACGTGCCAGAGAACTTGGGACAAGGCTTTCCGGTGCTGTGGTTCAGCAGCCTTTGGGAGGCGGGGGAACCAGAGGCCAACGCCCTCACATGTGAAAAGGCTGCTAAGAAATCAGCTAGGGTGTCGGTTAGATGCCCTTTGAAATCCAGCCTGTACTTGCTTTCCTGTGAAGTGAAGGGCTTGAGATGTGCAGAGGCATCTGAGACATGTGTAGGGGACCCTTCTTGTGCAAAAGGCAGAGAGGAGCCTCTTCAGGAAGGCTTTCTACTCATTTGTTTTCATGTCAGCTCACCATCTAGGCTAGGAAAGCCGCTGGGAGCTCTGCCCACTAGCTTTGAACTTGGACACCGCACCAATACTACACAGACGACCAAATGAATGACATTTTCCTGGTTCTGCTGCTGCTTTGGACTGAATAGGTGTGATCATGCTCGAGAAAAGTGTGTGAACATAGGCCCAGATTCTGTTAGTTTCCACTGCAGAAAATCAGCGAAGCGCTCCTTAGCTCTTGTATAATTCAGTTACTGGCTTTGCCCAGCTTCGGGGTCATCATCCATCTGCTGGACTAATCATTCCCCCATGACGTCATCAGTCCCGCGCACAGCAGGTGGATTGAAGTCCCGGTTAACTAGGAGGTGACTCCAACGTCAGTGGAGATGATCTTTGAGTGTCTCCAGCACAACGTTCAAAGTGATCACCATGTTAGATCCAGCTCACAGCTTTTGTCCAGGGCTTCAGCCTGGACTAATGTCGTAGGAAAACTGTCCAGCAGCCAGTGCGGCCAGGCCCGTTCTCCAGCTCTGGCATCATTAGGCGGGTGATCACATGACCTGGAACCACAAGACCTTTCTCCCTGTACTGCTTTGCCATATCACCAACTTGGGTGATGCTGGCTTTGATGTTCCTGCACAAGAAGTAGCTGCTGGAGAGATGCTGGAAGCCAAAGGATGACTGTGCGCAGGAGTTTGGAAGCCATTGCCTTTGCCAGGCAGGGAGGGGGTGGCCTAACAGGCAACCCTGACAGCAGCCTTGGAGAAGCTCCGGGAACTTTGTTGCTTCTGCCTCTGACACTCTTCCCTTGCCAGGGACTCCTGATTGCTATAGCTTTGTAATACAATTAAAAATCAGGAAGCCTGATAGCTCCAGTTTTGTTCTTCTTGCTCAAGATTGCTTTGGCTATCTGGGGTCTTTTGTGGTTCCATATGAATTTTAGGAGTGTTTTTTCTAATTCTGTGAAAAATGCCATTGGAATTCTGATAGAGATTGTTTTGGGTACTGTGAACATTTAAACAATATTAATTCTTCTAATCCATGAATATTGGTTATCTTTCCATTTATTTGTGTCATCTTCAATTTCTTTCAGAAATTGTTTTATAGTTTTCACTGTACAGATCTTTCACCTTCTTAGTTAAATTTAATCCTAAATATTTTATTGTTTTGATATGATTGTTAGTGGGATCATTAACTTATTTTTGAATAGTATATTGCTAGTGTATAGAAATGGCAGATTTTTTAGTGTTGATTTTATATCCTGCAACATCACTGAATGCATTTATTAGTTCTAACAGTTTTTGGTGAATTCTTTAGGGTATAGTTTTACCATTTCCTTTATTATTTGGATGCCTTTTATTTTTTTTTCTTACCTAATTGCTCTGGACTTTCAGTAATATGTTGAATAGAAATGGTGGGGGTGTGGGGGTGCCTGGGTAGCCCAGTTGGTTAAGTGTCTGACTTCAGCTCAGGGTCCTGGGATTGAACCCCACATTGGGCCTTGCACTCAGAGGGGAGTTACCTTCTCTTTCTTCCTCTCCCTCTGCCCCTCCTCCTGCTTGTGTGTGCTCAATCTCTCTCAAATAAATAAATAAAATCTTTTTAAAAATGGTAAGAGTGGGCACCTTTGTCTTTTTGTTTTGTTTTGTTTTGTTTTCTGATCTTAGAGGAAATCTTTCAACCTTTCACCACTGAGCATGATACTAACTGTGGGCTTGTCATAGATCACCTTCATTATGTTGAGGTACATTCCTATAACATAATTTGTTGAGTTTTTTTTTTTTTTTTAAAAGATTTATTTATTTATTTATTTGACAGAGAGAAATCACAAGTAGATGGAGAGGCAGGCAGAGAGAGAGAGAGAGGGAAGCAGGCTCCCTGCCGAGCAGAGAGCCCGATGCGGGACTCGATCCCAGGACCCTGAGATCATGACCTGAGCCGAAGGCAGCGGCTTAACCCACTGAGCCACCCAGGCGCCCATGTTGAGTTTTTTTTTTAAATCATAAAAGGATGTTGAACTTTTTTCAAATGCTTTTTATGCATCTATGAGATTATTCTGATTTTAATCCTTCATTCGTTCCTGTAGTGTATCATATTGATTTACAGATATTGAACTATCCTTGCATCTCAGGGAAATATCCCACTTGATCATGGTGTATGATCTTCTTAATATGAATTCAGTTTGCTAGTATTTTGTTGAGGATTTTTGCATCTATGCTCATTTCTGATATTGGCCTGTAATTTTCTTTTCTTTCTTTCTTTCTTTCTTTTTTTTTTTTTTTTTGTAGTGTTCTTACCTGGCTTTGGTGTCAGGAGAATGCTTACTTCCTAAAACAGTTTGGGATCATTCGTTCCTATTCAATTTTTGGAAGAGTTTAAGTAGACTTGACATTAATATTTCAAATATTTGGTAAAATTCACCAGTGAAACTATCTGGTTCAGCACTTTTCTGTGTGTGTGGGTTTTGATTACAGATTCAATCTCCTTACTCATTATTGATCTGTTCAGACTTTCTTTTTCTTTCTGATTCAGTCTTGTTAGGTTGTGTGTTTCTAGGAATTCACCTGTTTCTTCTAGGTTATCCAATTTGTTGACATATAATTGTTCGTAGTAGTCCCTTAATGATCCTTTGTATTTCTGTGATATTGGTTTTAATGTCCCCTCTTTCATTTCTAATTTTATTTTATTTTTTGAATCTTCTCTTTTTTTCCTGAGTCTTAGCTGAATGTTTGTCACTTTTGTTTATCTTTTCAAGAAAACAGTTTTGTTGATCTTTTCTCTGTTTTTTATAGTCTTGGTTTCTTTTTTTAAGATTTTGTTTATTTATCTGAGAGAGGGTGAGTGAGAGTGCACAAGTTGGGGGAGCGGCAGAGGGAGAGAGGGAGAGGGAGAAGCAGGTTCCCCATGGAGCAGGACCCTGAGATCATGACCTGAGCAAAGGCAGATGCTTAACTGACTGAGCCACCCAGGTGCCCCTGGACTTAGTTCTTTTTATAAGACCTTAAAGTATAGAGTTAGGTTGTTTACTTGAAATCTTTCCTTTTCTTAAATGTAGGTATTTATTGCTAAAAGCCTCCTTCTTAGAACTGCTTTTGTTGTACCCAGTAACTTTTTTTTTAAGTTGTGTTTCCACTTTTGTGTGTATCAAGATTTTTAAAAAAGATTTTATTTATTTATTTGACAGAGAGAGGCCGTGAGAGAGGGGATACAAGATGGGGGAGTGGGAGAGTGAGAAGTGGCTTCCTGCTGAGCAGGGGGCCCGATACAGGGCTTGATCTCAGGACCCTGGGATCATGATCTGAGCCAAAGGTAGTCATTTAACCAACTGAGCCACCCAGGCACCCCTCAAGATATTTTTTTAAAGATTTATTTATTTGAGAGAGAGAAAGAGAGAGTGAGTGAGAGAGAGGGTGAGCATGGATGGGAGGGGAAGATGGAGAGGGAGAGTCTCAAGCACACTCTGCACTGAGCATAGAGCCTTATGTGAGGCTTAATCCCACAACCATGAATCCACAACCTGAACCAAAACCAAGAGTTGGACGCTTAATTGACTGTACCACACAGGTGCCCCTCAAGATATTTAAATTTTTTTTTTATTTTTAAGTACTCTCTACACCAAATGTGGATTTGAACTTACAGTCCTAAGATCAAGATTTGCATGCTGTACTGACTGAGCCAGCCAGGCATCCTCTCAAGAGATTTTTAAAATTTCTTCTTTGACCCATTGGTTGTTCGGGAGTGTGATCCTTAATTTCCAATATGAATATATAAATTTTCCAATTTTCTTCCTGTTACTGGTTTCTAGTTTTATACCATTGTTGTTGGAAAAGATATTGATATAATTTCAATCTTCTTAAATTTGCTAAGACCTATTTTGTATCTAATATGATCTGTCCTTGAGAATGTTCCATGTGTGCTTGTGAGGAATGTGTATTTTGCTGCTGTTGAATAGAAAGTTCTGTATATGTCTGTTAGGTCCGTTTGGTCTGAAGTATAGTTCAAATCCCATGTTTCCTTACTGATTTTATATCTAGGTGATTATCCATTGTTTAAAGTGGAGTACTGAGGAGTGCCTGGGTGTCTTGGTCAAGCATCCGACTCCTGATTCTCCTGATTTCTTAAGGTTGTGAGATTGGGCCCACATGGTACTCCATGCTGGGTGTGGAGCCTGCTTACAATTCTCTCTTGCTCCCTCTCCCTCTGCCCCTCCCTGACCCCGTGCTTTCTCTCTCTCTCTCTTAAAAAAATTAAAGCGGAGTATTAAAATCCATTTTTGTATTTTGATTTCCTTCATTCTTTGTTTCTTCTTGTAGATTTGAGTTATTTTGTTCTACCTGGAAGTTTTCCATTAGTATTTCTTGTTAAGTTTGGCCCACTAGGAACAAATTCTCTCATTCTTACCTGAGAATGTCTTTATTTTTTTTCAACTTGAAAATAAATATATTCATAATGCATAGAGTTACATTCCCTTTACCACCCACCCCCAACCTTGGGAGTGCCCCAGAAACTCAATGATTCTTTAAAATATCACAGTGTAGAAGTATCTGCAACACGAACACAGTATACTCTAAAAAGAAAGAAATTCTTGATAAAAATGTCATCCAGATCTCCATATGGATGTGCTTCTTTTCTTGGAACATTCTTTTTCATTTTTCTTACTTTAGCCTCAAAGTTCTTTAAAGTACACCAATGTTCAAGGAAACTAAGAAGTAAATACATGTAAGAATGTCTTTATTTTAACTTTATTTTCAAGTCTAGTTTTTCTGGAAACAGAATTCCTCAGTGACAGTTTTTTTCTTTCAACACTTTGAAAATGTCACCTCTTGCTTTCTGGCTTCCATTGAGTCTGATGACGTGTCAGCCATTAAGTGAATTGCTGGTCCCTTGTACATGATGAATCGCTTTTCTCTTGTTGCCTTCAAGATTTTTTTGTCTGTAGCTTGGAACAGTTTGACTAGGGTGTATCTAGGTATGGGTCCCTGTCTGTCTGTCCTGTTTGGAGTTTGTTGAGCTTCCTGGTTCTGTAGATTAATATTTTTCACCAAATATGGGAATATTTCAGTCATTATTTTTTTCTTCTTACTTCTTTAACTCTTTTCTTTCTGGGAGTCTCATTACACTTAAGTTATCACACTTGGTGGCATCTCCCAGTACATGCAGCTATGTTAATTTTTCTTCAGTTTTTCTTTCTATTATTTGGATTCGGTACTTTATATTGCTTTATCTTTGAGTTTGCTGATTCTTTCCTCTTTCATCTCTTTCATCTCTGCTATTGAGCCCAGATGCTTAACAACTGAGCCACCCAGCTCCCCCACGTGGTAAAGTTTTCATGTCAGTTCTTTAATCTTTAAACTTAGGAATTCCCATTTGGGTATTTTATGTAGTTTCTGCTTCTTCATTGAAATTCTGTGTTTGATGAATTGTCATATTTTCCTCTAATCATTTGAGCATAGTTTCCTATAATTCTTTGAACATACTCCTAATAGGTGCTCTGAAGCTTTTGACTACTAAATTGAATATCTAGATCTCTCAAAGTCAGATTCTCTTGACTGCTCTCACTTGTGGGTCAAACTTACCATTTTCTTTGTGTCAAGTTGTCAAGTGGTTCCTGAATAGCAGCACTGTGGCTTCTAGGCTTTGGCATTTCCATAGATTCAGCTGGTAAGGAAAAAATGAGCCCAAATGGATTCAGATAGTATGTTACTTACACATTCAACAAAAGCAAGATCAGTGTAGTGTCAGATCATGTCTCTGGTCTCACAAGATGACAGACACCAAACCAGAGGGACCGGATGACAGGTGACACAGGCAGTGGAACACTCTGCCATTGAGGAGTCATCTCTAAAATTACAGCCAAGCAGGTTTGTAGACTTGTATAGAATTCTGAAGCTGTAAGCTGAGTGGAGACAAGGTAGAAAGTTCTGTGCCCAACTGCAACTGGGGAGATAGATGAAAAATGGCTTTGTTGAAGTCTCCCTTAGGATATGGATCAGAAGGGGCACCTGGGTGGCTCAGTGGGTTAAAGCATCTGCCTTTGGCTCAGGTCATGATCCTGCTTCCCACCACCCCCTCCCTGGCCTGCCTCTCTGCCTACTTGTGAATTCTCTCTGTCAAATAAATAAACAAAATCTTTAAAAACAACAAACAAACAAACAAACAAACAAAAAGATAGGGATCAGAAAATGCCTCACAGACGCTCCATACCAGCTGTTTCTCCCCTTGCTCCAGGAGAATCACAGGGTATTCTGCCAAGACAGAGGTCAGATGTAGTCAGTTCTTGCCTATGTATCCTTTGTGGAGATATGCAAGATCATCAGGGTGCCACACAGAATTACCACGCCCCTATGCTTTGCATGTTTGCTTTTGTTGTTGAAAAAATGAGCATTTTATGAGTATTTGTTTTTTGCTTTGTTTTGCTCTGTTTTAATAACTTTTCTGGACCTAAACTGTGGAATCTATCACTCCCACTACAATCTGTCTGTCTCATGGAGTACAGCTGCTGTTTTTTCTTTTCAGATTAGAAAAATTCTTATTTTTACTTATTTAAAAGATTTTTATTTACTTATGTGACAGAGAGAGAGACAGGGAGAGCGCGAGTGAGCGCTACCACAAGTAGGGGGAGCTACAGTCAGAGGGAGAGGGAGAAGCAGGTTCCCCACTGAATGTGGAGCCGGATGCAGGGCTGAATCCCAGGACCCTGGGAACATGACCTGAGCTGAAAGTAGTAGTTTAACCAACTGAGCCACCCAGGCGTCCCTTATTTTTATTTTTTAACCTGGCTTCCTAGTGTCTGCATAACTTAGTGCTTTAGCCAGTGATTTTGGTAGAGATTGTGCTGAAACTTCTTGAGCCCAAAACTCTCCTCACTATTTTCAGATTGATCTGTGTGTGGGTAGGGAGTGTGGTGTCTCTCTTGATCAGATGGGGGCCCCCAAATGAAGGGTGATGATCAGGTGGAAGCTGGCGGTGTGGAGGGTGAGTGCCCTAGGCAAGAAGACTGCAGACTCCTGCTGCCCTTAACTGAAGTTGTAACAGTTTGTTGTCTACCTTTGGTTACTTTCCAGAACACTGCAATGGTCAACAATAACTTGTCTAGTTTTGTATTTGACTTTTTTGTGGATAAGATTTGTCAACCTCTTTATCATACTGAGAATTCCACATATATCACCTTTATTTCTGAAGGATTTTTTTACTGGGTCTGTAGAATTCTGGTTTGGAAATTATTTTCTTTCAGCACTTTGTATGATTTTCTTGTTTTCTGGATTCTGCTGTTTCTGTGCAGAATTCAGCTGTTCATTTTAGTGTCCTTACTCCTCCTTTTTCCTCTGACTATTAAGATTTTTTTCTCTTGGGGTGCCTGGGTGGCTCAGTGGGTTAAAGCCTCTGCTTTCAGCTCAGGTCATGGTCTCAGGGTCCTGGGATCGAGCCCCGCATCGGGCTCTCTGCTCAGCAGGGATCCTGCTTCCCCCTCTTTCTCTGCCTGCCTTTCTGCCTGCTTGTGATCTCTCTCTGTCAAAATAAATAAATAAAATATTTTAAAAAAGATTTTTTTCTCTTTGTATTTTAGCAATTAAGATTTTCTTTTTGTCTTTATATTTTAGCAGTCTTACTACAATGTGCCTAGATATCATGTTCTTTGTACTTATCTTGCTTGAACTTTAAAAAAAAAAGATTTTGTTTATTTATTTGACAGAGAGAGAAAGATCACAAGTAGGCAGATTGAGAGAGAGAGAGAGGAGGAAGCAGGCTCCCTTCTGAGCAGAGAGCCCGATGCAGAGCTTGATCCCAGGACTCTGAGATCATGACCTGAGCGGAAGGCAGAAGCTTAACCCACTGAACCACCCGGGCGCCCTTGCTTCAACTTTAAAAAAAAGATTTTATTGCTTTATTATATATAGAGAAGGCATGAGTTGGGGGGGCAGGGCAGAGGGAGAGGGAGAAGCAGACTTCTTCCTGAGCAAGGAGCCCAATGTGGGGCTGAATCCCAGGACCCTGGGATCATGACCTGAGCTGAAGGCGGACACTTAACCGACTGAGCCACCCAGGCGCCCTGAAACATTTTATTTTAAAGTAATCTCTACACATAATGTAGGATGTGAACTCATGACCCTGAGATCAAAAGTCACATGCTCCACATACTGAGCCAGCCAAGCACCCCTATTTTTAGCTTGGTGAATATTTTTATCAGGAAGGGTGTTGGATTTTGTCAAATGCCTTTTCTGTGTTTATTGAGATCATCATGTGATTTCCATCCTCCATTCTATTACTATGTAGTAAATATGTGTTGAGCTGAAGACCAACTGAGTGTTTGAGGCCCCCTATTGTGAACTGAATTGTGACCCCCGAAAGATATGTTCAAGTTCTAACCCGTGGTACCTGTGAATATAACCTTATTTGGAAATAGGGTCTTTGCAGATGTAATCAAGTAAAGATGAGCTCATACTGGTGCGTGTGGGGGCCTAAATCCAATATGACTGATGTCATTAGAAGAAGAGGGACACCTGGGTGGCACAGCTGGTTGAGCATCCCACTCTTGATTTCAGCTCAGGTCATGATCTTGGTGTCATGAGATTTAACCCGCACTTCAGGCTCTGCACACGGCAGCGAGTCTGCTTAGGATTCTCTCTCTCCCTCTGCCCCTTCCCTGTGTATGCTCTCTCTCTCTTTCAAATAAATAAACACATCTTTAAAAAAAAGAGTTGAAGAGACATAGATAGTGTCACAGAAAAAAGAATGTCATGTGAATATGGAAGCAAAGATTGAAGTGAGTCACCTATAAACCAGGGAATGTCAAGGATTGCTGACGACCAACCGAAACTGGTTGAGAGGCGTGAAACAGATTGTTTCCAAGAGTTTTCACAGTCAGTATGGCTGTCAACATCTTGATTTTAGACCTCTGGTCTTGTGAAATGTGAGAGAATCACTTTCTATTGTTTGAAGACAGTAAGTTTGTTGTACTTTGTCACGGCAAACCCTAACCCTTAGCAAAGTAGTATATCCCCCCCAGTCTTCAATTTTGTCACTTCAGTTCCACTTGACCACTTAAAGTTCTGCTGATTTCTCTGCCCCCTAACAACAACCCTCTGCCTCTATCTGCACTGAGAGCTGAAGTATTTCCCAGGGGAAAAGTGGTTGCAGATGGTCAGCGTAAATTTGTCACTCGTTCCAGGGCTTTCAGTTTTGTTTGTTGTGTTTTCAGGGCCTCTCTCTTTTAGCAAGTCTTTGTTTCCCAAGCACAGTGAGACTACAGAAAATGGCTACCACTGCTCAGCTTACGTCTATGGCCTCTGACCCTGTGCAGCTTCAGAACGCTGCACATGTCTTGGCGGAGAGCACCTGTTGGTTTGAGGACCCTAAAGTCTTCAGTTTTGTCAGTATAGCCCCACATAACTGTTAAAACCTCTCATGTTTTTTCTGAACCTTAGCAGTAGCTTTCTGTATGGGTTAAGTTCAGATTCAGCATCTATCCTTCAACTACAGCCAACATGTTCCTTTAAACAAAAAGCAGCTGCAGTTCCTCAGCTCATGTCTAAAAGTTTCTCCCTGTCTTAGTCTGTTCACGCAACTATAACAAAAACACCACAGACTGGGTGCCTTGTAAACAACACATGTATTTCTCACAGTTCTGGAGGCTGGAAGTCCAAGATCAAGTGCAGATTTCAGTGTCTGGTGAGGGCCCAGTTCCTTGTTCATAGATCACCACCCTCTCCTTGTGTCCTCACCTGGCAGCCGGGACAAGGGTGCTCTCTGGGGTCCCTTTCATAAGGGCGTTAATCCCATGCATGAGGGCTCCACCCTCATGACCTAATCACCTCTCAGAGGCTTCACCTCCTAATGCTGTCACACTGAGACTTAGGGTTCAATATGCGGGTTCTTGGAGGACACAAACATTCAGACCATAACATTCTACCCTGACTCATCAAAATTCATGTCCTTCTTGCACACAAAAATGCATTCATTGTATTTCAGGAGCCCCCAAAGTCTTAACCAGTTACAGCATGAACTCTGAAGTCTAAGGCCAAGTCTCACGTAGATATCACCTAACTCAGATGTGGATTAGACTAAAAGTATGAGCCGAGGCAAATTCCTCTCCATCTGTGAACCTGTGAAACATACATGTTGTGTGCTTCCAAAATGCAGTGGTGGGACAGGCATAGGATAGACATTCCCATTCCAACTGGGTTAAATAGGAAAGAAGAAAAGAGGGATAGGTCCTAAGTAAGTCCAAAATCTAATGCGGCAAATTCCAGTAGACCTTAAGCCTCAAGAATAATCTTCTTTGGCTCAATGCTCTGTCTTCTGGGCCCACTGGGGTGGCAATGCTACCACATGACTTGGTAAGATGGCCTGCAGCTGCTCCCTGCTGGGGCTCTGAAGCTCTCCTGGGCTGGGATTGCATGCCTGATGCTGTGCTGTGTAACCTTGTCTTTTAAAACCTAGGTGGAGACAGCCATGCCCCTCAAACCCCATGTACTCTGGGCTTCAGGTGAGAGTGTCAGCCCTGATGATTTCTGAATCACCTTTGAGGTCATCCTTCCATTGTCTTAAAGAATAGTACCTGGCCTCTGTCGAGATAGCGAATCCATACTAATCTCTCAATCAAGTGGTCAGGTCACTTGGCCACATTCTTTTTTTTTTTTTTTTTTTAATTTTTTATTTTTTATAAACATATATTTTTTATATACATATATTTTTATCCCCAGGTCTGTGAATCACCAGGTTTACACACTTCACAGCACTCACCAAATCACATACCCTCCCCAATGTCCATAATCCCACCCCCTTCTCCCCAACCCCCTCCCCCCGGCAACCCTCAGTTTGTTTTGTGAGATTAAGAGTCACTTATGGTTTGTCTCCCTCCCAATCCCATCTTGTTTCATTTATTCTTCTACCCACTTAAGCCTCCATGTTGCATCACCACTTCCTCATATCAGGGAGATCATATGATAGTTGTCTTTCTCTGCTTGACTTATTTCGCTAAGCATGATACGCTCTAGTTCCATCCATGTTGTTGCAAATGGCAAGATTTCATTTCTTTTGATGGCTGCATAGTATTCCATTGTGTATATATACCACATCTTCTTGATCCATTCATCTGTTGATGGACATCTAGGTTCTTTCCATAGTTTGGCTATTGTGGACATTGCTGCTATAAACATTCGGGTGCATGTGTCCCTTTGGATCACTACATTTGTATCTTTAGGGTAAATACCCAATAGTGCAATTGCTGGGTCATAGGGCAGTTCTATTTTCAACATTTTGAGGAACCTCCATGCTGTTTTCCAGAGTGGCTGCACCAGCTTGCATTCCCACCAACAGTGTAGGAGGGTTCCCCTTTCTCCGCATCCTCGCCAGCATCTGTCATTTCCTGACTTGTTGATTTTAGCCATTCTGACTGGTGTGAGGTGATATCTCATTGTGGTTTTGATTTGTATTTCCCTGATGCCGAGTGATATGGAGCACTTTTTCATGTGTCTGTTCGCCATCTGGATGTCTTCTTTGCAGAAATGTCTGTTCATGTCTTCTGCCCATTTCTTGATTGGATTATTTGTTCTTTGGGTGTTGAGTTTGCTAAGTTCTTTATAGATTCTGGACACTAGTCCTTTATCTGATATGTCGTTTGCAAATATCTTCTCCCATTCTGTCAGTTGTCTTTTGATTTTGTTAACTGTTTCCTTTGCTGTGCAAAAGCTTTTGATCTTGATGAAATCCCAGTAGTTCATTTTTTCCCTTGCTTCCCTTGCCTTTTGCGTTGTTCCTAGGAAGATGTTGCTGCGGCAGAGGTCGAAGAGGTTGCTGCCCGTGTTCTCCTCAAGGATTTTGATGGATTCCTTTCGTACATTGAGGTCCTTCATCCATTTTGAGTCTATTTTTGTGTGTGGTGTAAGGAAATGGTCCAATTTCATTTTTCTGCATGTGGCTGTCCAATTTTCCCAGCACCATTTATTGAAAAGGCTGTCTTTTTTCCATTGGACATTCTTTCCTGCTTTGTCGAAGATTAGTTGACCATAGATTTGAGGGTCTATTTCTGGGCTCTCTATTCTGTTCCATTGATCTATGTGTCTGTTTTTGTGCCACTACCATGCTGTCTTGATGATGACAGCTTTGTAATAGAGCTTGAAGTCCGGAATTGTGATGCCACCAACGTTGGCTTTCTTTTTCAATATCCCTTTGGCTATTCGAGGTCTTTTCTGGTTCCATATAAATTTTAGAATTATTTGTTCCATTTCTTTGAAAAAGATGGATGGTACTTTGATAGGAATTGCATTAAATGTGTAGATTGCTTTAGGTAGCATAGACATTTTCACAATATTTATTCTTCCAATCCAGGAGCATGGAACATTTTTCCATTTCTTTGTGTCTTCCTCAATTTCTTTCATGAGTACTTTATAGTTTTCTGAGTATAGATTCTGTGTCTCTTTGGTTAGGTTTATTCCTAGGTATCTTATGGTTTTGGATGCAATTGTAAATGGGATTGACTCCTTAATATCTCTTTCTTCTGTCTTGCTGTTGGTGTAGAGAAATGCAACTGATTTCTGTGCATTGATTTTATATCCTGACACTTTACTGAATTCCTGTATAAGTTCTAGCAGTTTTGGAGTGGAGTCTTTTGGGTTTTCCACATATAGTATCATATCATCTGCGAAGAGTGATAATTTGACTTCTTCTTTGCCGATTTGGATGCCTTTAATTTCCTTTTGTTGTCTGATTGCTGAGGCTAGGACCTCTAGTACGATGTTGAATAGCAGTGGTGATAATGGACATCCCTGCCGTGTTCCTGACCTTAGCGGAAAAGCTTTCAGTTTTTCTCCATTGAGAATGATATTTGCGGTGGGTTTTTCATAGATGGCTTTGATGATATTGAGGTATGTGCCCTCTATCCCTACACTTTGAAGAGTTTTGATCAGGAAGGGATGTTGTACTTTGTCAAATGCTTTTTCAGCATCTATTGAGAGTATCATATGGTTCTTGTTCTTTCTTTTATTGATGTGTTGTATCACATTGACTGATTTGCGGATGTTGAACCAACCTTGCAGCCCTGGAATAAATCCCACTTGGTCGTGGTGAATAATCTTTTTAATGTACTGTTGAATCCGATTGGCTAGTATTTTGTTGAGTATTTTCGCATCTGTGTTCATCAAGGATATCGGTCTATAGCTCTCTTTTTTGGTGGGATCCTTGTCTGGTTTTGGGATCAAGGTGATGCTGGCCTCATAAAATGAGTTTGGAAGTTTTCCTTCCATTTCTATTTTTTGGAACAGTTTCAGGAGAATAGGAATTAGTTCTTCGTTAAATGTTTGGTAGAATTCCCCCGGGAAGCCGTCTGGCCCTGGGTTTTTGTTTGTTTGGAGATTTTTAATGACTGTTTCAATCTCCTTACTGGTTATGGGTCTGTTCAGGCTTTCTATTTCTTCATGGTTCAGTTGTGGTAGTTTATATGTTTCTAGGAATGCATCCATTTCTTCCAGATTGTCAAATTTATTGCCGTAGAGTTGCTCATAGTATGTTCTTATAATAGTTTGTATTTACTTGGCCACATTCTTAGTGTTGTCATTTTTTTGCAATATGGATAGGCCGCGGATTTTCCAAAACTTTAAGTTATGCTTCCTTTTTTGCTTAACAATTCTGTCTTCAAATAGCTTCTTTTCAAGTTTTACTATAAGTAATTAGGAGGCACCAAGATGCACCCTCAACAATTTGCTTAGAAATTTCTTCAGCTAGGGGCGCCCAGGTGGCTCAGTGGGTTAATCCTCTGGCTTCGGCTCAGGTCATGATCTCAGGGTCCTGGGATCGAGCCCCACATCTCTGCTCAGCGGGGAGACTGCTTCCCCCTCTCTCTCTGCCTGCCTCTCTGCCTACTTGTGACCTCTCTCTCTCTGTGCCAAATAAATAAATAAAATCTTTAAAAAAAGAAATTTCTTCAGCTAAACATCCAATTTCATGGCTTGTCAATTCTGTTTTCCACAAAACACTAGGACACAAACATGATTCAGCCAAGTTCTTTGCCACTTTTTAACAAGGATGGCCTTTCCTCCAGTGTCCAATAATATGTTGCTCATTTCTGTCAGAGACCATATCAGAATGACCTTTATTATCTACATTATACCAATATCCTGGTCGTGATTACATAGGTCATCTCTAAGAAGATTGTGGCTTTCTCTACAGCGCTACAGAATTGTTGTTTGCTGGTCTGTTCACGTCAATATAGGCTTTTTCTAGTACATACTTTGAAACTCTTCCAGCCTCTACCCATTACCCAGTTCCAAAGCTGAGATTTGTTACAGGAGCGCTTCTCAGTACTGATTTCTGTCTTAGCCCATTCGGGCCACTGAAACAAATGCCATAGTCCAAGTGATTCCTTTTTTTTCTTTTTTAAGATTTTATTTATTTATCTGACAGACAGAGTTCATAAGGAGGCAGAGAGGCAGGCAGAGAGAGGAGGAAGCAGGCTCCCTGCCTCCCTGTTCGATCCCAGGACCCTGGGATCATGACCTGAGCGGAAGGCAGGGGCTTTAACCCACTGAACCACCCAGGCGCCCCAGTCCGAGTGATTTCTAATAGCAGGTATTTCTCATAGTTTGGAGGCTGGTAATCCAAGATCGCAGTGCTGGCAGGTTTGGCATCTGGTGAGAGCCTGCTTCCTGGTTCACAGATGGTCATCTTCTTGCTGTGTCCTCACACAGTGGAGGGAATGAGGGAGCTCTGTATGGTTGCATTTATAAGGGCACTAATCCCATTCCTGAGAGTTTCCCTTCTGACTTGATGACCTCCCAAAGGCCCCACATCCAAATATCATCACACTGGGAATTAGGTTTCAACATATAAATTTTGGGGTGGATACAAATGTTCATTACATAATACTCCCCTCTCTGGAATTTCAGCCCCTTAAGTTCTTATTGCTTCCGTACTTCCATGCCCTTAAAAATCGGATTTTTATAATTTATCAGCTTTTTTTTTCTTTTTTTTTTAAAGATTTTATTTATTTATTTGACAGAGAGAGATTACAAGTAGGCAGAGAGGCAGGCAGAGAGAGAGAGGAGGAAGCAGGCTCCCTGCAGAGCAGAGAGCCCGATGCGGGACTCGATCCCAGGACCCTGAGATCATGACCTGAGCCAAAGGCAGCGGCTTAACCCACTGAGCCACCCAGGCGCCCATTTTTTTTCTTTTAAAAAAGATTTTATTTATTTATTTCAGATAAACAGAGAGTGAGTGAGAGAGAAACCATGGGGGGTGAGGGGCAGAGGGAGAAGCAGACTCCCTGCTGAGCAGGGAGCCCCATGTGGGACCTGATCCCAGGACTCTGGGATCACGACCCAAGCCCAAGCAGATGCTTAACCAACTGAGCCACCAGGCGCCCCAAGAGTGTTGTTTTAATGATCTGATCTGTGTAATAAAGTACCTGAAATCATTCTGCCTTGAAATAATAGTCATTGAGGGACCCCTTTGTGGCTCAGTCGGCTCCGTCTAGGAACTGTGCTCTCACTGAGTTCCAGATACATTGAGTTATCCATGCGTTTATTCCACAAATAGTAACTGAATATCTGCTATTGCTGGTCACTAGGCCTGCAGGGAACAATCCAGGCAGACACTGCTGCTCACGGAGCTTACATTCCTGAGGGGGCACCGACAGTAAATAAGGTTAATAAATAGTGTGTTATGGGGCACCTGGGTGGCTCAGTGGGTTAAAGCCTCTGCCTTTGGCTCAGGTCATGATCCCAGGGTTCTGGGATCGAGTCCCGCATCGGGCTCTCTGCTCAGCGGGGAGCCTGCTTCCCTCTCTCTCCCTCTGCCTGCCTCTCTGCCTACTTGTGATCTCTCTGTCAAATAAATAAATAAAATCTTTAAAAAAAATTAAAAAAAATAGTGTGTTATATGGCAATGATTACAAAGGGAAAAAGAGCATGGAAGAGAGATAGGAGATGTGGGTGGGGATTTGTTTTGGATATAATGGCCAGGGAAAACCTTGTTGAGAAGTAAGCATTTGAGGAAAAACTTGAAAGAAATGAAGAAGCAAGCTACATGGATATTTGGGTAATAAAATATAAACATATCTATAATAAGTAAGGCGATTAAATCAACAATAAAAAAAATTCCCCATCAAAGGAAAATACATGACCAGATGGCCTCACTGGAGAATTCTACTGAATATTTAAAGGAGAATTAACATTGATCCTTCTCAAACTCAAAAAACAGAAGAGGAGGGAACAGGTAACTCATTTTGTGAGGCTAACAGAATCCTGATACCAAAGCCAAAAAAATATCACAAGAAAACTATAGATCAATATCCCTTATGAACATAGAAGCAAAAATCCTCAACACAATACTAGCAAACTGAATCCAGGAACAAATTAAAAAATTACACAGGGGCACCTGGGTGGCTCAATCAGTTAAGTGGCTGACTCTTGCTTTCAGCCCAGGTCATAATCTCAGGGTCCCAAAATAGAGCCCCCCATGGTGGGCACCCTGCTCTGTGGCAAGCCTGCTCAAGGATTTTCCCTCTTCCTTGACTTATGCTCTCTCTCTCTCTCTCTTTCTCTAAAATAAATAGGGTGCCTGGGTGGCTCAGTCAGTTAAGCATCTGCCTTTGGCTCAGGCCATGATCCCAGAGTCCTGGGACTGAATCCCACATTGGGCTCCCTGCTCGGTGGAGAGTCTCCTTCTCCCTCTAGGTCTCCCTCCTGCTGCACTCTCCCTGTCTCATGCTCTCTCTCAAGCTCTCTTTCTTAAATAAATAAATAAAATCTTTTAAAAAATAATAAATCTTTTTAAAAAAAATTACACACAGAGTCATCAAATGAGATTTGTTCTAGGAATGCAAGGGTGGTTCCATATGTGAAATCTACCAGTGACTCAATAAAACAAAGGAAAAATAAAACCCCAATCATCTCAACTGATACAGATAAATTTTTTTTTTTTTACAAAATCCAGCACCCTTTCATGATAAAAATATTTAAAAACCCTAAGAATATAAGGAATCTTCCTAGACATGATAAAGGGAATTTATGAAAAATCCAGAGCCAACATCATACTCAACAGTGAAAGACTGAAGACTTTCCCTCTAAGATCAGGAGAAAGGATGTCCACTTTCAAAACTAATTTTCGACATTGTACTGGAAGTTCCATCTAGAGCAGTCAGCAAGAAAAAGAGATAAAAGACATCCACAATGGAAAGGAAAAAGTAAAACTACCTGTATTTGCAGAGGATATGATCCTATATATAGAAACCCCCAAGGAATCCACAAAACATTGCTAGAGCTAAGAAATGAATTATGCAAAGTTTCAGGTTACAAGATCAACATGCAAAAATCAGTTGTTTTTCTGTACATCAGTAATGAGAACTCTGAATATGAAATCAAGACAATTCCACTTACAATAGTATCAAAAGAATAAAATACTTAGAAATGAATTTAACCAAAAAGGTGTAAGAATTAAACATGAAAACTACAAAACATTGCTGAAAGAAATTAAAGAAGACCTAAATAAATGGAAAGACATTCCATTTAGGTTGTTGATCCATTTTGAGTCAATTTTTGTATATGGAATTTGGTAAGGGTCCAACTTTATTCTTTTGCATGTGGCTATCAGTTGTCCTAACACCATTTGTTGAAGAGACTATTCTTTCTCCACTGCAGGTGGTCTTGGCACTTCCATTAAAAATCAAATGGCCATGGATGTATGGGTTTATTTCTGGACTCTCTGGATTGAAAGATTTAATTTTGTGAAGGTGGCAATACCACCCAAAGTGATCTAAAGATTCAAGGCAATATCCATAAAAATTCCAACTTTCTTTCTTCTTTTTTTCCAGAAATAGAAATGTTAATCTTTATATTCATGTGGAATTGCAAGGGGGCATGATTAACCAAAAGAATTTTGAAAAAAAAAGAAACAAAGTTAGAGGACCCATACTTCCTGATTCCAAAACTTATTACAAAACTGCAGTAGTCAAGACATCATGGTGTTGGCCTAAGGATAGACATATAGACCAAAGAGATAGAATTGAGGTTGCAGATGGTACCAGGATGAGCATCGGAAGCCTCACCTATATGCTTCAGTCTCATACAGCAAATGCTCTGCGAAGGGCAAGACATGGCAGACGCAGGCACAGCTCATTCTCCCCTAAATAGGAAAGGAAACACCCCAACGATCCAAATGCATTCAAGAGCCTTTGTCCATTTCCTTATTTTGTTCTGAGCATCACATTCTTGTCATGGGGAGCATCCCGCCCTTTCCATGGGAGATGCCACAAAGAAACTAGAAGAAACGAGTGGATAATAAAGTTGTTCAGATGGAGAAAAATACAGAATGGGTATTATCGACTATGTGGCTAACAGAGACCTGAGGTAAGGACAGAAAATGGAGTTGTAAAGGCTGGAAAAGCAAGAAAAAGTGGAACAGAAAGAAGATAAAGATGATAAAATAACGAGAAGTGTGAAGGTAAGGATGGCAATGACGATTATTTTGTTGAAAAAGGCATTCTTTAAAAAAATATATTATTTATTTATTTGACAGACAGAGATCACAAGCAGGAAGAGAGGCAGGCAGGGAGAGAGGAGGAAGCAGGCTCCCCGCTGAGCAGTGAGCTCGATGCGGGGCTTGATCCCAGGACCCTGAGATCATGACCTGAGCCGAAGGCAGAGGCTTAACCTACTGAGCCACAGGCGCCCCGAAAAAGGTGGTTTTAATAGAGATTTTTTTTCTCTAAAGAAGCTAACTCCCACATTACCAATTCCATATCTTTTAAAGTTAAAAAAGGAAATTCAAAGGAGTAAAACTTTCCAAAGAAGCAAAGGACCTGTACTCAGAAAATTATAGAACACTTATGAAAGAAATTGAGGAAGACACAAAGAAATGGAAAAACATTCTATACTCATGGATTGGAAGAACAAATATTATTAAAGTGTCTATGCTACCTAGAGCAATCTACACATTCAATACAATCCCTATAAAAATACCATCAACTTTTTTTCACAGAACTGGAACATTCCTAAAATTTGTATGGAATCAGAAAAGACCCCGCATATCAAAGGAATGTTGAAAAAGAAAACCGCAGCTGGTGACATCACAATGACAGACTTCAAGCTCCACTACAAGCTGTAATCATCAAGACAGTATGGTACTGGCACAAAAGCAGACACATAGATCAATGGAACAGAATAAAGAGCCCAGAAATAGACCCTCAACTCTATGATCAACTAATCTTCGACAAAGCAGGAAAGAATGTCCAATGGAAAAAAGACAGCCTCTTCAACAAATGGTGTTGGGAAAACTGGACAGACACACACAGAAGAATGAAACTGGACCACCTTCTTAACACCACACACAAAATTAGACTCAGAGTTGATGAAAGACCTCAGTGTGAGACAGAAATCCATCAATATTCTAGAGAAGAACACAGGCAGCAACCTCTTTGATCTTGGCCACAGCGACTTCTGGCTCGACACATCTCCAAAAGCAAGGGAAACAAAGGTAAGCGAAACAAAGGGAAAAAGGAACTACTGGGACTTCATCAAGATCAAAAGCTTTTGCACAGCAAAGGAAATAGTTGACAAAACCAAAGGACAACCGACAGAATGGGAGAAGATATCTGCAAATGACATATCAGATAAAGGGCTCATATCCAAAATCTATAAAGAACTTACCAAAGTCAACACCCAAGAGCAAATAATCCAATCAAGAAGTGGGCAGAAGACATGAACAGGCATTTCTCCAAATGGCTAACAGACACATGAAAAAATGCTCAACATACCTCGGCATCATCAGGGAAATACAGATCAAAACTACAGTGAGCTACCACCTCACCCCAGTCAGAATGGCTAAAACTAACCAGTCAGGGAATGACAGATGCTGGTGAGGATGTGGAGAAAGGGGAACCACCTACACTGTTGGCAGGAATGCAAGCTGGTGCAGACACTCTGGAAAACAGCATGGAAGCTCCTCAAAAAATTGAAAATAGAGCTACCCTATGATCCAGCAATCACACTACTGGATATTTACCCCAAAGATACAAATGTAGTGATGTGAAGGGTCACATGCATCCCAGTGTTTGTAGCAGCAATGTCCAGAATAGCCAAACCGTGGAAAGATCCCAGATCCAGATGTCCATCAACAGATGAATGGATAAAGAAGAAGTGGCATAAACACACACACACACACACACACACACACACACACACACAATGGAATACTTTGCAGCCATCAGAAAATTGAAATCTTGCCCTTTGCAACAGTGTGGCTGGAATGAGAGGGTATTATGCTAAGCAAAAAAAGTCAATCAGAGAAAGACAATTGTCATATGATCTCACTGATATGTGGAATTGGAGGAAAAAAGACAGAGGATCATAGGGGAAGAGAGGAAAAAAATGAAACAAGATGAAACCAGAGAGGGAGACAGACCATACGAGATTCTTAATCTTTGGAAATGAGAGAAGCAGCCAACACAATCTGTTAAGACATAGAACAAGAATTGGCGAACTACAGCTTCATGGCCAAATCCAGCTCAGGGCTTGTTTTTTAATTTTTATTTTTTTATTTTAAAATTAACATATAATGTATTATTAGCCCCAGGGGTGCAGGTCTGTGAATCATCAGGCTTAGACAATTCACAGCACTCACCTTAGCACACACCCTCCCCAATGTCCATCACCCAACCACCCTCTCCCTCCCTCTTACCCCTCAGCAATCCTCAGTTTGTTTCCTGAGATTAAGAGTCTTTTATGGGGGACACCTGGGTGGCTCAGTGGGTTAAGCCGCTGCCTTCAGCTCTGGTCATGATCTCAGTGTTCTGGGATCGAGTCCCGCATGGGACTCTCTGCTCAGCGGGGAGCCTGCTTCCTCTCCTCTCTCTCTGCTGCCTCTCTGCCTACTTGTGATCTCTGTCTGTCAAATAAATAAATAAAATCTTAAAAAAAAAGTCTCTTATGGTTTGTCTCCCTCCCGGGTCCCACCTGGTTTCATTTCTCCCCTCCTCTCCTCTCCCTACCCCCAACGACCCCCACCCTGCCTCTCAAATTCCTCATGTCAGGGAGATCATTTGATAATTGTCTTTCTCTGCCTGACTCATTTCGGTCAGCATAATACCCTCCAGTTCTATCCATGTCATCGGAAATGACAAGATTTCATTTCTTATTTGATGGTTGCCTAATATTTCAGGGCCTCTTTTTAAAGAGGCCATGAGCGAAGGGCTTGATTTGGGGACATGCAATCCGCCTGCCAGTCCTGTTTGCTCTGCCAGGCTGACAGAAGGGCAGGTTTTGAAGGGCGCCGGGCATTACAGGGGGCAGGGGGGGCAGGAAGTCAGGAGTGCGCAGGCAGAGTACCCGACCACAAGGTCACCTGCTCGGGGAGCGGTGCTAAGGATACGCAGCAGGCGAGCAGCGGACCATCACGGCCTGCCGGGCACTGACTGGGTGCAGAGGGCACGTACGGGGTCTCTCGGGCTGCTTGGCGGGAGCCAATCACGAGCCAGGGGCAGTACGTGGGGCATGTTCGCGCAGGCACTCTGCGTGTCCCACCTTGCTGTGGGCACCAGCGGGTGCAGGTTGGTGAGCAAGGCCCGTGTCCTTCCGGGCCTCGTGAGGAGTGAGGCGGGAGTCAAGATGGGGTCTGAGGCAGGCGGTGGAGGGGCCAGGAGGGCACGAAGGGGCGGGCACTGCGGACATCGCGGTTGGCGCGCTGGGTGGACCTGGTGAGCTCCAGGACCCTAGAGCCCCTGGTGGTGCAGTGGTCCCTGTGACCCCGGTGACCCCGGTGACCCCGGTGACCCCGGTGACCCCAGCCACCACGGAACCCGGAAGCTGGAGCGATCCCGGAAGTCCCGGCATTGGGGGAGAGGCAGGCGCCGCGTGTGTCCGCGCTGGTCAGATGGACAAAGCACCCAGCGCTCCGGGGCCGGAGGGAGACGCAGCACCCGCGGCTGGAGGTCCCGGGATCCAGCCGCTTCAGTTGTATCCTCTGCGTGGAGCCCCTGTGGGCTGGACGGCGCGGGGAGGGGCTGAAGGTGCTGTGATGGGGGACACAGGCCAGCGCGCTTGAAAGGGGAGCAGGAACTCTGGACATCTGGAGGGTGTGGGCTGGGGTTTGGCCCCTGCTGGCAGAGGATGGTGGTGGAGGTGGGGAAAAGCAGCCTGGGGGGCATGCGGGGTAACGGCAGCACCGTCCAGGGTGGCCCGTGTGTGTAGGGCGGGGGAGGGGGTAGACAGCCCGAGGGTCAGCCTGGCCGGAAAAGAGGCTTCGTGGAGGAGGAGGCCTGAGGCAGAGGCGAAATGGATGCTCTGGATGGTGCCTTAACCAGCTCGCAGCGCCCTCACTGTGCCTTTCCCATCGCCCGTGGAGGCGGAGATTGCCCACCGGTATCTGACTCCAAACGCTGAACTTCAAGGGCCAGTTCGGAAGGAGCTCACCGTCAACGGAAACATCCTGACCGTGTTAGTTTTACGGTGCTCCGGGGGAGGGTGGTGGCGAGTGGCTGGGGACGGTGCGAGTTCGGGAGGAGCTGTAATGGGAACAGGAAGTGCTGAGTCTCAGGAAGGAGTGTGATGCTCCAGGATTTCCGTGCGATGGGACAGATGGGCGATTTACCTCTCCGCCCCTCTCACCTGAATTTTATTTCGTCTTCCCTGTTAGCCGACTGACTGCTGAAGACCCTGGCCAACTCCAGATTTCCATCACCTCGTGTCTTGACCAGGTTTCCCTGGTGATTCGGACCATGCAGCGCATTGTGCCTCCCTTTTTCTCTAAGCCACAGCAGGATAAAGGCGGCTGAGCCGACCTGCGCATCCCGTCCTCGGCAGCCCTGGCTGGGCCACTCATTTCTGCAGTAGTTGCTCCTTTATTATTGGGGCCTAATCTTTTGCATATTTTGGTCCTTAGGCGCTTGGGATCCAGGTGTTTTCTTTGGTAATTATAAGTTCAATAAATTCACAAAATAAAACACACGCTATTCTGTGTCTGAGTTCAATTTTAGCTTCTCCACCTCCTAAGATTGCCTTTGTTCTCATGTTGGAGGAGAGATTCTGGAATTCAGAGATTCAGGTAATATAAGGCAATTGAAGACATTTAGGAAATGGGAGAAATGATTGTGTCCTGTTATTTGATATGAACTACTGTCAGCATGTGGGACTATCACCTTAGTTTTACAGTTGTATTTATGTATTAATCCAGAACACCAGAGTTACCAAGTAAGAGTCTGTGGCTTATTGGCCTTGATTCAGATCTGTGAACAGAACTGCTGGGACAGCAGGTGAAGTGGGTCCCACGCCACCCTAACCCTCATCCCCCAAGGTGCCTTCCTTTGTGCAGCTCTCTTGCATCATCTCTCCCCAGAGTGTTCCTCCAGTTCATTATGCTGCTGCTTTCTTCCTGAAAGTAATGACTAGGGTCCTTGAGGAAAACGAAAGGGGAAGTGGTCCCCCTCGGGTCGGGGTGGGGGTGGGGGGGCCGGGGAGAGGAAGTAGATTATTCTCCGCCTTCCCCTGAAAGATGCCCCCATGGAACACCACAGTGGGGCTGCTTACAAAGCATCAGAGTGGCCTCCGAGGGGAATGGCCGAGGCCCCAATGCGAGAGGTGAGTCTCTGGGACGGAGAAAGGAGGAACAAAACATTGTCTGGGGGACAGTCCACACCGCAGAGAGACACTGAGCTGTGGAGAACGCTGGGGCTACATGAACTTGTACCTGTCTGGGTGTCTGTAAGTAGGTCTTCCACAAGAAGCTGGGAAAGCAAAGACAAACCTGTCTTGTCTGTGAGGAAGGTGTCAAAGCAAGAGGGTGGCCAGTGTCTACAATGGCTTCTGGCTTGAGGGAGCATTTCATTGAGCAATGTCACCAAAGAGAGCCCCAGCATGGAACTCAACTCTCTCTGTCAGTCCTGTTCTTTCTTACTTTATACTGGGTAGACAACTTTTTTTTTTTTTAAAGATTTTATTTATTTGACAAAGAAGGAGAGAGAGACAGAGAGAGCACAAGCAGGAGGACTGGCAGGCAGAAGGAGAGGGAGAAGCAAGCTTCCAGCTGAGCAGGGAGCCCGACAGGGGGCTTGATCCCAGGACCCCAGGATCATGACCTGAGCCGAAGACAGGCACTTCACTGATGGAGCCCCCCAAACGCCCCTGGGCAGGCAGCTTTAATATCTGAGGCATGTGGTGGGTCGGCCTGAAGCTAGAGAACAAGGATGTTTCTATAAACATGAAACACCACATTGCTACGATGAGAGGTAAAATTCAGGATCTTGTCCATAGATGCAGAAAACGCACTTGACAAAATACAATGTATTTTCATCATAAAAACCTTCAACAAATTAGACATAGAATTAATAAACCCCAATATAATAAAGGCCACATATGACAAACCCTGCAGCTAACATCATACTTAATGGTGGAAAGTTGAAAGCTTTTACTCTAAAATCAAGAACAAGGCATGGCTGGGCAGAGGCATACTCAGTTAAATTTCAATCCTTAAAATTTAAATTCATTGAGAATTGGGTTTGGCCCTAGTAAATGCTTACAAGACATATTTGTACTAGAAAACAATGTGCAGTAGACACACATCTGAAATTGAGATTTCGAACTGAGAGTTCTAACAACGTCAATCAAGGTAGCTGGCACTATTCACCAGATGGTGTAGGTCGGGGGCCAGTAAGCTCTTCACGTAAGAGACGTGGAGCTGGCATTAGCCAGGAGGTTGTAGCTTCCCAGTCCCTGTTCTGTGTCTTGACCAGCTGCATTGGCTCATTCTCTCACCTGCTGAGAACGCATGTGAAAATCTCTAAATGTAACTTTGAACTGGTCCCTTTTACCTATGAATCCTATTAATTCTTGCATCATGGATTTTGAACATATGTTATTGGCACAAACAGATTTATGATCATTTTCTCTTCCAGATGGAGTATTTGCTACTTTTACTATTATGAAATGTAGAGTTTTCCTTGAATCTGATTTATCTAATATGCATACAACCATGTTAGCCTTCTTCACTCACTATTTATTTGTAAGTCGTTTCCCATCCTCTTACTTCCAACCTACCAGTCTTTATATTTTAATTATGAGATTCATGTAGACAGCACATACTTTGGTCTTTTACAAAATCTAACAATGTCTCCTTTTAAGTTGGATTGTTTGGCAAATTCACATTTAGCATAACTACTGATATGGTGGGATTTAAGTCTGCCATTTCGCTATTCATTTTTTGTTTGTCCCTTCTCATTTTTGTTTTGTTCAATTTATTTGAGGTGAAATGCACACATGGAAAATTACACACTTTTAAAGTATACAGTTTTATGAGTTAGGACAAAGGTGTACACAGCAAAAGTTAAGATACAGAACGTTCTCATCACTCTCACAATTCCCCCTGTGCTTCTGCACAGACACTCTCCCCTTCTGCATCCTGCCCCCAGACAATAAATATAGCTTAGGTTTGCCTACTCAGCCTAATGGTTTGGGGATTCATCTAAGTTGTTGGGTGTATCAGTAGTTCATCCCTCTTTGTTACCGGCCGGCATTCTATTGCATGGATATACCATAATTTGTTTAACCATTCACCTGCTGATGGACATTTGGCTTATTTCCAAATTGGGATTATTACTAATAAAGTTGACATGAAAATTCATGTGCAAGTCCTTGCAAGGATATACATATACATATATATGCATTTTTAAAAAAATATTTTATTTATTTATTGGACGGACAGATCACAAGTAGGCAGAGAGGCAGGCAGAGAGAGGAGGAAGCAGGCTCTCTGCTGAGCAGAGAGCCCGATGCGGGGCTTAATCCCACACCCCTGGGATCATGACCTGAGCCAAGGCAGAGGCTTTAACCCACTGAGCCATCCAGGTGCCCATATATATATATATTTAAGGACATATATTTTTAATTCTCTTGCATAATAGAAGTGAGAATTCTGGGTCATATGGAAAGTGTGAGTTTATTTTTTTTTAAGATTTTAAAAAAAAATATTTATTTGTCAGAGACAGAGAGAGAAAGAGAGATCACAAGTAGGCAGAGAGCCAGGCAGAGGCAGAGGGAGAAGCAGGTTTCCTGCTGAGCAAGGAGCCCGATATGGGACTCGATCCCAGGACACTGGGATCATGACCTGAGCCAAAGGCAGCCGCTCAACCAACTGAGCCACCCAGGCGTCCCTATTTTTTAAATTTAAATTCAATTAATTAACATATAGTGTATTATTAGTTTCAGAGGTAGAGTTCAGTGATTCATCAGTTGCATATAACAGCCAGTGCTCATGACATCACCATCCCCCCACCCACCTCCCCTCCAACAACCCTCAATCTGTTTCCTATGATTAAGAGTCTCTTATGGTTTGTCTTATGGTTTGTCTTCCTCTCTGATTTCATCTTGTTTAATTTTTCCCTCCCTTCCCCTATGATCTTCTGTTTTGTTTCTTAAATTCCACATGAATGAGATCATATGATGATTGTTTTTCTCTGATTGACATAGTTCACTCAGCATAATACCTCTAGTCCCATCCACATCATCACAAATGGCAAGATTTCATTTCTTTTGATGGCTGCATAGAATTCCATTGTATATATAGACCACATCCTCTCTATCCATTCATCTATGGATGGACATCTAGGCTCTTTCCACAGTTTGGCTATTGTGGGCATTGTTGCTATGAATATTCGGGCGCAGGTGCCCCTTCTGATCACTACATTTGTATCTTTAGGGTAAATACCCAGTAGTGCGATTGCTGGGTCATAGGGTAGCTCTATTCAGCTTTTTGAGGAACCTCCATTGTGTTTTCCAGAGTGGCTGCACCAGCTTGCATTCCCACCAACAGTGCAGGAGGGTTCCCCTTTCTCCGCATCCTTGCCAGCATCTGTCATTTCCTGACTTGTTGATTTTAGCCTTTCTGAATGGTGTGAGGTGGTATCTCACTGTGGTTTTGATTTGTATTTCCCTGATGCCCAGTAATGTAGAGCACCTTTTCATGTGTCTGTTGGCCATCTGTGTGTCTTTGCAGAAATGTCTGCTCATGTCCTCTGCCCCTTTCTTGATTGGATTATTTGTTCTTTGGGTGTTGAGTTTGAGAAGCTCTTTATAGATTTTGGATACGAGCCCTTCATCTGATATGTCATTTGCAAATATCTTCTCCCATTCTGTCAGTTGTCTTTTGATTTTGTTAACTATTTCCTTTGCTGTGCAAAAGCTTTTGATCTTGATGAAATCCCAATAGTTCATTTTTGCCCTTGCTTCCCTTGCCTTTGACGATGTTCGTAGGAAGAAGTTGCTGCTTGTGTTTTCCTCAAGGATTTTGATGCATTCCTGTCTTACATTTAGGTCTTTCGCCTATAATAAGTCTAATTTTGTGTGTGGTGTAAGACAATGGTCCGGTTTCATTCTTCTGCATGTGGCTGTCCAATTTTCCCAAGATGATTTTTTGAAAAGACTGTCTTTATATCCCCTCATTGGATATTCTTTCCTGTGGCAAGTTTAAGTTTACCTTTACAAGAAACTGAAGAACTGTTTTCCAGTATGATTCTACCAATTTACACTCCCACCAGTGACGTACGAGATTTCCATTCCATCTATATCCTCTTTTAGTCATCCTTAAGTCTTTCAACTTTATTCTTCTTTTTCAAAATCTGATTTGCCTATTCTAGGTTCTTCCATATACACTTTGAAGTCAGCTTGTCAATTTCTGCAAAGTCAGGACTTTTATTGGGTTTGCATTGAATTTATAGATTGGTGTGGTCAGAATGTACCTCTTAAGAATACTGGGTCTTGGGGCACCCGGGTGGTTGGTTAAGCCTCTGCCTTTGGCTCAGGTCATGATCCCAGGGTCCTAGGATCAAACCCCAGGTCAGGCTCTCTGCTCATCTGGAAGCCTGCTTCTCCTCTCCCCCTGTCTGCTGCTCTGCCTACTTGTGTGAGTGTGCTCTCTCTTTCCATCAAATAAATAAATAAAATCTTTAAGAAAAAAAAGAATACGTGGTCTTCTGATCCATGCACATGATCTATTTCTCCATTTATGTAGGTTTTCTTTAATTTCTCTTACCAATAGCTTTTAGTTTTCACTGTAAAGGTTTTGCACATACGTTATTAAATGTGTCACTAAGTGTTTCACGTTTGGGATACTATTATAAATGATAGTGATTATTTTTCTATTTCACTCCTCTTTTTTTGGTAGCTTACTTAGGATTTTCTACATACACAAATATGTTATCTCTGAATGAAGATAATTCTATTTCTTTTTTTCCAATCTGTATCACTTTTATTTCTCTTTCTTGCTTATTGTACTGCCTAGGATTTCTAGGAGAATGTTGACTAGAAGTAGTGAACATCCATACCTTGTTTCTCAAACTTTGGGGGTGATGGTGGTGGGGTTGTGATGAATGACATGAATTGATTTTTTAAAAAAGATTTTATTTATTTATTTGAGAGAGAGAGAGTGAGAGAGCATGAGAGGGGAGAAGGCCAGAGGGAGAAGCAGACTCCCCATGGAGCTGGGAGCCCAATGCGGGACTCAATCCCAGAACTCCAGGATCATGATCTTAGGCAGTCGCCCAACCAACTGAGCCACCCAGGCGCCCTGGATTGATTTTTTTTTTTAAATGAAAACCGGTCTTTCATTCTTAGGATAAACCCCACTTGGTCATGATTGCGTCATCCTCTTTATAGGTCGCTTGACTGAATTTGCTAATATTTAATCAAGTTTTTTCTTGACCAGGATATTGGTCTATGGTTTTCTTTTCCTGCAATGTCTTCATCTGGTTTTGATATTGTGTAATGCTGGCCTCATAAAATGATTTGGGAAGTGTTTCCCCTCCTCTGCTTTCTGAAAGAATTTGTATAGGATTGGTAATATTTGTTCTTTAAGTATTTGGTAGTATTCACTAGTAAAACCATGTGGGCCTGGAGTTTTCTGTTCCATTTCTTTCATAGATTTAGGGATATTCATGTTTTATATTTCTTCTTGAGTCAGTTTTGGTAATTCCTTATTCGCAAATAATGTTCCTGATATTCCCTGGTTACACTTTTTTAAAAAATCAGTTTTCTTGTTTTTTTTTAAAAAAACTTTCAGTTTCATGGATTGTTCTTTATTCTTTGTTCATTTTATTCATATCTTCCTTATCTTCATTATTTCTTTCTTACCATGCGTTGAGATTTTAGTTTGCTCTTCTATGTCTGATTTTTGCAATATTGTTCTATCAATTACTAAAAGAGGAGTGTTAAAATGTTTACCTCTGATTGCAGATTTATCTATTCACCTTTCTTTTCTGTAAGTTTTTTAAAATTTAAATTCAATTAGCCAACTTATAATACGTCATTAGTTTCAGATGCACTGTTCAGTAATTAATCGTTGCATATAACACCTAGTGTTCATCTCACTACATGCCCTCCCTAATGCCTAACCCTAACCCAGCTACCCCATTCCCCCCACCTCCCCTCTAGCAACCCTTAGTTTGTTTCCTAGAGTTAAGAGTCTCTTGTGGTTTGTCTCCCTCTCTAATGATTTCCCACTCTGTTTTTCCCTGTTCTGTGAGTTTTGTTTCATGTATTTTGAAGCCCCTTTATTTGTAGCACATACATATTTAGAGTTTCAGGTCCTCTTCATGAAGTGACCCCTTTATCAGGAGCAAAAGCCCTCCATTCCATCACCTTCCTTGTCCTGAAGTCTACTTTGCCTATTGATATAGGCACTCAAGCTTTTTTTTTTTTAAATTTTATTTATTTACTTGACAGACAGAGATCACAAGTAGGCAGAGAGACAGGCAGAGAGAGAGGAGAAAGCAGGCTCCCTGCTGAGCAGAGAGCCCGATGCGGGGCTTGATCCTAGGACCCCGGGATCATGACCCGAGCCGAAGGCAGAGGCTTTAACCCACTGAGCCACCCAGGCGCCCCTCAAACTTTCTTAAGATTAGAGTTTGTGTGGTATATCTTTAACCATCTTTTTACTTTTACCATATCTTCATGTCTTCATATTTGAGGTGGATTTCTTTTTTTTTTTATTTTTTAAAATTTTTAAAAAGATTTTATTTATTTATTTGACAGAGAGAGAGATCACAAGTAGGCAGAGAGTTAGGCAGAGAGAGAAGGGGAAGCAGGCTCCCCGCTGAGCAGAGAGCCCGATGCGGGGCTTGATCCCAGGACACTGGGATCATGACCTGAGCCAAAGGCAGCAGTTTAATCCACTGAGCCACCCAGGTGCCCCGGATTTCTTTTTTTTTTTTAATTAAAGATTTTATTTGCTTATTTGACACAGAGAAAGAGATCAGAAGCAGACAGAGAGGCAGGCAGAGAGAAGGGGGAAGCAGACCCCGCCAAGCTGAGAGCCCGATGTGGGGCTCGATCCCAGGACCCTGAGATCATGACCCGAGCCAAAGGCAGAACCTTAACTCACTGAGTCATCCAGGTGCCCTTGAGGTGGATTTCGTTTTTTTTTTTTTTTTAAGATTTTATTTATTTATTTGACAGACAGAGATCACAAGTAGGCAGAGAGGCAGGCGGAGAGGAGGAAGCAGGCTCCCCGCTGAGCAGAGAGCCTTTAACCCACTGAGCCACCCAGGTGCCTGTTGAGGTGGATTTCTTATGCTTAGTTTTCTTATGCATAGTTTTGCTTTACCTTTTTATCCACTGTGGCAATCTCTTGCTTTTTAGCTGCACTGTTTAGAGCATTTATAAAAATTGTAAGTAATGGGGCACCTGGGTGGCTCAGTGGGTTAAAGCCTCTGCCTTCGGCTCAGGTCATGATCTCAGGGTCCTGGGATCGAGTCCCGCATCGGGCTCTCTGCTCAGCGGGGAGCCTGCTTCCCCCTCTCTCACTCTCTGCCTGCCTCTCTGCCTACTTGTGATCTCTTTCTCTGTGTCAAATAAGCAAATAAAATCTTTAAAAAAATTGTAAGTAATGCTATGGTTGAGTTTAAATCTACCTGCTGTAGATTTAAACAAACCTGCTGTTTATTTTCTATTTGCCCCATGTGTTCTGTGTTCTCCTTTCCATATTTTTATGACCTCTTTCAGTTTGACTAATTTCTAGAATTTCGCTATGTGTGTACATATTTTATGCCTAGGGTTCTAGGGTTTCTAATAAGTATTTTATGTTATTATAGACTACCTTCAAATAATTACAGTTCATTTCACATTTAATGTAAGGACATTACAATTACCCCCTCATCTCCTTTGTGCTCTTTTATATATTTTATTTCTTATAGTGGTTATAAACCCCATGCTCTGTTGTTCACATTTTTGCTTTAAATGGTTTGCTATGATAGAAAGAAATTTTAAAATGAGAAAAATATTTTTATATTTACTTACATACTTTACATTTCTGGAACACTTTTAAAAAAATTATGTTCAATTAGCTGACATCATTAGCTTTTGATGTAGTGTTCAACGATTCATTAGTTGTGTAGAACACCCAGTGCTGGAACTCTTCATTGTTATGTCCCAATAATGGGTCCGTGATTAAAGGAGTGAGACTGATACAAAGCAAAGGTCAAGCAAACCTTTATTTCGCGCCAAGCATCAAGAATCTAACCGAACGTTCGGGGCTGCACCTCTTACAAGAGAGGGCAACCCTTCCCAGTTTCACAGACTAGCTTTTAAGGGCAAAGGCCATGCGGTCGGGCCTGGCCACGCACAGGTGACCAATGAGATTGTAACACACACAGGAACCTCCACAGTGATGCTAGGTGACCAATTGAGTTACAATTAACCCTAGTAGACATTTGAACCAGCCTATCACACCTTGATTGGGATTGGCGCCAAAAGGGCTCCCAAAGGGCGGACCCCATACTCCTTGGTAACCAGGGAGACAGTATGCATCCCCCCCCCCTGCAATGATCCGATGTCTCCACCTGGCCTGACCCACCTTTGTATCTGGGCTTTGTTACCTGTAAATCCCCTGGGGGGAGGGGAGCAGGGACAGTTCCTAAATAGGTCCCCACATTCATGACTTCACGGAGATCCAAGTTCCCATCTGGTATCACCCTTCTTTGTGGAGAATTGTTTTTAGCATTTCTCATGGTGCAGGCTTTCTGCTGACAACAAATTATCTCAGCTATTGTGGGTCTGAAAAAGTCTTTATTTTTGCTTTCTTTTTCACTGAGGTAAAATTGGCATAATATAACATAAACCATCAGTGGCATTTAGTACATTTACATGTAAAACGATTGCCAGGCAGGGCTGGCACAATGAAGGGAGCAGCCAGGGAAGTTGGATAAATTAGCCCCGGACAGGAGGGCAGAACCCTCTTCTGCTGAGGCAGGAAATGCGCAAGGGTGTCTGCTGCTGTGGGCAAGTCTGAAGGTCTGATACGGGGCTCGGAGCTGACAGACTTCTTGCCCGATGATGAGAGAGTATCTCACTGAGGGCCTGGCAGGCCATGGGAAGGAATTTGGCTTTGGCTCTGAGTGCGATGGGAGGCACTGAAAGGTTCAGAGCAGGAGAAGGAGGGAACCAACTAATGTCTTTTTTAAAAAAATTAACCTATAATGTATTAGTTGTTTCAGGGGTGCAGGTCTGTGAATCGTCAGGCTTACACACTTCACAGCACTCACATAGCACATGTCCTACCCAATGTCCATTACCTAGTCACCCCAGCCCTCCCCCACCATCCCCCAGCAACCCTCAGTTTGTTTTGAGAGATTAAGAGTCTCTTATGGTTTGTCTCCCTCCCGATCCCATCTTGTTTCATAGTTTCCTTCCCTACTCCCCGCAACCCCACACCCTGCTTCTCAAATTCCTCATATCAGAGAGATCATACGATAATTGTCTTTCTCTGATTGACTTATTTCACTCAGCATAATAGCCTCTAGTTCCATCCATGTCATTGCAAATGGCAAGAGTTCGTTTCTTTTGATGGCTGCATAGTATTCCATGGTATATAGGAACCACATCTTCTTGATCCATTCATCCGTTGATGGACAATCTAGGTTCCTTCCACAGTTTGGCTATTGACATTGCTGCTGTAACATTTGGGGACCCGACTAAGGTCTTATCACTGATCCTGAGCTGGGGCTCTGCTGGCTTGGTGATGGGGAAATAAGGCCGCCATTGCAGATCCTGACAAGATGTAGGGCCCTTAGTCAGGTAGAAGTTTCTGAGGGATTGTCTCCCTCAGAGGGGCATGCACTGTGGCTTCAAGATCTGAGCAGCTCCTTTTGGTGTGGGCTTGCGGTTTCCATTCTCCTGGCCTCGACCTTACCACTGGCCTCCTGAGCCTAACCCCCCTCCTCCAATTATGAGTCTTATTTCCTTAAGCTTGAAACCTGTCTTCTTTGTCCCTGAACATTCCCTCACCCCCCACTGCCTTTTAAACTGGAACCTCCAAACGTAGATCCTCGTCTGACTCTGAGTTGGACTCTACAGGTTTCTGTGCCTGGTTCCATGAAGCTGGGGAACGAGACCCTGGTGTCCCAGTTTCTTCTAGAAGGGCTGACTGACACAGAGGAGTTGAGGCACTTGCTTTTTGCCATTTTTCTGCTGGTTTACATAGTGGCTGTGGTTGGGAACCTGGGCATTGTCAGCCTTATCATAATGGACTCCCGACTTCACACCCCCATGTACTTCTTCTTAGCCAACCTTTCACTACTGGACACTGCCTATATCTCCAACACGGTGCCCCAGGTGTTGGTACACCTGCTGGCACCAGTGCGGACCATGCCCTATCATGCCTGCCTTACCCAGATATTCTTTCTCCACTTCCTGGCTCCCTGGGAGTGCTTCCTGCTCACAGCCATGGCCTATGACCGCTATGTGGCCATCTGCCAGCCCCTGCACTATCTAGTCCTCATGGGCCCACGGACCCGGACAGGGTTGGCTTCAATCTCTGGCCTGCTTGCCTTGGCCAATGCACTCACCCACACCATCCTTGCGGCTCGACTCAAGTTCTGTGGGCCTCGCCTTATCACCCACTTCTTCTGCGACCTCCCTCCGCTGATGAAACTCTCTTGCTCAAGCACGTGGGCCAATGAACTCGCCCTGTTTTTCTTCAGCTTTTTGGTGGCTCTTGCACCCTGTGCCCTGGTTGTGATCTCTTATATACACGTCGTGGCTGCTATTCTCAGGATCCGCTCTGCTGAGGGCCGACGAAAAGCCTTTTCCACCTGCGCTGCCCACATCACGGTGGTCTGCGTGTTCTACGTCACTTCAGTCCTCTGCTACATCCTCCCCAGCTCTGCATACTCAGGCTTGCGGGACCGGGTGCTGTCCGTGCTGTACGTGGTCCTCACTCCCATGCTGAACCCCATCATCTACAGCCTGCGGAACAAGGAGGTGAAGAGGGCTTTGCTCAAGGCCCTTGGGAAAGAAAGTGCCTCCTAGGCACTGGTCACATCAGCTCCCACCACACTCGCTCTCTCTGCTGGGGCCAGCACATGCCTGATGCTTTGGGGCTGAATCCATTTGGTGAATCCTGTTTTGTGTGCCAGGTTCCCCTCTCCCCATTTTCAGCCAAGATCCAATATTTCTGTTGTGGTTCTTGACTGTGATACATTGTTTTCTGTTTATGGAAGTCAGAATGGTCATTGGAGAAGTTGTGTAGTTACAGAAACTTATAAAGTGATTTCCCCCCAAATAACACCTGTACAGTCTCACCACCCAGAGGGAACCACTGTGAACATTTTGATTCAGGTTTCTTTCTGAACTACAAATGTATGTACATGCATATTTAAAGTCGGAAAACAAAACTGGAATCATAGTGTATTTACAATTCCGGATGTTTAGATATTTAAAATTTTTCCAACTATAATATATTCTTATTATAAAATCATTCATACTTTACACAAAGGTGTGTTGTTAGGAAGTAAAAGTTTCTCATGATCTCAGTGTCTGTAGTAACCACTCTGAACAGTTTGATGTGTGTTCTAGTTTTTTCCCTAGGACATATTATTCTGCATTCATCTTTTCTTTTTTTTCACAAAGAGGATCATACCGTTAAAGTGGGCATTTAGTTAGACATGAGCTGGAGGCAGAGGTGGTGATAAAGAGGTGACAGGTTAGAAGCCTGAGGACACAACGCCCTGATTGTGGCTTTTAACATTTTGGCCTTAAGGTTTCCAACAGCTGGAGAGGAGGGGAGGGGCTGGGGGGGTGGGGTGGGGTGTGGGGAGGGGGGTGGCTGCCAGACCAAGAGCGGCAGGTGCAGACCCTGTGCCCTCCTCTTCCACCTCAGCCCCAGGGTAACCCATAGCTTCATTATAATACATTTACATTGTGGTTTCAACCCCTCCTGTTCCCCTCTCCAACCCTAAGGGAAGATGGCCCTGACAGTTCTGGCAATTACCTTGTAGGGCCCCAAACTCCCCTTCCCAACTGGTAGGAGTCCCTTAGATGATTGGAAACAACCTCAGTCAGAGACCCCCTCCCCCTGCTAGCTATGACTCATACCCTATACAAACAAAAAGAAACGACACCCCCAGCTAGTCCCAGTGAAGTTGCCACGTCTGGGCCTGTCCACTCTCCCAACTTGAGAATGTCCTGTCCTTAATAAACTGCTTTGTGCTTGCTACCTTCCTCCTGACTGTTTTTATTTGAGCGCAGATCCTCATGTAACTCTTCCGTGGGGGATCCAAGAGACTTTCCTGCTGGTAACAATACCATGTACCAAATGGTCTGTTTACAATCCTTATTCCATAAATACTATGTTCTTGTCATTTGTACAATTTTTCTACTGGGTTATTTGACTTTTTAAAAAGATTTTATTTATTTATTCGAGACAGAGAGTGAATGAGCCCAAGAGTTGGGGGGAGGGGCATAGAGAGAGGGAGAAGCACTCCCCACTGAGCAGGGCGCCTGATGTGGGGCTGGATCCCAGGACCCTGAGACCATGACCTGAGCCGAAGGCAGACGCTTAACTGACTGAGCCACCCAAGGGCCCCCTACTGCGATGTTTGTTTTTTATGTATTTATTTCTTAGAGCTATTTACATTTAAAAAATATTAGCTTTAGTTTACCATTTAGGTTACTAATGTTTTCCTAACTTGTTTGTCTTTTCATTTTATTTATTTGTTTATTTATTTATTTATTTATTTATTAAAGATTTTATTTATTTATTTGACAGACAGAGATCACAAGTAGGCAGAGAGGCAGGCAGAGAGAGAGGAAGGGAAGCAGGCCCCCTGCTGAGCAGAGAGCCCAATTCGGGACTCGATCCCAGGACCCTGAGATCATGACCTGAGCCGAAGGCAGTGGCTTAACCCACTGAGCCACCCAGGCGCCCCTGTTTATTTATTTTTAAAGATTTTATTTATTTTACAGAGATCACAAGTAGGCAGAGAGGCAGGCAGAGAGAGAGGAAGGGAAGCAGGCTCCCCACTGAGCAGAGAGCCCGACGTGGGGCTCAATCTGATCCCAGGACTCTGGGATCAGGACCTGAGCCAGAGGCAGAGGCTTTAACCTAGTGAGCCACTCAGGCGCCCCTTCATTTTATTTATGATGTTTTCTTCCATAAGAGAGCCTAACATCTTTGTGTAATTAGACATTGGTGTTTGTTTTTTTGTTTTGTTTTTGTTTTATGTTTTTTGGATTTTTGCTTCTGGATTTCACATCCTGCTTTGTTTACTATTTGACTTATAAATAACTTTCTCAGTTGAGTCCCTTCTGATGCTTTTATGGTGTTCTCTACCACAAATAACTTGAAATTTCCTTGTATTTAGACAGATTCATTTTTAAAAAGATTTTATTTATTTGACAGAGAGAGATCACAAGTAGGCAGACAGGCAGGCAGAGAGAGAGAGAGAGGAGGAAGCAGGCTCCCTGCTGAACAGAGAGCCTGATTCGGGGCTCAATCCCAGGACCCTGAGATCATGACCTGAGCCGAAGGCAGCGGCTTTAACCCACTGAGCCACCCAGGCGCCCCGACATGGATTCATTTTTATTCATGCATGTTTCCTGGGTTTTGTATTATGCATACACTTTTTCATCAGGAGTTTCTCCTTTTATTTTAATGGTTTCATTTTTTTAAAAATTTAATTGTATGCTTTCACTTTGCCCCCACTTGATTCCTTTTTAAAAATTATTTTTAAAAAGATTTTATTTATTTATTTGACAGACAGAGACAGTGAGAGAGGGAGCACAAGCAGTAGGAGTGGGAGAGGGAGAAGCAGGCCCCCTATTGAGCAGGGAGCCTGATGCAGGGCTCCATCCCAGGACCCTGGGATCATGATCCAAGCTGAAGGCAGATGTCCAACCGACTGAACCTCCCAGAAGTCCTGACATCTTGAGTCTTTACTCAATGTACAGTAACATTCATCCAATTTTTTACATTATGTTATAATTAACATTCTGCTTGATTCTGCCTTATTTCCACATGCATTTCTCTATGATAGATTCCCAAAGGTGGGTCAAAGGGAGTGAACATCTTAAATATTAACAAAAAGTGCCAAATAAATTCCCACATGCATTTTACTACTTCTTCAACTGATAAGAGTTCTTGTTTCTAACTGCAGCCCTGTATAACATTGGAGGTTGCTAACTAGTTAAATTAACCCTCCACTAAAATCTGTTCTGGTGTCACTTAGCAAATCCTAAAAGCAAGACTTGAAAGGATCAAACTGTTCTCAAGTAATAACAGAATCCCAGAACAAAGTCCAAGAATATGTTTGGGAACACAAATACCAAGGCAAAATTTCATGATGTCTGGCCATCCAATCTAAAATTACAAGGCAGGTGAAGAAGTGGGAAAACACAATCCTACTGTGAGGTGAGAAATTAACCAGAAACAGGCATCCAGATTGGAAAGAAAAAGTAAAACTCCCTTATTTGTAGACAATCTGATCATCTATGGAAAAAAATATTGTAATCCACAGAAAAACTACTAAAACTATGGGCAAGTTTAAAAACGTTGTAGGGAACCAGATACAGTAGAGAGAGCTAACTCCTTTTCCTGCCCTGCTTAACTAATTGTCTCAACAGTTTTCTTTACAGATCTTAAACAAGGTCAGTAAGCCACAAAATTCCAATTCCAGTGTTTCTGGGTTGTTTGATCTCGTGCAAACTAAGTCTGGGTGGTTCAGTTGGTTTAGTGCCTCGCTCTTGATTTCAGCTCAGGTCATGATCCCAGGGTTGTGAGATTGTGTCAGGGATCTGTACGGTGCTTGGAGACTGCTTAATATTCTCTCTCTCCCAATCCCCCTTCCCCTCCCTGCATCGCTCTCTTAAAAAAAAAAAAAAATCCCTCCCCCGCAACGATAGAGAATCAATAAAGCCAAGAGTGCCCAAAGTCCAGTACAACTAATTAAACCCTCATGATAAAGTGGCAGCTGGCATAGGAACCAATGTCCTAGGGAAAGATGCACTGCTCAGGGGGGCCACTAGGTGGGTCTTAGACAACTTTCTCTGGCCTTGGCTTAGCAAGAAAGGGGGGCACAAAGTTCTGCATGGGCCAAACCAACAGGGAAAACTGGTCAAGATAGGAGGTGATGGAAATGTGGAGTTGGCCAGGGGCTTCAGCAATTAGTCAGCTAAAAGTGAGGGAAAAAGAAAATCAAATTAATGTGATAATTCTGCCCCATCTCTCTCTGCCCCCGCAGGTAGTGACAGGCCCCGTATGCCACATGTACCTCCTTAGAACTTACCTGTGGGTAATTCCAATTCACCATTAGAATAGTGATTGACCTCAGCCACCTTCCACCACCCCCAACCTGGGCTCCTTTTAGAGCTAACATAGCTAGGATGCTGCCGGATACCATGAGCTCCTTTTGAATTGTCCCTCGTAGGATTGGCCATTTGGAGACAGGGACTGGCAGGCCACCTCTGTCTACCTGGCTGATGGGAAAGGTACAATGAGAGAGCTGGTGGAGAGTCAGTTAAGGCACCACCCAATACCAATCTTGTCTGTGCCTCGGCCTCCTTATCACTCCAAGGCCTGCTCCCCCTCTGACCACTCTCACCCCCAAAGTCCCCCCCAGGTCTGCTCCCCTCCTTCCTGGTCCCTCAGACCATCTCTCCCCACCATCTGCCCTGGCCACCATTGGCCCCTTTGCTCCAGGACGGTCCCTCCAGCAGCCCCGGCCCCTCCCTGGACCCTCCTTCCTCTGTGCCTCCAGGCTGACCTCCTCTCCTCACTGTCCCATTGCCTCCCCTAGATCCATTCCCCTGGCCAGCCAGCCACGCCTCAAACAGGTACAACAGGGGGCACCTGGCTTTCTGGCCCTCTGGCTGTGTGCCTGACAGGCACACCCAGCCCTGATGCCGTATATGCACAGTGCGACACCCAGCATGTCCCCTGGCCATGGTACCGCATGTTCTCCAGGTCCTGGTGTGGCGTCTCCGCCCGGGGTCAAGAGCCTGTGGCACCTACGTGACCCGTGGGTCTCCTCTGGCTGTAGCACTTGCCTCTCCCTCACCACTTCCACGGGGGCCCTCCTGGCCTTCAGGGCCATCTGGACCGCTAGGGTCACCCGGGCAACCCAGACCTTTAGCTGTGCCGGTCACACCGCCTGCACCTTAGTCTGTGGCCTGCATGCTTCCTCAGCTTATACTTCTGGCTTCCAAGCCCTCCCTGAGCCACAGACTGAATGAGGCTCCCTCGGAAAGCTCTGCCCCTTAGCGGGTGACGTCACCTGGGCTCCCCCGTGCACCTGTGTAAACCACCCCTGGCGCCATTCCCGAGAGACCCCTCTTGTGAGGCTGCTGGCACGTGACTGTTTCCTGCCAAACCTACCTCACCCTCAAGTCTGTGTCTGCAATTGCCCTAGCCTGGCCCAGGTGTGACCAACCCGCTGGCCGCGTGTCCCCGGTCACGGAGTCCTGGGAGGCGGCCCGACACCTCTGCGCCGCTGCTCGCCTGGGCCTCTCTCTGGGCTTCACACGTGGCCCGAGTCCGCGTGCGCCGGCGCCCAGGAGGGCCCCACCTGGACCGGAGGGCGGCAGGGCGGGCGGGGAACGCCACCCCTGGGGCAGCGCCCACTCACTTCACCCTCTGCTGGTCCCGCGCTCACGGGCTCTCCCTCCCCCAGGAGCAAAGTCTGGCGGCTCTCCGGGGGGCTGGAGGTGCCAGGGGCCCTCAACTGGGAGGTGACCCTGTGTCTGCTGGCCTGCTGGGTGCCGGTCCACTTCTGCGTCTGGAAGGGGGTCAAGTCCACGGGAAAGGTACGGCCGGAGGCCCCCGCAGGGCTGGAGGTGACGGCCGGGCTGGGGGCAGCACGGCCACGGTGGGCCACGGGGGAGAGAAGGGCGGGCTCTGCCAGGGACCGCCGCTGCGACGGGAGGGGACGGGAGGGGCCAGGGCCGCGGCCTGAGCGCGGAGCAGGTCCTTGAGTCCAGACTGCTCCATTCCCGCCGGTGCCGGGACCGCCCTCCTGCCCTCCAGAATCCCCCGCCCATGCCAGGATTGTCCTCCCCGCCCCTCCAAACTCCCCCGCCCAGGCCTGGATCGGCCGCTCCCACCTCCGAACTCCTCCACCCCTGCCTGGATGGACCCCCCCACCCTTCCAAACACCCCCCCCCCCCCGCCCATGCCTGGAGCGCCCCCGCCACCTTCTTCCTCCTGAGGTGGGGAGAAGCCCAGGCAGCCCCTGCCCCTTGCTGTGTCGGGACATCGCGACTGCCCCTGCCCCGCTTTCTCTCTATTCCTCACTCCCTTGTGCTGGCCCTGGTTGGGGGCGGGGGGCTCCCAGGCTATAGCTCTCCCTTGCCCGCCTGTCCTGCTCTGCTCAGCGTGGACGGGAGGCAGCAGTCATGGGGGCCCGTGTCGCTCTCTGGCCGGCGGGGTCTAGCCCCGACTACCAGACTGGGCCTCTCTGCAGAGTGACGTGCTGTCGGGGGCCGGGGGGCGCGAGGTGTGCCCCCCCGGCTGCTCTCCCGCTCCCTGCCTCTCCCCTCCGTCTGCCGCTGGCCTGTGCTGGCCGTGGAGCTGCTCCCGCTCCAGCCCGGGTGCAGAGCTTCCCCGGGGAGGAGCCGAGGCTTTGAGGAGCAGAAGGGGGGCTGCTGGCCGACCTCCCCCCCCCTCCGGCTTGGGAGCAGCCTGCCGTCGAGGGGGCAGTGTGGCCTGCTTGGCCATCCTGCCGAGCTGGGGGCCCCGAGGGGGAGGCGGGTGCCGCAGGGCCCCTCTGAGCCGCCCGGTCCCCCAGATCGTGTACTTCACCGCAACATTCCCCTACGTGGTCCTCGTCGTGCTCCTGGTGCGGGGGGTGCTGCTGCCCGGCGCCTTGGACGGCATCATCTACTATCTCAAGCCTGACTGGTCGAAGCTGGGGTCCCCTCAGGTGAGGGTGAGGTGTGGTGGAGTGGGGTGGGGGGCATGGGCCGGGCCGCATGGCCCCTCACATCCTCCCTTGGCCGGCCCCCCCACAGGTGTGGATAGATGCCGGGACCCAGATTTTCTTCTCCTATGCCATCGGCCTGGGGGCCCTGACGGCGCTGGGCAGCTACAACCGTTTCAACAACAACTGTTACAAGTAGGTGCCCCCCCGCCTCTGCCCCCCCCCCCACCCCTCCCGTGGGCAGCAGGCAGCCTGACCACCATTCCTCTGCCCCCAGGGACGCCATCATCCTGGCTCTCATCAACAGCGGGACCAGCTTCTTCGCTGGCTTCGTGGTCTTCTCCATCTTGGGCTTCATGGCCGCAGAGCAGGGCGTGCACATCTCCAAGGTGGCGGAGTCAGGTAAAGCCCCCCCCCCCACCTCCAAGGCCTGGCCCCGCCCGACCCCTGGGCCTTCCGGCACACCGCACTCGCAGACAGGCGCCAGGGGACATCCTGGGAGCCGGAAGAAACGGTCCCCGAACTTGCCGTGTCCCTCTGGGCCAGAGGGAGGCCCGGCGGGCTCACAGCGGGAGCCACGTGGGCCAGGCCCCGCGGAGCCTTGAGCTCCTGTCCACCCGGCCCCAGGGCCTTGGCGCAGGCCCCTCCCCTTCTGCGAGGCCAACGGCACCACGCAAGCCCACCGCCCCTCCCCTCTGCCAGAGGGCGCAGGGGGAGAGGAGGGCCTTTCCGGGCTTCACGGGGACCTGTGACCGCAGTAGCGGCTGGAATCAAGAGGCCGGGAGGCCAAGTCAGACGACCCACCCTTAGGGGCCTGAGGAAGGCAGGCAGACCCTCCGGGGCCTGAGGGGGGCCCCTTCCCTTGGGGGAAGACGGGTCTGTCCCTTCGCCTCACCCCTTTCCCTGGTACAGAGAGTGGGGCGTGTGGTCAGTACCCATGGGAGGAGGGTCCCCTTGGTCCCCTACCAGTGGCCGCTGGTGGGAAGTGGACAGAGGCCGAGGGCTAGCATGGGCACCTCCCCCACTCTCCCCCACCCTCCCCTCCCCTCCCCTCCCCGGGCCATCGCCCAGGGACTCAACAACGTGTCCCTCTCCCCTGCAGCGCTGGCAGCACCTGACGCAGCCTGTGTGGGGCCTCCACCACTTGGAGTATAGAGCTCAGGACTCGGATGTCAGGGGCCTGACCACCCTGACCCCAGTGTCCGAGAGCAGCAAGGTGGTGGTGGTGGAGAGCGTCATGTGACAGGCGCCCTGGCTCCCATCACCAGCTCACCCTCTTGTAGCCATAGCAGCCCCTGCTTTAGCCCCCCCACCCCTCCCAGGGGGGGCTTGCCTTTCCCTGACACTTTTGGGGTCTGCCGGGGGGGGGGGAGTGGGAGGAAGCACCACGAGTGCTAACTAAAATAACTTTTTCCATTTTTAATAAAATGCCAAAAATACCACAACCCACCAAAAATAGATGCCTCCCCCCCACCACCCCCCAACGGAGCTGGTACGCACGCTGCTTCCCAGGCCCTGCCCACCGCGCCCCCGCCCCATGCCCGCTGCAGCTGTGTCCCCCCCCCACCCCGGCCCCAGCACGCCTGCCCCTCCGGGCTCTGCCCGACGCTCCCTCGGGCAGCCCGTCCACCCCAGAGGCGGCAGTGGCAGCTGGGGGACCAGGGCGGGAGAGCCAAGGCGGCTACTTCAGCTGGGCCCCACCCCTCTCTCCGTCCCTCTTCTAGAAGCTTAGAGAGCCAGCCAGCAACGGGACCGTCCGGTTCCTGCGCCAGTTGCCACCAATATCAGTTGTGTGAGCCTGTGTACGAATGCATGTGTGCGTGAGTATGTAGGGTGAACCTCGATCTCTTAGCCAAGGTCACTACCAGGTGTAAACTGTGCCTGTGGGCAAACGAGGCTTGTATTTTGCACATTTTATAAAAACTTGAGGAAAGAGATTCCTGCTTGTATATTTCTAAAGAGAAAACAGCCCCACGTCCCGACTCTCCCTGCCACTCCCCGTCCCTCTGAGCACCCTCTGCGTCCTCTGCCCCAGCCAAGGAGTGTGAATTTATAAATCTAATTTTCATAGGCAAAAGCTTCAAGCTGTTGAGCGTGCGAGTCTGTCGTGTGGGTGTGCACGTGCAGTCCCGGGCCCCAGACCGGGGTGGACAGAGAGTGCAAGGCCGGGGGTGGGGGCCGTGCAGGAGCATCCCCCCACCCCCTCTGCCCGCAAGCCGGCAGGGTGAGGTGCGGCGTGACCCCCGGGGAACCTGGGGCCCCTCTCCTGGTGTGCTCAGGCTCGCCCACGCCCTGCCCCCCCCCACCCCCGGCCCAGGCTGGGCACGACTGCAGGGATCTGAGGTGGGCACCAGCCGGGGAAGGCCTGCACCCTGGCGCGGCTCCCACCTGCAAGCTTAAAGCGGATGCACCTCCCGCGTCTCAAGTCTTCCATTAGCAGCTTTAATTAACCCACGTGTGTGTCACGTCCGATCCCAAGACGGCAGAGCGGACCCTAGAAGGGCTTCCCCCACGCCGCCCCAACGTGGGTCAGAGAGGTGGGCCTGGGTGAGGGCGGGGGTCCAGCGGGGACATTCTTACTGTGCTAAAAAGCCACTGCAAACATAGCAATAAAAACATGTCATTTTCCAAAGCTGGCTCCCGAGCCGCCACTGCTTGTCGTGAGGGGTTGGGGGGGGCGGGGGGAGGCATGCCCACCTCAAACCGCTTCCTTGGGTGTTTGTTCAGAGGATCCCTGCGCCCGGTGCTGTTCCAGGACCTGGGAGCGGAGCAGGTCCCGGAGCCGGCAGAGCCTCTTCCCCACGCACCCGGTACTGGGGGGGGGGGTGAGAGGAGCAAGACAGCAGGGCAGGTGGGTAAGGGATTGATGAGAACACACAGAGAAGAACTGTTTGCGCGTCTAAGTCATAGATTTTAGGCAGGATTGGAGGTGAGGATGAGGAGTGTTGTCCAAGTGTTAGGCCTGGCTCGTACTGACATAGGCCCATCAGAGAAGAAACAGAGTGGACAGACTGACAAACGAAAAGCTATTCTGTGTACCTGTGGAATCTCTTTCTGGTCACTATCACATGCAGCCTGCTAATTCCTGTGCCTTTTATTTCCTTAGACACTTTTTCACACTTTAGATTGTGCTGTGTCCTGGGGCCCCCATACCCCCTCGTGGTCTCTGACTTTTTGGCCCTGCAGAAGACCCCTCTGCACATGGCTCCGGGGCTCCCTTCCAGCTCCATGGATGGCTCAGTTTTTCTCCATCATTCAGCCGGAGTGCGAGGTGGGCTTAGAAGGGAGGGGTGTTTGCTCTCCTGCGCAGAGCTCCCCGTGGAGGCAGCCAAGAGTCGCTGAATAAAAGCCTGCTTCTCTTCTTAGGCTTTGGAGGGATGCCTTGGAGGGTTGGGCACTGTTTGAATGACTGCCATGAACTGGGGTGCCTGTAAGCACTGACCTGTTCCACGGTTGCTCCCCGTTTCAGGGAGGCATGGGAGGGAAGTATTTCTGCATTATACAGATCGTTCATAATGCACAAGCATGTGTGGGCTTATATATACTCAATAAATCAACACGAAATACTGGAAGAAAATGTAGATGAGCTTTATTTGATTTTTGAATGGAAAAGTCTTTTCCAAGCCTACCAACAATGGAAAAATAGTAACCAGTCACATTTATTGGGTGATTACATCTACGCGCTCACTATGAGTGAGCTCATTTCCTGAGACACCAGCATTTTACTGTGGTTGTCTTTAGTAAGTAAGATGACTGATCTTTGTTTTCTTTTCTGAACTGGCCCATATTTTCTTTATTTAAAATTTTTTATTATTTTAAAGATTTTATTTATTTGTCAGAAAGAGAGAGAGAGAGCACACGCAAGCAGGCAGAGGCAGAGAGAGAAGCAGGCTCCCTGAGCAAGGAACCCGATGCAGGGCTTGATCCCAGGACCCTGGGATCATGACCTGAGCCGAAGGCAGTGGCTCAACCGACTGAGCCACCAAGGCGTCCCTATTTTATTTATTTTTGACAGTGAGCATCAACCACCTTTGTAATCAGAACACAAATTAAGAAAGTTATTCAGCAACTGTTGTTCAGAAAAACTTCTAATTAGTTCCCAAGTGAACTACTTTGCTGAAGTTTTAATAGTTTCGTCTAATTCATGGGAGGCCAATCTTTCCTTTGAAAGTGCTTCTAATTGGCCCCTTTTCTTGATACGGTTAGGAGGATTGTGATGAGGTCCCTGAAGTCTTTGCCAAACCCTAGCCCCAGGCGAACCACCTTGGGGCCAGCGTGGCACAGCCTTGTCTGCCTTCAGATGTTGAGCTGCTTCCAAAAAGCTTTTTCTGAATTGCACTCGTAATGTTCATCCTTCCTGGAAAGGTAGTTTGCTTCATCAGCATCTCATCAATATTACATGAAGAAATCTTTTGCTTTTCTCCCCTTTCCAAGTACTCTGCACACGTGCACATATGTGTGTGAACACAGCAAACACAGGCAGCCAGACACTCAGGAGGGCTCAGCACCCCACGGCCCTCTTCTCTGTCCTGCCCACACCAGGCTGTGCAGCAGTCATAGCCTTTGAGTTTGTGAGGCAAAGAAAACTTGCTTGGAATGTAGTAAATTTATCTAGCTTTCTATCTATCTATTTATGATTTTATTTACTTGACGCGAAGAGAGGGAGAGAGAGAGAGAGAGAGAGAGAGAGAGAGCACAGAAGCAGGGGGAGAGAGAGGCACAGACAGAAGCAGGCTTCCTGCTGAGCAGGGAGCCTGATGTGGGGCTCCATCCCAGGACCCTGAGATCATGACTTGAGCCGAAAGCAGACACTCAACAGACTGAGGCACCCAGGCGCCCCCCTTTTTTTGTAGTAAATATGTTAGAAACACGTGAGGCCTGGTCTGTAATGACTATGGTTAAGAGGTGACAGGGCAGGGCATAAGGAAGGTGACAGTTAAATCACTGTGGATCTCTGCCAGTTGCCGGATATTCAACATTTTTCTTGAATTGCTGAGCTCTGAGTCAGTTAGCCACCCAAACCAGGACATCCTGTAGGCTCCCAGAAGCCAACCAGCCCCTACTGACCTCACTGTACTTCGCCCACTCCCCAAATGCTTCCCTCTCCTAGTGCTGTCTTGATGACAGGTGTTTCCACAGCCGCTCATGTTCTGACGTCATCTCCCAGGCAGTGAATCCCCTCAGACAAGTCCCAGCCATCCTTCCTAGGCCACCCTGGGCCATGCCGGCATTTCCCCTCACCTTACAAATTCCCTGGCTCCTTCCCTCTGGGAACATGCCCCACCCCCAGACTGCTGAGGAGGGTAGCGGGCGGTCAGCATTTCATCTCTGACCATTCCCTGCCCCACACCTCTGCAGGGGCCCTGCGATCCCCAGAGCTCTTCCTCCTCCCCAGGGTTAGGGTTAGGTGGAAGCTGCCTGAAGTGGGGGGACTTCCTGTCCTTGCCCCTCCCCGTCCCAGGCCGGAAGTGCACATGCGCGTGGGTGTGTATCTGTGTGTGCACGGGACCACCTGGGTTAGTGCTGTCACTTCCTCCTCTCACAGAGAGCAAGGCCACGGTCGATGGGAACCTGAGGCTGTGCTTCTGCCTGCGACACTCTCACTCTCATCGGAGTTGCCTTCAGTGAGAATGCGAGCAAGACAGTAATCAAAAAGGGGTCATGGACTGAATGCTCCTTGAGTTGGGCCTTAAAGGAAGAGTGGAGGTTAGAGCTATGGCACAGATGCCACAGAGCATTCTGAGCAAGCGGGTTAGTTGGGCAAAGGCGCTCATAGGGATGCCTGGGGGGCTCAGTCGGTTGAGCGTCTGCCTTCAGCTCAGGTCATGATCCCAGGACCCTGGGATCCAGCCCCGCATCGGGCTCCCCCCTCGGAGGGGACCCTGCTGCTCTGTCTCCCTCTGCCCCTCCTCCTACTCCTTCTTTTTCTCTCTTTAAACAAAAAGGAGGCTCGTCAGTACCTTTACCTCTTAAAACTCTTTATTATGGCAGTTCTACGTGTACACACAGGAGAGTGAATAGGATCGGAAACCCCCACCCTCCCTCACGCAGCTTCAGCACTTGTCAACATTTCACTGGCTTGCTTTGAAAGCACAAAAGGATTTAGGGGAGAGAGCCATGGGGTACGTCTCCAGAAGTGATAAAAGAAGAGGCACCTGGACAACGTTGTCCAAGTGCAGGAGCACCCACGCACCCTTTTATAAGGGCATCGCATGGTCCTGATGCACGGCAGGTGACACCAGCAACAGTCTTGCTCCCTCTGTCCCTGGAGCTATACAGATTTGGTTGGGCCATGTTGTGGAGCGGAGGGACCCGGCCTGCCCCGGGGCTGTGGCTAACCCCTGCGGCTATGCATTCAGCATTGTGCGTGCCGGGCGCCAGGCGAGGGTCACTTTCTAGGCGTTGCACGTCGCTTTCAGCAGACCTTTGTTAGCTCTGGACCATCACCACGAATTTCTTGGGCAGAGACTCTTTTCTGTTGTCACCATATTCTCTCAGTGACTTGCAGTCACACTGACCAAAGAGCAGGGAGGGCCGGGCACTAGGAAGGTGACCCACATGGTTCCTTCCCCCCAAGATCTGCCGCTCCCATTGCGGGGTGCCCTGTCCGGTGGCTCTGAGGGCCTCTTTGTGGTGGAAAGTGAGGTCATCGTCTAGCACGATAAGCAAGACAGTAAGAGCCGTGAACCGAAGCGAGCAGGCAAGGTCAGAGACATGCACTTTGAGCCTAGGGCAATGTTGCTGATGGAACACGGAGTCTAGAGGGAGGCGCTCACGGTGTTGGTTTAGCTGTCCAGTGAGGGCTTGTCAAGGTCCTAGGCCCCTTCCTTCCTGACCTTTCTAACAGCATGTGGGTGTTCATAGGTATGGTGCTGGTTACTCCTTTCTGTGAATGAATAGTCTGTGACCATTGCATTAAAATAAGTTATCTTGGGACACCTGGGTGGCTCAGTTGGTTAAGCATCCGCCTTCGGCTCGGGTCATGATCCCAAGGTCCTGGGATCGAGGTCCACGTCCGGCTCCCTCAGCGGGGAGCCTGCTTCTCCCTCTGCTTGTGCTCTCAGTCTGACAAACAAATAAATAAAATGTTTAATAAAATAAAATAAAGTAAGTTATCTTGGTGTCTAACTGCCCCCTGCCCAGGCTAATTTGTGAGTGCCTTGAGGGCAGACACGACGTCTTATCGTTTTCCCCAAGTCCCATGTCCAGTGCTTGGTACACACAAGGTGCTCCTTAATTCATTCACTCATTCACTCATTCAAGAGTTCTTCCTTCTAAGTGCTATGATGCAGGGGAACACGGGGACCCATGGCATTTATAATTTATCCCAGCCTTTGGGCTGGAAGTAGAGGCAGCAAACATTTTCTTTTTTTCTTTTCCCTGAATTGCAGAGGCCTCGGCTCAGCCGAACGGTGAAGGTTTTCATCCTGTCGGCACTTGGGCTCTGAAGATCTTTCTGCATCAAAGCTCATGGGGATTCACAGTTCAATTACTTCTTACTGAACATCTATTATGTGCTAGGTTCTGGGAGGACAGAAATTCCTGATTGCTCTTGCCTTCAAGGAATCTCCACCTCTTCAGGCCTAGGTGACGAGTAAGCACACAGGGCCTCAGAGGAGGGGTGGCTCCCCGAGCCTGGTAGCTTGGATCAGAGGAGATGCGGTCCGCTTGGGCCCTCAGGAACAGGGGGCGCTATAGGACGAGGAGGGGTCAGCTGGCCAGAGGCCAGAAGTGGGGCAATTGGGAAACATCTTCTGAGCATGGGGGATGGGAGGGGGATGGAGCAGAAGGCGTTGCTGATTCAGGAGGCATCGTTGGGTCTCAGGTGATCTCCAGGTTATTTTCTGATGATGTGGGATTCAGTCTCTCACTTGGCTCTGCCTTTGCACTTCGCCTGGTTTTGACTTAGGAACACCTTGTATTTCTGTTCCTGCTGGCTCTTTGGCCAAAGAAGTGGTCGCCTTACTGTCTTGTTTGGTCAGCCCGTGACCTTCTTCCCATCAGTGTCCTTGTCTGGCGGCGCTCCAGATGGCAGATGTAACTGTCCATGAAGGGACAGTGAGACACCCACACACACCCGAGAACTGCCACATCTAGGGAGGCTGTCGGATTCGTTTTCTCTCTCTGACCACAGGAAAGGGGACTGGAAGGTCCCGGCGCACAGGACCATGGAGTTGCCCTCAGAGGGGGGAGTGGAGCCACAGAGTGTGCTGTGGGGTGGCCGGCCGGATTCACGAAAAGGGGCCAGGGCGGTTCTGGTGGACCCCGTCTTTCCCTTCACCTAGTGGCGGGTCTCTGCCTCATCTGGTTATAGCTATCAAGAAGTCTCCCAAGCGCGCCCTTGACTTCTTTGTTCCTCAGACTGTAGATCATAGGGTAGAGCATGGGGGTTACATTGGTATAGATTAAGGACACAATTTTGTCCTGTTCCGGGGTGTAGCATGACTTCGGGCGAATGTAGATGAAAATGGCGCAGCCATAGTGCAGAACAGAGACCAGCAGGTGCCCAGCACAGGTGGAAAAGGCTTTGCTCCTTCCCTCGGCTGAGTGGATTCTGAGGATGGCGGCGATAATGAACGCATAGGACAACAGAATCAGCAGGAAGGGAACCAGCAGGATGAGCAAGCAGACGAGGAAGACTGCAATCTCGTTGGCTCTCGTGTCTGAGCAGGCCAGAAAGAGCACAGCAGGGATGTCACAGAAGAAATGATTGATCTCGTGGGACTGACAGAAGGGCAGGAGGAATATCAGTGTGGTGAGGATGAGGGAGAGCGCAAAGCCACTGATGCAGGCCAGAGTCAGCATCTGCAGACAGAGGGCCCTGGTGATGATGACCGCATAGCGCAGGGGGTTGCAGATGGCCACGAAGCGGTCGTAGGCCATCACGGCCAGGAGGAAGCACTCCGCCCCACCCAGGGCGATGAAGAGGTGCATTTGCAGGGCACAGCCCAGCAAGGGCATCCGCTGGCTCCTGGATAAGAAATTGGCCAGCATGTTGGGGACGATCACCAATATATAACAAATTTCAATGGTGGACAGATTGCGAAGGAAGAAGTACATGGGGGTCTGGAGGCAGGAGTCGATGAGGGTGATGAGCACGATGGTTGTATGTCCTGCCAGGGTGACAAGATGCATGGCTAGAAAGAGTCCAAAGAAGAAGATTTGCAGCCCGGCCAGGTCCCCGAAGCCCAGCATAATAAACTCAGAGTTTAAGGTGTCGTTTTTTGACAACAGGCCCATCCTACATTCTCCTCCGCAGAACTCCTAGGCTGGAAAAGGCAGTTTTCTAGCAATTCTCCAAGTCGTGGAAGACCTGAGGGCCCTTGTTTTCATTCTATTACCTTTTCGAATTCTGCCCTCTCTTCACTGAGGATGAACTGTTCACTGTGAGGCCACTTTATGCCACCTGTGGAGTTGTTATAAAAAATGCAGTGGGGGTGAGTAAAGTCTATACATGGAGTTGCCTTCACATTTTGGGGGCCCCCAGAGAGGGAGGCATAGAACCTGCAGCAGCTGCTGCCTTTCCTGTTCTGGGGGTCCTCAGTGCCAGAAGGCCCCCAGTGTCGCGTCACCTTCTTCTGGATACGTATCCCGGTCCCTGGACTGACCTAGTCCTTCCCTGCTGAAGTTCCCACAGCACTCTGGGCTTCCCCAACCACATTATTTACCATGGACTCCTGTGATTTTTAAAAAAAAAAAAAATTTATTTGTCTGTGTAACCCAGTAACCTGTGAGTTCCATGATAGCGAGAATGACGTCTTATTCAGCCTCTCAAATATTGGCTTACACGTACTGGGATCATCAATGACTTGAATAAACACCTGTTGCACGTTTCTCCATCCTCTACAGTTAGCACCGAGGACGCGCCTAACATAGGCTTGAACGAGCGGTTGTATGAGGGACTGAGGTGGCCTCCCCTCACCCTTCACCGCGGCTGAAGTTGTGCTCGGGCAGGGAGGGTGCTGGGTGAGGGGAGCAAAGGGTGAAGCGCGAGCCAGGTCCCAAGGAGTGAGCAAAGACTTGGAGTCGGAAGGACACCGCCAAGGACGGTGGGGGTTTGAGTGCCCGGTGCGACAATGGCTTTGCCTGGTCTGTGTCCGGATTCTAGAGCTATAACAGAGCTGAACTCAATCAACATGAATTGAGGGTCCCTTGGAGGGGGTTGTCCCCTACGGGATAGAGTTTGTTGAGGTACACGCCATTTCTACTGGGGCCACAGAGACTAAAGTGGGGTTCGGTGAAACCGGAAAACCCATTCTTTTTTTTTTTTTAAGACTGATTGATTTATTTGCTTTAGCTAGAGGGAGAGTACGATTGGGGAGAGGGGCAGCGGGAGAGGGAGAGAGAAAATCTCAAGCAGACTCCCTGATGAGCACAGAGCCCAACACGGGGCTCGATCCTGAGACCCTGAGATCATGACCTGAGCTGGAATCAAGAGTCAGATGCTTAACTGCCGAGCCACCCCGGTGCCCCAGAAAACCCATTCTGATGACGGTTTGGCTTGGCCTAGAACGTCGTGATTTCAGTTTTCCAATCACTTGCGTGTCACATTATTATTTTGGTATTTATTAACCTAATTGGTACTTGGATTCTTAGAGCTGGATGGGTCCTTAGAGAGCAGCTTGCCCACCCCTTACTTTGGAGCACACGGTCCTGAGGCCTTTCAGCCCGCTGAGCCGTGCCCTGCTCCCGCCCTTGCCATCAGCCCCGACTGGCAGCCCCAGGAAGGCCCCGACTGCGGTCCCTGTCCTGGCGGAGCAGCCAGCACAGCGGGCGTCTGCTCTCAGCCTCCCCGGGGCCCGCTTGTCCCTGGATAACTGTCTCTGGCTGGGAGTGTGCCCTCCAGAGCCGCAATCATTTTCCTCAGGCTCGGACCCTTAGCTTTAGCTCGGCCGCACCAAACCACGTCTCCTCCTTTCCCTCGTGGCAGTGCTGTGCAAACATGGGGATGCGTTTGTTGGGGCCTTAAACCTCGATAAGACTGAAGAACACACAAATGAAAGCAGAAGTCACACATGGTGCTAAGAATTCAGTGGCAAGAACTGAAAGTTAACGTCAAAGTTTCTGTTCCTTCGGTCCTACTCCCGCTTTCCCCGCGAGGCTCAGTCTCTTCCCTGCTTTGTCCTGTGTGAATAAGCACACATCTGTCACCCACAGCCATAGGCACACACACTCACTCGCAGGTGTGTACGCACACATGTAAAACAAACGTCGCCACACACGGACACACTCACCTGCACACGCACACACACACACACACACACACCTCACACACACCTCACACAAAGGCATGCAGCCATTAACACGCACTCACACACACTCACACACACTGGTACGTGAACATCTGCCACACGCACACATTGAAGAGCTCTGGCGCAATGACAGCGAAGGCCCGCAGAGCCCTCACCGAAGGCTCCATCTGGGAGAAGCTTGTGGCCTGCTGGCTTCCCTCCTTTTTAACCGCTGCTTGACAGATACTGTAATTAATTGTAATTGAATAATAAGAGCACACAATAACAAATACAATCTACAAACAAAAGTGAGTAAAACAGAAAATAAATGATAATTCAATGAGTCTTTTATTACTTCCACGTTCAAGTGCTTTCTAGCCTTCTGATCACCTCCGGGGTACAGAGCAGCTCCCCACACCGAGCCCCGTGCGGCCGCCCGCGCTCCAGCTTCTCTGGCCTCCCCACTCTCTCCCCGTGCCCCCCCGAGCGCCCTGCTGTTACCTGGGGGGCGGACCGGCATGGGGAATGGAAATCCCGGAGAAGCCCTGTCTGATGCTCTTCTGTTATCACCCGCTGTCAGGGAGGAAACTTGAGGAGGAGGGACAGCCTTTCTTCGGGGGAGCAACGGCAGGGACAGGTGGCCTGGATCCGGCAGCACAGCTTCCCGGGGCCCAGGATGGGACTTTCCTGTGTGTCTGGGAAGTACGGCCTGATGGCTGTTAGAAGGCACTGTCTTCAGAGGAGCCGGAATGTTCCGTCCCTTGAGTTAAATAGTTGTGACGGCAGGACTCTGCAAGTCCTAGAGGACAGGTCAGGAAGGAGGCTGTCCCTGTGGTCCCCCACCAGGGGACGTGCCTTCCCCAGGTCATAGAACTGAACCTAAACCCAAACTCCAGCCCAGTGACTTCTGTTTTCTTGGCAAAAAAAAAAATGCAGTGTAGGTCTTGACAAGGTTATTTAACTCTGATCTGCTGAAAGTGCACCCAACAGACTGAGTGGGCCTCGGGCTGCTTTGAGAGGTTTGCTGGATTAGAATCTGGTTAGCAAGCCTTGCTAGGGAGGAACACAGAATGGACAACAGAACACAGGACTGGCGGCTTTCGAAGCCCCCAATACACAACACCAGGAATCTGTGATTCTTTACAATAACTACAGAGAGGAGTGGTCTGGCTTGTCCTGTGTTGTCAGCCTCACTTACTTGAACGAGCTACAAGTGTGAGCTCTTGGGAACACTACTACTCTGCTGACTTGACCTTCTGTCTGATACCTCTGTCTCCCCATTCCCAGGCTGCAGATCGCTCGCCCAACATCCAACCTGCGTCACGGTCTGCATCTTAGCAAAGCTGGACCCAGTTGCCCTCTGGGGTTGCGCGAAGTCTTCAGCTGCATTCACCCAGCCGTCTACGTGCTGCGGTTGCTCTGGGCGGCTGTCCACAGCTCTGCCTTCCGTTCGCTTCCACTGGCTACAGAATTGCTCTGGAAAGTCTCCTTATCATCCCTGTCCCTTTTAGGAATACCAGGCCCCGGGCCAAAGCCACTGCCATGTCTCAGAATCTTTTATTCCCTAGAGAGCCAGCATGGTGCTGGGGTCTGGGCTGCAGCATTTTGAGACATGGAAGATTCTGAGACATGGCACACCTAGAGAGAGGAAACAGGACCCCCACGAAGCCTTGTTTATGCTTTAAATTGACCTTCCCCAATCATCCCGGTGGTTTCTGTCCATGATCCTGCCCACTCCGCCCTCCTCTTCCTCCTCTCTGTCTCTTCACTCCTCTTGGCCACAGTTTCTTTTCTTTTCTTTTTTTTTTTTTTTAAGATTTTATTTATTTATTTGATGGACAGAGATCACAAGTAGGCACAGAGGCAGGTAGAGAGAGACAGAGAAGCAGGATCCCTGCTGGGCAGAAAGCCTGATGCGGGGCTTGATCCAGGATCCTGGGACGGTGACCTGAGCCAAAGGCAGAGGCTTTAATCCACTGAGCCACCCAGGCGCCCTTGGCCACAGTCTCTAATACAAGAGCTCTTCTGCTTTCTGATGGAGACAAAGGCCAGGTAACAGGCTTTGGGAACAGCTCCTTGACATGGTCTTGCCCTCCGTGTGTTGTAAAGGGAAAGAGAAGGACCTGGAAAAACAGAGTCACTGAGGCTTCCCGAGCTGCGCTGGCTCAGCAGAAACCAGTGGGAGCCCAAGAGAGAGACTACCCTGGAGAAAGAGGAGGTCAAGGCTATGAAGGACCTTTGGCAGGACCCGTGGACCCAGCACTGTGGCCCAGGACTGAGGTACCTGCTCTTTCACCTGCTGGGGCACCAGGATTACCCAGGGAGGGATGGAAAGTAAAGAGGTTTAAAACTTCAGTCGAACACTTGGAAAGAAAGGCACCTCGAAGGAGTCCTAAGTACTCAGAACTATTCACATCTTCTGTATCTCTTTCCAGTTAGGCACTTCAGAGTCTGAGAGGGTTTGGGACAACACAGCATCAAATTCTGGGAGCATGGCTAGACTTCCAAATTTGGCCAGGGGTGGACATTTGAGTGCCTTCTCTTAACCATTTATACTCTACGAAAGGGAAAATCCTGGGGGGGGGGGGTTGGCGCTGAAATAACACCACTGCTGGGACCCTGAGTGAATAGAATTCTCCAGCAATTGTCCGGAAACTCTCAGCTGGAGCATGACTTGGGACTTCAGTTTCTTCCAGTTTTAGCTTTCAGGTTTTTCTCTGATGTCTTTAAATTTCAACTTGCGGGGCGCCTGGGTGGCTCAGTGGGTTAGGCCTCTACCTTCGGCTCGGGTCATGATCCCAGGGGCCTGGGATCGAGTCCCGCATGGGGCTCTCTGCTCAGCAGGGAGCCTGCTTCTCCTCATCTCTCTCTCTCTCTGTCTGTCTCTCTGCCTATTTGTGATCTCTCTCTCTGTCAAATAAATAAATAAAATTAAAAAAAAAAAACTTCAACTTGCAAGGACAGTTTAGAACTGTCTTGCCTTCCCAGGCAATTCATTACAGGTTTATATCTGGGATATCTTGTAGGTTGGGCTTTTATTGTTAGAGTAGCTTATGGTTGTCATTTGCTCTTGCAGAACCTCCGATGAGATGTGTCACACAGTGGTGGCTGGAAGCAACCAGAAGGAGAAATAGAGGGACACCACGGACTTAATAGCTAAGCCCGGTGGGGAAGGAGATTAAAGACACCTGTGAAATGTCAGGTGTGTGTCGTTGGGGGATCAATCCTTTTCTTCCGTGGTTTCCTCAAGGAAGAAGATGCCACAGGCATTGGTCTACATTTCTTTGAGTGGCTAATTTGACGAAGGCTCAGTGTGTGCGCGATGTGGTCTCTTTCGCCTCTCTTTCCACCCAGCCAGGTGGGAGACAGCAACACCGGAGATGAGAATCGGCTCTGCATGCCCGAGACCTTCCTCCAGGGGCTTGTTCCAAGTCCAGACCGGGAGAGACGTAGAGTGCATTAGCAAGCACGGGCAGCCCCTCTGGCAGACTGTACCCACCAGCCAGCCTTCACCAGCACACACGTCATGCTCGGCTTCCCCACCTGCTGGGACTCTTGTTGGATCTCTCAGTTGGTTCAGAATTCTGCCCTTTCTTTACTCCTCCAAATTCTCAACTCAAGTGCTAAAATTTGGGTTTAAATTTCTCAGAAATTGTGGTGCTGAGGACGTAAGAATGCATTCCTGGTCAGGGGCCTCAGAGTTCTGTTGGTTTCTGAGCGAACACTTCTGCTCCCCAGAACGAAGTCCAGTTCCCCTTCTTCGCCATGCTGGTTGTGGGTCCTGTGCCTGCATGGGACCATGAGGAAATGACACAATTTTGCCCCCTCAGCTAGGACACGGGTGCTCTTCTCCGTGGAACTATGCCTGTATTTGGTTAGAGTGTTGTGAAGCGTATTGCTTCAACCATATTGGTTGATTGCTTTTTCCTCAACGGTCTCGTACTGTTCTGAGAAGGGGAACTACGGGTGGATGGATTCTCTTTATTTTCTCACCTTGTATTTGGGCAAGCACAAAGAATTCCATGGTTGGAATCACCTGAAAGTAGGTAGTTTTGGTCTCAGCTAGTCCACATTCTAGAATTGGTGGGGAATCCCTCATCACCTAGCTTTGTTGGAGATGTTTGCCTTAGAATTTTGGTTTTGCGACTTTATTCTCTGTCTCTTTCTCTTTTTTTGTGGGAGGGGGTGTTGGGGAGGGTTGTGAAGACTCAAACATGATATTATTGCCGCCGCTGCCACCTTCCCCAAGTCTGGAAATCCTATTACTTATAAAGACGGTTTAACTTTGACACAACGAAACACAAAAACAATTAGAAGTTCTGGGCAATATAGTAACTTGAAGGCACGGAATTCTTGATCCAGATGTCTCCTGACATGACAGGTGAGAGGCAAATTATAAAGATGAGAGGGCTCAGCTGCAGACGGCAGCAGCCTTTTATGGGAAACTGAAGAGCCGAGAGTAGCGTAGGGCTTCTCAACTCTTTTTTGGTGAAGGACCTTTCTTTTTTTTTCTTCTAAAATAATATTTCCAGTCTATAATGGCTTGATACTTGTGTAAAACACAGTAGAATTTTTTAGGGAAATTAACTGAAAAAAAGACTAAGTACAAACACATTTTTTTATTATTCGATTCAACAGACATAAACTCACTTCGTCTGCCTATATACCTGATTTCTGTACTTACCACAGGCCAGGAACATTTTGTAGACCACCACCAACTTGAAGACTGTACTCGCTTCCTCATCCTGCCACAGGTTCCAGATGGACGTGAATTCTGGGGGGACATCAGTCAACCTACTGCATGGAGCATTATTGTTTTGAGAAGCTCACTTAGTAGTTCTTGTGCAGAGGGCAGAGGAGTATTTTTTTAAAGATTTTATTTATTTATTTGACACAGAGAGAGAGAGAGAGATCACAAGTAGGCAGAGAGGCAGGCAGAGGGAGGGGGAAGCAGAGGCTTAACCCACTGAGCCACCCAGGCACCCCACATTTTCACATTATTTATGTAAATACCTAGTAGTGGAATTACTGGATCATACTGTAGTTCTATTTTTAATTTTTTGAGGAACCTCCATATTGTTTTCCATGGCAATTGCACCAGTTTGCATTACCACCAGCAGTACAAGAGTGTTCCTTTTTCGATACATCCTCCTCAAAACCTTGTTTCTTGTGGTTTTGATCTTAGCCATTCTCAGAGGTGTGAGGTGATATTTCATTGTTATTTTGATTTGTATTTCCCTGATGATGAGTGATTTTGAGCATCGTTTCATGTGTCTATTGGCCCCCTGGATGTCTTCTTTGCAGAAATGTCTGTTCATGTCTTTGGCCCATTTTAAAATTGGATTATTTGTGTTTTGGATGTTGAGTTGTGTAAGTTCTTTATAGATTTTGGATACTAAGCTTTTATCAGATATGTCATTTGCAAATATCGTCTTCCATTCAGTAGGTTGTCTTTTATGTTGACATGAATTTTTTTTAAGGCAAAGTAAACAACTCAATATAAAATTAGGCTATGAATATGAACAAAGAGGTCTTAAGAAAAATACAAAGGGTAACGAACACAGGAGAAGATGCTCAACCTCACAAATAATCTTTTTAAACACAGATTAAAATGAATTTTTTGTCCATCAGACTGGCAAATATTTAAACAATTTGTGTCAGTTTGAGTGAGGATGTGAGTCCAGAGGTACTGTCATATGCTGTTTATGATAGTGTATATTTGAGCAGCATCATTCCGATTTAAAATGTGCACACCAACTCAACAGTGGGGACACAGGGAGGATCCAAATGGCCAGAGGAGCAAGTACTTGAAGGAAAGAAAAAAACAGCCAAGAGTGCTGGGCAACTCTGTCTGCATCTCAGTTGAGGGGCTTCCTGTTAGTCTTGCCCTGTTCACCGCAGAGAAAATTAAGTCAACACTGTAGAACAACCTTAGCTGCAGGGAACCTGAAGATGCTTTAGCTTCTTCCAAACCCATGCTCAGCGTCCATCCCATGTGGAAATTCTTTCCTGGAGATGGATGTTCAGATCTGGAAGACACCATCCTTCAATCTCAAGGTCATCTAACATTCTTAGCACTTTTTGCTCTCTTTACTCATTCATTCAGCGATCTCATGTTGAAACTGATTGCAGAAACTCCTAGAGACACTAGGGACACACCAGTTGCCACTGGGTGGAGATAGAAGAACACTTAATACATGTTCATTCTAGAATTGAGAGCTCATGGTCTAGAGAGGAAACATGGAAAAAGTAAGTGGAAGAAAGACAAATGAAAAAATTCATGGAAACAAATGAAAATGAAAACACAACTGTTCAAAATCTGTGGGACACAGCAAAGGCACTCTTGGGAGGAAAGTATATAGTGATACAAGCCTTTCTCAAGAAACAAGAAAGGTCTCAAGTACACAACCTAACCCTACACCTAAAGGAACTGGAGAAAGAACAGCAAAGAAAGCCTAAACCCAGCAGGAGAAGAGAAATAATAAAGATCAGAGCAGAAATCAATGAAATAGAAACCAAAAGAACAGTAGAACAGATCAACGAAACTAGGAGCTGGTTCCTTGAAAGAATTAATAAGATTGATAGACCCAAATAAATACATTCATGAATGAAAGAGGAGAGATCACAACCAACACCAAAGAAATACAATTGTAAGAACATATGAACAACTATACGCCAGCAAATTTGACAATCTGGAAGAAATGGATGCATTCCTAAAGATGTATAAACTATAAACTACCAAAACTGAACCAGGAAGAAATAGAAAGAAATAGAAAACCCGAACAGACTCATAACCAGTAAGGACATTAAAGCAGCCATCAAAAATCTGCCAATAAGCAAGAGCCCAGGGCCAGACGGCTTTCCAGGAGAATTCTACCAACCATATTTTTTAAAGTTTATTTATTTATTTATTTATTTGGCAGAGATCACAAGTAGGCAGAGAGGCAGGCAAAGAGAGAGGAGGAAGCAGGCTCCCCGCTGAGCAGAGAGCTCAATGCGGGGCTCGATCCCAGGACCCTGGGACCATGACCCGAACAGAAAGCAGAGGTCTTAACCCACTGAGCCACCCAGGCACTCCTCTACCAAACATTTAAAGAAGAATTAACAGCTATTCTTCTGAAACTGTTCCAAAAAATAAAAATGGAAAGAAAACTTCCAAACTCATTTTATGAGGCCAGCATTACCCTGATCCCAAAACCAGACAAAGACCCCATCAGAAAAGAGAATTACAGACCAATATCCTTGACGAACACAGATGCAAAAATTCTCACCAAAATACTAGCCAATAGGATCCAACAGTATGTTAAAAGGATTATTCACCACGACCAAGTGGGATTTATTCCTGGGCTGCTAGGTTGGTTCAACATCTGCAAATCAACCAATGTGATACAATACATTAATAAAAGAAAGAACAAGAACTGTATGATACTCTCAAAAGATGCTGATAAAGCATTTGACAAAGTACAGCATCCTTTCTTTTTTTTTTTTTTAAGATTATTTATTTATTTATTTGACAGAGAGAGATGACAAGCAGGCAGAGAGGCAGGCAGAGAGAGGGGAGGAAGCAGGCTCCCTGCTGAGCAGAGAGCCCGATGCGGGGCTCGATCCCAGGACCCTGGGATCATGACCTGAGCTGAAGGCAGTGGCTTAACTCACTGAGCCACCCAGGCACCCCTACAGCATCCTTTCTTGATCAAAACTCTTCACAGTGTATAGATAGAGGGTACATACCTCAATATCATCACAACCATTTATGAAAAACCCACAGCGGGGACGCCTGGGTGGCTCAGTTGGTTGGACGACTGCCTTCGGCTCAGGTCATGATCCCGGAGTCCCAGGATCGAGTCCCGCATCGGGCTCCCAGCTCTGTGGGGAGTCTGCTTCTCCCTCTGACCTTCTCCTCGCTCATGCTCTCTCTCACTGTCTCTCTCTCAAATAAATAAATAAAATCTTTAAAAAAAAAAAACCCACAGCGAATATCATTCTCAATGGGGAAGAACTGAGAGCTTTTCTCCTAAGGTCAAGAACACAGCAGGGATGTCGATTATCACGACTGCTATTCAACATAGTACTAGAAGTCCTAGCCTCAGCAATCAGACACCAAAAAGAAATAAAAGTCATCTGAATTGGCAAAGAAGTCAAACTCTCAATCTTTGCAGATGACATGATACTTTATGTAGAAAACCCAAGACTACTCCAAAAGTGCTAGAACTTGTGCAGGAATTCAGTAAAGTGTCAGGATATAAAGTCAATGCACAGAAATCAGTTGCATTTCTATGCACTAACAGCAAGACAGAAGAAAGAGAAATTAAGGAGTCGGTCCCATTTACAATTGCACCCAAAACCGTAAGATACTTAGGAATAAACCTAACCAAAGAGGCAAATAATCTATACTCAGAAAACTATAGCACAAAGCAAAAATGGGATTCCAGGCCCGATTTCAGCAATACTTTAGACTGTCTTCACTTACCTCAAGCACTGACTTCTAGTTCAGCTGGGAGAAGGAAAGAACTATGGTCTCTGCTCACTGAGGGCTTTCCTTCAGACAGAGAACAACAGCCAATCAATAGTGATTTGAGGAGCTCAATAATGAGGTATTAAGATAAACAAATTGAAAGGCAAACCACAAACTGACCAAGCATTAGTAGCTGTATTCTAGAATATAAAGAATTTTTGTTTTGCAAAAGGCTCCCCTGCTAACTGCCCATTGACCAGAACTTAATCATGTGACCACTCCTAGTGGAAAGAGATTCCAGGAAATACTGCCTTTTTCTGGGTTTCCATGAGACAGATATGAAACAAGGAGGGGATAGAGACTGAATGATGGCTAGCAGTCTCTGTCGCAATCTTGTTAAAATTTCTAACTCACTTATTTGAGAAAGATCATATTTTAAAAACCCTTTCTTTTCCCCTCCTTGGTTTCTACTTCATTAGTATCTATTCTTATCTTTATGTTTACTTCCTTACACTTGCTTTAGATTCATTCTCTAGATGTTTTACTAGCTTCTTGACTTGAACACAATTAATTTTATTGTGAAATAATTTTAGACTTACAGAAGAGCTGCAAATATAGTACAGAAAATTTCCTTATAGCCTTCAATCAGTATCCCCTAAAATTAGTGTCCTACACAACCATGGCACATTTATTAAAATGAAGAAATTAACATTGTGTCAGTACTATTATCTAAACCATAGCCTTTATTAAGATGTCCCCAGATTTTCTACTAATGTCTTTTTTCTGTTCCAGGATCTAACCTAGGGTATCACACTGCATTTAGTCATCATGTCTCCTTAGTCTCCTCTGATCTGTGATGATTTCTCCATCTTTCCTTGTTTTCATGACCTTGACATTTTTAAAAGATTTCATTTATTTGAGAGAGAGCATGAACAGAGGTGGGGAGGGGGGAGGAAGAGAGGGGCCAAGTGAGAGGGAGAAGCAGACTCCCCGCTGAGCAGGGAGCCCAATGTGGGACTCAATCCCAGGACCCCAGGATCAGGACCTGAGCCAAAGGCAGATGCTTAACCAAATAAGCCATCCAGGTGCACTGACCTTGACATTTTTTGAAGAGCATCAGTCAGACATTTTGTAGAATTTCCCTCTATTTGGGTTTTCCTGATGTTCTTTTCATAGTTAGACAGATTTATGGAATTTTGGGAAGAACAACGCAGAAGAGAAGTGCCCTTCTCATCTCACCAGGGCAACATAAGGTCAGCCTGCCTTGCCAATGGTGGAGTTCACTTAGATCACCTGGTTTAGGTGGTGCCTTCCAGGTTTCCTTGCTGTCAAGTTGCTATTTTCCCTTTCAACAAATCCTTAGAAGGGAGCAACTAAGTCCAGCCCACCCTCAAAGGGAGGAAAGCTAAGCTCAATTTCCAGGAGTGAGGGGTATTGAAGAATTTGTGGACATATGTTAAAAACCAGCACAGTCACTAATAAACATTTCTGGGGAGATATTTGAGGATATGCAATTATCTGGTTTCTCCTTAAAGTTCCAGTCACTAATTTTAACATTCATTGGTGGACCTTGCTGGCAGCCATTATTATTCTGGTGTTTCGTCAGTGATTTTCTTATTCCCCTATTCCATTCTTTCATGATCTTAAATACATGTACTTAAGGTTATGACTTTCTCTCTGATAACCACTGCCTCCTGCGAGTTTGATGTATAGTACTTTTACTGTCATTCTGTTTTAGATATCTCACAATGTCTACAATTATCAGCTCTTTTTTTACAAATGAGTTATTCCGGAATGCATTTTAAGGTTCCAAACATACATGTTTGATTTGATTTTTTAAAAATTGTTTCCAGGCGCCTGGGTGGCTCAGTGGGTTAAGCCGCTGCCTTCAGCTCAGGTCATGATCTCAGGGTCCTGGGATCGAGTCCCGCATCGGGCTCTCTGCTCAGCGGGGAGCCTGCTTCCTCCTCTCTCTCTCTCTGCCTGCCTCTCTGTCTGCTTGTGATCTCTCTCTGTCAAATAAAAAAAAAAATGTTTCCAGTGTGGGGCGCCTGGGTGGCTCAGTGGGTTAAGCCTCTGCCTTTGGCTCAGGTCATGATCTCAGGGTCCTGGGATCGAGCCCTGCCTCGGGCTCTCTGCTCAGCGGGGAGCCTGCTTCCTCCCGCCTCTCTGCCTGCCTCTCTGCCTACTTTGATCTCTCTCTCTGTCAAATAAATAAATAAAATCTTAAAAAAAAATTGTTTCCAGTGAAACTGTTTAGTGGTCAGAAAATGTGGTGCACAGGATGCTGATTTTTGAGATTTGCTGAAACTTCTTCTGTGATCTAGTATGTCGTCAGTTTTTATCATTGGGAGCCCCGTATTCTCTACACAGTACAAATACATACATGCGTCTATATATACTTATATAAAAATGTAGGTATTTTTGTCATTTGTGTTTCACAAAATTGGGCTCACACTGTACATATCTTTTTTTTCTCCTCACTTTGTAACTAATATACATCTCTCCAAATCAGTTTTTATAGTTCTGGTTCATTCTTTTTTCTTTTTTCATAATGGGTGTGTTTTGAAGTTGCTTCTTTTCTTAAAACATTTCATCTTAAGCGATGGAGAAGTTTTAATGTTTTATGGTTTCCATAAAGCAGGTTCTTACAGCTTCCTGTTTTCAACAACTAGTTCTTATAGCAGCATCAGGATAGTGATCACTATGAAATCTGTCATCAAGGCCTCTTGAAATTATCCCATAATATAAGTGGTTCATTTTTATGCCTACATAATATCTGGAGTCGTCAGAATGCTTTCCAGATCTAGTTGACACTAGAGTCTCATTCACTCTTTTCACCATCGCATTTTTTTTTTTATTTTAAAGATTTTATTTATTTATTTGACAGAGAGAGATCACAAGTAGGCAGAGAGGCAGGCAGAGAGAGAGGAGGAAGCAGGCTCCCCGCTGAGCAGAGAGCCCGATGCGGGGCTCGATCCCAGGACCCTGAGATCATGACCTGAGCCGAAGGCAGCAGCTTAACCCACTGAGCCGCCCAGGCGCCCTCACCATCGCATTTTAGTCCACTGTGCAGATCTGCTCCTTTGTGCTTATCTCCTTCCTTACTGACGGTGACTTAGACCGGCTCCAGTTCTTCCTATCACGTGTCATCGAGCATGTGTCACGATACACGTTAGGAGCCGATGTTGCCCTAGGGGCCATACACCGGGCAGTGAGCGGCGGGGTCGTGAGGGGAATGGGCATTTTGAGTTCTAGTAGTGTCGTTGCAGGGTCAAGTCCTGAGTCAATCCTGCGGCTACTGTGACCCACACACTGGCCGTGGCAAGTGGCAGGCTCACTCTGTGCCTGTTTCCTCACCTGTCGCTGGAGGTAATAGTACATGCTTCAGTCATAGGATTGTTTGGGGGTTTAGTTAATGTTTATCTACAGCATTTAGAAGACTGCCAGGAGTCTAAGTGGGTGTGGAATCATTTGCTAGTCATGGATTCTTCCAGATTACCCTGTCAGGTAGCTATCCCAATTGGCATGCCTACCAGCAGTGTGCAAGACCCTGGTTTCCTCATGACCTTGGAAAGTTTTGCAAATCTAATGAAACAAAAATGATTTGGGGTTTTATCTTTTTAAAAATATATTATTTTGGGGGGGGGCGCCTGGGTGGCTCAGTGGGTTAAAGCCTCTGCCTTCAGCTCAGGTCCTGATTTCAGGGTCCTGGGACCTAGGCCTGCGTCAGGCTCTCTGCTCAGTGGGGAACCTGCTTCCTCCTCTCTCTTTCTGCCTGCCTCTCTGCCTACTTGTGATCTCTGTCAAATAAATAAATAAAATCTTTAAAAAAATAAAGAGCGCACGAGTGTGGGGGAGGAGCAGAGGGAGAGGGAAAAGCCGACTCCTCACTGAGCGGGGAGCCCGATGTGGGGCTCCATCCCAGGACCCTGACATCATGACCTGAGCTGAAGGCAGACGTTTCATCGACTGAGCTACCCCGGCGCCCCTGATTTGTGGTTTTAGTTTGTATCTCCTGATTATTGATGGTGATCATTCTAATTCTTTCCCTTTTAAATTATCTCAGGGATCAGTAAACTCTGGCAGCTGGTGGGATCCGAGCAGGCCAGTACAGTTGTCCTGGAGCCGATTAGTGTACATCCTGGCTGGGAAGGCTTTCCTGCCATGACTGTGGAGGGCAGCGGCAGACCACATAGCCTGCGGAGCTGGACCAATGTCCTGTCTTACCCTGCTGATGGCCTACCTGCCCCTAGGAAGAAGGCACCTCAGGGGAAGAAATCTGGAAGTGGCAGTGTTTCAAAGGTTGTCCTTTGGAGAAAATCCCAGACCACCTTCCCTTCAGTGCCCAAAGAGCCCAAGTACCGCGCAGGGAAGACACGTGCGGTGGGCAGGACAAGGGAGTTTGAACTGCTGGCCTGAGAAGCTAGCCACCCGAGAAAGCTCCGAGTGAGCAGGCCACCTGCCTCCTCGGCTTCTTCGTCCATTCCCCCAGCACACACAGCTTCTAATACACTCCTTCTGTCCTTGGAGGCTGTCGGTAGGATGCCCAGTTGGGGTCATTTTAAGAGGATCAAAACTTCCTATGTGCTGGGCCTTGTGCCTTGCTGCTTCCCCAGAGCCAGGCTGGGAAGAAAGGGGCTGGGAAGGAGGGGCCTGGAACCAGTTTGCACTGATGGACCCTTCAAAGCTGGGCTGCTTCTGATTCCTGCTACTTCCTTAAAGGGGGGCTGAGCTTTCTCAGTCAAGAGGTCAGGTTTTTACTTCTAATCTATTCCTTGCCTCACTCCAGCCCCTAAACATCTATGTGCATGCACGCACGCGCGCGTGTGCACACACACACACACACCCCTAATCAGCCAGAAATGGGTGTTTTAGCTTCCAGCAAACAGGCCAGGGCCATCTCGCCTGTTGGATTCCACAATGAGGACCACAAGACCGAGACTTCTCAAGTTCTAGAATACTTACGGCTTTTGGCCATGGCCTAGGGAAACATCCAGCTCAGAGTGCCCCCATCCCCAGGTGAGTCTGGAGGGTTTGGTTCATCTGCAGGGGGAGGCACAGGGGAAATTTCCCACTATGTTACTTCGGGGCCTCATCCCGGTTCCCTGACCTTTCTGCCTGCCCAGACAGGTTTCTCCTAGGAAATAGCGGACACAAGGTTGCCCGAAGCCAGGGCTCTGGGGAAGGCAGGCGGGAGGGAAGGGTGAGCTGCCAGACAGAGCAGCTTGCCCACAGAGGATGGTGCTGCCTCGTGGGAGACCACGCCAGGTCCTTCCCACCTCTCTCCTGAGCTTGGGGACTGGATCGCTTCTTCTCCTTCAGGCGAGAAGGGGCCGATTTTCCATCCACCACAACAGGAAGGACTTAAAGCCCCCTTCCTACCCCCATGGAGGGTGGAGGACGGAGGCTACCTCCCTCCCAGCTGGGTCCCATTCCAGTCTAGCCCCTGGGCTTTGGCATGTGGGGTAGGAGGCAGGGGGGCGGCGGGGTGGGGGCATAAGGAGAGGACGCTAACAAGCGGTCTCCCCAGTGCCCCGGGCAATGACCTTCTGCATCAGCTCGGGATGAGCAGCCTCTGGCTGGGGCGGGGGGAAGACCAGGGCATCTGGGTGCGGAACGTGGGGGTGGTGATGGGCTGGGGTGCAGGCAACTGCCCGGGGATCAACCCTTCTGCTGGAAGGAGACATGGCCAGCCTAGCTCTGGAGCCTTCTGTGCGTTTACTCCTGTTTCCCTCTCTCACTGATCTCTCTCCATAGAGACATTGTTTGACCCTCATGTACGTTTGGCCAACAATCCTAGAGATCTCATTCTAGTTTATCTGGAGATACCACATTTATTTTCTCTTTAACTACTGCTTTGTAGGGAGTGTATGTGTTTTCACAGGTTCTGAAGGATTCTGATACACGGCAAAGTTGGAGACTCCTCGTGCGTTGTGTTTTCCTTTAGAAAACGTGTCTACCTTTCCCTCGAGCGCTGGTGCGTGGGTTATTCTGGGTTCAGATGCAGTTCAGGTTGCAGGGTTGGGCCAGTGTCTTCCTACAGTCTCTGTGGGGGAGGGTTGGGACCTGGCTCCTGCTGAAGGCTCCTCCCGGACTCTGCTATCTGTTGTGGGTTGAACACGACATCCCCCCCAACCCCGGCCCAGAAACTGCTGGTACCTTTTTCACGCAGGAGCTCCAGGCGCACTGGTCCCCCCGTTCTCCCGGCCCACTTCTCAGCAGAAGGTCCCACCCTGCTGCCCCACGAGGGCCTCCATCTTTCCCGGGGTTTAGCCAAGCGTCTGCTGGTCTCTGCAGTCTACTGCTCAGCTGCTGTGCTCTGCCCTCTTTCTGTGGGGGAGCTGCGTGGGCCATAGTGGCCCCTCCATGCACCGTGCTGTCTTTCCTCTTTCCCTCTTCCTGGGGTCTCCTCGCCACCCTCCCCTCCTCCTGGGCAGGAACCAACTGCTCTTTCCCAGGCTCCACCCCCTGCCCCTTCTTTCTTGCCATGTGTGGGATGGCATCTCCTCTGTGGCCATTTCAGCAGCTACTACATAACACAGTGACTCATCTTGTCCCTCCGCTTGTCCCAGCGTCATCTCCCATGCTCACGCACATGCTGCATTGCCCCGCCAGGCTCCACGTACATAACACAAGCGCGAACAGGAGATACGAAGAATTTTAGATATCAACAGTGGAGCAGTGCACCAAGCACCTGGGCGCTGGTGTGACAGCAGGGTCCCACGCCAAGGTCACATACCCAGGAAGCCAGCCTTGGTCACATCTAATGACATCTAGCAACAAGGGAGACAGGGTCTAAGTCTCAAGCTAGATGGTAATGTGTACACGTAAGACTCAAATGGGTTTTATTTCTAAAACGAAGAGGGGACACTAGGTATCAGAAGGTAATTCGAAGTCATCCCACAGTGATAGGATGAAAGCCTTTGGACAGAAACAGTACAAGCACCCCCTCCCCCTCCACTTCAGGCCGCCTTCGGATCTCTTCTCTGGAAAAGACTTACTTTTTCTCATGTTGTCCCGTGCAGTCGCTGGCTTTTCTATCTGGGGGTCTTTCCTTATCCATTTGTCCCCCCGGGGCCGCCCCTGCAGAGTATGGAAAGTATGACCTTCTTGGAGGTTACGTGGTGTCAGTACAGATTTGGGGACCCTCCCCCCCAGATTGTCAGTCTTTTTCATTTTAGCCATTCCAGTAAGTATGTAGTGGTTTCTCATTGTGGGATTAATATGCATTTTCCCGATGACCAAGGATTCCAGGTCTGGTATAACAGGTGATGAGAATGGGCTCATGTCAACTGGCCAAGTCATTTGGTCTTCACTGGTGGGGGTGGTGTGGGAAGGAGCAGCACACAGCAGCTCTAGCATTTGCTTAGGAGCTGAGCAGGGAGTGGAACAAGCAAGAGAGGGCTCAGCGTTCTCCTTCACTGCGTGCCACTTCCTCTTTGGCTGGGGAGAAGTCTTGAGGGGACAGGAAGAAGGAGACACTAAACTGGGGCTGGGCCTGACCTGCTCCTTTCCCCCTGGGGTCCAGATAGATTTCTTTCAACTAAGCCTCAGTATCTTCCAGATTCTCCTCCCAGCCCAAACTAGCATTCAGGGTACATGTTTAAAGCAATGCTGTGCAGGAGTTGGTCTGAATATGGGACAGAGGGATCCTGCAGAGGCGGGAAGCAAGGCTGGCAAAGCCAGTCACGAGGGGTTGTGTTTGTGGCCTCCTACTTCTCTTCTCAACACAGTTCTCTCTTTTCCCACCCTGGTCACCAGGGCCCCCATGCCCTCTGGGAACATGCTCCTGCACTAGACTTTTCTCCCTAGTTAGAACTTGCTTAGATATCTCAGCTGCCAAAAACTTCAGTTGGAGATTATCCACGGAAGGAAAGAGAATCATCCGAGAAAGCTTCAACGCCCTCGCCTGGGGAATCAGGCACATCATCTCAAGTGAGGCTCTTTTTATTTATTGTCTTGTATAAAATTGTGACATAACTTTTTTTGCAATTTGTAAGCCTACGACTCATTATCACTCCGGTGCTATTTTATAGATGCTAAGATAACTAAAAGAAAACAATTTAGATTTCAGTACCCTTAACTGCACTTTTCTTTTCCTGCTCGAATAAGGAGTCACACAATTTCACCCCGCCCTGAGCCCGGAACATGATTCACTTCTGCCAAAGGGTTATGAACATAAACGATGTGTGCAATTCTTGGGTCATACGCTTTAAAACGGAAAATGCTTTTTAAACTTCGATTTCCTGTCTGCTACACCTACCTCCCCCTGCTCCTTGTCACAGCTGGAGCTGTTTTGGAAACTGGAGAGGGAAGTCACGTGTCACTTGGTCGGAGAGCAGGATCTGGCTGGGATGGCCTCTTCTTTAGCCAGAGTGGAGAGTTTAGGGCCTTCTCGGGTCTTTCCTGAGCTATTGCTCAGCCCTGGACATGCGCAGAGCCCTATGCATGTTTGTGGCCTTTTGGATCCTCAGGAATATGACAGAACTTTTAAAAGTGCTCTATGGGGCGGTGCCCGGGCGGCTCAGTGGGTGAAGCGTCTGCCTTCGGCTCAGGTCAGGATCCCGGGGTCCTGATCAGGCCCACATCTGGCTTCCTGCTTGGGGGAGAGTCTGCTGCTCTCTCTCTTGTTCTCTCTCACTGACAAACAAATAAAATCTTAAAAAAATAATTAAAGTGCACTATGGACTTCTCATTCCCTAGCTTTTCCTTTTAAGATTTTTTGGTCAGCCCACTGTTTTTCCTGACTGTTATCTATTGCCTCAGGGGACCATGTTAATCCATTGCTTCTGATTTTTTTTCTGACAGGACTCCTGCCTGACAGGCTGTTCCTATACGGTGAGCTCCAACTCAGGTCAAATAGAGACTGCTTTGGGGACATCTGGTAGCTCAGTTGGTTAAGCATTTGACTCAATTTCAGCTTAAGTCATGATCTCAGGTTTGTGAGATCGACCAGCATGGAGCCCGCTTAAGATTCCCTCTCTCTCTTGCCCCACCTCTAAAAATATAATAAAACAAAGACAGCTTTTGAGTGGTGTCTTTCAGGGGTTAATTATGATTCTCTCAGAGCAGGACTCTGGAGGCTCTCCAGCCCCTTCTACCTTATCTGGCGGCTGCTAGGCTTCTGGCTTTCATCACAAGAGCAGGTTTTCGGTTTTCAAGGCTACTGCAGAGCTAGGAAGAAGGGGATAGAAATGGGACAAGTAAAAATGCCATAAAGATCACTGTTCTTACTGCGATTCAGCTGATGGGGGGCTGGTGGTGTTGGATGGGGACTCACTTTGTGAAGCACCGGTCGGAGCTGAGGTCTCCCACCAGGACACAAACAAAAACTGGCCTCCTTTTTCTTCTTTACTAAGTTCAAACCACCAAACCAATGGGTGTATGAGAAAGAAGGGTGTTTTCTGTTCCAGGCAATTTCTCAGCATCTTTTCAGACCAGTGCCTATAATGGGAAACACCGTCTCTAAATATAATATTTTAGAGCCCTGCTTGCCCAGTGGGATGGAAAGAGTACACTGGAAAATAGAAAAGCACGTCTTCTTCCCAAGGGCAGTTACACCATTTGTCACTAACGAGTACTTCGGGGAATTGTTTTCCCTGGGTCCTACAAGTCCCTGAAGCTCCTTGGGTTTCATTCTGCCAACAGCTCCTGGTCTTTTCTTGACGATTGCATGCTGTCCCATGTCCATAGTTTCTGCTCTCCTGCTCTTGTGGATCAAGGCTCCAGAGAGTTCCCTGGATTGCTTCTCTGGAACTTCGCAGTGAGAGGTGGGTGAAAAGGACAGCCGGCTCCCACAGGCGGCAGTGAGGCCAGGTGGGGAAGCTAGAAAGACTCAAGTCTTGGCAGGCCGTTTTCCCTGGAATCAAGGGACATTTGTCTCATTCTGCTGCTGGGTTGATGAGATGGGCCAGACCTGCGCGTGTGATGTGCCTCACGTGTGTTATGGAAACATGTGAGTGTTTGAGGCCCGTGAGCTTGGAGAGGGGTGCCAAGGTCCATGGGGCACTGGGTGAAGGAGGCATTCTGGGGAGCTTCAGTTGATCAAGCATGAAGAAGAGACAGGAGACACAGGGCAGCTGTGGGATTCCTGCTGCAGGTGAGCTGGGAGAACTGGTCTGGGGACCCAAGTTGCTGTCCAAGTTGCAGGCACAGTCCGAGACCGAGCACTGCGGAGACAACTGCCATTCTAGCCATTCCATGCGTCCCCACTGTCTCTGTGTACTGCTTGCCTGGCCCGAACCGAGAGCTGGCTCGGAGCTGAAGGGTCAGAGAGCTCATGAACACTTTCCAGAGCATCCACAGGACTTGAACAGAGTTGAGTTGATATCCACAGGTGGGAGGTGGCCTGGGTCAGGCAATGACAGCACTCTGGAGGCATATGGGACCACACAGGCAAAGCTGGATGCTGTGTCGATGGTGTGCACTCCTAGTTTCACTAGCACACACGGGTGTGTGTGTGTGTGTGTATGTGGGGGGTGGCTTATGTATTATGGGGGGCAGCATATGTATTATGTGTGTAGATAATTAGCACACGCACAGAGAGCCACGCACATATGTGCATGTGAAGATTGTACTGTCAGTAACCCTGTCCCATGCAGGAGACTGGCCTTTGTTCCAGGCCAACAGCTTCCAATCGAATTTTCAAATATACAGAGAATTTTGCGTGTGAACAGTAGACGAATGGTCTCTCTGAGGGAGAGAGGACTGCTCTCCATCCCAGCAATCAGGGAGAATGGGGAGGGACTTGGAGTGTCTTTGAGTAGGACCGCAGCCCCTTCCTGGGATACTGCAAGAGGGAGGGAGACCTATGAGTGGGGCGGGGGCCCCAGGTACAGGACACTTTTGGTACAGGCACGAGGTGCTCAGGAAGGAAGTGAAGACAGGCTTCTAGGTGGGGACTTCTGCTTGCACTGGGAATGCCAGCTGCTGTTTCCTCGGGGACTGGGGACTGAGCAAAACCACTTTCCGGGCAGAGGAACAGGGTGGGTTAGCACTGAAGAGAGAAGCCCGTCTTCTCTAACCCTAACCCCAGGCTTCTGAGCTGGCCTTGGTCACTCTCTGGTATGCAGCAGGATTTGGGGTCTGCCCAGGGTGCCAGGGCCATGAGCAGAAGGGGGTCATGTGTTCCCTGCATAGCTGTCCAAGCTGAGCCTTTGAGATGACCCTGGAGGAGGAGCCCTGGGCAGGGTCTGCCAAGGCTGAGCTTCTAGTTCTCTGTCTCTGGGATAAGGCCCTGGCAGCCGCCATGTGAAAAAGCACAGGGTGGCAGGGAGGGAGGCTGGGGCAAAGGTAGCCACAAGTTCAGGAGGCGCCCGGCATGTAGGAAGGGTCCAGCTGTGTCTGTAGTAGCCAGACAGGGTTAGTCAAGCTCTGAGCACCTGACTGCTGTGACCAAGCCCACAGAGCCCACCACACCAAGCCCAGAGGACAGGAGGAGATGTGTGGTTGGGTGCACTTGGCATTGGTAGACATCTCCAGGTGGGGGGTGGAGGGGGAGGGAAAAGGGCTGGTTCTGGCAAACCTGTCATCTTAGAGTTCTTGCGTCTGATCGAGCCTGTCGTGCAGGGGACATCGAGGGCACACCGGACCCTGGGCCCCGGGGGTCCTACCAGTTCAGCTGACGTTCAGCCTCCAGGGATCCCACCATCCCCCGTGGAGGAGACAGGCCTGTGGCGGCTGCATCTGCGTCCCCAATGCTCCCGTCGCCTTCTGTCCCTCAGAGGATCTTTAGTCCGACGACCTCCAGCACCCGTCTGTGCTTCTAAAGCATCATTACCCAAACGCACAGGACACGGGTGTGGGCCGTGGGGACTGTGTAATCATCCAGACGTGTGTACCCCTCAGCTCCTTTCCCCGAGATTGATTGATTGATTGAATGAATGATTGCTAGAGCATGGGGGGAGGGGCAGAGGGGAACCCCAAGCTCCACACCGAACACGGAGCCCAACGCGGCGCTCCATCTCACAACCCCACGATCACGACCCAAGCTGAAATCAAGAGTTGGGCGCCCAACCCACTGAGTCCCCCAGACGCCCCTGTTCCTCAGCTCCCTTAGCCAGTGCCCTATGCTAGACCTTTCCACCGCTTGTCACCCGTCAGGACTATAAACTGGGCTGCAATGAACACCATGGCCCGTTGGCTTTCGTGCGGGAGATTTGTAGAAGGGGACTGGGGTCAAAGAGCAAGCCCTCTTTCCCGCGCTTGACACACAGGACCGGACCGCAGCCCCGGCAGCTTGCGCCCGTCATGCGTGAAAGTGTCCATTTCCCTACGTCCCACCTCAGACAGGAGGTGCTTGGTCGTGTACACCTTGGTAAGACCAAACCCATGCGGTAACCCAAATCCCATCTCAGTGCCGCTCCACTTTCCCTGAGATGCTGGTGTAAGCAGGTGACACCGTGTGTGACGTTTGGCCCGCGCCGGCTCTGCTGAGAACCGTCCGCTCATATCCTCTGCCTGGTTTCTGTTCGGGACAGTCACGTTTCTCCCCCGGCTGGTCAGTGTTCTGTCTGTGTTCAGAATGCCAAAGCTTTATCACACTGGGAAAGCGCTTTTCCTCCTCACGGCTTACTTAAAAAATATATATATAAATAATATTTTTATATTATAAAATATAATATATATTTATATACATGTTTTATATATATATATATATATATATATATATATATATATATGGGCACCTGGGTGGCTCAGTGGGTTAGGACTCTGCCTTCGGCTCAGGTCATGATCTCAGGGTCCTGGGATCGAGCCCCTCGTCAGGCTCTCTGCTCAGTGGGGAGCCTGCTTCCTCCTCTCTCTCTGCCTGCCTCTCTGCCTGCTTGTGATCTCTCTTTCTGTCAAAAAAATAAAATCTTTAATATATATATACACACACACACACACACATATATATACACAGATACAGATAATGCTGTAGATATATACGCGCACACTTCGGGCACCAGCGGCAGATCGCAGCTCTGGCTGAGTGAGCAGGCTCACTGGAGGGCCCTGGAGGAGCTCCCGTGTCGGGTGGGACGGGGCGGGAGCCAGAGCCCCTCTGAGGAGTCTCGTTGGCGTGACTCGGACCGGCTCTGTCCAAGCACCGGCTCTCAGCGACTCAGCTCCAGCCACTTTCCATCTCTCTGTGTCTCTCTTCCTCCTCCCCGTTCCCTGAGAGAGCGAGTGAGCCTGTGATTGGCGTAGGCTGGGTCACCGTCCCGAGGGGACAGGGATGACGGAGCGGGGGTCGAGGTTAGTGGGTCGCGGCGGTCTGCCACCTGCACGCTGAGGTCTCTGCACGAGGCGGGAGCCGGCCGTGGCGGGGACAGTGGGCCGCAGCAGAGTCCTCGTAAATGTCTGCGGACAGAATGGTTCCCTTGAGAGACAGCGATGGGCAAGGGGGCTGCACAGCGCGGGCCTCAGATGGCTAAGTGTTCTTTGTAAACTTTTTCTATGACTTTTTATTGTGGTAAAATTCATATAACATGAATTGACCATTTTAAAGTATTAAATTCAGTCGCTTTTAGTACACTGACAATGTTGTATACAGTTACAAACCTTTTCATCAGTCCCAAAGGAGACCTTGTACACATTAAGCACTTTGCATTCACTATCTCCCGCACTTCTGACAACCATTAGTCTTTCTGTTTCTGTAGATTTGCCTCTTCTTGGTATTCCACTTGTGTGGAATCACATACTATATGGCCCTTTGTGTTTGGCTTCTCTCATTTAGCATAACATTTTCAATATTTTCATCGATGTTTCAGGACACATTAGTTCACTAATTTACGTGCCCGAATAGTATTCTATTGTGCAGCTAGACCACATTTTGTTCTTCTATTCATCGGTTGACATATACATGAGTTGTTTTCACCTTCCTGCTATTATGAATAGTACTGCTGTGAACATGTACGTGCAAGTTTCTATTTGAACACCGGCTCAAATCCACTATTGAGGCCTTATCATGAATTGTTCCTTCCAATTTTTGTCAGTTCTACATTTTCTATTTGGTTCCTTTTTATAATTTTTAACAACTTGTTGATATTTTCTATTTGTTGAGATGTTGTTCTGGCTTCCTTTAACCTTTTGAACATATTTAAGAAGATTAAAGAGTTTTTGTAGTGAGTCCAATATCCGTGTCTCTTTACAAAGTAATTTCTTTTCATCCTGTGAATAGGCCATACATACGTGTTTCTTTGCATGCCTCAATTTTTTCTTTGCATGCCTCTGGACATCTGGAATGTCCAGATAACGTGGTAATAATGGAAATTCGATTTTTCCTTCTCATCAGTGTTTGCTTGTGTTGCTTTCTATCATGTGTAGCTGCTTTCTGGTTTGGCGACTTTTCTAAACTATTTTCCAAAAACTATGCTTTATCATGTGTGGTCTCTGAAGTCTCTGTTCTTTTAGCTTTGGGTCAGATCATGGTTTTCCAGAGATATCCTTAAACACTAGAGGGAGAGAAAAAGGAAAGAAATAAAAAGAATAAGATAGTCTCCCGGTCTTTGAAATTTGGCTCTGTGTTGGGGCACTTTTTCAAAGCTTAGCTGGTCTGTTTATAACTGTGCCTTAGCCTTCATTTCCTATGTTTCCCTGAGCCTAAATATCAGTGGACGGGAAGCTTGTAGTGTACTCAGGTCTTTTCTGAACATGCATCCAGCCCTGGGCGGGCATATGACTGTCTATATTTTCCCATTACAAGCAGAAGCTTCTCAAAGCCAATCTTCCCCAAAGTGACTTTCCCCAGTTTTTCCTCCAATGCATTTGGTATGTGTATCGTTTGTCCCACCTGTAATTTTTTTGCCTTAAGAGGAAATGTCTTGTTCATTATTCTTAAGGGACACCCTCCTGGCTACTTTTTTGTCCTGAGGGAGTTCTGAGTTAGGTGAAACAAAGGCTAATGCCTGGTGTCAGTCCTTCAGGGAATTTCCGTATAGGTCCAAACAGACAAGCACAGCTTCTTGGGAACAAAGTCTGATGTCCCCTCTTCTGAGCCTAGCTGGGAATGTAGACTGCCTTCTTCGAGACTGCTTCTATGCAAGGCTAAAGGTAAAACACCAGGAAGTTCTACTGTGTTTAACCCGCTCTTTTCTTGATTCAACATTTGCTTCACTTTTGGAAATATTTGGGTATTTTGGGGAGTTCTGGCAACATTGATTCTGACCACTTTTGTTAATGTTTTCACTGTTTCTGTGGAGGGATAGGCCCTTAGAGCTTCCTTGTTCTGCTATTTTTGCTGATGTCACTCTTGGCATTTAAAAAAAAGATTTTATTGATTTATTTGAGACAGAGAGAGATAGAGATACAGAGAGACAAAGAGAGAAGCACAAGTGGGGAGGGGCAGAGGGAGAAGCAGGTTCCCTGCTGAGCAGGAAGCCCAACATGGGGCTCCATCCCAGGACCCTAGGATCATGAGTGAAAGGCAGATGCTTAATGGACTGAGTCTTTAGGTGCCCCACACTTGGGATTTTTTAAAAAGATTTTATTTATTTATTTGACAGAGATCATAGGTAGGCAGAGAGGCAGGCAGAGAGAGAGGAGGAAGTAGGCTCCCCGCTGAGCAGAGAGCCTGATGTGGGGGCTCGATCCCAGGACCCTGAGATCATGACCTGAGCCGAAGGCAGCGGCTTAACCCACTGAGCCACCCAGGCGCCCGGGATTTTTTTTTTTTTAAAGGAGATGAAATACTGGGCTGGAAAGTAGCACTGGGAAGGAGGAAAGGCCACTGATCCTACCTCCTAGCCCTGAGGTACGCGGGGTGTGAGAAGAAAAGATGATCTACCTTGAAGAGCTGCTAGAACTTAGTGTCTTCAGGTATGGAGCAAACCTCCTTGAAGGCAGAGAGTAGAAAGAATGTGTTGAGAAGACAGTGGTTATAAATCATGAGTTCTAGAGTGCCCTGTGCATGTGGGAGTCTGAAGGGAGAGCTTTGGGGGAGACAGCTGGGCTGAAGGAAAGGACATCCCGACTCTGGTACTTTGAGACGAGGTTTTCATTCCAGTCCTACTAAATGTTGTAAAAATCAAGAAATAATGTGAAGTTTTTACAAGTGCCGTCTTCGCATCCATTAGATTCATAATGTAGTTTTTCCCTTCCATCAATTCATGCGATGATTTGCATTAGTAGATGTCGTAATAGCAGTCATTCCTGTCTTCCTGTGTATTGAAGATACATGCCTCATTATTCTGTGCACATGCTTGTTGTTGCCGGGTTTGGGTTTCAGTATTACGCTGGCTCGAGGCCATGCTGATTCCATGGTGAGGCAGACAGATGGCATTCTTTCCCTTGTCAATTTTCAATATTTGAAGAGGGGATTAGTGGGCTGAAAATCTGATGAATTAAAATGATTCTTTCTTAAACGCACCTGGATTAAAAGCATGTGGTTTATTTTTAGGTGGAGATCTGTGAAATATTTTTCAGTGTCTTCCATGGATATTTGTTTACTTATTATCTGCCTGTTTTTGAGTCAATCGTTTAAAATCAGATTTTGCTAAGTTTTCCACTTTATTTGATTTTTGGATTTTCGAATGTAGATGTGCCTATCTAGTGGAATTACATCACATGAGCATTCAGCCTTTGCGGATTCCATAACATGAATTTGAAAGGAGAGACAAAGATACAAAGACAAAACTTCTTAGGATATGCCCTCAGGTATGAGAAGGCTTCATGAGCCCTGAGTCCCTAATCGTGCTCATGCTTCAAACTTAGTCCATCTCAGAACCCTTTTGAAAGACATATTAACATCCATCGAGCATAGTTTAGACAAACGGTACGTGTTTATTGTTGAAAATAGATGCAAGTTAAGATCTCACAACCCAGAGATAACCACTATTTGCGTTTTGGTGAACATACTTTCATGCATTTCTTGGTGAATAAACCGTATCAATATAGATGTCTGTGTATATCTTTACAAAGCATATATACTTGTGTCTACCTACGCACACACACACGCGCGTGCGCAAACCCAGGATTTTGCTTCATGGCCATCACCCAAACCCCTGCATGGGTAAAGTGAAAAAGCCCACAAGGATCCAACTGGTGTCCCCGTTGTGACAACTGAGCTAACCCTCCACCCACTCTCCCCAAGCCAGGCCCCCCCATTCAGTTCCATCTTCTTCTCTCCCTGGTCCTTCTTTCTGTCTTGAGAAAGAAGACAAGCTCCTAAGTGAGGAGAGTCTCAAGGACGGCCTCAGCTCGCCTGCCTTGCCGTCTCTGGTGACCAGACAGCCCCCACTCTCCTGTCCTCACTATCCCAGGTCAGAGTTCCTCCCCAAAGTGCCACTAAGTATGATTTTGGCCAGTGATGGTAGTTGCTGGGCGTGCTTTCCCAGATTGCCTGCGCTCCTGCTGACAGTGGTATTTTCAATGCGTATTTATAGAGACCAGCCGCCATGGTGAAAGGCAACCTAACCATTATCTCCGAATTCCTCCTCCTGGGACTGTCAGAGGGTCCCGAGCATCAGGCCCTGCTCTTCAGTCTGTTCCTGTCCATGTACTTGGTTGCCGTGGTGGGGAACCTGCTCATCGTCCTGGCCGTCTGCTCTGACCCCCACCTCCACACCCCCATGTACTTCTTCATAGCCAGCCTATCCTGCGTTGACATCTGCTTCACCTCTGTCACCGTACCAAAGATGCTACTCAATATCCAGACCCAGAGCCAGTCCATCCCCTACGCGGGATGCCTCACTCAGATGTATTTTCTAATCTTGTTTCTAGAGCTGGACAATTTCCTCTTGGCAGTGATGGCCTATGACAGATTTGTAGCCATATGTCACCCTCTTCATTATACCATAACCATGACCCCCAGATTCTGTATCACAGTGATGTCCGTGGCTCTGATTATCACCAACATCTATCCTTTGATCCACACCTTCTTGATGGCTACGCTGTCATTCTGCACAAGCATCAGAATCCGCCATATTTTCTGTGAACTTTACGCATTGCTAAAGCTTTCCTGTTCAAATACCCATATCAATGAGTTGGTTGTTTACACCCTGGGGAGCTTTCTTTTCGTTGCTCCTTTTCTCTTTATTTCTCTTTCCTACATGCACATTTTCTCAGCCATCCGAAGACTTCAGTCTTCTCAGAGCAAGCTGAAAGCCTTTTCTACCTGCAGTCCCCATCTTGCTGTGGTGTCACTGTTCTACGGAACTTTATTTGGGGTGTATCTGCGACCTTCTTCTTCCTACACAACTGAGGACTCAGTGGCCACTGTGCTCTATGCGGTGGTGGCTCCCATGCTCAACCCGTTCATTTATAGCCTTAGGAATAAGGACATGAAAGGGGCCTTGAGGAGCCTCCTCAGCTGGAGAAAGGTCTGGTCTTGGTGACAACATGTCCTGCTTCTGCACTTCTGAGCTATGACATTGTCTTGTCTTCTCCGCCCTTTGGTGCAGGAAGGGACAGCACACATGATGGGTCTGACAGGTGTACAGCTTAGCCCAACTTTCTGTTGGCATCTTGCTCACTCACCCCTTCCACCAACCCTGCCTGAGTGACTCTTGTGTCGGGCGCCAGGTGGGCAGCCTGTTTGTGTGCGGATTTAACTTCCAACTCGTTCTATTTGTCCTTCATTCATGGCCATTCCTTAAACCTTGTCTGCTTCGTGAGTCTCTCCACTGAAGGTTTGTGGGACAGAACTGAAGCGGTTCCTGGCCCTTCTCAGAACAAAATCTGCAATGGAGGCCCCTGTCACTAGGTGGCAGTAGAGGCACAAAGCGTGGGAGCCAAGTGGAGAACGGGCTGGACATCCCGACATGCCTGCCGGGATGGTGGTGCACACTTCCCACACCAGAGACTTACTTGCTGACCTCACCAAGAGCATTCCTAGATGCAGGGGAAAGAGTCGACTAACCGCATTTCTCAACACGCGCATTTGACAACCATCACAACACTGTGGCTGAACGTCTTTTCCAGGGATGGATGCAACAGTCCAGAGAGGTGGGGTCTGTGTCACCAAGCCTTGAATCCGGGCTGCTTTGTGGCTGTTTGTACCCATGGAGTACAGGGTAAGGGATGTCCTGTGACTTCTAAGGCTAAGTCATGGAAGGTGGTACACCTTCTGGATTGTTCCTTGGACCATGTGTTCAGGGATCCCTGAGGTGCCTGTAAGAAGATGGACTGCCCTGAGGCTGCCTTGCTGTGAGAAAGCTAAGCTACCTGGAGGGGTCACATGGAGGTACTCGGGTCCACAGAGCCCAGCCTTCCAGTCATCCCAGACAGACTGGAGACATGAGAGTAAGTGAACCCTTCAGAGGATTCTGGCCCCCACCTGCCTGAGCTTCCCCAGTGGAAGGGCAGACATCATAGAGCACACACAATACGTTCCTGCTGTGTCCTGTCCCAATTCCCAATTCCCACAGAATCTGTGTGCACAATGAATTAATTGGTAGTTCAATTGAGATACAAAGATACAATGCAAATAGGATTTTGAAGGACAGAGAGGATGAGAAATAAATTTTTAAAATGCAAACAAATTTTGAATCCGGAAAAATGGGCGATTTTCTAGGGCAATGTTAATTTCCAAAAATGACTAAGAGGAAATAGGAAGTCTGTTTATACTGAAACAAAAGGGGAAATTAAATTGGTGGCCAAAGATTTAGTCCAAAGAGGAGAAATCAGCTCCAGACTATTTCATTAAAAATGAAGAAACAGAATATCGCCATGTTATTGAAAAGGTTGAAAAGCACAGAAAACAATGGCAAGTGTACCAGTTCATTCTTTAAAATCAACATGGCTGACATCAACCTGGAAAAGACCAGTTCACATGAGTGTGACACGTAAACACACGTAATCACACAGAAAGAAAACAAAGAAACAAAGACACAAAACCCCTGTTAAAAGGATATCACACTGTGACTTACCACTCACTCTGCCTTTTTTTCCTTTAGCACTTATCACTACTTGAAATCACATATAGAGAAGATTTTTAAGTTCTTTTTTTCCCTGTCTCCGTGAAGCCGGAGATTTTGTCTGTTTTATTCATGTGACATTGGTAGGTGCTCGGTAAACATAGGTTGAATGAAGGACCGAAAGAATGTAATTCACCACATAATAATTCACTCCATTGGTAGATTGATACATAAGTATGTGAGGGGTGTATATATCGATTTTAACTGTCTTTTGATTGTTAATGTAACTGATGCTTCATGTAAATTATCAACAACAATGGAATAGAAAAGTGAACCAGAGAAGTGAACAGAAATTCACAGAAAGAGAACTACAAGTGGTTTTTAAACATAAGAAGAGACAATCAATTTCACTGATAACTTGAGAAATGTAAATTAAACTCGCACTGAAATTCTTTTTTTCAACTCTCAAATACCCAAGTCCAAGAAGATATAAAAATAATTTCCTGTAAAAAATAATAAATTTCCTGTAGAGACTCCAGACATGCTGTGTTTTATGGACAAGGTTCATTTTTTAATGTTCATGGACTATACAAATACCATAATGAGACATATTCAGATGATGGAAAATAACTAATTTTTAAGAAGTTTACCATGACCCTGATATCAGATCACTAAACAGAGAAGAAATCTATGAGATGTAGCCAAAGTCAAAGGCATAAGATAAATAGCAACCTTAAATGGTTTAATTAATTAATAAAAAGGGTTTGGTATGAATGGTTTAATTAATTAATAAAAAAGAGTTCGGTATGAATTGATTAAGCATTCAAGTCCAGGAGCTATGAAAATGACAACAGAAACACAAAGAGAAAACAGAAAGGGGAAGGAATAAGGATTAAAGCAGTAGCATGAAAAACCCAGGTAGAATAGGGCTAAGAAGCCAAGATCTGGTTCTTTGAAAGGACCAACAATGCAGATAAAAAAATTTCAGGTAGACAACGTTACGCCTCAGAAGAAAATTTAAAAACATATATAAAAGTGTGGAGGATATTTAAAAAATTCACAATAGTACTCTCTGTGGTCTTATGACCCTGGGACGGGCATCTTTCTAGGATAGTGTGGAGAATAACACGAGCAACTCAAGAGGAAAATGATTAATCAGTAAACAGAGAAGAAATAGAATCAAAGATACGCCTTACCGTAGATAGTAGTCCTATTCATTCTATTAAACTTTGCAGCAGAGATATTCTAGTGTTATTTATTTTTATATTTTGGGGAAGATTTTATTTATTTACTTGTGTGTGAGAGAGAGTGAGAGCACAAGCAGGGAGAGTGGCAGGCAGAGGGAGAAACAGTTTCGTTGCTAAGCAAAAAACCAATGCGGGGCTCGATCCCAGGCATCCCAGACAATGACCTGCGGCAGAAGGCAGAGCCTAACCCACTGAGCCACCCAGGTGTCCTGTTCCAGTATTATTTAATCTGCTGCCAAGCATCAGAAAGAAAACTTCCCAACTTATTCCATACAGCATTACTCCTGACATACCTAAACCTGACCTCAAGCTAGGAAAGAAAGTGAAAATTTTCTCAAAGTAATTAAAAAAAAAACCCCACAAAACCAACCCTGTCTTAAAACAAGTTGGCCAACTTAGGACTTAGAGCTGAAACACTATTCCCATTAAGATCAGGGCAACAGCAGGGGTTCCCCTTACCATGAGTATCATTTCACATTTTTGTCAAAATTCTAGCCTAGCAGTAAATCAGAAGATAGATGTGTTGGGCATTAATATGAGAAAGGAAGGGGGTAAAGTTATGATCATATGTAAATATGAGTATCTTTCTGGAAAACCCGAGGCAATCAAACTGAAGAACTACTAGAACTAAGGGGAACCAATTTACCAATTGTAAAATCAATAACGCAAAAATCAATAAAACTCTGCTAATCCAGGGGAAAAAACTACCTACAAGTGGCGTTGGGAAAATGTCCCAAACACAATAGTGACAAGGATAAAGTACTGCATCAACACCTTTCTGAATGGGGAGACTGATCAATCTATAGGTTTCAGGAATTTAGAACCTGAACACAATGGTTTTTCTCTTTTTAATTTGGGAAAAGGCTTTTGCAGCTCATTTGAAAGAATAATTAGGGTTTAAACCTCCATAAAGCCCTAGAGCTTGGGCTCAGCGCATTTCCCGGTCAGTGATCCCAGCAGCGGGACGGGGGGGCGGGGGGCACAGCCGTGGGCCAGAATCTCCGGAGCTTGGAATGCTTTCAGACCTGGCCCTAGCTACCTCTCCACTCGGCTTTTCATCTACATCCCTTTATAATAAATGTAAACGTAAGCAAAGTAAAGTAAAGTAAACATAAGTAAAGCATTCCTGAGTTCTGTGAACCATTCTAGAAAACTACTGAGCCTGAGGAAGGGGTGTGGGAACTTCCAAATTATATATGCCCTAGGACTCCCAAGCGGCATCTTAAGTAAGGGACAGTCTTGTGGGACTGAGCCCTTAACGTGTGGGTAACCGTGCTAACTCCAGTAACTGGTGTCTGAGTTGAATCAAGTTTTTGAAAGCTCAACTGGTGTTCAGAGAATCAGGAATTGGTTGCTGGTGCTGGAAAACACCCTGTTCTTCTAATTAAAAATCTTATATAAATAATTAAAAGATACAACCCATTAGGATATAGAAACAAAGTGAGTGGAGAACATGAAAAGACAATTCACATCAGAAGAAATGAAATGAATGATAAAAATATGGGGGGAGGGGCGCCTGGGTGGCTCAGTGGGTTGGGCCGCTGCCTTCGGCTCAGGTCATGATCTCAGGGTCCTGGAATCGAGCCCCGCATCGGGCTCTCTGCTCCGCAGGGAGCCTGCTTCCCTCTCTCTCTCTCTCTCTCTCTCTGCCTGCCTCTCTGCCTACTTGTGATCTCTGTCTGTCAAATAAATAAATAAAATCTTTAAAAAAAATATGGGGGGAATCAGCTGAATTAATAATGAAAGAAATGTGGATTGAGAACAATCAAGGTGTCATTTTCATTGACCAAAACAGCGATGTGATAAAGTGAATATTCCTATACCATGGGGTCAAGTATAATCTACAACTTTTCTGCATGCAAGTTGCCTAAATGAACAAAAAAACTTAAAAATAGTGAATGTCCTGTGATAAACTCTCTGGAATAAATTCCTAGAAGTGTTTTATGGGATCAAATGACACATATATGTAAATTTTGATAGATCACGTCAAATTCCTCTGCCTATAGATATACAAAAGGAACTATCTACCCATTTACCTGCCCATCAGCATTCTGTGACCATGGTTCTCTCTCCTCTTATCCTTCCGTTCGCGCCGTGCACCACCCAATATGAGAGCCACAAACTGCTTGTAAGGTGTTTCAAAGACTTCGTATAAGTAAAGAATACAAAATATCTCATAAATGTTTTTTATATTGATTACATGTTGAAATGATAATGTTTTGGACATTTTTCTGTTCAATAAAATACCTTATTGAAGTTATTTTGTCCATGTCTTATTTTTGTCCCTCTTAACAAGTTCCTGAACTTTTTCTTTTGCCTATTTCATGTTAGGCTTATTCCTGGGCATTTCACAGTTGTTATTGTCATTGTAAATGGTATTTTATTTATTAGTTATTGCCTTTGTTAATGAAGGCAACTTCTTTTTGTATATCGGTTGTGTACTGGGCCACCTTACTACATTCTCTTATTTATAATAGTTTTTCTTTTCTTTTCTTTTCTTTTCTTTTCTTTTTTTTTTAAAGATTTTATTTATTTATTTGACAGAGAGAAATCACAAGTAAATGGAGAGGCAGGCAGAGAGAGAGAGGGAAGCAGGCTCCCTGCTGAGCAGAGAGCCCGATGCGGGACTCGATTCAAGGACCTTGAGATCATGACCTGAGCTGAAGGCAGTGGCCTAACCCACTGAGCCACCCAGGCGCCCCTATAATAGTTTTTCACTTGGATTCTATTGTGTTTTCCAGGTAAATAGTCGTATCATCCTCAAATAATGATAAATTTACCTTCTCCTTTAAATTTTTATACTTATATCTTTTTCTTGTCTTTTTATTGTCTATCTTCAAAATAATGTTAAATTACTGTGGTACAAGACGATACAGTTTTTTCTATGTCTTCTTAGTGGGGACACTTCCAGTATTTTTTTTCCACTGAACATGGTATTGAATTTTTGGTTGATCGAGAAATGTCATGTTAAGGAAGTATCCCCTAACCTGATTTTATTGAGAAATTTTTGCAAAGCAAGGATGGATATTTAAAATAAAAGAATGGATATTAAATTTTGTAAAATTCCTCTTCAACATCTGTAGGGATGATCATATGATTTTTTACTGTTGGTCTATGAAAATTTGAAATACATCCATAGCTTTTCTAATATTGAACCATCTTTACATACCTAAAAATAAATCCCACTTGGTTGGTTATGTTTTGATTTTTAAATGAGTTAACTAGATTACATTTGGCTATATTTTATTTAGTATTTTTAAAAAATATTTTACTTATTTATTTGACAGAGCTCACAAGTGGACAGAGAGGCAGGCAGAGAGAGAGGGAAGCAGGCTCCCCGCTGAGCAGAGAGCCCGATGTGGAGCTCGATCCCAGAACCCTGAGATCATGACTGAGCTGAAGGTGGAAGCTTTAAACCACTGAGCCACCCAGGCGCCCCTAGTATTTTTGCAATGGTTTTCTTAAGTGTGATTCGTCTGTGATTGCATATTTTTTGTGCTTTGTTGGTATCAATCTTTCATAACCAAAATTTGCAAACTTTTTTTTTAATGCCTTGATATAGTTTACAGAGCATTGGAGTCACCCGCACCTTAAAGGTTTGGTTGAATTCTCCTCTGAATTCAGTTGACTCACTGCTTTTTATAGGGGTTGCTTTAAAAAAAAACAACAACAACTTTTTGGGATGCCTGGGTGGCTCAGTGGCTAAGCCTTTGCCTTCAGCTCAGGTCATGATCTCAGTGTCCTGGGTTTGAGTCCCCCATCGGGCTCTCTGCTTGGCAGGGAGCCTGCTTCCTCCTCTCTGTCTCTCTGCCTGCTTGTGATCTCTCTCTGTCAAATAAATAAGTAAAATCTTTAAAAAAATAAGAAAACACAATTTTTAAAGAAATTAACTTATTTGAGTTTAATGGGGGTTGCTTTTGAACAATATTTCCTATTTATTTTCTAGGAATAGTTTTTATAAACTTTATTTTATAGAGTTTCTCTTTTCTAGAGTGAGTTTTGGTTAGTCATATATTATTCTTAGAGAATCAAACATTTCCTCTAGGTCCCTAAATTTAATTGCATAGATATGAAAAATATTGTCTTAAATTTCCTTTTTTTAAAAGATTTTATTTATTTACTTGACAGAGAAAGATCACAGGTAGGCAGAGAGAGAGAGAAGCAGGCTCCCTGCCAAGCAGAGAGCCCGATGCGGGACTCGATCCCAGGATCCTGAGATCATGACCTGAGCCGAAGGCTGCGGCTTAACCCACTGAGCCACCCAGGCACCCTGTCTTAAATTTCTTAATATTTGTTCTAAGTTTGTGGTTATCTACCCATTTTCTTTTCTTGTTTTGTGTTTTTGTGATTTCTCCTCCTTATTGATTACGGCAGTTAACATATCTATTTTATTCTTTGGAAAAGCCTTGTCTGGGATTTATTACATCTATTATCTTCTAGTTAATTGATTTCTGCTTTTATCTTTACTTTTCCTTTTTTTCTGATTTTCCTATGTTTATTTTTGGTTTGTTTTCTAACCTTTTGAATTGGATACTTTAATCCTTTATTTTTATGTTAATTAACACAAGTTGTTTTCTCTCAGCCCTGCCTAAACCCTGCTTACTGGAGTCTGAATACCCACTGCTTTCATTGTCTCTGTTTTATAGATAAACTTCAATTTCGGTTTGGCTATCTTCTTTGGATCGAGAGTTGTTTAAGGCAGCCTTTAACATTTTCCAGATGATAAGAGAGTTATTGCTTTTAAAATTATTTTTAACTTTATGCATGTATTTTTAGTTTTTGGAATAGATGAAGGTTGTCTCTGTAGTTTTAAATAGGTTGGTACCAATTCCGGTGTATGTGTGGGGGGGGGGCGGTTTCCCCACCAACAAGCCATTCTTGGGACGCCAGCTGGGTGTCCCACGATTCATCTCAACCCTGATGCCATCTACCCAGAGGCAGCAACAGACTCCATAGGGGAACGGTTCCGTCCTAGGACATTGCCCCTCATTCCTGACCGTAGACTCCAGCCGCGAACCCAGGTTGTTACCCGTGTGCTACAGGTCAGAGTTTCCCATTACCTCCTCCTCGCACTTTAGACACCGGTGTTAAAAGTCCACGTTGTTACCTGTTCTGACCAATTGGCTGTAAGTCAGAGGTTCCCCAGTTCCCGTCCTCAGGATCGATTGATTTGCTTGAGTGGCTCACAGGACTCAGACAGACATTTTACTTACTAGATTCCTGGTTTATTACACAAGGACATGTCACCAGCTAGACCTCAAGACCTGACCTTCACTGCCCACCTGCTTGTACTCATTAACCTTTGTCTCACACTTTTCTTTCAGCTCTTGTTTCTGGCTTATCCCTTAACTCAGCCAAATGAAACCGTCAGAGCGTCCCTCAGGTGATGGAGATGGCCCTAGCAAGACCTCCCGCTGGCCCAGACCACCCAGACCACTGGAGCTAAACCCTCACTCGCACCTACACAGATGGACCATAGGGTGACTCCTGGAATGACCAGCAACCACCTTTACCTCGTCGTAATACTGAACTCCCCAAGGAGGAGCCTCAGCCTCTTTTACATAACATACAAGGTATGGACAGCCTTGTTTCCTTAAGGCACTTGCGTGACCCTGTGCCCATCTCTGCATACCATGACAAGGCTTCCCTACCTCAATATTCATCCTAACCCTAAACAAAAGGTACCCTTTGGCCCTCTTAGGGAGTCACAGCTCTGGAAGCTATTCCCTGTGATCTCTTTACCAATAAAGTTGACTTTGTGCAACAACTCCATTGGGTGTGTCAGTGACTCCCCAAGGAGCGAACCCACATTTTTTTGGTTACAGATGTAGATGAGGAACAGCCAGATGGAAGAGATGCATGGGGCGAGGTACGGGGAAAGGATGCCAGGCTTCCATGCTTTCTGAGCAGCGTGCCACTCTGCCTCGTGTTCACCAACCCTGATGGTCTCCAAGCTCCCATACTCCCCCCACCCCCAACCATTCTGGGGTTTAACGGCAGCTCCATTACAATGGCACAATGGATCCCATCCTTGGCCATTGGTGATTTATTCGGCCTGCAGCCCCCCTTCCCTCTCCAGAGGCGGGCGGAGGTGCAGTGAAGTTGCCAGCCCTCTGGTCACTTGATTGGTTCCCCTGCAAACCAGCCCCCTTCCTTAGATTATATAAAGGCTTTCCAAACATTCCTTCTTTAGCAGTATAAAAGACATCATCACAGGAAATTCTGAGGATTTTAGGGGCTCTGTGCCAGGAAATGGTTGAAGATAAATTGCATGTCTTTATTATAAATCACAATATCACAGGTGGAATATATGGTCAATTTTTATGACGATTCCATGGACAGCTGAAAAGAGAAGTTGCATTCATCGTTTCGGAGTAGGGATGTAGATGCATCACTCCAACATGCCGCATGCATCCGTCATTCCCTCCTTCTGGGTCCTCACTTTGTGCTGTGTATGCTTGCGTTTGTTCATTGGTACGACGGGCTGATGGTAGACCCCATGCCAAGGGACCACACGAGTTCATCTAGGAAAGGCACCCGGAAGCACCTGTGTGTTCAATACATGCCACCAGCTGGGGGACTAACTCGTCCACATGACCTGTCATAGGCTGAGATCAGAGAAGGTATATTTTCTGCCTTAGTTTTCTTGAATTTCCAGTCTTTTCTCCCCCTTTTCTTTTTTCTTTTTCTGCGTTTGAATGGTGAAACTCTTTATTTTGCACATACTACGTTCAAAACCATTAGCTCTTCATTGAGGAGTGCATCTTTTGTTTTGAGAAGGTGTTTTCCCACCGCATTTAATGCCTTTTGGATGAATTCAACTTTGCATGCTATTAAGCTTTTGTACACTTAATTAGTTTTTTATTTTTTAATTTTCTTTAAAGATTTTTTATTTATTTATTTGTGTGTGTGTGTGTGTGTGTGTGTGTGTGAGAGAGAGAGAGAGAGAGAGAGAGAGAGAACACAAGCAGGGAGAAGGGAGACACAGGCTCCTTCCTAATCAGGGAGCCCTATGCGGGGCTCAATCCCAGGGACCTGGTATCATGACCTGGGTTGAAGACAGACACTTAACTAATTGAGCCACCCAGGCCCCCCTATGCTATTATCCTTTTTTGTTTTTTCCCCAAGAAGGCCACTGACTTACTGATTTAAAAAAAACTTTGCAAGGACAGTGACTACTCTGCCAAAAAAGGAGCCAAATAGATAAAACAGACCAGTGGGGGTGGGGGTGAGGGAAGGGCCAGAAATCCACTTGGAAAAGCTGATAATTGTTGACATGAAACTGGCAGGGAAAGAAGAAGGGAGATGCATTCAAGAGCAGGAATTTTTAAAAAGTTGAAATGATGAGGGGAGACAACTCCCAAAAAACCTTGACGTACATCAGAAGTGAGTACGACAACAGCAATCTCTTCCTTTGTAGAGGACAGGGAGGAGTCCCCACGTGGCTGCAAACTCTGGAGACTCTATGCTGGGGCTAGGGGCTGGGGGCTCCCAGAGAAAGCCTCATAAGAAGGCGTCGTGCCACTCTCGAAGACACCAAAAGCTGTCCCGGGACTGCTTGGCATTGGCACCACATGTGTCCTGCAGCCATTCCCAGGAGAGATCTTCATCTTTCTTTAGCACCAGAAACTGGCCAAGGAACACAGGGGCCTTGTCAAAGCCCCTTTCCTCCAGCTTCTTGCCCAAGGCTTCACCAATCCCAGCCAGGTTCCCCACTGGCTTTCCCCCCATGGGCTCTGCCATGAAGTCTCAGTGCTTTTGGGAAGTTGTCATCTTGATCACCTTAATCAGCAGCTCCAGCTCCTGGAACGGCTCCTTATGCTATTAAGCTTTTGAGTCACTTACTCATCTTCCCTCAAAAGACCTTCCTTCTCACACCTCTACTCATAAAGGCATTCCCTTCCCCCATAAATGCCTTCACCACCTCCCCAGCCCAAACTACTAATCTCTCTCACCTCCCTCACAGAAAACTTCCCTTCATCACCTCCCCTCACAAAACATTTCCCTTCCTAACCTCCTTCACAAAGGATTTGTGAATGGATTTCACCCCCCCCACCACCACCCAATGGACTTCCCTCCACCATCCATCCTCAGGAAGACATTTTCTTCCCTCATTTTCCCTCACAAAGGTCTTCACTCCCTTACTTCACTTCTAGAAGTACTAACTTCCTTCACTTCCTCTCACAAAGTCCTTCCTTCTCTCACTTTCTCTCACAACCCTCACTAAAGCATTCCCTCTGTTGCTTCCTCAAAGACCTGACTTCCTTCACCTCCCCTCTAAAAGTACAATAATCTTCAAATCTTATGTCAAAGGCCTTCTCTCCTTCATGTAGGAAGAATTAACTTCCTTTAACTCTCTTCATGGGGCTTGTTCCTTTCCTCACTAATGCTTTCACTGCTGGACTTGCTCTCATAATTGGTTTACCTCTATCACCTGCCATCACAAAGGCCTTCCCTCCCTTCTCTACCTTCTGAATTTCTCCCTCTCTCTAGGTGCTAATCTTCCTCATCTCTCCTCAAAAAGACCTTCCTTTGGTTTTCTTGTCTCACAGAGTTCTAATCTCCCTTGCTTCCAGTCACAAAGTCCTTCCCTCCCTCACCTTCTTTTAACAAAGTTCTCTAACTCACCTCCCCATACAGTCTTTCCTTTTCACATCTTCCTTGAAAAGGTCTACTGTCCCTCACCTCCTCTCTCATAGGCCTCCCTCTTGAATGCACAAAAACTCCTTCTCTCCCTCTTTCCCGACATAAAGGCCTTCCTTTCTCTCACTAAGGCCTTCTTTGCCTCACCTCCCATCATGAAGTCATTCCTTCTCTCACCTCTCCTGACAAAGTACAAACCTCTCACAAGTTCTCTCACAAAGACATTCCCTCCCTTACCCTCTTCAAAATGGCTTCCACTCCCTCACCTCCCTCCACAAAATAGTAATTTCTCATCTCCCACAGAAAATGTCTTTCTTTCCTTACATCCATCACTAATGCATTTTCTGCCTCACCTTCCTTACAAGGTCTTTACTCCTTTCCCTATGCTCACAAGGTATTAACCTCCCTCATGTCCCTTCACAAAAGCTTTCCCTCCCTCACCTCTTTTCTTTCTCTCGGTAAGGTCTTCCTTCATTCACTTCCCCTCAGAAAGCCCTTCTTTCCCTCAACTCCCCTTAGAAAGGACTAGCATTCCTCACCTCTGGAGACAAAGTACTAACCTTCTTCACCTCATCTCACAAAGCCTTTTCCATTTTTTTAAAAAAAGATTTTATTTATTTATTTGACAGACAGAGATCACAAGTAGGCAGAGAGGCAGGCAGAGAGAGGGAAGGGGGAAGCAGGCTCCCTGCTGAGCAGAGAGCCCTATGCGGGGCTCGATCCCAGGACCCTGAGATCATGACCTGAGCCGAAGGCAGAGGCTTTAACCCACTGAGCCACCCAGGCGCCCCAGCCCTTTCCACTCTTAACTTCATTCATGAAGGCCTCCTTGTCCTCATCTCTCCTTAAAACGGCATTCCTTTCCCTCATAAATGCTACTCAACTCATCTCCCACTTGCTTTCACAAAGGCCTTCTCTTCCCTCAGCAGTGCGTCCCTTCCTCACTTTCTCTCACAGTTGACTTCACTCCATCACATTCCCTCATGAAGTTTTTCCCTTCACTCATCTCCTCTCTCAAAGGTCCCCTTCTTCAAGGCCTTTCACAAAGTGCTAACCTTCCTCTTCTCCACTCAAAAAGGCCTTCCTTCTTTCATGCCCCCTCAGAAAGTTCTCACCTTCCCCTACAAAGTACTTCCCTCCCTCATCTCACTTAAAAAATACCTTCTATTTCTCACCTTCCTTCAAAACTACCTCCCTTCCCTCACTTCCCACACAAAACCATTTTACCCTTTATCATTTTCAAATATTATGTGTAAATTGTTTCAGAAATAATTTTATCTAAATTAAAATGAGCATTTGATTAGGTATGCAGAGACTTGATGCATTGATGCTATATACAAAGAACCTGTGTTTTATTTAGGTTATCGCTCATCTCCTTAAAGATCCTGTTTGATTTTCATTATATTGAATGCTTTGTCACAACTGAAAAGTGGATTCTTTCTACTTTTTCCTACACAGGGAAATATATTCATAAATTAAAAAAAAACAATTAAAAAATCTGATTTAAACCAATTTCCAGAAGGGAAGTGTACAGCTTAGGGTTTATTAGGAGCAAAGAGATAGTCTCCCACAGGGAAAAAAAAAAGTCTTCACAGGGATTAGCGGCTACATCCATGAGACAAAAATAGGTTGGTATAGGAAAGAACAAGTCCAAATCTGAACTTAAAAATATTAGAGTTGAAATAAAAAGAACAAATAGTCATCAGAGAGGAAAGACAAGGGAGGACATTAACAAAAGTCAGAGAACTGAATAAGGACATGAATCTTGAGAGAAACAGCTGACCCAGTTCCAACAGGATGAGGAAGGATTTTCAAAGTGAGATGGAGACATTTCCGTCATTTCTATAGACTAGACTCTAAAATAATGTGTAAAACGTAGAAATTCAGATTCCTCCTCTATAGAAGTGTTTATATCTGTAACTTTGTCTCAAGCTATAGTGTAGATTAAATGTATTAATATGTGGGAATCCCTTAGGAAGTTTACAAGCACAGAAGAAAAACAATGGCATTTGTCAAATGAAAGAACCACACGGCATGTTATTACCCCTTCTTATCAAATGGGAAACATCTGTAAGCGCACTTAGCCCTGGCTGCAAGTTGGATGTGGGAGCTTACCATGTCTGCCTTTGGAAGGATTTGGGGCATGAGGGAGACCCAAGTTGGGGCCCGCTAGGTTGTTTTCCCTGGGCTGCATTGAGCAAAATATTGGCCCCATATACTCACCGGAGAGTCAGAACCTCAACCATGCTTGCCCGTAAATCATCACACTTATTAACTGATAACTTTCTTGTGTTTTCTAGAAGCAGGAACTTCTAGCAGGTGTCCTTGTTTGCCGGGCCTGCAAAAGGAAGTTTTTGGCTGGGCTGTATCTAGGCCACCTCAGCCTGTCCTCGGTGCTCACCTCAGAATCACTGTCTCTGACTGATAACATCTTTGAGGCTTACTTCCTGGAAAGGTGTCGGAGGCAGGCCCCTGGCCAGGGCGGCCTCCGCCAGTAAAAGATGGCGCCTGGCTAGTTGCCAGGTGAGGATTGCCTCGTGAGACTCAGCGGAACGCCCAAAGAGGAAGGAAACAGCATTGGTTGCCAGCGAAGTTGTTCGTTTAGGTGCACAGCCTGATTCGCTCGCTCCTGTACCCTGCTCGCTGATTGGTCATGTTAGCGTATATATAAGTGTGTCGACTTGCGGAAATAAAGAGAGAGAGAGAGAGAGAGAGAGAAGAGAGAGAAGATGCATCCGAACCAGGGTTCTTGTCGTCCTTGCGGGGCGAGGGCGATAGAAAGGCAGTTTTAAACCTTTCAAAGACACAAGACCAAAGTGAGTCATGATGCACGAGGCAATTTGGTTATGAGCATTCCCAAGTGTGTCCAAGGCAAAAGCATTTGAGAGATTGGTAATTAATGACCTTCCTATCATTTGCTGACTTCTGACTATATGCCAGTCACTGCATGTAATTTAATTCTCCTAAAAGTTTCGTGATGTTGGTATTATAGGCTTTTCACAAATGTGGAGACAGGCTCACATAAATTGTTCGAACCCAGACCAATGTTTCTTTTTATTTTGTAAGTCTATTTTAAACTTTCTCCTTAATGATAAAGTGTCCGTTTATTAACGAGGCCCTATGCAACCTCATCTTCGGTGACCCCTAAAGTCTCAGTCATTTGTTTCCATTCTGGCCTCTCTCACTGAGCTCTAGTCACACTGGCCTTTTTGCTGTTCAGCCTGCGGCCTCGTTGTTTCCTCATGATATTGCTACTTGCTGTTTCTTCTACCTAAATACGCTTCTTTGAAATCTCCACACTACCCACTCCACCTTGGTGTTCAGGTCTCAACTCAGATGTCAACTCCTTGGGGGCTTCTTCACAGCCCACAGTTTTAACAGCTGTCCCCCTGCTCCGCCCTTTCCCCCCACTTTCAACTACCTGTCAGCCCACAAAAAAATAAGCTCCTGATGGCAGGAGCTTTTGACTTCTTGCTCTTCACTGTAAGCCTGGGGCCCACAGCAATATCTGACACTAACTCGGCACCAAAGACACATTTCCTGAAATGCTGGTCTCTTTGCTAAGTTGCCATATAAATTCCACTAATTACGTTTCTGTGAAGTATATGAGTTTGTTGTAGTCTCCCCGCAGGTGTGAGAGAGACTCCCCACACATCCCGAATTTGGTTTGGATGCTGCGTCTGCTGCTGCTGTATGAGCACCAATAGGGAATAAATGGTTCGTTACTCACATAATGAGGCTTTCTGGGGCGGCCTGGGCTGGCTCCCAAACAGGACCAACACTGGTTTGAGAGAGCTGGGGAAGAAGACTGGCTTGGGGTCTCATGGTAGTTAGGGGCTCGGGCTGGAGTAAGGGGTCCTGTACATGGGCTAGGGCTTGTGTGGCTCAAATTTCAGAGCTCCTAATCAGCAGAAGGGGAAGGAGTGGAGCTTGGGAGCTGCCAGCAGTCACACATTAGAAAACAGCATCAGACTTTCTATCACGTACTCCACCCTCTCCCTCGCATCACATGGCTCCCCATCTAAACCTTGATGTCACCCCTCTCTTTTTTTCCCATCCTGCCCTACTCCCCCATCCCCCCACAAAGAAACACCAAGGTTTTTTTTCTTCCTTGCCTGTGGGTTAAAGTATCAAGGAGGGAAATCCATCTTCAGTGCTCAGCCATGACCCAGTCTTCGTAGCCAATCACTGTGTAACTGCCGATCTACCAGTGGCCCCAGCCCTCCTGAACTTTACATACCTCTCGCCTCACAGCCTGTCTCTTCCCTTTCTTCCAACCTCCATACCATCAGAGAACTCAAAAGACACATACACAAATCATTTTCAAAATGTGTTGCTTTTATTGTCACCATTAGTGTACATTTTGGTATAAGGTTTATTCTTTATGGATTGGCCGTTTTTCAGAATTTCCTCTGGAGATGCAGAGAAGAGTTTTAGGTCTTGGGCTCTACTTGGGTGAGACATTACTCGCAGAGGCAGAGTTGTCCAGTTTCTTTTTTCCTTGGACTGCCTTATTTGGATTCGCCTTTTTATATGCCCTGCGGTAACAGACTAATCCTTTCTGCTTTCTTGTTTTCTTTGGATTACTTGTACTCTGTTGAAGGGCTAATTTTACCCTGTTGACGATCTGCTTCAACTGGTGGGAAAAGAGAGGACATTAGTTTGGGAGCAGTGGATGGGGGGTTGGAGTTGGTGCATGGGAAGTGTGGATTTATAAAAGGGGTGTGGGCTGAGGAGGGAGTTTGTCCCAGACAGGACAGGTGGGAGTCTTGGGGTGTAGAGTAGGACCATAGGTTGTGTGACCTGACCTTTTCAATGTCTTCGATGTTGGGTTGACAGGGTTTCTTCTCATTCATCCTCTGTCTGTTGCTTGTAGTTGGCTGGTTAATGCTTGTCATTGGTGGTTCTGAATCTGTGCTGGGCTCCTGTGGTTTCCCACTCACCTCTACCACGTCTAAGGCAACATTGTCTTGACCAACAGTTCTCCTGATCTCCCTATATATACTCTCTCTAGTACAATGAAGAGGCATACCCTTCAGCTTCCTCTAGTCACCAAGAAACTCCTCCTAGACAGTGGTAGTCCTGGGATGACTCAGACTGACATCACAATGCACCAGCCCATCCCATTTGTGTGCAGGGAGAGGGGGGTCAAATGAGAGGAAGGGCCAAATTATCTTGTTAGGGTAGGGGGGACTTACCTCAACTCTCCCTAAAGAGCCTTCCCAAAGTGATCTTTCGACTTTCCTCATCTCTCTTGATTCATTTGTGGTGGATCACATGGCAGAGAGGGTATGTGACCCAAGCTCTTCCCCATGACCACACTACTGAGTGGTTTGTTCCGTTCTCCCCCACCCTCCATCACTACCTGTTTGTTTGTTTGTTTGTTTGTTTTCTAAAGCTGAAACATTTCACATTTATTACTGAACCAACCTACTGGTGCAGAGAGGTAGTAACAGAAAAATCATTTCCCTGAGAAAACATGTCTATTGGCCAAGAAGGAAGGATGTTTACAGAGTGATAGGATAGAACACAGGATATTCACACAGCTTAATTAAATATGTGTGCCAATTAGGTGTGTCTTCTCATGATGTGTGATGCCTTGTAGACTGAGCCTGGTTCTTCTCCAGTGCTCCTCTTGGAGTTGGACCTGATTTTATTACCAGTTTTCATCTGGATCCCCTGGGGGAATGGGACAGTTCTGCTTTTGTTTCTTGGCCAGGAATCCTTTGATTCTGAAAGTCTTGTGAGAAGACGTGGCCAGAAATGTCCACACACAGGAGGACGGTGGCAAAAAAGAGAAAGGCCTACCTTATTTTTGTCTTACCTAAATTCCTCCTTACCTTGTTACATCTTACCTAAAATTCCTCTAAGCGAATGAGGTTCTGCGTAAGTCTCATCCCACTTCCCACCAACAATGTTCTTCAGACCATTCACTATTTGGGAACTATCCGGCAACTTTCCCAGTGTGTGTGTGTGTGTGTGTGTGTGTGTGTGTGTGTGTGTTTCTGTGTGTGTGTTTATCTATATGTATGTGGTTACTGGATATACTTTGGGGAGGCCTATATTTGTCAGTTTCTTCTTCCAGGGAGCCTCAAATTAGTAACATCAGTGTTGTAGGCCTCTCCCATGGCCGTGGTTGAATTAATCCCTTGGCTATGCCACAGGGGGACCCTGCAAATGAAGATTAGGATCTTTTTTGGTCATAGAGGCAGGAGCAGCAGCATCTTGTAAGTGTCTTAGTGTATTAATCAGGGTTCTCCAGAGAGACATAAACAATATATGAGGAATTAGCTCATGTGATTATGGAGGCTAAAAAGCCTCACAATATGCTGTTTGCATCCTGGAGGCCCAGGAAAGCCAGTGGTATGATTCAGTTCAAGTCTGAAGGCCTGAGAACCAGGAGAGCTGCTGCTATAAATCCAGGTCCAGAGGCAGGAGAATGTGTGATGAGAGGTCTCGGCTCTAGCAGTAAGACGGGAAAAGGCGTGTAAGCTCCTCTTCCCTCTGCCTTTCATTCTATTCAGGTGCTCCGTAGATTGGATAAGGCCACCCACACTGGGGAGAGCAGTCTACTGAGTCCACCAATTCAAATGCTGATCTCATCTGAGAACACCCTCCCAGGCACACCCAGAAATAACATTTAATCTGGACACCCCATTGCCAGTCAAGGTGACCCAAAATTAACCATCACAAGATGGGTCACACATCACTCATCACGAGGGTCATCACAAGTTGGTGTTAAATTCACACCCGTACACATATCCTTAAACCATACTTAATCTCAAATAACGACAATAACAAGATCATAATTCCCATTAACATGGTACAACTATCCTGGAGAAAGTAAAAAATGCACTAACCCCTTCCCCAGAAGAGGAGTTAAAGTTCTTGAGTGATGATGTTTACTCTTCTTCTCGATACCTCATAACTTAGGTACTATGATTTAACAGTAACTAAATGTGGGGCGCCTGGCTGGCTCAGTCTATCAAGCGTCTTTGTGTCAGGTCATGATCCTGGAGTCCTGGGATGGAGCCTTGCTCAGCACAGAACCTATTTCTCCCTCTCTCTCTGCTCTTTCCCCTGCTCACTCTCTTTCTCTCTCTCAAATAAATAAATAAATAATCTTTAAAAAACAGAACAAAATAAAAGTCACACAACTTAAATACTATGATATAAAATCAATATATCTTATGGTACATGATAAGGGAATAAGAGAGGAAATAAAACACACACACACACAGACACACACACACAGGCATTCCTCAAAAGGAAATACTCATGACAATTACCGTCCTTGTTTCTGTAACTGGTAACATGCTTATCGCTGGTATTTACATGAACCTCCTTTCACTACCCATTTTATATTCCCTCTGCTTTCAGCAACCACCTCAGTTGGTTTTTTACTGGGTGGGGTGATCCCAACCTTCATTCCTGAAGGCTCTGGGTCATTAATAGTCCTGCCTGGAGTGGGTTGTTGTAGTTTTCCATTATCTTTAATCACAGGGCGGAACGCTAAGAGACTTCATAGTAAGAAACACCTTTATATCTCCTGCACCCCAGTCTTCCTTACCTCCATGGTGGAGTAGTCGTCCAATTTCCCCTTGGTAATCAGGATCAACCATCCCAGCCAGCACAGGAACCCCCCTTCCTTGCCCGTCGGTTCACAGGCACGAGGAGCCCCACGTGGCCAGGTGGCGTCTTAACTTCCAGTTCGGCGGAACCGGTGTCGGGCTTCCTGTTGGGAAGGACCTTTCCTCCCTTCGGAACTAAGGCCTCTAGGACCCCAGAGCACAAGGCCACAGAAGCAAGAAACACTAGTGTCGCCGGTGGGTCAAGAGGGGGAATAAGGAGTTGGTGCGGCTTCCGATCAGTCAGTGACTCCCGCAGCCACGAACCCCAGGGGAGCAGGAGGCCGCGGAGCGGATGCGCGTCCGCGGGGGCTCGCGGGGCTTTCTGGGGAGCCTCGCCCCGGCCCTGCGAGCGGTGGCCCCCGGCCAGCCCCGCCACCGCGAGGCTTGGGCTCTGCCAAGGCGGCCGCTTCAGGATGGCGGGGGGCCGACGCCGGGAAGACCGGGCAAGGCTGCGCCCGCGCGCCGCGCTTCTGGCCGTCGAGAGACTTCCTCGCCCGCGGGCCGGGCTCCGCGCTGTCCCCGCCCCAGCGCGGCTCCGGCGCTCCCGTGGGGCCGCAGACCCGGCGTCGGGGGAGGGGGGGGAGGGGGCGTGCAGGGAAGGTGAACCCCTCTCCTGAGGAAGCCTGCATTCCAGCAAGGACAAAACGCTGCCCTTTTCACAACTGAAGTTGTCTAATGTCATCAGCTTTGGTGGGTGGAAGTCCATGTGGCTGAGTGCCGGCGTCACCTCCGTCCCTGTGTCCATGGCCACATTGTTCATGAGGCCACTGCGCTGACTCAGGAAAGAGTCTGACAGGAGCCGGCAGAGCGGGTCCTCCTATCGATTGATCACGAAAATCCTCCTCGGCGGAGTTGCTCCTTGCTGAGCATTCACATGGAAAAAGACGCCTTCATGCTTTTGCCCTTCTGGAAAGTTCTTTCCAAGGCCCTTTTGTCATCAAATTTCCAATCATGCTCCTTCCTAATCCCTCAGCATCTTGCCAAACCCTTGGCTGGTATACCAAGCCCCTGGCTGGTATATAATTGCATGTCTGGCCATTTCTCCTTCCAAGAACAGTGAGCAACAAGGCGTGCTGCACGCGCTGCTGCAATCTCTGATCACTGGGAGGGCCCCCCCTTGACCGCAGTCTCAGAGGACATCCCAGAGCAGAGCTGTAGCCTGCTTCTGAGTGCTGCCTGGGTGTGGCGCTGAACCCTCCGTCAGCCAGGCTCGAGTCTGCCCTTCCCCTGCCAACTGGTCATATGGAGCTCCTCGTGAGGCCACAGGTGCCGGGAGAGAGGAGCAGGGCAGCAGCGCTGGGGACCATGGGCATTTGGGCCCATTTTTCACTTAAAATTTTTTTTGAAGTTTATCTATTTAATTTATTGACATGATCTCTATACCCTGCATGGGGCTGGAACTCACAAACCCGAGATCTACACTCTCACACTCTTCCAGCGGAGCCCCCCGGGTGCCCCAGGCCACATTTTCACTTGCCATTTCCTCGTGCCTTCGAGGTATGCTCAAGCCTGGTTCCACGTGTAACATGTCCACATGGTGATGTCCGTGCCCAGCTTTACGGCTCAGTGGTCAGAGGACATGCAAGTGAGGATGCGCTGCTCTAACCTCACAGTAACTCAATGGCCTGGTGTCGGAGCTCCTGGGCCTCTAGTGAGGCCCAGGAGCAGGCCAAGAGCTGTTTTCTCCAGAGAAGAGGAGATGGGTCAGGGCCTTGCTCCGAGATCCTAAAGGCCTGTGCTGTGATTCACCTCTAGTGCTGCCACAGGCTCCCAACAGCATCCTTAGCTGTCACTGGCTATCACTGGCACCTTGAGCACCACCAGACCTGTTGAGCCTGCAGCAGAACCTTCTTTTGTTCCGGGCCCCTCTCAAAACTAGCAGCTTTTCGGGCCCCTTAGTAAATGGGCTGCAATATGTCGGAGGAATGAGTGATATGTTGCCTCCCACACCCAAAGAGGCATGGTGGACATTGTGACTCTTTTTGTGGTAAAAGAGGAGCTAGAAGCAACAACGTCTTCTTCACTTCAGAAGGGCTATCTTGATGTGCCCCACACTACTGGACCCATAGGAAATTCACCAAGAAGGCCCCTGAATAATTGTTGGATTTATTTCCCAACCTCCGACATATGGTGTAGACACACACATTACCAATCAGTCTAGAGCTGTTGCTACTTCTTGGTCACTATGTCCCATCAGCATGTCATCGACGTGATGGGCCAGTGTGAAATCTTGTGGAAAGGGAAGATACTCAGGATCCCTGCAAGCGAAATTATGAGCCTGGGCTGGAGAGCCGATTCGCCCCTGAGGTAGAACAGGGAAGGCATATTACTGGTCTAGTGAAGTGAAAACAGATTCTGGCGGTTCTTACAACAGGGATGGAGAAAAAGACATTTGCCAGATTAATAGCTGCAGAGCGGGGCACCCAGGTGGCTCAGTCACTTAAGCATTTGCCTTCATCCCAGATCATGATCTCGGGGTCCTGGGATCGAGTCCCATGTCGGGGGTCCCTGCTCGGTGGGGAGTCTCCTTCACCCTCTGCTTCTGACCCCCCCTCCCCTCTTGTGCTCTCATTCTGTCTCTCTCAAATAAATAAATAAATAAATATTTTTTAAAAATCGCTGCATACGAGGTATCAAGGGAGGTGTTATCTGCTCGATCAATGAAATTACAGGTGGCACGCCAACTGCAGGGGAGCTACCATCTGGCTGAGTTTATGGTAACACACCATCGTGCTCTAAGACTCATCTCTCGACTGCTCAAGCTGAACGGGAATGCTGAATGGGGATGTGGTGGGAATCGCCACCCCTGCATCTCTCAAGTCCTTGATGGTGGCGCTAAAGTCTGCACTCCCTCCATGAATGTGGTCTTGCTTTTGATTTACTGTTTTCCTAGGTAGAAGCAGTTCTAGAGGCTTCCAGTTGACCCTCACTCCACAGGTCACAGAAACTGTAGCTGCAAAGATGGTCTCTTTCGGTTACGCATTCTGGAGCTGGGGATGTGAGCACATGATACATTTAGGAACCCACTGGGCAACTGTGAATCAGACCTTAGCGAGAACTCCATGGATCTCCCTGCCTCCAGAGCCTTCTGCTCTGACTGCTGGGCCAGAGTGGACATTTTGGGTCTCCTGGAATTAGCAGCAGTTCAGAGCCAGTGTCTGTAGTCCCCCAAAAGATTGATTATATCTGTGTACTATTACCTTCGTCAAAGGCCATCGGTCCCTTCGGGGAAGGCTAGGAGGAAGAAAGACCAAGAGTTATAAATTCTCAGCAGTGTGTAAAGCTCGCTCGTGAAGGGGACCCGGGCTTCCCTTCTTCCACCCAGTGGATCTGGGTCTGTGAACTGGCTCACGCCTTGAAAATGATTGAGGGGCCATGAATTTCTTTCTTTAACGATTCAGGTTAGACTTAAGACTTGTGTTCACTTGATTTAGATATTTCTGCTTGTACAGATCCATCAGGAGTTTAGCAGGCTTCCCGTTTCACTTCTAGTCGCATCATGCTCAGTTAGCCAACGCCACAGTGACTGCGTGAGTCCCGCTATTCTGATCGCTGCATTACCTCTGCTGTCCATTATAGAAACCTTAGTCACACCCTGCCTTTGGTGATTAAACGCCACCCACTGGCCTCTGCCACGCTGGAACCCAAATACTACCATTGCATCAAGGGTTCCTAATTCCGCGGCTGCGGTTCCCACTATAAGGTCTGACCTGCCAAGAAGAGCAATCACAGAACCCTTCAAGGAAGCTGGTGCTCCCTTCGCAAATTGATTCTTCACAGCATTGGTGAAAGGTGTGTCTTCTGGACCCTCCCGGGGTGGGTGAGCAGGTCTTAGTCTTAAATGACAAATCCACTTGAACATTCTAACCTTGTAAGCCTTCTGATCCTTTCCTCTATATTAAAGCAAGGCAGGTTCAGCATTTCTACTTTGTTCATGGAGATCCACGTTTAGGTCCAAATAATCAAACATCAGAGACCTTTCTAATTCTAATAGAGACCTGTTGCATACTGGAGATGCAGTGTTAAATGCAGGATCTCTGCTTCGTGAGCCCATGTGGATAAATGTGGCCTGATCCAACTTTACATCCCGCCCACCATTATCCCACACCCTCGGTATCCATTCCCACACGTGGTCCCCGAATTTCTGTCCGGATAAATTGGTATGTTCCATTGTTTTGGAGTGAAACATACCTCCTCACAGGTCACACTTTGTACCTTGCCTGTGGGGGCCTGCTGGGATTTGAGTCTACTTACAGGTCTAGAAGCAAAGCGGGGTGGTGGGGTAGGTCCTGAACAGAGTCAGTTCCATCTTGCCTAGCAGCTGCCTCAGGGGACGCCATTATGGTTTCCTTGGGCGATGTGTAGTTAATCCCCTCACAGGGAGGTGGAGAGGCCAACGCCACTGTGAGTTTAGAGGCTGCTGTCACTGGGGGTGGGGAGGCCACTTCCACTGGTAAAGACTCAACACAGTTTAGGGGTTCAGTGGCCTTGGCTTCAGTAGTGTATTCCCACATGTCCTCTCCATCTTAATTTGTACGGTCCCCTTCTTTCCCAGTCTACTGCCTCAGTTTAACTGTGGGCACCCTTCAAGTCTGGAGGTTCAGCTTGCATTGTAATTCAGGTAGTTGCACATGAGGTTCTGCATTTGAATTTCCAGCAATTTTGGCTCTGTGACTGTAGAACACGAGTGTTTCTTTCAGGGCACACTCAGGGGCTCTTAAGCCAGTTCTGCGGTGTTGGAGCCGGGAATTCAAATCCCGAGCCCATCCTCTCCTTTCACCACATTGTCCAGCCACATTAGGAGCTACCCACCAACATCGCTGTATTTGTGAGTTTTCCAAAAGAATGTTCAAAAATATATACAGAGTCACCTGGCTCCTTGTTCCTTCTATGTGGTTGATTAGGAGTATCCAAGGCAGATATTTTGCTTATCTCTATCAGTTTATGCTATGGGCTATCAGTGTTCTCTTTACTACTAGAAACAGACATGAGCATCTTTAAATCTAATCAGATTGGAAAGTCAATTCCAGAAACCTGAGAGCCAATTCAGAGAACTCATCTCTAAAATCCTGTTCCTTTGGAACTCCTCCTGGTACGAAATCTGTATTAGTCAGGGTTCTCCAGAGAAGTAGGGCCAAGAAAACCAACAGCCAATTCATTCATTCATAGATAGATAGATAGATTGTGGAAGCTGAGGGGTCCCATAGATAGGTAGATAGATAGATGTAGATTGATTGATTATGGAAGCTGAGGGATGCCATGACCTGCTGCCTGCAAGTTGGAGACCCATGAAAGCTGGTGGTGTAATTCAGCCTGAGTCCGAAGGTCTGAGAACCAAGGGAGGGGGAAGTTGTGTAAATCTCAGTCCAAGGGGGGCATGAGAAGATGAGATGAGATGGGATGTCACAGCTCAACAGTGACAGAGAGGAAAGAGGGGAAGGGCAAATTCCTCCTTCATCTACGTTTCGTTTAATGCAGGCTCTCAGGGATTGGATAATGTCTACCCAAAACTGGGGGTCTACTTTACTGAATCCACAGATTCAAATGCTGACCCTATATGGAAACACCCTCACAGACACTCCCAGAAACATTGTGTACTTGGGGTGCCTGTGACCAGGCAAGCTGATACATAGAATTAGCTAACACACCTTATGAGCCATCTGCTCTTAGGAACGTGACCTCAGCATGCATATGGTGATTGCTCTTCTACACAAGTCACTGCCCAGTGGGATTGTATATTGCAGCATATCAATCTTTTTCTGTATAGAATGGGGACCAAAAATATAAGTGACCAAGAAGAAAATAAAATTGGCTACATCGGGGCACCTGGGTGGCTCAGTGGGTTAAAGCCTCTGCCTTCAGGTAAGGTCATGGTCTCAGGGTCCTGGGATTGAGCCCCGCGTTGGGCTCTCTGCTCAGCAGGGACCCTGCTTCCCCCTCTCTCTCTGCCTGCCTGTCTGCCTACTTCTGATCTCTGTCTGTCAAATAAATAGATAAAATTAAAAAAAATAATAATTGGCTACATCAAAATTAAAAACTTTTGTTCTGCAAATAATACTAATCAAGAAATTGAGAACACAACTCACAAAATGGATGAAAATATTTTAAAATCATGTTTGATTAGAGACTTGTGTCCAGAACCTATAAATAGCTCTTGCAACTTAAAAATGTTGTTATTCTTAGAATCTTAAAAGTCTGAGACTGACAAGAGACTTTTTGATATGATCCACTTTCTCCCAGCTTGCCACTGTCCCCTCGCCATTTACTGATGGGGTAACTGAGATACACAGAGGGACTACAGGGCCATTGACAGTCTCTTTCCCTCAGTGAACACCTCTCCAAGTCCAAACCATGGTGTCGAGTGTCCCCGGAAGGGTAAATCAGCCATGTCTTGACCCCATTCCCCCTGCCACATTTGCCCCTTTTTTCTGTGCCCCTTCGTCTGGACTACTCCCCCTTCCTCCAACCACACGTTTCCCTTCCAGCCTCTCAGTCAAGGATAGGAGGGGCCTGTTTGCACAGGCGCAGTAGGGAACCTGAGTTGCCTCGTGTGCTAGGGGCGGGGCTTCGTGAGGGAGCCTGCTTTCCCGCGCAGGCAGGGTCGGCTTGGCGGGAACCAATCACATGCGAGAAGTCATACCCAAGGTCTGTCTGCGCATGCGTCCTGTGTGTTCCCAGCGGCCTTGCGCGTGGAGGGGCGGAGCTTCAGGAGGGAGTCTCAGTGGCAGGGTTGGGCTTGAAGAAGGCAGTCGGAGCAGCCATGCAGGCCCCAGACGGTGGTGCGGGGGGCGCCAACGGTGGTGCCGGAGCGCCCGCGGGCCCCAGAGGCCCCGGAGAAGCCGAAGGCTGTGACGGGACCGCAGCTGAGGGCACAGTGGCTGGGGGAGCTTCCGAGCTCGAGGGGGCATCACCTGCCCCTAGGCACGGTGAAGACGCTTCAGCCTTGGCCTCGGGCGAAGCCTCAGGAAGCCAGCTGTTGGAGTTGTATCCTTTCGAAGGAGCACCCGGGACCGGGCGGGGGACTTGCGGAGTGGGGGCAGGAGGGGAGTGGGGCGGCAGTGGAGGAGGAGCTGAAGAGAAAGCTGGGGTGGTCTGAGGGGGGTTGTGAGGCAGACTTCCTGAAGCCCCCCAGGTGGTCTTGGGGGCCTGAGGGGCGGTCTGGGGGAAGGCCGACCTCTGGTGGGTGGGGCGGCCTCAGCCCTAAAGTCTGCAAAGATGCTGCCTTAACCGGATCTCCACCAGCGCCCTCAGGGTGCCTTTCCTGTGCTACATGGATGCGGAGATGGCCCGCCAGTACCTGATCTCAGGCGAGGAATCCTTCCAGGGCGCTGCTCAGATGGAGCTCGCAGTGATTGGCAGTGACTTGCTGATGTAAGTTCTAGAAGGGGCTCGAGGGAGCAGGTGGGAACCTGGGCCAGTCTCGGCATGAGGGTCGGTCTTTGGGACGCAAACACCGAAGGCTTGGGCTAAAGAGGCACATGGGGCACAGGGTCTATTGCATCTTCAGGTGTGGCTCTAAGGGAGCTGAGAAGGAGTAACCTTGGGGAGGTGTTTTGCACTGAGTGGGGCTGGGAGTTCGTTGACCAAATCTAAAGTTATTTCCTTTTCCCCTCACTTTTAGCAAACTCACTGCCAAGGACTCTGCTCTCCTGCAGATTTCCACTGCCACCCTGCTCAACCAGCTTTCCACCATAATTCAGACCATGCAGCACTTTGTGCCCCCGTTTTTTGCCAAGCCTCGGCCTGGAAAAGGGGGCTGAGTTCACAAGAGAGCCCCATTTTAGGCAGTGTGTCCTTCCCCAGGCGCATAAGTTTGCAGTAGTTGCCACTTTGTTTGGGGGCATAATTGTTGGCCGTACTGGCCCTGGGGTACTCGCTGCTCACTTGTTTTCATTGGCCTTAAATATTGGTTGCCACAGATAATAAAACTGAGCCACTGTTAGGTGTCTGAGTTTCTTTTCAGCGTCCAGATTTGTCCTTAGGTTGGAGGGGAGGTTCTGGGATTCAGATATTCAACTTGTACAAGGCAGTTGAAAACATTGAAAAAAATGAAAGAAAATGAAAATTGCTTGGTTCCTATCGTTCAGCATTAACTAATGTCAGCATTTTGGAATACTTTTGTAATTTTAGGGTTGTAGGAATAATACAATAAATTTATAGCATCATATAAATGAGTAAGGCTTTTCAAATTTAGCATCATTTTTTTCCCCCTGAGATATTTTTCATCTGAAATTTGGGCTTTACCTCTTAAACTTCAAAAACATCTTATCAAATGGATACATACACAATGTGTTATGATATATTGGTTCAACACTTGTATTTTTCTCAAATTTTTTCCTATTATACATAATGTCTCAGGAATTCTTGTATGTAAGGCTCTGTATGAATGGTTATTTTCTTTTTTTTGGTAAAGATTTTATTTATTTATTTGACACAGAGAGAGTGATCACAAGTAGGCACAAAGGCAGGCAGAGAGGGAAGCAGGTTCCCCGCTGAGCAGAGAGCCCGATGTGGGACTCAATCCCAGGACCCTGAGATCATGACCTGAGCCGAAGGCAGCGGCTTAACCCACTGAGCCACCCAGGTGCGCCTGAATGGTTGTTTTCTTAAGATAGATTCCAAGAGGTAGATCTCCAATACAAAATAGCTCTTCAGAAAATGCGCCCACCCCACCAGAATGCTAGTTCCCCTACATCCCTGTCATAGCCCCCCAAACCTCAGTTTGCATGAGCAAAGAATTCGGAAACACTAGAACTAGAATTTTGGGCTTTACTGGCTCTGTTTCTGATCACAGAAGAAAAGTGCTGGTACAGTTTGTTGGTTGGGGTGGGAGAGGGGCAGATGGAGGCAGCGTAGTCTTGGGGAAACACTTTTTTTCACGTGAATTGCTCATTTGCGAGCCTCGGTTCTGCAAACTGACAGTTGCCAGTGTCCTTACTGGAGGCCACAGGCAGGCACGGCTCCGGTTGGGGCGGGGCGGGCGCCGCTCTCTTCCGCGCGTTCTGACCGTCGTCCCACGTGGCTGAGAAGCTGTGGGCGGGGCTGACCTTGGTGTCCAGCGCTGTCTCAGTCTGCTTGGCCCCCCACTCCTCCTCCGAGGTCTGCGGTACACGCAGTGCTTCTCCCAGACCAGGATGAGCGCGGCCGAGCCAAGGAGGACCGCGGTGATGCCCGCAACCAATTTGCACTTGTTCTTGCTCCCGCCCGTTTCTGCATAGCTCTTGTTGATCTGAATGTGGCACAGTTCAAGTTTGCCATCAGTGGACAGGCTGCCCTGGGGAGGCGTCTTCTCTCCTTATGGCCAGCAGAAGTTCTTCCGCTGGGCCGCAGCGAACCGTGGAGGGTCATGCCGGCTGGCAGGACTCAGGAGAGCAGGGCCTTCACTCTTCAGGACACTTCCGTGGGCTCGTGCGACCGCCGAGTGGGAGGCTGCTAGCCTGGCGATGGCGCTCCCCGCTGGGCTGGCCACATTCAGCCCCCGCAGCCTGCTGCGGCTGCCAGGACCAGTGAGGGAAAATACAGTGAAAACCAGACTCTTCTGTGTGTGCAGACACTCCACTGTGCTCTCGACCCCGATTACTGTCTGTAATTTTCACTGCAAGCTGGCGATGTCAGCACCACCCTGATTACACCTTTTGTAGGTGAAGAATTGGGGCTCAGAGAGGCTAGGTGTACTCGAGTCAAGCTCCCACTCTCTTAGCCAAGGTATCAGGCTAACCGCAGCACTGGGAGGCTGGGATCGTGCTTTTCCTTCTGCTGGCCCCAGGGAGCATCCATGTGACTAATGAAAAATGCAGAAAACGATAAATGCAGGAAAAGTAGATGAGAATTGAGGAGAGGACAAGGTTGGTAAGAATTGCAATCCTGGCTTTCTAGGGGATTCTCTATACTCCCAGGCCCTTTGGTATCCTTTGACCCTCTTTGAAATAGAGGGTATGATGGTGATATCTGTATTTTCCCCTCCCTGCGCACTCTCCTCAACTATCTTCTCAGCTATGAAGAAGGCTCTCTTCAGGTACTTTCAGTAGCTGAGAAAAAATAGAACCAAATCTTCTGACAATCCAGAAAATTTCTCCACAAAGGTAGAAGAAAAACAGTTGTGTGGTTTTTAAAAAAAGATTTTATTTATTTACTTTTGACAGAGAGAGACACAGTGAGAGAGGGAATACAAGCAGGGGAAGAGGGAGAGGAGAGGAAGGCTCCCCGCAGAGGAGGGAGCCTGATGTGCGGCTTAATCTCAGGACCCTGAGATCATGACCTGAGCCAAAGGCAGACACTTAACCCACTGAGCCACCCAGGGGCCCAACCCCTACACCTCTTATTTTTAATTTGTACATGTTCTTAAACTTCTCTTTAAAACGTGCTGTATCTTGAAAACTCGCTAAGCTCCCTAATAAGTCTAGTGGCTCATTCGTAGACCATTACATTTTCTGTCTAGGTGATCATATCTGTAAATAAAGGCAGTTTTTCCTCTTTCTTTCCAGTCTGAATGCCTTTTATTGCTTGATTTCTCTCCTCATTATGGGTTGGTGTCTTCTGCTTCTCTGCTTCTCTGCATGCCTGATCATTTTGGAATGGATACCAGACATTATGATTTTCCCTTAGGTTCTGCCTATCTTTGTATTCCTAAACACATTCATGAGCTTTGTTCAGGGATGCTGTTAAGTGAATGACGAACAGTTTGTGGTGCTGGGTTTCCCAGTCGGTTAAGCGTCTGCCTTCAGCTCAGGTCATGATCTCAGGGTCCTGGGATCGAGCCCTGCATTGCTTCTCCTTCTCTGCTTGCCCCCACCGGCCCCTCCCATTCCCCACCCTGCCCCCGGTTTGTGTGCTCTCTCTCCAAAATAAATAAAATCTTTAAATAAGTGAATGGAAACAGTTTGATCTGTTTGAGTCTTGCTTTGAAGGTTTCCTACAGGGGACCAGAGGAGTTCAGTGTAGCATTCATCCCTCCCCACCCCCACACCACTTAGGCCAGACCTTTCTGAGTGCCCTGCCCGGTGCCTCCTGAATTATGGAGGTTGCCCTCCGGTTGGTGGAGGTAGACAATACTTACTCTCTGGCGTGAGTGTTGGGCAGAGTCATACTATTCTTGAAGACAGTCATTTCCCTGGCCTTAAGTGGCTTCTCCACTGGCTCGTGTGCATCAGTGCCCAGTGCCCCCACTGAGCAAGCATGTCGGGGCACATGCAGTCCGTTCTTCAGTGAGCCCCACCTGCCCCGGCTACTCAGCGCTGCATTTGGCCGCTGAAAACCGAAATGCTCCCAACTAAGAAGTGTCAGTGGGTTTCAAGCAATAAACTCAGAAATGCAGGTTGATTTGGGTGATTTGTAGTTACTTATCAGATGAAGTTGGAGAAGGCCAAGAAACTCCCATTCTCGTGGGAGAAAGGAAGCAGAGAACCCAGCTGTCCCCTGCAGGTACCTGGGACTGTGTGTTTTCTGAAGGCAAACTCTAGGGTCTGGGTACATGCCACCATTTTTAAAGGTGACCATGGGGTATACAATCACTTCTGATGGTCTCAGGTAACCTAGAGCCTGGGAACCACTTCTCCAGTCTTGACATTATTACCTCCAGACCTGGAAGGAACCTTCTGCCCTTTCTCCCACCTTGCTGGTGGGGTCCTCAGCGCACAGAGCCCAAGTGTGGAGATGTCAAGAAAACCCAACTCAGAAAAGGATTCTGAGAGGTACTACATTGCAGTGGTAGCCGGCTCTCCCACCTCACTGGATCTCTGTCCTTAATGCCAGACCCCGCAACGTGGGGTCCTCACAGCTGGCATTGGACTTGGAGAACCACAGATGCCTCTGAAAGGTCACCTGGTAGAAACTCCTCTGAGCCTTCCTTAAGCATTCCAAAATGATTCTCTTCCAAAAGGAGAGACAGACAGATGTCTGTCTCTCTTTCTCCTCACCGTGCTCCCCACCTTCCCTACTGGATACATCAAATAATTTCCTCAGAGGGGCCATCCTGGAATCAACGAACCTATATTAGCCATTTGAACAAATGCGCAAGAAAAGACCCAGATAGAGATTTAGAATTTGATGAAGATCACATTGCAACTCAGGGGACAAGTAAGAATTACCCAGTAAATAGTTTGGGGACACCTGACTAAGACTTTGGAGAGAAAACAAAGTTAGAATCCAGGGTCCTTTCTAACCAAAATTAATTACGAGTGTATAAAAATTTTAATGTACCAGGAGATGATTTCAGGGCATGTTTGTGGAATGTTACACAGAGGGAGCTCTGTAGGGAACAAGACCTGAGAATGATCATGAACACAATCGATCACATAAACACATTGAAAAATTAAAACAACTATATGGAAAAGGACGCTGAACAAATGTACAATGAAAAAATGAGGAGGAAAAGTATTTTCCAGTTAGGGCAAAAATTGGATATTCGAACCATGTGAAAGACCGCAGATATACTTATTAAAAACATTGGACCAATGCATATTTAAGATTTCTTTTTAGGATTCTGTAGCTTGCCCTGGACTATTCCCTGCAATACTATTATTGTAATGCCTAAACATTGTAATAGCCAATATCATTTTTTGCATATTAAATTTGAGTGATCTATTTCACATCCAAACCGATTTTGGCAGGTGGGTACGGGAGTCTGGCGTGTGGAGAAGTGTCTGGAGGTGGAGATGCCAACCTGCGAGCCAGGACCAGGCCCTGAAAGCCCGGAGCCTGCACGAGCTCACCAGGGCGGCCCAGAGCCCGTGTAGAGGGAGAAGCGGCCTGCGCAGCGAGCCCTGGGGCCCTGGGACACTCGGAGGTGGTGGAGGAGAGAGGGAGCAGCCACGGAGACTGCAGCGGGGGCGGCCAGAGGGCCGGGAGGGACCCCGAGAGGGCAGGTGCAGGGTGACCTCCCGGCTCGGGAAGGGTCGCACGTAGGCGCGCACCGGGGCAGGGGGGAGGTCAGGGAGGAGGGAGCGAGGGGCTCCGCGGGGGCTGCGGCCGGTCAAGGGACAGGACGCCTTCTGGAAACCCGCCCGAGAGAGGTTCGGGTGGGCGTGGGAGTTGCGTGTGCCGAGGGGCTGGGGAGCTCGGGGTCAGCCATCCGGGCCGCTCTCGGGAGGGGCTGCCCTCTGGCCCCCCCGAGAGCAGGGAGCCCGGTTCTGCAGCAGGAGGGGCTCTGGGGCGCAGGAGAAGCTGCCCACCGAGTTGCCGGGGGAGGGGTTGTGCCTCCTTCCCCGTGCCCGGGGGTCCCCCAGAGAGGACGGGGCGCGCCCAGGCGCCGGGGAGGGAAGAGCTCCAGCTGGGGAGGAGGGCTTTGGCCGGAGGGCACTGGCCCCTCCTCGCCAGCCCCGCTCCGGGGGGACACCCCCCTCCCCCAGGTTCTCACCGCTCTGGACCGAGATGCCTCCTGTCGGAAGCACAAGTTACGACAAAAACTGGAACAGATCATCAGCCTCGTGTCCAGCAACAGCTGAGGGTGGCGGAACCGGTTGCGGGGCGGGGCGACTCGGTCCTGAGCTGTCCTCCTGGCTGAGCCCTGGATCCGGGGGGGCATGGGGGCAGGGCGAGGGGGGTCCCCGGTCCAATATGCCCCCAGCACACCTGGGTGCCCCCTTCATTAGTGCCTTCCTCTGGGCCCTGTGGGGGGGCAGGGGTGACAGGACCAGCCCCTGACCCCGGCAGCAGCAATACCCCCGCCCCCTGCCTCCTGCCCAACCACCCTCCTGCCCCCTGCACTCTCCCTACCACCCTCCTGCGTCTCCAGCATACTGCCTACCCCCGAGGGTAGTTCCTGTTTTCAGGCGTGGCTGGACGCAGAATTTGGGTCTCTGAGATGTATGTGCCTTACTGCTTCTGCTTGCCATCTGTCCAGTGTCAGCCTGTTCCCCCACCCCGGCCCCACGGCCCCCAGAGTGTCACTGGCTTGGATGGGGTCACCATGGCCATAGGAAAGCAGCGCTCTGATGGGCCAGGCCTGACCCCCACGCCCACTCCTGGAATCAGAGGGGAAGCCAACTCTCCCAGAATCCTAACTGCGGAGGGCAAGGAAAACGTGTGGGGGGGGTCTTCTGTGTGGGAGGGAGAAGGGTACTTGTACCAGGAGAAGGGGAGTGGATGCCGGGTGAGGAAAGCCACAGATGTCCTCTACGGGACTGACAGATCCTTCATCAAACTCAAAATCTTTCCCTGACGTTTTAAAAGAATGAGTCCAGGAAAGATTATTTCTTAACTTAATACACAATTATTGTGCAAAAGGAAAATGGTTTTTTTTAAGATTTTATTTATTTATTTGACAGAGAGAGATCACAAGTAGGCAGAGAGGCAGGCAGAGAGAGAGGAGGAAGCAGGCTCCCTGCTGAGCAGAGAGCCCGATGCGGGACTCGATCCCAGGACCCTGAGATCATGTCCTGAGCCGAAGGCAGCGGCTTAGCCCACTGAGCCACCCAGGTGCCCAAGGAAAATGTTTTTTAAGAGTTTATTTACTTATTTGAGAGAGAGAGAGAGAGAGAGAGAGAGAGAGAGGAGGAGCAGAGGGAGAGGGACTCTGAGCTGAGTGCAGAGCTCGACGTGGGGCTCCATCCCAGGACCCTGAGATCAGGACCTGAGCGGAAATCAAGAGTTGGACGCTTCCCCAACTGAACCTCCCAGGAGCCCCCGAAATACATACTCAAAGGATATATTGGTTGATTGATTTTTGGATTTTATTTATTTATTTGACAGAGAGAGAGAGAGATCAGAAGCAGGCAGAGCGGCAGGCAGAGAGAAAGGGGGAAGCAGGCTCCCTGCTGAGCAGGGAACCCGATGTGGGGCTCGATCCCAGGCCCCTGAGGTCATGACCTGAGCCAAAGGCAGAGGCTTAACCCACTGAGTCACCCAGGCACCCTTCGAGGGATGTATTTAAGTAACAAGCAAGTCGGAAATTTAAGAGGTGGACTTTTCCTTCCCTGATGCGCTTGTTAGCGATGAACCTTCCTGGAGTGTAGGCGGCTTGTTCCGGGATGTGACCATGCATTTCCCTGTGGGTCCCCGTGGCGGGAGCATACTGCAGAGACAGGAATGTGCCCTGTGCACAGGTCCTCGGCCCGTCCTAATCCCTTGCTCAGTGAGTAGCCAGGTATCTCCTTCGCTCTTCAACCGCCACGTGCTGTTCCACCGGGACGGCTGACCCTTGACTTACCGAGCCTTTCCCAGTTGATGGGCATTTGCCTTCCTTCCGATTTTTCGCTGTGACAAATGATGCTGGGATTAAGTCATGCTCCAAATTGCCTTACTGCATATGCACTCGTTTCTCTATGGCAGATTCCCAAAGTTGGGTCAAGGTATACGCACATCTCTAGTTTTAACAAATACTGTCAAGTAAACTTCCAAATTGGTTTTACGACTCTCCAAGTGAGTGTGTGTAAGAGACTCTGCTTCCAGCTAAGCCTAACCAAACGCTGACACTGGAGACTGACTGTCGTGTCTAAAACTTTTTCAAGTGAGTAGTTTAAAAAAATATATATATGTATTAAATATATATTATATATGTCTGTATTTTATATATATATAAAATATATATATATATGTATATATATATATATATATATATATATATATATATATATATATAATGTTTATTTATTTCAGTTTGTTATGGATAATGTCAGGCATCAGTATTTTCCCTACCAGTGAGTGGCTAATATCATTTACTATGTTTGCTATATTCTTTATCAATAATGAATAAAATCTCAAAACAATCAAAATATCCCCAGCAACAAAAACGGGATGACTCATGCATGCTAACAACTGGGGGAAAAACACCCAGACCCAAAGGATGCATTCTGTAGGAGTCCATCTATGGGACATTCTGGAAAAGGTAGAACTGTAGGTAGAGAAATCAGACCAGTGGTGGCCAGGGGCTGGGGGAGAGTTTTGCTACACAGGGAAATGAAGGAACTTTGGGGGCTGATGTAAATATTCTGTATCTCAATTGTGGTGGTAGATATGGGACTGTGTGGTTTCCCCCAGATGTGTAGGAACGCACACCTAAGAGGAATGAGTACGGTAGTGTCTCAATTATGCCTCCATCAGTGTGACTCAAACAAACAAACAAGGATCTAAACAAAAAGGGGTCAAACAGGAAGAGACAGTAAGAGGAGAGAGGCTCATGCTCCAGGGTAGGGATTGCAACCCAGGAAAAGGTGAGGGGATGTCCAGGGTGAGACCTGCGCCGTCAGCCAGCCAGCCTAGCGAGAAACCAGTCCGGAGAGAAGGAAGAGCGAAGACATTTAGGGAAATGGTTTGTAAATTTAGCATTGTCATCAAGGTGACTTTTAACCTCAGGGGGAAACATACCTGAAATGGGTGGAATGAGGGGGCCCTGAGTGGCTCAGTCAGTGAAGCGTCTGCCTTTGGTTCAGGTCACGATCCCAGGGTCCTGGGATCAAGCCCTGCATCGGGCTCTGTGCTCAGCCCGGAGGCTGCCTGTCCCTCTACCCCACCTCTCCCCTGCTCTTGTGCTTGCGTTCTCTCTCTCAAGTAAATAAAACCTTAAAAAAAAAAAAAAAAACCAAAAAACAACATAAAACGAGGGGCGCCTGGGTGGCTCAGTCGTTGGGCGTCTGTCTTCAGCTCAGGTCATGATCCTGGGGCCCGGGGATCGAGCCCTGCATCGGGCTCTGTGCTCAGCCCGGAGTCTGCCTGTCTCTCTACCCCACCCTCACCCCTGCTCTTGTGCTCTCTCTTTCTCTAAAGCAAATAAAACCTTAAAAAAAAAATAAAATGAGGGGCGCCTGGGTGGCTCAGTCATTGGGCATCTGCCTTCAGCTCAGGTCATAATCCCAGGGCTTGGGGATCAAGCCCCGCATCAGGTTCCCTGTTCAGTGGAAGCCTGCTTCTCCCTCTCCCGCTCCCCTTGCTGTGTTCTTGCTCTCTCTCTCTCCCCCTCTCTCTCTGTCAAATAAACAAGTAAGATCTTTAAAAAGATAAATGAGTGGAATCAATAGAGCCACGTTGAGAGCATAAGGTGAAGACATGTAGTAAGTAGTGGTGTAAAGGAGCTAAATTTTCATCTCTCGGCCGATAAGTCATGTCCCAAAATGATGGAAGGAAGGAAGGAAGCGAGTGAATGAAAGGAAAACAACAGAAAGGAGGGAGAGAATGAGGGCAAGTCAGAGCGACACAGGAGGAGAGAGACAGATCCGCGCTCTAGCCGCTGCAGCTGCCGCATCCAGTCAGGCAAGATGATCGTTGTGTCCGTTCACCCCGTTCACGGTCGTCAGCATCACAGCCAGCAGCAACTCTCCCCCTTCAGCCCACACCAGAGACCTTCAGGTTCTGCAAGGGCAAACTCTGTCTGCTCAGGCATATGAAATAGAAATACTTGAGTCCCGCGCCCCCCCCCCCCCCCGCCCGCCCGCAGGAAACACACACAAGCGACAGGTAAACAAAGCCCCGAAGACACCGGGCTGTCAGGCCGTGGAGGGAGCCGGTCTGGGAGAAGGCAGAGAAAGGAGAGGAACCGTGCACTGCCGCAGCTTACTGTCCAGAGGGAGTGTCTCCAGAGGGAGCCGAGCAGAGTCCCTGACTGGAGGGGACATGACGGGGAGAGCGCAGGAAATGAGCCGGCAGGGCAGAGGACCCGAGGCCAGAGAGCTGCCGAGGGACAGGGTGCTGGCCGGCCGCAGACGGTCCCGCCAGCGTAAGCAGCAGCCCCCTGACCAGCACCAGCGCGTGCGGAAACCAGCTGAGGCCGAGGAGAGGACCCCTTGCAAAGACGGAAGGTCAGCAGACCCAGGCTCACGCAGGACAGGGACCAGCGGCCAGAATGGAACTGTCACCGTTCAGGAGGCCGCAGGCGGGGTACTCACAAAGGTCTCGCCTCTGGAGTGTTGGGGGAAACGGCTTCTACACCGAAAGCTGCTCCAATCCCACGAATTTCTTTTTTTCCTTAAGATGTATTTGTTTACTTGAGGTGGGGAGGGGCAGAGGGAGAGAGAGGGAAACCTCAAGCAGACTCCCCACTGAGCGCGGAACCCAACACATGGGGCTCGGACCCCGAGATCGTGACCTGAGCCGAAAGCAAGAGTCGGACACTTAAGCGACTGAGCCCGCCAGGAGCCCCTGGTCCCGCTAACTCTTAAAGGCAAGACTCCAAAGAACCCACCTGCCTGCAAATAACGGCATCCCCGAAGGAAGCTTGCGTTTTAGGAATACACAGAGAAAAAGACACAGCGGCCAAGGTCAGATGCACAGCGCCTGGCGTCCAGTCCAAAATGACGAGGTGTGCAGGGAAGCAAGGAAATGCCACCCCACGACCAGGAGGACAGCTCAATCCCATTTTTGTTCGTTTTCCAGTGAATGGCAGGCCAGCTGTAAAGGAAGGTCGACGACTCCTTTTGCTTACAGGTGTCACGACCGTGTATGTAGAAAGCCCAAAGGGACCTCTGTGTTACTGGTCAGTCTCCCGAGGCTCTGAGATCCGGCTCTTTGGAGAGAGCAAACCCACCAACACCCCCGCACCTCCCCACCTGGCACATGCTTAGCCGGGGCCGCAAGGCTTCTCTGCTCATCTGAGACAAGCCCAGGAAGCCGCGGAATTGCTGTTGTCCAGTTTCTGTGTTTACTTTCCTCCACCAAAACAAGCAAGCTTTTTATTCTGGCAGCGAGCCAGCCCAGCGGCGATGTGGGGACACCAGAATGCCGGTGGGAGGGCACATTTTTCTGGAGGGCAGTTGTATAGTGTAGGTTGAGAAGCTGAAGAACATGGAAAGGAAAAACTCAGTAATTCTACCTCTCGGAATGAATCTTGAGGAAACCACCACTCGTGTCAAGACTTACGCCCTGGGGCGCCTGGGGCGCTCAGTTGGTGAAGCGTCATCCTTCGGCTGGGGTCACGATCCCGGGGTCCTGGGACGGAGTCCATCGTGGGGCTCCCTGCTCAGTGGGCAACATGCTTCTCGTTCTCTACTCTCCCTGCTTGTGTTCCCTCTCTCTCTCAAATAAACAAATAAAATTTTTAAAAAAGACTTACGTCCAAGAATTCCCCTGAATCCCTACCAGTAATAGGGGGAAAACTGGGAACGGTGTAACTGTCCAACATGACATTATAAGGCATTTTACGTGTCTACGCAGTAACACCTTTTGAAGAGTTTTTAGAGAGTGAAAAAGCGAGTATGGTAAATGGAAAAAAATAAAAAACACAGGAAAAAAGCTAATGGCCATCTTGAAAATGCAAACATTCCATGTTGTTATATGTGGAAATATAACTAAGAAGATCCTCGGAAGGTTAATGGTATTTAGTGCCGAGTATGGGACACGGTTTTCTTTTCCCCAAGTGGTCTTGAAGAACCCTGTGCTGTTGGAACCTGTGTCCCAGAACCTCCTTCCCACAGGGGAATGAAGGCGAGCCGATCTGGGGGCACCGTAGCTGAAAGGAAACTCAGACACAGGCAGAGTGGCTCAGTTTTATTTTCTGCAGCAGTAACAAACATTTAAGCGCCAGTTCCTCTCGCAGCCGGGAAAGAAATCAAGTGGCCTGAGGACCCCTGCGGGAAAACAATTAGACCCCGCTAACAAAGTGGCAGCTACTCTAAGTCCCAACTCCCCTTGCCTTGACTTGGGGGGGTGGGGCACAGGGCTGGGCCTCAGCTCCTCTTTCCCGGGCCTAGGCTTCGCGGAGGCGGGGTCCCAAAGCCCCGAATGTTCCGGATCACCAGGGAAAGCTGGTCGAGGAAGGAGTTGATGGAAATTCGGAAGAACACAGGGTCTTCGGCAGTCCATCTACTAAAAGAGAGGCAAAAGGCAAATGAGGTTGCAGGAGACAAGTGGGGCGGAGGTGCGGGGCATCAGGCCCCTCCTCGGCCTCCACGACGAGGGCACTCTAAGACACAGCGGCCACCCGGGCACCTGCCGCCACCGCCCCCCTCCCAACCCCCCCCTCCCCCGCTCCGCATCCTCTTCTAGGACTGACACGGCCAGGGCGCTGCCGTTCACCGCCAGCTCCTTGTGAACCACCCCTCCGTGGCGCTGGGCATGTGGGGCCAGGGACCTGCGGGCCATGTCCGCCTCCAGGGGCGACCGGAAAGGCACAGTGAGCGTGCTGGGGGGACGCACAGTTAAGGCACCATCCATCCGCTCCTGAATCTCCCAGTGCTGGGCCTCCTTGCCCCTCAGAGACCGGCTTGCACCCCACGACGGGCCCCCGCAGCCCCCCCAGGCCGCTCCCGGGACCCTTCGGGCCTCCTTCCCGCCTCCCCACCCGCACCCCCTGCAGGCCCTGGGGCCCCCACCGCCCCGTCCCCTCCCCAGGCTGCCACCGCGTGCCCCGGCCACCCCGCGGAAAGGATACAACTCCAGCAGTCGGCTGGCGGCTGCCACAGGGGGGGCGGGCGCCGCATCCCCACCGGGCCCCAGGGCCTGCGGGCCCTGCCCGGCCTGAGGGGCGCCGGCCGCCTCGCCCTCGGCTCCCTGGCCGCCCACGCCACTGGCGTCGTCGCCTTCCCGGCTGCCGGAGCTCTCCAGGCAACCAGGCGCTCCGGGGCTGGCCGTGTGGTCCTGGCCGGCCGCGCCGCCCGCCGCCTCAGCCTCGCCGGCCTCGCCGCCCGCCGCCTCGACCTCGCCGGCCTCGCCGCCCGCCGCCTCGACCTCGCCGGCCTCGCCGCCCGCCGCCTCGACCTCGCCGGCCTCGCCGCCCGCCGCCTCGACCTCGCCGGCCTCGCCGCCCGCCGCCTCGACCTCGCCGGCCTCGCCGGCCTCGCTGCCCTCGCCGGCCTCGTCGCGGTCTGGGGCCTGCATGGCCGCAGCCTCAGAGCCCACAGCGAAGCCGCCCACACTCTCCGCCGACCGCCCGGCGTCTGGCGTCTGAGGCGCCTGCCCGAAGCCCCGCCCCTCCGCGCGCCAGGCTGCCTGGCGGGGCCCAGGGCGCCTGCGCACACAGCCCCGCGCGGCGCTGCTTCCCGCCAAGGCGGCCTCGCCGCGCGGGTGGCAGAGATTTCGGAGATTGCGGGCTCCAGCCGACCCTGAGGAGACCCGGCCTGGTTCAGGAAGCTCCGCCTCTTCGCTCCCGACGTCACTTGGGCTCCCTAGCGCACGCGCTCCAGCCTCCCGCACGGCCTGCTCGGGAGGCCGCTGCCACGTGACTACCTCCCCGTGCAGCCTGCGCCTGCGCCTGCGCCAGCCTGGCCCTGGTGTGACCAACCCGCTGGCCGCGTGTCCCCGGTCACGGAGTCCTGGGAGGCGGCCCGACACCTCTGCGCCGCTGCTCGCCTGGGCCTCTCTCTGGGCTTCACACGTGGCCCGAGTCCGCGTGCGCCGGCGCCCAGGAGGGCCCCACCTGGACCGGAGGGCGGCAGGGCGGGCGGGGAACGCCACCCCTGGGGCAGCGCCCACTCACTTCACCCTCTGCTGGTCCCGCGCTCACGGGCTCTCCCTCCCCCAGGAGCAAAGTCTGGCGGCTCTCCGGGGGGCTGGAGGTGCCAGGGGCCCTCAACTGGGAGGTGACCCTGTGTCTGCTGGCCTGCTGGGTGCCGGTCCACTTCTGCGTCTGGAAGGGGGTCAAGTCCACGGGAAAGGTACGGCCGGAGGCCCCCGCAGGGCTGGAGGTGACGGCCGGGCTGGGGGCAGCACGGCCACGGTGGGCCACGGGGGAGAGAAGGGCGGGCTCTGCCAGGGACCGCCGCTGCGACGGGAGGGGACGGGAGGGGCCAGGGCCGCGGCCTGAGCGCGGAGCAGGTCCTTGAGTCCAGACTGCTCCATTCCCGCCGGTGCCGGGACCGCCCTCCTGCCCTCCAGAATCCCCCGCCCATGCCAGGATTGTCCTCCCCGCCCCTCCAAACTCCCCCGCCCAGGCCTGGATCGGCCGCTCCCACCTCCGAACTCCTCCACCCCTGCCTGGATGGACCCCCCCACCCTTCCAAACACCCCCCCCCCCCCCGCCCATGCCTGGAGCGCCCCCGCCACCTTCTTCCTCCTGAGGTGGGGAGAAGCCCAGGCAGCCCCTGCCCCTTGCTGTGTCGGGACATCGCGACTGCCCCTGCCCCGCTTTCTCTCTATTCCTCACTCCCTTGTGCTGGCCCTGGTTGGGGGCGGGGGGCTCCCAGGCTATAGCTCTCCCTTGCCCGCCTGTCCTGCTCTGCTCAGCGTGGACGGGAGGCAGCAGTCATGGGGGCCCGTGTCGCTCTCTGGCCGGCGGGGTCTAGCCCCGACTACCAGACTGGGCCTCTCTGCAGAGTGACGTGCTGTCGGGGGCCGGGGGGCGCGAGGTGTGCCCCCCCGGCTGCTCTCCCGCTCCCTGCCTCTCCCCTCCGTCTGCCGCTGGCCTGTGCTGGCCGTGGAGCTGCTCCCGCTCCAGCCCGGGTGCAGAGCTTCCCCGGGGAGGAGCCGAGGCTTTGAGGAGCAGAAGGGGGGCTGCTGGCCGACCTCCCCCTCCCCCCCGGCTTGGGAGCAGCCTGCCGTCGAGGGGGCAGTGTGGCCTGCTTGGCCATCCTGCCAAGCTGGGGGCCCCGAGGGGGAGGCGGGTGCCGCAGGGCCCCTCTGAGCCGCCAGGCCCCCCAGATCGTGTACTTCACCGCAACATTCCCCTACGTGGTCCTCGTGGTGCTCCTGGTGCAGGGGGTGCTGCTGCCCGGAGCCTGGGATGGGGTCATCTATCAAGTCTGACTGATGGATGCTGGTGTCCCCTGAGGTGGGGGTATGGGATGAGCGAGGAGACAAGGCCAGCAGGGGCCCTCACATCTTCTCTTCCCTGGCCCATCTCCAGGTATAGGCAGAGATCCAGACCCAGATTATCTTTCAAACCACTTGTAGGATTTTGCAAACACGGGGTGATAGTTTGTGAACAGAACAATGATTATTTCATTGAGGCAGCATCATATATATGTGAACGAGAATAATCTGTCATCGTCACTGATCAAGTTGAACCTCCTATAGTTTCCCAGCCCAGGCTTAGCCATTAAGATTTTATTTATTTACTTGACACACACAGAGAGAGATCACAAGCAGACAGAGAGTGTGAGGGGAAAACAGGCTCCCCACTGAGCAGAGAGCCCGATGCGGGGCTCCATCCCAGGATCCTGGTATCAGGACCTGAGCTGAAGGCAGAGGCTTTAACCCACTTAGCCACCCAGGCGCCCCTGGGCTTAGCCCTTATGCAGAAAGTCAGTAGCTACTAAAAACTACAGGAAGGACAAGACTTCCTCAAGGCATTTGTAATGCCACACTGAATTTCCCACAGGAGCCTAAAGCGTAACAAATTTTGTGTACTGTCTTTCCTTCTTCAACAAAAGTGGTACAACTGACTCTTGAACAGCACTGGGTTAGGATTGCTGACCCCCCAGCACAATCAAATTATGCAGAGATTTCCCTAAAACTTAACTACTAGCAGCCTGCAGTGGGGTGGAAGCCTTATGGATAACATAAGCAGCTGGCTGACACAGGTTGTGTGTACGATCTGTATTCTATCTTGCACCCTACGGTAAAGTCAGGTAGAGAATAACTGTTAGGGAAAATCATAAGCAAGAGAAAAAGCATTTACAGTACTGTATTGTGTTTATTGAACAAATCTGCAAACACGTGGACCTACCAAAGTGAAACCTGGGTTTGTCAAGGGTCAGCTATGGTGAAATTTATCATGGAAGCTCTGCTTTATAGACAAGAAAAATCTTTGTTAACACCATCTTTTTAAACAAAATTATAATTGTGATATTATCTTCAGCCTCTTTGTTTTCATTATCTTTATCTTCTCTTTATTAGTTTTTTTTTTTTTTTTTTGCTCTTGCAGTCTTTATGGCTCAATTAAAAAAACAGATTTTATTTTTAAAGCAGTTTTAGGTTAACAGCAAAATTGAATAGAAAGTACAAAGAGTTCCCATACACCCGGCAGCCCCTCCCCACACACAGCCTTTTCCACTATCAACGTGCTGCCCCACAGTGTTACCTTCCTTACAACTGATGAGCTTGTAATTACCGGCCGCAGCTCATAGTTTAATGCTGGTTCTCTCTTGGTGTTGTGCCTTCTACATGTGTGGGTAAATATATAGTGATATTTATCCATCAGTATAGTACCATAGTATTTTCACTGCCTCAGAAACCCTCTGTGTCCCACATGTTCATCCCTACCTCCCTGCTACAACCTGGAAGCTACTGATCTTTTTCTTGTCTCCATAGTTTTGTCTTTTCCAGAGCTATGTTGTTGGAATCATATAGCATGCAGCTTTTCCGGATTGCCTTCCTTCACATACTAATATGCACTTAAATTTCCTGTGTTTTTTCCTGGCGTGGTAATTATATGCACCATAATTTATTTACCCATTTACCTACTGAAGGACATCTTGGTTGCTTCTAAGTTTTAGCAGCTATGACTGAAGCTACTGTAAACATCCATGTGCAGGTTTTTAAGTGGACATAGGTTTTCAACTATGGGGGTAAATACCAAGGAGCAGGATTGCTGGACCATGTGGTAAGAGTGTTTCCTGTGTTGCCAGACTGCCTTCTGGAGGAGCTCCACCATTTTGCATTCCCATCAGCAAGAAACTGTTCCCACTGCTGCACATTCTCACCAGCATTTGGCCTTGTCCGCATTTTGGATTTTGGTCATTCGAATAGGAGTGTAGTGGTATCTCATTGTTTTAATTTGCAATTAACTAATGACATATGACGCAGAGCATCTTTTTGTATGCTGATTTTCCATCTGTACATCTTTGGTGAGTTATTCTTTAAAGTCTTTTGCCCATTTTCAAAAAAGATTTTATTTATTTATTTGGGAAAGAGAGCACGAGTAGGGGGAAAGGGCAGAGGGAGAGGGAGAAGCAGAAGCATTCCTCCCACTAAGGGAGTCAAACATAGGGCTCGATCCCAGAACCCCAAGATCATGGCCCATGCTGAAGGGAGACACTAAACTGACTGAGCCACCCAGGCATCCCCCCATTTTTAAAAATTAAATTAAATTACATTGAATTTTTAAATTTAAATTCAATTAGCCAACATACAGTACAACAGTACTTTCAGTATAATGTGCAATGATTCATTAGTTGCGTATAACGCCCAGTGCTCATCCCATCACATGCTCTCCTTCATGCCCGTCACCCAGTCACCCCACCCCTCCTCACCTCCCTTTCTGCAACCCTCGGTTTGTTTCCCAGAGGCAAAAGTCTCTCACATTTTTGTCTCCCTGTCTGATTTTTTTCCCATTCAGTTTTCCCTCCCTTCCCCTATTGTCCTGTGCACTATTCCTCACATTCCACATATGAGTGAAGCCATGTGATAGTTGTCCTTCTCTGATTGACTTATTTCACTCCGGGTAATCCCCTCCAGTTCCATCCACATTGAGGTAAATGGCAGGCAGTCATCCTTTCTGATGGCTGCATAATACTGCATTGTGTATATGAACCACTTCTCTATCCATTCACCTGTTGAAGGACATCTCAACTCCTTCCATAGTCTGGCTACTGTGGACATTGCTGCTATGAACACTGGGGTGCAGGTGCTCCTTCTTTGCACTACATTTGTATCTTTGGGGTAAATACCCAGTAGTGCAATTGCTGGGTCATAGGGTAGCCTCCCACTTTTTATAAAAAAGATTTTATTTATTTATTTGAGAGAGAGAGAGAGAGAACACACTCGAGCTGGGGAAAGGGGCAAAGGAAGAAGAAGCAGCAGACTTCCCTCTGAGCAGGGAGTCCAACATGGGGCTCAAGCCCAGGACCCTGAGACTATGACCCAAGCCAGAGGCAGACATTTAACTGATTTAGCCACCCAGGTGCCTTTCTTTAGCCTGTTGATGTGATAGATTACATTAATTGATTTTCAAATGTTGAGCCATCTTTGCATGCATGGGATAAATTTCACTTCATAATGGTGTGTAACTCCTTTTATACATTATTGGATTTAATTTTATAATATTACTGATTTTTGCATCTGTGTTCATGAAAGATATTGGTCTGTAGTTTTCTTATGTTGTATTTGTTTGGTTTTGGTATTAAGGTAATTCTGGCCTCATAGAATGGGTTAGGAAGCATTCCCCGTGCTTCTGTCTTCTGGAAGAGATCGTAGAGAATTGGCATAGTTTTTTCCTTATATATTTGGTAGAATTTTCTGGTGAAACTATCTTGGCCATGTATTTTCTGTTTTGGAAGGTTTTTAATTACCGACTCAATATCTTTTCTTTTTAAGATTCTATTTATTTATTTGACAGACAGAGATCACAAATAGGCAGAGAGTCAGGAGGAGGAGGGGGAAGCAGGCTCCCTGCTGAGCAGAGAGCCCAAAACGGGGTTCAATCCCAGGACCCTGGGATCATGATGGGAACTTGAGGCAGAGGCTTTTTTTTTTTAAGATTTTATTTATTTATTTGACAGAAATCACAAGCAGGCAAAGAGGCAGGCAGAGAGAGAAGGAAGCAGGCTCCCGGCTGAGCAGAGAGCCCGACACGGGGCTCGATCCCAGGACCCTGGGATCATGACCTGAGCCGAAGGCAGTGGCTTAACCCACTGAGCCACCCAGAGGCAGAGGCTTTTTAACCCACTGAGCCACCCAGGTGCCCCCTGACGCAATATCTTTAAGAGATATAGGCTTTTGCATATTTTCTGTCTTGTATGACTCTTGGCAGATTGTGTCTTTCAAGAAGTTAGTCCATTTCATCTAGTTTATCAAATAGAATTGTTCATAGTATTCCACTAATATCCTTTTAATGACCATGGGGTCTGTAGTCTGTAGTGATGTCCTCTATTTCATTTCTGATAATAGTAATTTGTGTCTTTTTTTAATTTTATTTTAGTTAGCCTTACTAAAGGCTTATCGTTTTTTTCTTCATTAGCCTGGCTTGAGACCTATAGATTTTACTGATCTTTTCAACCAGCTTTTGGTTTTGTTCATCTTTACTATTTCATGTTTTCAATTCCATTGAGTTCTCTAATTCTTAAATTTTTTTCTTTTGCCACATTGGATTTAATTTGCTCTTCTTTCCTTAGTTTCCTAAGGAGGAAACTTAGACTGATTTTAGCTCTTTCTTTTTTAATGTATGCATTCAATTAAATATATTTCCCTCTAGGCACTGACTTCGTTGCATTCCACAAATTTTGGTAAGTTGTATTTTTATTTTCATTTAGTGAAAACATATTTTTACATTTTTCCTGATATTTCTTTTTTGACCTATGTTTTTTAGATATCACTTAATCTCCAAGTATAATGGGATTTTTCTATGATCTTTCTGTTATTGACTTCCAGTTTAAATTTATTGTGGTCTGGGCGCCTGGGTTGCTTAGTTGTTTACATGTCTGCCTTTGGCTTGGGTCATAATCTCGGGGTCCTGGGATAGAGTCCTGTGTCAGGCTCCCTGCTCAGCAGGCAGTATGCTTCTCTCTCTGTACCCCCCCACCCCTGGTCATGCTCATGGTGCTCTCTCTCTCTCTCTCTTTCTTGCAAAAAATAAATAAAAAGTTTTATTGTGGTCTGAGAGCAGATATTGTATGGTTTCTATTATTTTAAATTTTAAGTTGTGTTTTATGGTTCAGAATGTGACTAATCTTGATGAATGTTCCATGTGAGCTTGAGAAGACCATGTATGCTGCTGTTGCTGTATAGTTTATACATGTCAATTACAGTTGGTTGATGTTGCTGTTGAATTTAACTATATCCTTAATGACTTTCTGCCCCCTGCATCTGTCCAGGAGATGGGTCCAGGATAGATGGGTGTTTAAGTCTCCAACTACCTTAGTCCATTTGAGCCACTATAACAAAAACACTACAGATAGGGCGGCTTATAAACAACAAACACTGGGGCACCTGGGTGGCTCAGTGGGTTAAAGCCTCTGCCTTCAGCTCAGGTCATGATCCCAGGGTCCTGGGATCAAGCCTCGAATCGGGTTCTCTGCTCCACAGGGAGCCTGCTTCCTCCTCTCTCTCTCTCTGCCTGCCTCTCTGCCTACTTGTGGTCTCTGTCTGTCAAATAAATAAATAAATAAAATCTTTAAAACAACAACAGATACTTACTTTCCTAGAGGCTGGGAAGCGTAAGATCCAGGAGCTGAAAACTTGAGGTCTGGTGAACTGCCTCCTGGTTCATTGGTGTATCTTCACTTGGTGGAGGGGGGCAAGAAGGCTCTCTGGGGCCTCTTTTATAAGGACACTAATGCCATTCTGAAAGCCTCTTCCTGCATGATCTACCCACACATCCCCAAAGCCCACCTCCAAATATGATCCCATTGGGGATTAGATTTCACCACACAAATTTTAGGGGGACACAAATGCCTAGCTAGAGCACCGAGTGTAACAGTGAAGTCATCGAGTTCTCCTCACGATTCTATCGGTTTTCGCCTCATGTACTTCCCTGTTCTGTGGGTAGGTGCATACACATTAAGCACTGTTAACGTTTTTTTGGTAATTGACCCATTTATCATTATGTAATGCCTCTCCTTATTCCTTGTAATTTCCCTGACTGTCAAGTTTGCTCTGTCTGAAATTAATATAGCCACTCCAGCTATCTTTTGATTAGTGTTAGCATGGCATAAGTTTCCTCATCCCATTAGTTTTTGTCTATATGTCTTTATATTTAGAATTATTTTCTTATAGACAGCATAGAGTTGGATTTTGGGGTATTTTTTTAAAGATTTTATTTATTTATGGATTTTGTTTTTTGATCCATTTGGACTATCTGTATTTTTGCATTGGTGTAGTTAGATTATTGGTCTTTGCAGCGATTACTGATATCGTTGGAATAATATCTGCCATGTTGTTACTGTTCTCCATTTATTGCCCTTATTCTTTGTTCTCAATTTTGTCCTCCACTTTTTCTGTCTTTTGTGGTTTTAATTGATCTTTTATATTTCACTCTCCTTTCTCAGCATATTAATGATGCTCCTTTTTTTACCTTCATTTTTAATGATTGCCCTAGAGCTTTCAATATACATTTACAACTATTCCAAGTCCACTTTCTTTTTTCTTAATTTTTAAAAAAATATTGTATTTATTTATTTGACAGAGAGATCAGAAGTAGGCAGAGAGGCAGGCAGAGAGAGAGGGGGGAAGCAAGCTTCCCGCTGAGCAGAGAGCCCGATGCGGGGCTCGATCCCAGGACCCTCGGGTCATGACCTGAGCTGAAGGCAGTGGCTTTGCCCACTGAGCCACCCAGGTGCCCCCCAAGTCCACTTTCAAATAACACAATATCATTTCACTGACGGTGATAATATTTTATAACAAAGTACTCTTAATTTCTGCCTCCCATCCCTTACATCATTGTTGTTACTCATTTTACACATACATCAACTATAATCATCAAATATATTATTGCTGTTATTATTTTGAACAAACTGTTATCTGTTAGATCAATTAAGAATAAGATAAAAAGTTCTTATTTTACCTTCATCTATCAATGTTCTTTATGTAGGTCTGGGTTTCCGACCATTTTCCTTCTCTCTGAAGAACTTCCTTTAACATTTCTTGGAGAGTAAGTTTAATGGTTTACTCAATTTTTGTCTGAGAAAGTCTTTATTTCATGGTCATTTTTTTTAAGATTTTATTTATTTATTTGACAGAGAGAAATTACAAGTACACTGAGAGGCAGGCAGAGAGAGAGAGAAGGAAGCAGGCTCCCTGCCGAGCAGAGAGCCTGATGCGGGACTCGATCCCAGGACCCTGAGATCATGACCTGAGCCGAAGGCAGCGGCTTAACCCACTAAGCCACCCAGGCGCCCTCATGGTCATTTTTGAAGAATAATTTTATAGGATATAGAATTCAAGGTCGTTGGGGTTTTTTCCCCCCTCAACACTTTAAAAGTATTTCACTGCCCTTTTTCTTGTGTGGTTTGAGAAGTTGGATGTAATTTTTATCTTTACTCCTCTATAGGTAACATGCAGTTTTCCTCAGGCTTCTCCCACAATGTTTTCCTCTTTTTCCACAGTCCACATATGTCACGTCAAGGTATAGTGTTTTGGGGGATTTATCCTATTTGATGTTCTCTGAGATTCCTCTGTCGGTGGTTTGGTATCTTACATTAATTTTGGGAAATTCTCAATCATTGTTGCTTCAAATGTTCCTTCTGTTCCTTCTCTCTTTTGTCTCCTTCTGGGCATTCCCATTACAAATATGTTATACCTTTAGTAGTTGTCACACAGTCCATGAATATTCTGTTCTGGTTTTTTTTAAAGATTTTATTTATTTGAGAGAGTGAGAGAGAGCATGGGAAGTGGGGAGGGGAGAGAGAGAAGACAACTCCCCATTGAGCAAGGAGCCCGAGGCGGGACTCAATCCCAGGACTCTGGGTTCATGACCTGAGCTGAAAGCAGATGCTTAACCCACTGAGCCACCCAGGTGTCCTCTGTTCTGTTTTTTGGTGTTTTTTTTTTTTATCTTTTTTCTCTTTCCTTTCTCAGTTTTGAAAGTTTTTATTGCATATCTTCAAGCTCAGAGATTCTTTCCTCCGCAGTGTCCAGTGTACTAATGAGCCCATAAGATACATTCTTCATTTCCATTAGCGATTTTGATCTCTAGCACTTATTTTTTATTCTTTCTTAGATTTTCCATCTCTTGCTTACACTACCCATGTGTTCTTGCACATTGTGTACTTTTCCACTACAGTCTTTAGCATACTAATCATGGTTATTTTAATTTGTTGGTCTGATAATTCCAACATTTCTGTTATATCTGAATCTGATTCTGATACTTGCTCTGTGTCTTCAAATTGTTTTTTCCTCTTTTAATACACCTTCTAATTTTTTCTTGATAGTTGGACATGCTGTACCAGGTAAAAGGAACTGTTGTAAATAGGCCTTTAGTAATGCAGGGGTGGGGGGCAGGAGAAGCATTCTATCCAGTTCGGTGAGCCTGTGCACTGGGGCTATGGACTTCATGCCTGCATCTCAGTCTTCCTTCCTTTAGGTGGCTCAGGATGGCTGATGGGAGCTGCAATTGTGTATTTCTCTTCTCTTAGGCTATTAGGCTCTGATAAAAGCCCAGCAGGTAAGGCTGTGGTCAGTTTCTCTGGTGAGCAGACCTTGTTAAGATCAAAATGGTATGTCATATGTCACAGTAGTTACCCTTTCCATTCCCCTGCTAGAGGCATGAGAAGATCTTTCTCCAGTATTCACCATAAGGACCTGGTAGAGCTCCTTGAGGTAAATCTCACAAAAATGACCCTTGACTGGGTCCCCCTCAGACCTGTCTGCACTGAGTCTCCAGGAACTGACCAGCTGCAATTCAAGTTTTTCTCCCTTGGCGCTGGTTCTCCTTGAGGTATCTGTTTGTGGGTTGGTTGTGATTCTCTTTCTCTGTCTCTTCAGTTTGGGGGATAGCAGTTTGCCCTGTGACTTCAGTTCTCCCACAGATCTAAAAAGAGTTGTTAGTTTTGTTTTTCAGCTTTTGGCTGATTGTTCGGACAGAATGACAACTTCCAGTCTCCTATATGCTGAGCTGGAACTGGAAGTCCATTTTTTATTTTTGTTTTGTTTGTTTCTGCGTCTGGCTTCTATTAGCTGCATATGCAACAATATCCACCCTGGATTTTTCTCAGTGTGAAAACCCTTATCATCTGCTAATTTATCCCAGTTTCTTTTTAGCTTCTTCCATGGAGAGAGAAAGATGTTCACCTTGACTAGAGTATAATGCTTATTATAAAGGAAGGAAATGCCTGAAAGACTCTTGAGGTGATCAGGATCCTTGGGCTCTTTTGTTTCCCATTTGGGGGAGAATGTCTGTGTCTTCCTCAGCCACAACTTGTCATTTTCAGAGCATTTGGAAAAGGTGATTGAAACAACTGGGTGAAGCTTCTGGTGCTCCTCCTGGAATCAGTGGCCGTTAGCTCCTCTTTCCCTGATAATTTTTTTTCTTCAACAAGATTTCAGAGATCATCCTGTACCCAACCAGCTCTAAATCATCCTGGAACTTCTCTGTGTTAGTGTCAACATAGAATACAATGGTGTGTTCTCACGGCATTTAGTGTTGCTGTGCATTTTGATGGATCAACTAACTATTCTCTGGTCATTACTGTCCTTTTTCAGCAGGTTCCTGGTTACTTTTTCATTATGTTGTTCCAGATAAACTTGAGAATTATTACATTTAAAAAGCATATCCGAGGAGCACCTGGGTGGCTTAGTTAGTGAAGTGTCTGTCTTCAGCTAAGGTCATGACTGTAGGGTCTTGGGATTGAATCCCACTTCAGGCTCCTTGCTCAACAGGGAGTCCCTTCTCCCTCTCTTTCTGCCCCTCCCCATGCTTGCACACCCTCTCTCTCTGTCTCTCTTTCTCTGTCTCTCTCTCTAAAATAAATAAAATACTTTTTTAAAAAATAAAAAGATATCCCAGATAAAGTTAGGTTCAACCAGTTTCATGACACTAAAAGTTTGCATGTCAAAATATCCCTCCAGGGCCTCCTGGATGGCTCGGTCCTTAAGCGTCTGCCTTCAGCTCAGGTCATGATCCCAGGGTCCTGGGATGGAGCCCCGCATCGGGCTTCCTGCGGACCAGGAAGCCTGCTTCTCCTTCTCCCACTCCCCTTGCTTGTGCTCATTCTCTCTCTGCCTCTTTCTCTATCAAGTAAATAATTAAAATCTTTAAAATATCCCTCCAGAAGCAAAATAAGAGAAGTGACAAACAGGAAAAAGACTTCTGCAACTTAGGTCACATCCAAAGAGAGAGAGAGAGAGTGTGTGTGTGTGTATAAAACTTCTAGGGGCATCTGGGTGGCTCAGTTGGTTAAGCATCTGCCTTCAGCTTGGGTCATGATCTTGGGGTCCTATGATTGAGCCCCACATTGGGCTCCCTGCTCAGGGAGGAATCGGCTTCTCTCTCTTCCTCTGCCACTCCCCCTGCTTGTGCGTGCATGCTTGCTCGTGCTCTCTCTGACAAACAGATAAATTAAAATATCTTTAAAAGAGAACTTCTAAATATTGATAGGAGTAAGAGGAAAAATGGGGAAAGGGATATGAGCAGATGGTTTACAGAAAAGGAAGTGCCAGTGGTCCCTAAACATATAAGAAGACATTCATGCTGAGTTGTAAGAGAAATATACATATAACATACATTGAGATACCATTTCTCACATATTGGATTGCCAAAATTCAAACTCTTGACAATATACTCTGCTGGCAAGACTGTGGAGAAAGAGAGAGAGAGACACTTTCAAACACTGTGGAGTGCAAAGGTACTACACCTGTGGAGGAAAGCTTAGTGATATTGCTTTAATCTCATGTACATTTACTCTGCTGCACAATACTACCCAGCTGGTTAAATAGTCTTATTTATGTGTCTTAGTTATCTCTCACTGCATAGCAAATTACTTCAAAATTTAGTAGCTTAAACTAAGAGACATTTATTGTTTCTGTGAGTCACCACTCCGGGAGTAGCCCAGAAGGGTAGTTTTGGCACGGGGTCTATCATGCGGTCATGGTGAAGTTGCTGGTCAGCACGGCAGTCCTCTGAAGGCTGGTCTGGTCGAGCAAATCTGCTTCCAAAGTAGCTCACAACAGCCACTGGCTGGAGGCTTGGTTCCTCCTGATATGGATTCCCCTGTTAGAGTTAGCTAAGAGCAAGTAACCGAAGCTGGCAAGCCTTTTATGATTTATGGTTCCAAATTTCCACATTGTCACTTCTTCTTCCATATGCTATTTGAGAGAAAGAAATTACAGCCTAGTACACACTCAGGGGGAGAAAAATTAAGCCCCATTTATTTTGCGGGGTGAAATACAGAGAATTTGCTGAGATTTTTAAAATTATTTTTATAATTTTTATTTTCTATTTATATATTTACTTATTTATATTTATTTTTCATTTGTTTTATTTTGTATTATTTATAATTATATTATTTCTTTTTATTATTTATTACTTACTATTTTAAAACCATCACTATATTTTTGTTGAACATGTTGTTACTTTTTTTAAAAAAAGATTTTATTTATTTATTTGACAGACAGAGATCACAAGTAGGCAGAGAGGCAGGCAGGGGGCCAGGGAGCAGGCTGCCTGCTCCACAGAGAGCCCCATGTGGGGCTGGATCCCAGGACCCTGGGGTCAGGACCTGAGCTGAAGGCAGATGATTAACCCACTGAGCCACCCAGGTGTCCCAAACATGTTGTTTCTGTTGAGTGTATGGTTGGGGATAGCAATGAAGAGGGAGTGAAGTGGTCTGATGTAGGGTCTGTTTTGAGAGGAGATGGAGCAGGATTTGATGCTCTAGTTCAGTTTTATGTCCTTCCTTATGATTACCAAGGACAGACACAGAAAACTAATACAGCATCCCAGGATGGATATCTCTTGTCTGATTAAAAAACTGCTTTTTGATTATGGGGGTGCCCGCAGGCTGGTTCGGTGGGTACAGCATGCGACTCTTGGTCTGGGGCACGTGAGTTTTTGGCCCAGGCTGGGTGTAGAGACGACGTACAAGAAAAAAAATGAAAGAAACATGACGTAAGGTCTCCGCGGGCCTTTTGGGGGAAGAAGCCCCCCCAAGGAAGTCAGCCCCCCAAAGCCACCACCCAGAGATCATGGGTGTCTACACTTGGGGGTGTTGTGCAGGCTTCCTGGCATCTAGACCGGGCCGTGGGGACTTTTGCCGTTCTGCCTTCTGGTTGTTCGTCTAGGACACGAGCCCGGTTTTCCGCGGCCACTGCTTGAGTTCCGGGGCCCACCCCGTCGCTCCTCGTCCCTCTGGCAGGCTTGCCCTCGCACGGGGGCCACCGGGCCATCTTCCTGAAAATCGCATCTGATGCGCTCATCCCAGGGGCCGCCCCCTCGAAGGCCACTTCGGGTTGTCCACCTGTACCGGCGATGGGGCCGGGGCGCGGCTCAGGATCCGTCGTGGGCTCTGTCCCACCTCCCTTCCACGAATGGCTGCAAGGACGTCGAGCCGCACGTCCCCCCTGGGGACCCGAACCCCGGGAAGAGGCAGGGCGGGCAACAGGCCTCGAGTCCCGTGGCTTCACACGAGGTCTCGGGCAGGGGTGGGGGCTGCGATGGGGGTCGAGCTGAGGCACGACGGGACTGCGGAGGTGCGACGGGGTCACGTGTCACCCTAGGGGGCAGCGTTCCGTGAGGGAGTGCTCGCTGGCCACGCAGCCGGGAAGGCGGTCCCGGAAGCCACGGGCCGCGGGGTCGGCTTGGCGGGAAGCCAGCACGCTGCCGGCCGCCGCCCGAGGGAAGGGTCGTGTATGCGCAGGCGCGCCTGGCTCCCACGGAGCCCTGAGGGGCGGGGCTTCGCGAGAGAGCGCTCATTGGCCAGGCAGCCGTGGGGCGGGGTCTCCGGCAGCTCCCGGGGCAGCTGACCGGGACTGTGGGAGGCGAGTCTAGGGCCCAGCAGGCTCCGCGGGGCCGGGGCGGGTCGGTGGGGTTGGCCGGGGTGGGGGGCGATGGAGGCTGTTGGCGCAGGCGCTCCGGGCAGCCCGAGTCGCGTCGCCTACAAAGGCGCTGAGCTTTGCGAGGAAGCGCTCGCCGGCTCGGCAGCCATGGGTCCTCCCAGGGCCCGAGGGTGCAAGGGCCCACTGGGCGGGCAGCGACCACAGGCCCGGCGGCCTCCCTAGGAGCCCGTTGGCGCAGGTGCCCTGGGGACGCGTCGGGCTCTGAGACGCAGGGCTTGTGGAGAGAGCCGCGCTTTCCTGGCGGGCCCCCGCCGGGTCGGTTTGGCGGGAAGCGGCCACGCGCCCGGCACCCTTTTCCCCCCACGCCGCCCCGCCCCGCCCCGCCTCTCCCCGTCCCTCCCCTCCCCTCCCCGCCCTGAGACAGTGGCGTGCGCGCGGCGCGGAGGCGGGGCCTCGCGAGGGGCGGGGCGGCGGGAGCGGCGCCCGGAAGGCGGGGGCGGGGCGCGGCGGCCATGCAGGCGGCAGGCGCAGACGCAGGCGCGGGCGGCGGGGCGGGCGCTGCGGACCACGGCCCGGACGGCCAGGACCGTCGCGGTGGCCGGGGCGGCCCCGGCTTTCCCGGCGGCGCGGGCGAGGCCGCTGCTACCGCCGCCGGCAGGGCTCGGCCCGTCTCGCGCGCACGGCACGTCCCGGAGCCGGGCGGAGACGCCGCTGCCACGACTGGACGGCGGGAGACCCGAAGACACGGATTGTATCCTGCCCGAGCGGACGGCGGGGCCTGGGCCGGGGACTGGCTGTGGGCGCCAGGGCCCCTGAGGGACCGAAGGGTCGGGGCGGCCTGCGGGCGGACAGGGAGAGGGGCGGTGTTCACAGGGGGCTGGGGACGGCTAGGGCGGTCCGGCCAGGGCTGGTGGGACAGTGGTCACCGGGGGAGCGGCTGGAGGGTCTGGCCGAGGCTGGTGGGACAGTGGTGTGTGGGGGGGGTGGAGACTGTGGGAGTCCAGCCCGATTGCTGGTGTGGTAGTAGTCACCGGAGGAGCGGCTGCAGAGGTCTGGCCCAGGGCTGGTGGGACAGTAGTCACTGGGGGAGGCTGGGGGTTCAGGCCCGGGGCTGGTGGGACAGTAGTCAGCGGGGGCGCGGCTGGGGGTTCCGGCCCAGGGCTGGTGGGGCGGTGGTCCCCAGGGGAGCAGATGCGGGGGACCGGCCCAGGGCTGGTGGGACAGTGGTCCCTGGGGCAGGCTGGGTGGTCCGGCCCGGGGCTGGTGGGACAGTAGTCACAGGAGGTGGAGAGGCTGTGGGGGTCCAGCCTGATTGCTGGTGGGACAGGAGTCAGTGGGGAGCGGCTGCAGAGGGCTGGTGGGGCCGTGGCCACCGGGGGAGCGGCTGGGAGGGTCCAGCCCGGGCCGGTGGGACGGTGGTCACCCGGGGAGTGGCTGGGGGGGGGGCTGGGTCCCGCCCAGGGCTGCGGGGACACTGGTCACAGGAGATGTTGGGGAGGCTGGAGGAGTCCAGCCCGGGGTTGGTGGGTCAGTGGTCACCGAGGGGGTGGAGGAAGCTGGGGGGTTCTGGCCCGTGGCTGGGGGAGTGGGGGGCGGCAGAGAGATGCCAGCAGGGTGCCAATGGCCTGGCTTTAGAGGGACGGGTCGGGGAAGGAAGGAGGGAGAGCCGGGGATGGCCCGGTTGCGGGGGAGCGGGGGTGGGGGGCTATGGGCCTGGCTTGGCGTCTGGGGCCCGGGTGGCTGGGCGTGATTAGGTCGGGGAAGGAGGTGGGAGCTGTCTGGAAGGGGACTGGGCTCGTCAGGGGGGCCTGAGAAGGGCGGGGGGGCAGGCACAAAATCCTTTGGATGGTGCCTTAAGCTGGTCTCCTCCAGTGCCCTCTGCGTCCCTTTTCCATCCTGCTTGGAGGCGGAGATCGCCTGTGGGTCCCTGGCCCCAGATGCCGAGCCCCACAGAAAGGCTGTCGAGAAGCAGCTCACCGTGAGCGGCAGCGTCCTGGCCGTGTAAGTTCTGGAAGGGGGCCCGGTGGGAGCGGTAGCCGATAGCAGGCCCGGTCTCCACGGAAGGGGCACTCAGCTGGACACACAGAGACCCTCCATGAACGGTTACTTCCAGGGACAGGGGTGGCGGAGGCTGTCTCGGCCTGCACCTGCAGCCTGGCCTGGGGTACAGGGAAGTGCCTTCATTGGGATGTCGGGGTTGGTGGGCTGGATTTGGGGCGGGGGGCGGCAGAGCAAGGAAGGGGAGAAGCTTCCACCTCCAACTCGGTTGTCTTTTCTGCTCCCTTTCAGCCGCTGGAGAGCTGAGGATCCTCGCCTCCTGCGAATTTCCGTCCTCAACTTCCTGGACCACCTTTCCCTGGTGATGCGGACCATGCGGCGCTTTGGGCCCCCCATTTCCCGCTAAGCCTGGGCTGGGGAGAGGGGCTGAAGTCTATCGTGTCCCTCCCCGGGGACTGCGTCCTTCCCGGGACAGGGACTCCTGTCGTACCTGCTGCCCCTGTGTTAGGAGGGCCTAATCCTCTGAGGCTAACGGCCCCAGGGCACTCAGGGCCCCTTTGTTTTGTTTTGTTTTGTTTTGTTTTGTTTGCCGCTTAAACGGTCAGTCACTGCAGACCATTAAAGGGAGCTGAGCTGTGCGATTCTGTCTGGGTTTCTTTTCCGCCATGGCACCGCCTTCAGAGGGTCTTCCCTTTGTCCTCGGGGAAGCGGAGGGGAGGTTCTGGGATGGAGATAGGGAGGCGCGAGAGCGGACTGAAGACAGTGGAGGAAACGGGAGCACGCGGCTTCTGTCCTTCTCTGTCCTTCCCTGTCCTTTGCTGTCAGCGGCTCTCTCCGCTCGGTGGAATGTGTCCTTCGTTTTCTCCTTGTGTTTAGATGCTAAACGGAGAATAATGAAGAAGGGGTAATATTTTGCACGTTTCACATGTCCCCGCATGTTTTCCCCACCGAATGTGAACTTTTCCTCTCTGAAAACGCTGAGTGCATTCTCGAATGCATGCATGAAAGATGCGTTCTCATGTCATTACTGAACTTTTAAATTCTCTTCAGCTTTGCCAATGAGAGATGGTGAGTCAGTGGGACTCTGGCATAAAATCTTTGTATGAATGATGCTTCCTTAAGATATGTTAATAGAGGCAATTAGAGGTCGTCTGAGAGCTCATGGCAGGACCAGCCCGGCAGGAGCCAGTCATAGGGAAGGGTTTGCGCAGCTATGCCAGAAACCCTTGCACTCTAAATAGGATTTCTGTAGGAACCTCCATTTCCAAACAGTCCAAGAAGGGGGTAATCTGTTGCCCTTGGACTCTTAGGGGAAAAGCACAGCAGCATGCAGGCCCCAGATGGCTGTGCAGACGTCAGCTGGTGGGGAAGATGTGGTAGGTGATGCGAAAGGTCAGGATACCCCTGTGATTCCTACAGGTGCGAATTCCAGGAGGTCCTACTGAAATTAGTAGCACGGACTACACAGACTCCTGATGGGCCTCACGGTGATGCTCTGCAGGTCGTTCCAGAAGCTGAGCTGGTAGCCAAGTAGAGAAGAGGCAGACTGCTGGGATGGTTTTGTCCCACAAAATCCAGGAGCTGGGTCCGCCAGGAAGCTGCAGTCCTGGTGGGCTGGCCTGGAAGAGGTGGAGGGACAGTGGCCAGGAGCAGCTCGAGAGGTTGTTCCCAAGTGGGTTGGTGAGTATGGAAGGGAGGGGAAGGGGAGGGCGGGGGAGAACAGGACAGCAGAAGACAGCCTGGAGGGACATGCCAGGAGTGGCCTCTTGCGTGGGGGCGGGATGGTCCTGAAGGCAGACAGTAGAGGGAGACAGGTCAGAGTGGCCTGAGGGGACGTGGGAGGGGGTTGACAGCTCATCAAAAGGCAGTTGTTGGCAGAATGAGGCGGCCTGGAGGCCTGTGACTGGGGCCAAGTCAATAGTATCTGGTTCCTGAGCCCGAGTTTCTCTGCACCTGGGGGAGGGGATCGTCTGTGCGCTTCTGGCCTCAGGTATTGAACCCCACCGCAGGGGGATCAGAAAGTGCCAGCAACTACAGGCAGTGACTGTTTGTGGAGGTTCGACAAAGGGCTGGAGTGGGGGATGGCAGCAAAAGGCTAGACCTTTGGGCGTCACTGCAACAGAAACCCTAAGGATTAGCTCTTGGGGGCAGGATGGGGCGCCTGGGGACATCCGCGCCCTCCATGAGGGAGACACAGGAGGGTTAGGGCTAGTGGCCACCTCGCAAAGGAGAAACATGGGCCCAGCTGGGACTTGACTTGCTTTCCCTTCCCTCCTAGCATACTGACGACAAGGAGCACGTCCCGGCGAATGTCCGTGCCTCCTTTCTAGAGCAGCTTTCCTTGGTTCTGGGGGCCATGCTGTCGGGGGGCCATTTTCTCACTGGGTCTCAGCACGGTAAAGGCACTTGAGTCCTAACCTGGTGCACGTGCCTGGAGACGTTGATGATGCTGGGCTTCCGCGGAGAGCCGTGGGCTGGCCTCTGCCCATACTGGCCCTCTGGTGTGCAGGACCCGCTTGTTTCCCCGTTGCTAGAGGAGGAAAGCGCTCACACAGTTTTCCTGCAGAAGATAAAACTGAACCACAATGCCAGGTTTCTGTTCTGCTACCCTCGGATGGTATCAGCCTTGCCCTACGGAGGCAAGGAAGAGCCAGGGATTCAAACATTGATTTCTTTTTGAAGATTTTACTCATTTATTTGACACAGAGAGAGCACGAGCAGGGGGAGTGGCAGGCAGAGGGAGAGGGAGAAGCAGGCTCCCCAGTGAGCAAAGAGCCTGATGATGGGCTCCATCCCAGGACCGTAGGATCATGACCCAAACTGAAGGCACATGCTTCACCGACTGAGCCATCCAGGTGCTCCGGGACTCAGATATTCAGATGGTACAAGGTAACTGAAACAACTTAGGAAATGGGAAATAATGAAAATCAATTATGCTCTATCATTTGCAATTAACTACTGTCAACATTTGGTAATATCTCATCAGTTTTATACTTGTGCTTACATATTAAAGGGGCAACATAAAATGTATTTTCTGAGTTTAGAATTAAATTTTCCCACAGGTTTTAAACTTATTTAACAGATGGGCTCTATTTGTGGGGGGTGGCGGGCACAGGGAGTTCCTTCTGGCAAACCTGTCATCTTAGAGTTCTTGCGTCTGATCGAGCCTGTCGTGCAGGGGACATCGAGGGCACACCGGACCCTGGGCCCCGGGGGTCCTACCAGTTCAGCTGACGTTCAGCCTCCAGGGATCCCACCATCCCCCGTGGAGGAGACAGGCCTGTGGCGGCTGCATCTGCGTCCCCAATGCTCCCGTCGCCTTCTGTCCCTCAGAGGATCTTTAGTCCGACGACCTCCAGCACCCGTCTGTGCTTCTAAAGCATCATTACCCAAACGCACAGGACACGGGTGTGGGCCGTGGGGACTGTGTAATCATCCAGACGTGTGTACCCCTCAGCTCCTTTCCCCGAGATTGATTGATTGATTGAATGAATGATTGCTAGAGCATGGGGGGAGGGGCAGAGGGGAACCCCAAGCTCCACACCGAACACGGAGCCCAACGCGGCGCTCCATCTCACAACCCCACGATCACGACCCAAGCTGAAATCAAGAGTTGGGCGCCCAACCCACTGAGTCCCCCAGACGCCCCTGTTCCTCAGCTCCCTTAGCCAGTGCCCTATGCTAGACCTTTCCACCGCTTGTCACCCGTCAGGACTATAAACTGGGCTGCAATGAACACCATGGCCCGTTGGCTTTCGTGCGGGAGATTTGTAGAAGGGGACTGGGGTCAAAGAGCAAGCCCTCTTTCCCGCGCTTGACACACAGGACCGGACCGCAGCCCCGGCAGCTTGCGCCCGTCATGCGTGAAAGTGTCCATTTCCCTACGTCCCACCTCAGACAGGAGGTGCTTGGTCGTGTACACCTTGGTAAGACCAAACCCATGCGGTAACCCAAATCCCATCTCAGTGCCGCTCCACTTTCCCTGAGATGCTGGTGTAAGCAGGTGACACCGTGTGTGACGTTTGGCCCGCGCCGGCTCTGCTGAGAACCGTCCGCTCATATCCTCTGCCTGGTTTCTGTTCGGGACAGTCACGTTTCTCCCCCGGCTGGTCAGTGTTCTGTCTGTGTTCAGAATGCCAAAGCTTTATCACACTGGGAAAGCGCTTTTCCTCCTCACGGCTTACTTAAAAAATATATATATAAATAATATTTTTATATTATAAAATATAATATATATTTATATACATGTTTTATATATATATATATATATATATATATATATATATATATATATATGGGCACCTGGGTGGCTCAGTGGGTTAGGACTCTGCCTTCGGCTCAGGTCATGATCTCAGGGTCCTGGGATCGAGCCCCTCGTCAGGCTCTCTGCTCAGTGGGGAGCCTGCTTCCTCCTCTCTCTCTGCCTGCCTCTCTGCCTGCTTGTGATCTCTCTTTCTGTCAAAAAAATAAAATCTTTAATATATATATACACACACACACACACACATATATATACACAGATACAGATAATGCTGTAGATATATACGCGCACACTTCGGGCACCAGCGGCAGATCGCAGCTCTGGCTGAGTGAGCAGGCTCACTGGAGGGCCCTGGAGGAGCTCCCGTGTCGGGTGGGACGGGGCGGGAGCCAGAGCCCCTCTGAGGAGTCTCGTTGGCGTGACTCGGACCGGCTCTGTCCAAGCACCGGCTCTCAGCGACTCAGCTCCAGCCACTTTCCATCTCTCTGTGTCTCTCTTCCTCCTCCCCGTTCCCTGAGAGAGCGAGTGAGCCTGTGATTGGCGTAGGCTGGGTCACCGTCCCGAGGGGACAGGGATGACGGAGCGGGGGTCGAGGTTAGTGGGTCGCGGCGGTCTGCCACCTGCACGCTGAGGTCTCTGCACGAGGCGGGAGCCGGCCGTGGCGGGGACAGTGGGCCGCAGCAGAGTCCTCGTAAATGTCTGCGGACAGAATGGTTCCCTTGAGAGACAGCGATGGGCAAGGGGGCTGCACAGCGCGGGCCTCAGATGGCTAAGTGTTCTTTGTAAAGGAGGTGAGAATATGGGGCAGGAGAACAGCCCTGGGGGAAGCACACTGCCTCCTGCTTACCATGAGGTGTATGGGCTTGAGAAGGTAGGAAAGCCTCCTGAGGAGGGGCAGTGAGAACACAGCGTCCTTCAGGACAGAGCCAAGCCTCCTTAGGGCCAAGGGTAGACAATTGCTTTGAGTAGAGACTAAGCATGAGTATGAGTTCCGGAGAGATGAGAGCGTGTGGGTGAGGCGGCGTGCTCAGATGAGGCTTCTAGTCTAGTCCCACCAAGGGTGCTCAGTGTCACGAAGGGGTGTCAGATTTTTGTCAGAGCACTGACTGTTCTTACATTTCTATACAGAGTGTTATTTTTTCAACAAACTTAGAGACTTGTAGATTTCCACAGTATTCAATATTTTTGCCTCATTATTTTGCCTATGTGCGGTTGTTTCCAAGTTTGGGTTTCAGTTTATGTTGGCCTGAGGCTGTGGGGATTTGAAAATGAACTTGTCAGATGTTATTCTGCTCTTGTGACCTTGTAATGCCAGGTCAGGATGTCGGGGGAATCTGGAGAATTGATTCAGAAAAGTTCAGTCTGAGGAACTGATAAGGTTTGTAAAAGCATCTGCACCTGGGCTTTATTTTTATGTGGCGATCCCTGCGATCTTTTACAACTTCTTTCATGAGTCAGTATTTTATTTTTAAGATTTTATTTGCTTATTCATTTATTTATTTATTAGAGAAAGAGAGAGAGACAACACAAGCAGGGGGAAAGGAAAAGCACGCTCCCCGCTGAGCAGGGAGCCTGATGCAGGAGTCGATCCCAGGACCCTGGGATCACCACCTGAGCCAAAGGCAGACACATAACCGACTGAGCCACCCAGGCACCCATGAGTCAATATTTTAAAATCAGATTTTACTAAGTTTTCCTATTTCATGTACATCCAATCTAGGGGTATGGATTTGTCTGTACAGTGGAGTCCCACTGCATGGACATATCACCTTTGTGGATTTCATTGCATAAACTTGAGAAAAGACAGAGATATGGGGACATGCCTTCCCAGATACACCCTCTGTCTGACAAGTCTTCAAGTACGAGCTCTCAATGACACCCAGGCCTCAAACATCATAGAAGCTTCTTGAAACACTTTAACATCCAGGGAACACAGTTTAGAAAATTTATATGTTTTTTGTTAAAAACAACAACAACACTCAAGTTAAATATCTCACATCGTAGAGATAACTGCTGTTAGTTAATTAAAATTTTGGGGAATATTCTTCTAGGCCTGTTCTACAGACACAATATGAATAGATATGTCTGTGTCTCAGTACACGCACGCACACACTCACAGGTATACAACTGCGTCTTGATGGCCACCATGCAAAACCTTGCAGAAATGAAGAAAAAGCAAACTGGGATCCGATCATTGTCAATTCCACTACTCTCTCTGTCTCTCCCTGTGTCCCTGCCCTTACTTTTTTTTTTAAACATTTATTTATTTGAGAGAGAGTGAGAGAGAGAGAGCAAGTGCACAAGCAGGAGAGGCAGAGGGAGAAAGAATCTCAAGCAGACTCCGTGCTGATCATAGACCCCCAACACGGGGCTCGATCTCATGACCCTGAGATCATGACCTAACCCCAAATCAAGAGTGGGGGGACGCCTGGGTGGCTCAGTTGGTTAAGCAGCTGCCTTTAGCTCAGGTCATGATCCCAGGGTCCTGGGATCGAGTCCCACATCGGGTTCTTTGCTCGGCAGAAAGCCTGCTTCTCCCTCTGCCTCTGCCTGCACTCTTTCTGCCTGTGCTCGCTAGCTCTCTCTCCCTCTGTCTCTGACAAATAAATAAAATCTTAAAAAAAAAATGAGTTGGAAGCTTAACCACCTTAGCCACCTGGGTTCCCATTTGATGTCTTTGTCTTCTTCTCTGTGTGGTTCTTTGCTCCCAGGTAAGCACGAAGTTACAAAGCGAGCTTCACCAGCCCCCAGCGACACTCAGGGACTATACAGCTCTCGGCCTCTCTTGCCCTCACCAGCCCAGGTTGGAAATACTTTCAGAAGCATCAAAAACTTTTATTTTAGCTCATGATGGAGGTCTCTAGGTGTGCTTTCCCAGAGTGCCTCTGCTCTTGTTGACAGACATATTTCTGACACATATGTAGAGAGACCAGAAGCCATAGTGAGAGGCAACCCAACTGCTGCCTCAGAATTGCTCCTTCTGGGACTGTCAGAGGGGCCTGGACATAAGCCCCTGCTCTTCAGTCTGCTCCTGTCCCTGGCCCTGGTCACCAAGATGAGGAACATGCTCACGATCCTGGCCACCAGTCCTAGCACACCCCGACCTCCACAGCCCCAACATACACTTCAGAGTCAAGCTGTCCTGTGTCAATGTCTGCTTCACTTCTGCCACTATACCAGAAATGCTGGTCCAAGTCAGTCATCAGAAAAAAAGACAATCTTAAATATGTCATTTGTAGAACATAGAAAATATATGAACCAAGCATTTAACTTGAGAAAGTAGGAAAACAGCAGCAACAACACAAACACAAAACAAAGAAGGGGGAAAAAACTAATAACAAGGAAAGCAGTAAACATTCAAAACCCATGTAGAATAGGTCAACAGAACCAGGACCTGGTTCTTTGAAAAGACCAACAGTATAGATATTAAAAAAACAAAAAAGGAAAACACAAATAGATCACATTATGAATGGTAAGAATATCTAGCAACAGATTTAAATACATGGAGGAGGGCTGCCTTGCTGGCTCTGTTGTTTGGGTGTTTGACTCTGGATTTCGGCACAGGTCATAATCTTGGGGTTGTAGGCTCAAATCCCTCGTCGGGCTCCATGCTCAGTGCAGAGTCTGCTTGAGATGCTCCCTCTCCCTCTGCTCCCCACTGCTGTGTGATCGCTCTCTCTCTCTCTCAAATAAATCTTTTTAAAAAGTAAGGTATTTTAAACAGAGGGGTATTGACAGACAAATCAACATACAGATTACAATTCATGAAACCAAATAGAGCATTCACAAATATCCCTTATGTACAAGAACAATCAACAGGCAAATAAATGTTATGTAATACACGGAGCTGAGGAAAAAGGCAAAAATAATGTCAGCTCTTCACTGTGACATAATTCTTAGATGGGCAAGAAGCATCAAATATAAACATGAAACTATTTAAAAAATATTATATTGATGGGGCGCCTGGGTGGCTCAGTGGTTTAAAGCCTCTGCCTTCGGCTCAGGTTATGATCTCAGGGTCCTGGGATTGAGCCCTGCATCAGGCTCTCTGCTCAGCGGGGAACCTACTTCCTCCTCCTCCTCTCTCTCTCTCTCTCTGCCTACTTGTGATCTCTGTCAAATAAATCTTTAAATAAAATCTTTGAAAAAATAAAATATTGATAATATATGCTCAAGATGAAGTGAAACTTCTTAATCAAAAAGATAATGGAAAAGATCACACCTGAAAACTGACAGATTTAGTGACATACGAATAAAAAGACAATTGAAGAAACATTTGTCATCTGTATAACAAAATATTCATATCCCACTAACTTAAAAGCTTATAATAGGGGCACCTGGGTGGCTCAGTGGGTTAAAGCCTCTGCCTTTGGCTCAAGTCATGATCTCAGGGTCCTGGGATCGAGTCCCACATCGGGCTCTCTGCTTGGTGGGGAGCCTGCTTCTGCCTCTCTGTCTGCCTCTCTGCCTACTCTAGATCACAGTCTCTCTGTCAAATAAATAAAATCTTAAAAACAAACAAAAACAAAAGGTTAAAACATCCAACCCATGAAGATACAAAAACAAAATGCACCGAAAAGATAATTCATAGAGGGAGAAACAAAATGACTAATAAAAATACCAAAAAATCAGCCTTGTTAATCAACAAACATGAACTGAAACAATCAAATTAGCACTTTCATTGATCAAAACAGCACGTGATACATGGGGTCTCTGTATCCTGTGCCAGGAGGTGAGATCCATAAACCTTTCTACACATGATTGCCAAAAACATAGAGACTTAATACTGAAAGGTCTGTCGTAACCTGTCTGGGATAAATCCGTACAAGTGCATTTTGTGTTCTGATACATACATTTAAGTATTGGTAGATGATGCCGACATCACACAGGCGTACAAACACACCTGCCAGTCAGTGCGGCACCAGCGCTTCCCCACCCTAACCCACACTGCACTGTCCCACATGGAAGTCAGGACCCATGCGGTATCTCACAAACTGTGCTGAGAGGCAAGTGTAAAGTGCACATGGAGTTTTGAAAAGCGTGACTAGAGTCCAAAATAGCTCGTTACTACTTCTTTATTGACTGCATGTTACAGTGATAATATTTCGCATATGATTGGGTTCCATGCAACATACTGAAATTATTTTGTTCAAGTCTTCTTTATTGTCTTCCTTAATAAGTTCCCAAAGTTTTTGTCCCACACATTTTTTTGTTAAGCTCATTCCTGAGTATGTCATAGTCTTTACTGATACTGTAAAGGGTGCTTTGTTGACCCATTCTAGCTGTTGCTTCATCTTTGCCCAGGGCCGCTTTACTGACCGCCCTTACTGGTAATAATTTTTCAGTTGGATCACCTTGTGTTTTTCAGGTAAACAGCTATATCAGCCTTAAATAATGAGAAGTTTTCCTCCTTCTTTTATATATTTATACTTACTGGTTTTTTTTTACTTATTTGATTTTATGGTCTACTTACACAATAATGTAAAATGATAATGGTGATAAAGGGTATCTCTGTTTTGGTCCAGACTGTAATGTAATGCTTCTAGTGTTCTTTGGGTTTTGAGTTATTGATAGAAATATGTAATGTAAAGGAAGAATCCCCCTCCTCTGATTATACTAAGGTGTTTTATAAAGCAAAAAGGATATTTGATCTTGTTAGATGCCTCTATAATATCTGTGGGGAAATGATCAGACAATTTGTCACTTCTTACCAATTAATATGGTGTATTATATCCATGGATTTTCTAATATGGAACCATCCCTAAACTCCCCCAAATAAATCTCACTTAATCATGTTTTAGTATTTTATTGAAATGTAGTTGACATTCAATATTATATTAGTTTCAGATGTACAACATAGTAATTCAACATTTATATAAATTTGGAAGTGATTACCATAATCTAGCTACCATCTGTCACCACACAAATTTGTTACAATATTATTAACCACATTCCCTATTTTGTACATTGCATCCCTGTGTCTTATTTATTTTATAACTGGAAGTCTTGTACTCTTAATCCCCTTCCCCTATTTTGCCCATCCCCCCCACACCTTCCCTTCTGTCAACCACCAGATTGTTCTCTGTATCTGAGTCTGTTTCTGATTTATTTTGTTTTTTTTTTTTTTTTGGATTCCACATATAAGTGAAATCATATGGTAAATGTCTTTCTCTGTGTGACTTAATCCCCTAGCATAATATCCTCTAGATCCACCCATGTTGCTGTGAATTCCAAAAGATCTTTTTTTTTTTTTTTTTGTGGCTGAGTAATAGTCCTGTCTGCATGTGCGTGTGTGTGTGTGTGTATGTGACATCTTTATTAATTCATCTGCTGGTGGACACTTAGGTTCTTTCCATGTCTTGGCTATTATTGTAAATAATGCTTCAATGAACACAGGACTGCATACATATTTTTGAATTAATGGATTTTTTTAAAAAAACTGTTTAAGTATTCTCTATACCCAATGTGGGGTTTGAACCAACTTGCACCTCAAGAATCACATGCTCCACCAACTGAGCCACCCAGGTGCCCCTGAATTAATGTTTTAATTTCCTCAAGTAAATACCCAGAATTGGAATGGCTGGATCATAGGGTAGCTCTATTTTTAATTTCTTGAGGAAACTCCATACCATTTTCCACAGCAGCTGTACCATTTTGCCTTCCCAAGTCATATTTTATTTTTTGAATGAGCTACTACATTCTGTTTGGCATTATTTCGTTTAGCAGTTTTACATGGATATTCCTCAGTAAGAGTCATCCATACTTTCACATTTTGTACTCTCTTTATTGGCATCAATCCCCCATAACCAGAATGTGGAATTTTTACTGTTTATGCCTTGGAATACATCAAAATAGCATTGGAGTAGTCTGACCTTAAAGGTTCGGTTGAATTCCCTTCTAAAGTCAGCAGACCTAATTTTTTGTGCTTTTTGTAAGAGTTACTTTTGAACAACATTTTCTATTTCTTTTATAATAAAAGATGCGTTTTTATTTTTTCACAGCTTTTTTCTAGTGTCAGTTTTGGTAATTTATGCTTTCATAGAAAAACAAACATTTTATCCATGTTCCAAACTTATTTGCATAGAGTAGAGTAAATACTGTCATATTTCACACAATTTCCTCTAAATCTGTGGTTATCTACTCACTTTCATGTCTTGTTTTTGTATTTGTGCTTTCTCCCCTTTTTCATTGACTATGCTAGCTAACAGTTTACCTTTTTTTCCCTCAAAGAACCACTTCTTGAATTTATTATTCTGTTATTTTCCTAATTAACTGACTTCTGCATTTATTTTTAATTTTTCCTTCACTCTTTTTCTTAGGTTCATTTTTTGTTTGTTTTCTAATAATTTGCAGTGGATACTTAATCTCTTTATTTTCATGTTTTCTGGCTCATTCACACAAGTATTTAAGGTTATACATTGTCCTAGCATTGTTCTAACCTTATCACATGTCTTTGAACCCATAGTGTTTTAAGTGTCATTTTCTAGATACTCAAAGTTTTTCTTGATATAGTCAGTCTTTGAATTGAGATTTTTTTTTTTTAAAGATTTTATTTATTTATTTGACAGAGAGAGATCACAAGTAGGCAGAGAGGCAGGCAGAGAGAGAGAGAGGAGGAAGCTGGCTCCCTGCTGAGCAGAGAGCCCGATGCGGGACTCGATCCCAGGACCCTGAGATCATGACCTGAGCCGAAGGCAGCGGCTTAACCCACTGAGCCACCCAGGTGCCCTTTGAATTGAGATTTAAGGCAATACTTAAAATTTTCCATATGAGAGGGTGGTTTTCACTTTTAAAATTAATTTCTGGCATTATTGGATTTACTTATGTATGTATTTTTACTTTTTGGAAATTAAGGTTGTGGTCTGATATATGGTCATTTTTTAAAAAATTAATAATGGAAATGCCCATTTTCTTTAAAGATTTTACTTATTTATTTGACAGACAGAGATGACAAGTAGGCAGAGAGGCAAGCAGAGAGGAGGAAGCAGGCTCTCTGCTGAGCAGAGAGCCCGATGTGGGGCTCAATCCCAGGACCCTGAGATCATGACCTGAGCTGAAGGCAGAGGCTTAAGCCAGGTGGCCTGAGCCACCCAGGCACCCCTTGACATGTGGTCACTTTTTAAGAATGCTCCATGAATAGCTAAAAAGAAGGTGTGTTCGTTGTCTTCAGGGTAGAGATTTAAATCCACCAGTCTGATGTGCCTGACAGACATTATATTATTTACTTCCTCTGTCTCATCGCGTTGCATTCTCCAGGCTTATTTTTTCATTGGCAAAATGTGACAATGACAGACCCTACCTCAAAGGATCACTGAGAGGATCACATGGGGATGGTTACTGCTGAAGGCGTGGATAAGAGCATGTCGGGATCCCAGTGTTCCATGAATGCTGTCACTCCATAGGTTTGTCTGTCCATTTGGCCCGTCACGGGCTGACAGATAATTGTAAATTTGCTTCTGTGGACACTGCAAGGACAAGAAACAAAAGACTGATGATAAATTTGCAGTTAGATCAGATGACTAAACAGGAGTGTAATGAAATAAACGTTTTACAAGAAAAAAAGTGCTTCTATGGCTGTCTTTCTTCTTGCAGTTCCTTTTAGTTTTGGTTTTGAAAGTTGAAGCTTTTTGCATTCCATATATATTCAAAACTACTAGATTTTCATTGACCTTTGAGCCCTTTATTCTTTTTTTTTAAGATTTTATTTATTCATTTGACAGAGAGAGATCACAAGTAGGCAGAGAGGCAGGCAGAGAGAGAGAGAGGGAAGCAGGCTCTCTGCTCAGCAGGGAGCCCGATGTGGGACTCGATCCCAGGACCCTGAGATCATGACCTGAGCCGAAGGCAGCGGCTTAACCCACTGAGCCACCCAGGCGCCCGAGCCCTTTATTCTTATAAGGCGTTCTTTCAGCCCTCTACATGTAATGCTTTTTGAGTGAATTCTGCTACATACACAAGTAGTCCTTGAATTTATTGTCTGTTTCCATTCACCTCATGCATTTGTAACCGCTCTTTGATTCGACAAGCTGAAAATAACCTTAGGCAGCTCTCTCCTATGGAGTATAAAATTGGGCTATGCATTGTGATCCAATTGAAGCATTCTTTTGGTTTTTTTTTTAATTGCGATTAAAAAAACATAAAATTTAACATCATAGCCATTTAATTTTTTTTTTTTTAGTTTAAATTCTAGTTACTTAACATATAGCATAATATTGGTCTCAGGGGTAGAATTTAGTGATTCATCGTCAGTGCTCATCATAATGGTTCCCCTTCATCCCCATCGCACATGTAAACTGCCCCTCACCTGCCCTAGTAACCCCCAGTGGGTTTGCTATCATTGCATAAGTTGGGGTGCCTGAGTGGCTTGGTTGGTTGAGCAGCTGTCTTGGGCTCTGGTCATGATCCTAGGCGGACTCCCTGTTCACGAGGAGACTACTTCCACCTTTTCTATGCATTCAAGGTCTCTCTCTAAAATAAATAAAATCGGTAAAAAGACGAAAGTCTCTCTACTCGTTTGCCACTCTTCATCTTAACTAATTTGAAGTGTTAACTATATACATATTGTTGGGCAACCGACCTTCTAAGGCTGCTTCATCTTGCAAAACTGCGCTCAGGCCGCGGCCCTGGCCCCTCCCGTCCCCTCCCGTCGCAGCGGCGGTCCCTGGCAGAGCCCGCCCTTCTCTCCCCCGTGGCCCACCGTGGCCGTGCTGCCCCCAGCCCGGCCGTCACCTCCAGCCCTGCGGGGGCCTCCGGCCGTACCTTTCCCGTGGACTTGACCCCCTTCCAGACGCAGAAGTGGACCGGCACCCAGCAGGCCAGCAGACACAGGGTCACCTCCCAGTTGAGGGCCCCTGGCACCTCCAGCCCCCCGGAGAGCCGCCAGACTTTGCTCCTGGGGGAGGGAGAGCCCGTGAGCGCGGGACCAGCAGAGGGTGAAGTGAGTGGGCGCTGCCCCAGGGGTGGCGTTCCCCGCCCGCCCTGCCGCCCTCCGGTCCAGGTGGGGCCCTCCTGGGCGCCGGCGCACGCGGACTCGGGCCACGTGTGAAGCCCAGAGAGAGGCCCAGGCGAGCAGCGGCGCAGAGGTGTCGGGCCGCCTCCCAGGACTCCGTGACCGGGGACACGCGGCCAGCGGGTTGGTCACACCTGGGCCAGGCTGGCGCAGGCGCAGGCGCAGGCTGCACGGGGAGGTAGTCACGTGGCAGCGGCCTCCCGAGCAGGCCGTGCGGGAGGCTGGAGCGCGTGCGCTAGGGAGCCCAAGTGACGTCGGGAGCGAAGAGGCGGAGCTTCCTGAACCAGGCCGGGTCTCCTCAGGGTCGGCTGGAGCCCGCAATCTCCGAAATCTCTGCCACCCGCGCGGCGAGGCCGCCTTGGCGGGAAGCAGCGCCGCGCGGGGCTGTGTGCGCAGGCGCCCTGGGCCCCGCCAGGCAGCCTGGCGCGCGGAGGGGCGGGGCTTCGGGCAGGCGCCTCAGACGCCAGACGCCGGGCGGTCGGCGGAGAGTGTGGGCGGCTTCGCTGTGGGCTCTGAGGCTGCGGCCATGCAGGCCCCAGACCGCGACGAGGCCGGCGAGGGCAGCGAGGCCGGCGAGGCCGGCGAGGTCGAGGCGGCGGGCGGCGAGGCCGGCGAGGTCGAGGCGGCGGGCGGCGAGGCCGGCGAGGTCGAGGCGGCGGGCGGCGAGGCCGGCGAGGTCGAGGCGGCGGGCGGCGCGGCCGGCCAGGACCACACGGCCAGCCCCGGAGCGCCTGGTTGCCTGGAGAGCTCCGGCAGCCGGGAAGGCGACGACGCCAGTGGCGTGGGCGGCCAGGGAGCCGAGGGCGAGGCGGCCGGCGCCCCTCAGGCCGGGCAGGGCCCGCAGGCCCTGGGGCCCGGTGGGGATGCGGCGCCCGCCCCCCCTGTGGCAGCCGCCAGCCGACTGCTGGAGTTGTATCCTTTCCGCGGGGTGGCCGGGGCACGCGGTGGCAGCCTGGGGAGGGGACGGGGCGGTGGGGGCCCCAGGGCCTGCAGGGGGTGCGGGTGGGGAGGCGGGAAGGAGGCCCGAAGGGTCCCGGGAGCGGCCTGGGGGGGCTGCGGGGGCCCGTCGTGGGGTGCAAGCCGGTCTCTGAGGGGCAAGGAGGCCCAGCACTGGGAGATTCAGGAGCGGATGGATGGTGCCTTAACTGTGCGTCCCCCCAGCACGCTCACTGTGCCTTTCCGGTCGCCCCTGGAGGCGGACATGGCCCGCAGGTCCCTGGCCCCACATGCCCAGCGCCACGGAGGGGTGGTTCACAAGGAGCTGGCGGTGAACGGCAGCGCCCTGGCCGTGTCAGTCCTAGAAGAGGATGCGGAGCGGGGGAGGGGGGGTTGGGAGGGGGGCGGTGGCGGCAGGTGCCCGGGTGGCCGCTGTGTCTTAGAGTGCCCTCGTCGTGGAGGCCGAGGAGGGGCCTGATGCCCCGCACCTCCGCCCCACTTGTCTCCTGCAACCTCATTTGCCTTTTGCCTCTCTTTTAGTAGATGGACTGCCGAAGACCCTGTGTTCTTCCGAATTTCCATCAACTCCTTCCTCGACCAGCTTTCCCTGGTGATCCGGAACATTCGGGGCTTTGGGACCCCGCCTCCGCGAAGCCTAGGCCCGGGAAAGAGGAGCTGAGGCCCAGCCCTGTGCCCCACCCCCCCAAGTCAAGGCAAGGGGAGTTGGGACTTAGAGTAGCTGCCACTTTGTTAGCGGGGTCTAATTGTTTTCCCGCAGGGGTCCTCAGGCCACTTGATTTCTTTCCCGGCTGCGAGAGGAACTGGCGCTTAAATGTTTGTTACTGCTGCAGAAAATAAAACTGAGCCACTCTGCCTGTGTCTGAGTTTCCTTTCAGCTACGGTGCCCCCAGATCGGCTCGCCTTCATTCCCCTGTGGGAAGGAGGTTCTGGGACACAGGTTCCAACAGCACAGGGTTCTTCAAGACCACTTGGGGAAAAGAAAACCGTGTCCCATACTCGGCACTAAATACCATTAACCTTCCGAGGATCTTCTTAGTTATATTTCCACATATAACAACATGGAATGTTTGCATTTTCAAGATGGCCATTAGCTTTTTTCCTGTGTTTTTTATTTTTTTCCATTTACCATACTCGCTTTTTCACTCTCTAAAAACTCTTCAAAAGGTGTTACTGCGTAGACACGTAAAATGCCTTATAATGTCATGTTGGACAGTTACACCGTTCCCAGTTTTCCCCCTATTACTGGTAGGGATTCAGGGGAATTCTTGGACGTAAGTCTTTTTTAAAAATTTTATTTGTTTATTTGAGAGAGAGAGGGAACACAAGCAGGGAGAGTAGAGAACGAGAAGCATGTTGCCCACTGAGCAGGGAGCCCCACGATGGACTCCGTCCCAGGACCCCGGGATCGTGACCCCAGCCGAAGGATGACGCTTCACCAACTGAGCGCCCCAGGCGCCCCAGGGCGTAAGTCTTGACACGAGTGGTGGTTTCCTCAAGATTCATTCCGAGAGGTAGAATTACTGAGTTTTTCCTTTCCATGTTCTTCAGCTTCTCAACCTACACTATACAACTGCCCTCCAGAAAAATGTGCCCTCCCACCGGCATTCTGGTGTCCCCACATCGCCGCTGGGCTGGCTCGCTGCCAGAATAAAAAGCTTGCTTGTTTTGGTGGAGGAAAGTAAACACAGAAACTGGACAACAGCAATTCCGCGGCTTCCTGGGCTTGTCTCAGATGAGCAGAGAAGCCTTGCGGCCCCGGCTAAGCATGTGCCAGGTGGGGAGGTGCGGGGGTGTTGGTGGGTTTGCTCTCTCCAAAGAGCCGGATCTCAGAGCCTCGGGAGACTGACCAGTAACACAGAGGTCCCTTTGGGCTTTCTACATACACGGTCGTGACACCTGTAAGCAAAAGGAGTCGTCGACCTTCCTTTACAGCTGGCCTGCCATTCACTGGAAAACGAACAAAAATGGGATTGAGCTGTCCTCCTGGTCGTGGGGTGGCATTTCCTTGCTTCCCTGCACACCTCGTCATTTTGGACTGGACGCCAGGCGCTGTGCATCTGACCTTGGCCGCTGTGTCTTTTTCTCTGTGTATTCCTAAAACGCAAGCTTCCTTCGGGGATGCCGTTATTTGCAGGCAGGTGGGTTCTTTGGAGTCTTGCCTTTAAGAGTTAGCGGGACCAGGGGCTCCTGGCGGGCTCAGTCGCTTAAGTGTCCGACTCTTGCTTTCGGCTCAGGTCACGATCTCGGGGTCCGAGCCCCATGTGTTGGGTTCCGCGCTCAGTGGGGAGTCTGCTTGAGGTTTCCCTCTCTCTCCCTCTGCCCCTCCCCACCTCAAGTAAACAAATACATCTTAAGGAAAAAAAGAAATTCGTGGGATTGGAGCAGCTTTCGGTGTAGAAGCCGTTTCCCCCAACACTCCAGAGGCGAGACCTTTGTGAGTACCCCGCCTGCGGCCTCCTGAACGGTGACAGTTCCATTCTGGCCGCTGGTCCCTGTCCTGCGTGAGCCTGGGTCTGCTGACCTTCCGTCTTTGCAAGGGGTCCTCTCCTCGGCCTCAGCTGGTTTCCGCACGCGCTGGTGCTGGTCAGGGGGCTGCTGCTTACGCTGGCGGGACCGTCTGCGGCCGGCCAGCACCCTGTCCCTCGGCAGCTCTCTGGCCTCGGGTCCTCTGCCCTGCCGGCTCATTTCCTGCGCTCTCCCCGTCATGTCCCCTCCAGTCAGGGACTCTGCTCGGCTCCCTCTGGAGACACTCCCTCTGGACAGTAAGCTGCGGCAGTGCACGGTTCCTCTCCTTTCTCTGCCTTCTCCCAGACCGGCTCCCTCCACGGCCTGACAGCCCGGTGTCTTCGGGGCTTTGTTTACCTGTCGCTTGTGTGTGTTTCCTGCGGGCGGGCGGGGGGGGGGGGGGGCGCGGGACTCAAGTATTTCTATTTCATATGCCTGAGCAGACAGAGTTTGCCCTTGCAGAACCTGAAGGTCTCTGGTGTGGGCTGAAGGGGGAGAGTTGCTGCTGGCTGTGATGCTGACGACCGTGAACGGGGTGAACGGACACAACGATCATCTTGCCTGACTGGATGCGGCAGCTGCAGCGGCTAGAGCGCGGATCTGTCTCTCTCCTCCTGTGTCGCTCTGACTTGCCCTCATTCTCTCCCTCCTTTCTGTTGTTTTCCTTTCATTCACTCGCTTCCTTCCTTCCTTCCATCATTTTGGGACATGACTTATCGGCCGAGAGATGAAAATTTAGCTCCTTTACACCACTACTTACTACATGTCTTCACCTTATGCTCTCAACGTGGCTCTATTGATTCCACTCATTTATCTTTTTAAAGATCTTACTTGTTTATTTGACAGAGAGAGAGGGGGAGAGAGAGAGAGCAAGAACACAGCAAGGGGAGCGGGAGAGGGAGAAGCAGGCTTCCACTGAACAGGGAACCTGATGCGGGGCTTGATCCCCAAGCCCTGGGATTATGACCTGAGCTGAAGGCAGATGCCCAATGACTGAGCCACCCAGGCGCCCCTCATTTTATTTTTTTTTTAAGGTTTTATTTGCTTTAGAGAAAGAGAGAGCACAAGAGCAGGGGTGAGGGTGGGGTAGAGAGACAGGCAGACTCCGGGCTGAGCACAGAGCCCGATGCAGGGCTCGATCCCCGGGCCCCAGGATCATGACCTGAGCTGAAGACAGACGCCCAACGACTGAGCCACCCAGGCGCCCCTCGTTTTATGTTGTTTTTTGGTTTTTTTTTTTTTTTTAAGGTTTTATTTACTTGAGAGAGAGAACGCAAGCACAAGAGCAGGGGAGAGGTGGGGTAGAGGGACAGGCAGCCTCCGGGCTGAGCACAGAGCCCGATGCAGGGCTTGATCCCAGGACCCTGGGATCGTGACCTGAACCAAAGGCAGACGCTTCACTGACTGAGCCACTCAGGGCCCCCTCATTCCACCCATTTCAGGTATGTTTCCCCCTGAGGTTAAAAGTCACCTTGATGACAATGCTAAATTTACAAACCATTTCCCTAAATGTCTTCGCTCTTCCTTCTCTCCGGACTGGTTTCTCGCTAGGCTGGCTGGCTGACGGCGCAGGTCTCACCCTGGACATCCCCTCACCTTTTCCTGGGTTGCAATCCCTACCCTGGAGCATGAGCCTCTCTCCTCTTACTGTCTCTTCCTGTTTGACCCCTTTTTGTTTAGATCCTTGTTTGTTTGTTTGAGTCACACTGATGGAGGCATAATTGAGACACTACCGTACTCATTCCTCTTAGGTGTGCGTTCCTACACATCTGGGGGAAACCACACAGTCCCATATCTACCACCACAATTGAGATACAGAATATTTACATCAGCCCCCAAAGTTCCTTCATTTCCCTGTGTAGCAAAACTCTCCCCCAGCCCCTGGCCACCACTGGTCTGATTTCTCTACCTACAGTTCTACCTTTTCCAGAATGTCCCATAGATGGACTCCTACAGAATGCATCCTTTGGGTCTGGGTGTTTTTCCCCCAGTTGTTAGCATGCATGAGTCATCCCGTTTTTGTTGCTGGGGATATTTTGATTGTTTTGAGATTTTATTCATTATTGATAAAGAATATAGCAAACATAGTAAATGATATTAGCCACTCACTGGTAGGGAAAATACTGATGCCTGACATTATCCATAACAAACTGAAATAAATAAACATTATATATATATATATATATATATATATATATATATACATATATATATATTTTATATATATATAAAATACAGACATATATAATATATATTTAATACATATATATATTTTTTTAAACTACTCACTTGAAAAAGTTTTAGACACGACAGTCAGTCTCCAGTGTCAGCGTTTGGTTAGGCTTAGCTGGAAGCAGAGTCTCTTACACACACTCACTTGGAGAGTCGTAAAACCAATTTGGAAGTTTACTTGACAGTATTTGTTAAAACTAGAGATGTGCGTATACCTTGACCCAACTTTGGGAATCTGCCATAGAGAAACGAGTGCATATGCAGTAAGGCAATTTGGAGCATGACTTAATCCCAGCATCATTTGTCACAGCGAAAAATCGGAAGGAAGGCAAATGCCCATCAACTGGGAAAGGCTCGGTAAGTCAAGGGTCAGCCGTCCCGGTGGAACAGCACGTGGCGGTTGAAGAGCGAAGGAGATACCTGGCTACTCACTGAGCAAGGGATTAGGACGGGCCGAGGACCTGTGCACAGGGCACATTCCTGTCTCTGCAGTATGCTCCCGCCACGGGGACCCACAGGGAAATGCATGGTCACATCCCGGAACAAGCCGCCTACACTCCAGGAAGGTTCATCGCTAACAAGCGCATCAGGGAAGGAAAAGTCCACCTCTTAAATTTCCGACTTGCTTGTTACTTAAATACATCCCTCGAAGGGTGCCTGGGTGACTCAGTGGGTTAAGCCTCTGCCTTTGGCTCAGGTCATGACCTCAGGGGCCTGGGATCGAGCCCCACATCGGGTTCCCTGCTCAGCAGGGAGCCTGCTTCCCCCTTTCTCTCTGCCTGCCGCTCTGCCTGCTTCTGATCTCTCTCTCTCTCTGTCAAATAAATAAATAAAATCCAAAAATCAATCAACCAATATATCCTTTGAGTATGTATTTCGGGGGCTCCTGGGAGGTTCAGTTGGGGAAGCGTCCAACTCTTGATTTCCGCTCAGGTCCTGATCTCAGGGTCCTGGGATGGAGCCCCACGTCGAGCTCTGCACTCAGCTCAGAGTCCCTCTCCCTCTGCTCCTCCTCTCTCTCTCTCTCTCTCTCTCTCTCTCTCTCTCAAATAAGTAAATAAACTCTTAAAAAACATTTTCCTTGGGCACCTGGGTGGCTCAGTGGGCTAAGCCGCTGCCTTCGGCTCAGGACATGATCTCAGGGTCCTGGGATCGAGTCCCGCATCGGGCTCTCTGCTCAGCAGGGAGCCTGCTTCCTCCTCTCTCTCTGCCTGCCTCTCTGCCTACTTGTGATCTCTCTCTGTCAAATAAATAAATAAAATCTTAAAAAAAACCATTTTCCTTTTGCACAATAATTGTGTATTAAGTTAAGAAATAATCTTTCCTGGACTCATTCTTTTAAAACGTCAGGGAAAGATTTTGAGTTTGATGAAGGATCTGTCAGTCCCGTAGAGGACATCTGTGGCTTTCCTCACCCGGCATCCACTCCCCTTCTCCTGGTACAAGTACCCTTCTCCCTCCCACACAGAAGACCCCCCCCACACGTTTTCCTTGCCCTCCGCAGTTAGGATTCTGGGAGAGTTGGCTTCCCCTCTGATTCCAGGAGTGGGCGTGGGGGTCAGGCCTGGCCCATCAGAGCGCTGCTTTCCTATGGCCATGGTGACCCCATCCAAGCCAGTGACACTCTGGGGGCCGTGGGGCCGGGGTGGGGGAACAGGCTGACACTGGACAGATGGCAAGCAGAAGCAGTAAGGCACATACATCTCAGAGACCCAAATTCTGCGTCCAGCCACGCCTGAAAACAGGAACTACCCTCGGGGGTAGGCAGTATGCTGGAGACGCAGGAGGGTGGTAGGGAGAGTGCAGGGGGCAGGAGGGTGGTTGGGCAGGAGGCAGGGGGCGGGGGTATTGCTGCTGCCGGGGTCAGGGGCTGGTCCTGTCACCCCTGCCCCCCCACAGGGCCCAGAGGAAGGCACTAATGAAGGGGGCACCCAGGTGTGCTGGGGGCATATTGGACCGGGGACCCCCCTCGCCCTGCCCCCATGCCCCCCCGGATCCAGGGCTCAGCCAGGAGGACAGCTCAGGACCGAGTCGCCCCGCCCCGCAACCGGTTCCGCCACCCTCAGCTGTTGCTGGACACGAGGCTGATGATCTGTTCCAGTTTTTGTCGTAACTTGTGCTTCCGACAGGAGGCATCTCGGTCCAGAGCGGTGAGAACCTGGGGGAGGGGGGTGTCCCCCCGGAGCGGGGCTGGCGAGGAGGGGCCAGTGCCCTCCGGCCAAAGCCCTCCTCCCCAGCTGGAGCTCTTCCCTCCCCGGCGCCTGGGCGCGCCCCGTCCTCTCTGGGGGACCCCCGGGCACGGGGAAGGAGGCACAACCCCTCCCCCGGCAACTCGGTGGGCAGCTTCTCCTGCGCCCCAGAGCCCCTCCTGCTGCAGAACCGGGCTCCCTGCTCTCGGGGGGGCCAGAGGGCAGCCCCTCCCGAGAGCGGCCCGGATGGCTGACCCCGAGCTCCCCAGCCCCTCGGCACACGCAACTCCCACGCCCACCCGAACCTCTCTCGGGCGGGTTTCCAGAAGGCGTCCTGTCCCTTGACCGGCCGCAGCCCCCGCGGAGCCCCTCGCTCCCTCCTCCCTGACCTCCCCCCTGCCCCGGTGCGCGCCTACGTGCGACCCTTCCCGAGCCGGGAGGTCACCCTGCACCTGCCCTCTCGGGGTCCCTCCCGGCCCTCTGGCCGCCCCCGCTGCAGTCTCCGTGGCTGCTCCCTCTCTCCTCCACCACCTCCGAGTGTCCCAGGGCCCCAGGGCTCGCTGCGCAGGCCGCTTCTCCCTCTACACGGGCTCTGGGCCGCCCTGGTGAGCTCGTGCAGGCTCCGGGCTTTCAGGGCCTGGTCCTGGCTCGCAGGTTGGCATCTCCACCCCCATACACTTCTCCACATGCCAGACTCCCGTACCCACCTGCAGACAGGCATCTACTTGGCTTGTCCTTTCAAAGTCCAGTCCTGTCTTCGCAGCAACTCTGCCATGCATCCAAACCGCGATCTGAGCTTACTCAAAATCTTTTTCACTTCCTTTTCTTTTTTAAAAGATTTATTTGAGACATCACAGAGACGGGAAGAGGGAGTAGATGCCCGCTGAGCAGGGAGCCCGTGTGGTCCAGATCGCAGGACTCCGCACGACCATGAGCTCAGGGCAGAGGCTGTACCTCCTGAGCCATGAGGTACCCCAAGTCTTTCTGCTTTTCCATGGTAGGTCTTAGTCGTTCTGAAAAGCTTTGGGTCTCTGGCTCCTGACCCCTCGGAGACTTTTCCACCCAGTCGTTTAACTTTTGTTTGGAGTGTTGACTGCATCACTCCGGTTGCTCAGGTGAAACCCCAGCGTCATTCTTGACCTTCATCTCCCGGCACCCATCCGTCCAGCCACAGGTTGTTTCTACCGAAACTGTTCAGAATAGAACCTCTCGCCCCCTTCTGTGGGCGCCTCCGCTAGTCCAGGCAAATATTTCCTGGCAGGCGCGTGAGTGTGGGGATCTGCCAGCCGCGCTCCCTGATTCTAGTGTTGACCCTCTTGGACTCTGTTCACAGAGAAGCTGCAGGGATCCTTGCTTTCCAAACATGAAGCCGTCACATGTCCCCGCTGCTCCCTTCCCTGGCTGTGTCCTCCCGCAGATCCTCAGCAGGTCTTCACATGGACCAGCAACGCTCCTTGGCTGTGCCTTCAGCATTCTAGGTGCTCCGAATTAGGGTCCTGCAGCCTGTCCTCCCTGCCCTGGGTGCTCTGTCCCGTGCAGCTCTGGGCTGACGCCCTCCTCGCCTTCAAGTCTTCCCGAAGCTCGTATTCTGACCTTCCCTACCAGAGCAGCCGCCCCCCACAGACCCTTTCCTGCTCTCTTCTCCACCCCACTCCGTGCCCTCTAAAATGCAGTAGAAGGTACAAATGTGTTCTTTTCGATTCCTGTCTCACCCATCTTGGGGGGCGGTGACCTGGCCTCAGGGGTCCTAGCATCGCTTCTGTGGTGCCCTTCACGGGGCCGGTCACCGCCCAGGCCTCCCCAGGTTCTCGGGGTGGGGACGTACCCCGTCTCTGCAGGTGCAGGGGCGGGGCTCTGGGGGAGCCAGTGGGGTGCGAGACCTATCATGTGACCACGCAACTCTGTTTCACAAGTTCACTGGACACCTGGAGGGTTGAAAAGTGGCACAGGAAGAATCCATGTAGGCTGGGAAAATTCAGTCAGATCCCACTGGGGAACTCTGGGGGGTAGAATTCCTACTTAAAGTTTGTCCCAACATGAAGTAAAGGAACTGAGGTTTTGGATGCTGTCCCTCTCAGGGGGTTGAGCAGGACAGTCCACTCTGCAGCCCTTCCTGCTCTGCTCTTACCAGTAATGCAGCTCTGGGAACAGCCGGAAAGGGGCTCCGCAGAGGGGAAACCCCAGGCAGGTACGGCATGACAGCCAACAAGTGGACAGGGTCCCCCTTGAGAGACCACACTTCTCTTCTGTCCCTTTTCAATCAATAATTATCTCTCCAGGGCGCCTGGGGGGGGGGCTCAGTCAGGTGAGCGTCAAGCTCTCGGGGTCAGCTCAGGTCATGGTCTCAGGGTCGTGGGACCTAGTCCCGAGTCTGGCTCCACACTCAGTGCAGAGTCTGCTTGAGATTCCCTCTCCCCGCCCCTCCCCCCACTCCCGTGCTCTCTCTCTCAAACAAGGGAAGGCAAAGTCTCATGAAAGTGACATTCCACTAAGACAGAGGTCTTGACCACAAGCCAAAGACCAGAGCAACTGTGGTGGCTGATCTCACGGCTGTTCTGCCTTTTCCACTGAGCTCTGCCGGGAACCAAGGGTTGTAGAAGATGGCAAAGTGGGGGCAGGGTTCCTCACCGTGCACATGGATCTCTCTCCAGTGACTGCGCACCCTCAATTGGGAAGGGCCTCGCGTCGCCGAGGCCTTCCAGTGTCCCCTGTCTCGTCAGTGAAGTGCTGTGCATGTGGTGGGGGAGGGTCTGCGGCTCAGCTCTGCCTTCTCGCCCCTTGGCCCCCCGGTCCAGCCTGCACCAAATCCACCCTCCCTCGGGTGCAGAAAATAAAATCCAAGTTTCTAAACCACATGGCACCAAGTAGGGAAATGATAACACTAAATGCAACGTAAGGTCAAGAGAAATACAGGAGAATTAGGAAGCTAGAAACTGAGGTGGGTGTCTGGTAAAGGGGCCAGAGCACAAGGGGCCTGGCGTTCAAATACCCTTGAGGTTAGGGTTCTTGGCCCCCGCTCCCCAGGTCAGCTCTGTGGGCCAAGCTGCTCTTCTCTGGGCCAGGGGCTTGGGCTGGGATGTGCTGGGCAAAAGCAGTCATGAGGTCAGCCTCATACTTCTCAGGGGCAAGTAATCGTGTGGCTTTTTCTCCTCTCTGCCTTTGGCCTGTCGCCCCAAACCTGAGCCCCCACCACTTTGGCTGTCCCTGCCTCGCTTCGTGGCTTGGAGATGCCACTGACCTGGCCGTCAGAGCAGCTGGGAGCCTCGGCGGCGGAGAGGGGCTGGTGGCACGAGAGACTTGGGTTGGGGAGAGGCAAGCTGGGGCTGTCGCTTTTTAAGGTCAGTAATGACGAAGGTCTTGTTACATGTGTTATCGGGGTCAGTGTGGTTCGGCTGAGCCGAGGCAGTGCTCAAGTGCTCGCAGTCCGCGTTTGCATCTAACGTCATCACTTCCAGCAAGTGAGGGACAACTGGGGTATGATTCCCCCTTATGTGACTTTTATTAATGCTAGAAATGAAACATTAAAAAACAAGGAATCTTTACACATCGGCATGATTATGGTATTAACAGAGACCAGGAGGGCTGACAGGAGCCTTCTGTCTGGCCCTGATCCGAAGCCACAGTCCTGCCTCTCCTGGCTCCAGCGAAGAGGGACCAAAGAGGGACTGGGACATTCCAGGATGGCCCTGGGCCTTGGAGCCCCACCCGCCCCATGGAAAGCTGGACCCCGAGGTGCCTGACCTTGTGGCCTTAGGGACTTGCAGGCCGGATGCCCTGCCCTACACGACCCCTGACCTGGAGGAGCTTCCTAACGCAACGAGATGGAAGAAAATAAAGCAGAAAGGAACGATGAAGAAAACAATGTGGGATCAAGGGCCACAATGTCCTGCTGGCTTCCAGGATGGCGTCCCGGCACCTGACTCACACGCATGTCGCCTGGACTCGGAATGCCATCCAAGACCATTGCCATTTTTAAAAAAGCCCCAGACCTTGCCCTGGTCAGATTCAGAGCACCACGGCACATGCATCCCCCTCCGCAGGAAGGCCGGATCTGGCAGCATCACTGTGACCTCCGGTGCCTCTCCCGGGAGCGGCCACTGCTGTCAGCCCTGCATGGCCCCGAGCCCGCACGCTTTCGGGGTACCATGCAGCAGCGGCCTTGTTGAAGAGTGGCGCGGTCTTGTGCGCCCTGGAAAGGAGGGTGAAGTCATCTTCTTCAGGAATCCCAAACGAATAGCTCCCAAACAGGTCACGCTACCCGAGCGTGTACTGCTCTGTGCAGCCGCGGCTTCCAGGGGACACTCTGCAGGCAGGAGCTCTGCGTGGCACTCGGTCGGATGCTGTTTCATGGTGGACCTGGTGCAGCTGTTCTCTTCTCTGATCTCCAGACTGGGCGATTCCTGGCACCCGGGTGTAGAGTTTGTCTGTACTGGCCTCGGTCAGGTAACCGAGACTCTGAACCTGGGTGCCCGCACAAGGCAGGTACCATCAAGGAGAACCAACAGCCCTGCCTTCCGGTCCGAGGCCCTGTGACTCCCTGCAAGTCACACCGGGACGAAGATTGCTCCTTCCCGGCTCTGGCCTGTGTGTTGGGATGCGGCAGTGGCTGCGGGGAACAGGGGCCCTCTCATTTCTCTGTCCAGGTTCATTAAGGGGCCCTTATATCATTTAAACTGGCCAAGAATTTCTCCCCACTTTCCGCCGGGAAGGAAATGAGGTGACCAGGTCCTCTGCTTTGAACGTCAAGTACTCGAACAGTCTGAAAGGCCCAGACTGGCATTTACTTCACCTTTGGGACACTGTGAACCCCGAACCCCTACAGCAAAGCCTACAAGCTCCGACCGGCCCTGACTATCATCTACCTGCCTGCTTAGCTAGTCCAGGGTCCCACGAGACACCACGCCACGAAGAAGGGTGGCCCCGGATCTGCTTAATTCCCCGTCACTCAATTTGTCTTCTGGCGGCAGGTGCTCAGAAGAATCAAGGGCCGTTACGTCAAACCCCATGCCTGACTGAGACTTTCATCTGGGTCCCCTGGGCCCCAGCACCCCACCAAGGAAGGGGTGACATGATGCCCTCACGACAAACTGGAACCGTTTGGTTTCCAGACTGAGTCATCACTAAAACAGAAGGGAAAATTCATCGGGAAATTTGAGAATGGAACTCATTGTCTTCTGCTGTGTTGTGCTGTGTTTGTTTTCTGGTCATAACTACCTATCGCTCAAAAGCTTGAGTCTGGCACGGGACAGCCAGGGATGATTCGTGCCTTCCCGGGGGGACAAACAATTCTGTCAGCATTAGCCAGCTCACGGGAAACACACTGCAAGGGTGCCACGTGATTGAAGAACGGATTTCACAGTGACTGTCAAAGAGGTATTTCGAACGGGAGCTTCCCATCTAAACACCACACAGAGAAAACCGGCCTGGACACGCACGCCATTCACGTCAGAAAGCACCTGCTCAAAGTCACAGGAAAGGGAGAAGCGATGATGTCTCATCTTGTGTCTGCACGTGTTCCTCAGTCTCCGAGGGTGACCGAATGCGTAGGCTTCATCACTGTCCTCAGAGGCAGTGGCGTGAGCCTACGACGTGCACCTGGCCAACTCCGTTGTACGCCTCGCTCCATGAGGGACCGGAGGCAGAGTTCCTTCTTCTGGTTCTGTTCTCTTGCCTTTGCAGTGGGGGCAACAGTCTCTGCCAAGCCTGGCTTCTGAGGTGTTTTAGGAAAGAGGTGAGATGATATGTGTGAAGACGTTCCCAGAAAGGCCAGCAGCCATGGCAGAGCCAGCCAGCCAGTGGCGTCTGACGTGCTCCCCCTGGGGCCCGGGGCTGACTGCCCCCATCATTCGAATTGCCTTTCTTGGGGTCAGGAATGATTTATCTGTGAGGGTTAGATGCTGCCACCACCTCTGGGTTTCATCCCCCCAACCAGGTCTTCAGAGGCTGGACGGGAAGCACAGAAGAGGGGTCAGAGTTTTCAAACCTGAGGGTTAAGTCATCCCGTCTGGTGCCAGTAATGGCTCTGATCTCCCCTCCAAGTGCTCCGCCAAAGAGATTCTGAACCAAACTCTGCAGAAAACACACTCTGAAGCCTTGTTTTTGATCGTTCCTACCCTGCCTGAATGGAGTTCTCTGCATTATAGTTCACGGCTCTGGAATCTTCCATCGCTGCCTCTTATATCAGTGGAGCCAACTGCAAGCATCCCAGAGGCCATGGGCCAGCGTGGCCAGGGAAGGCCACTGCCGGGATCGGCAGGGATGGGCGTGGGTGCTGGGAAGACAACCCCCTTGTCCCCCTTCAGTGGGTACAAATCCATCCTCTCTCCCAAAGCTTCTTGGCAAGCTCACGGCAATCACAGCTTCTCTCTGGCTCTTGACTGGCTTCGCCCATCGCTGCAATTCTGGCAAAGCAGCTCCGCGCCTGCGCTGAGCTTGCTCGCCCACTTGCGGCCCGGCCTGCGCCTCACGCTTTGGACTGCCGCTCGTCTGTCCACTCCTGCCTTGTGCTCCGGAGGGCCTGGGTCTTCCGCTCGTCTACCTGCACGTAGTCAACCTTGTGTTCTTCCGAGACGAGAAGCTTCTGGAGGGGGGAACAGAAAGATTTTCATTATGTGCACTGAAAACAAATTGGGCAAACATCAGGCCTCTGGCGTAGATCACGGCGCCCCGATCTAGTGCACTTGGGGGTCCTGAAATGCCACTGCTCCTGGACTTCGGGGACCTCGCTGCGGCCGGCCGGCTCTGTCCACCCCACACTGAGCACTGTCAACATGGGCTAACCCGATGCGCACGACACCCAGCATGAGCCCCAGCCGGCGGCGGCTTCTCCTGGGCCCTGTATGGAAGACGGCCCGGGCTGTGAGCGACAGCGACAGAGGCCTTTGCCACCATGAGCCACTAAGGTGTGGGGCTTGTCCGTCTGCAGTGACTGCAGGGCCTGCCAGCACCGACTGCGGTGCTCTTCTGTACTTGCTGGTCTCCCCCTTCTGACCGGCTTTAACCTAACCCTAACCCTAACCCTAACCCTAACCCTAACCCTAACCCTAACCCAGTTCTGGCTTTGGGAACGAAACTGAAGGTTAAGGAGAAGCGGGAGTTCATTTGACAAAAGGGAGATCTTCCAGATTTGTTTCCCTGCATGTGCTGCTCAGTTAAACTGCTTTTCTCATCAAACGATGCATATCGCAAGGCGCGGCTTCCGTTCCTTCATGTCCCTGCGGCGCTAACTCCCCCTCACGACGGGCCTCGACAGAGGCGTGACAGTTCCGAGCCGCGCTGTACAGACCGCGGTACTGCGTTGGCGGCTGAAACCGGCCACCTGAGGCCCTTTGCCGACGGGTCCCGTTGCCACCGGAGAGTCTTGCCACCCCCCAGGGTCTAGCCAAACCACCGCCATGCCTCCTGCCCAAGCAGATGCTTCCCGGGACCTTCCGAGAAGACTCATGGCCAACGCCCCGGGGAGCTCGGAAGGGAAGGGCATCCGCGGGCCGCCCTCGGCCCCGGGTGCGCCTACCTGCTGGGCGGGCGCCGGCGACGCTGAGTTGAAGTCCAGAGCCAGGTAATCCAGGCTGGATTTCCTCGCCCACGTCAGGGTGCCGCCGCTCAGCGAGTGCGCCGCTCTGTGATTCTAGAAACCAACAGCACAGGACTCAGGTTAAGGGCGTCGGGCCAGGCTGCCCGAGGGAACTGAGGCGAGTCTGCACCTGCGCCCCAGCCCCCCACAGCGCGGCTGATACAGCCACCTGGAGCGGCCCCCGTCTGAGTGACAGCTGGCATGAGACACAATGTGGACGGTCCAGCTTTCATGCCAAGCCATTCTGTCACCCACCATGGAGACAGCCGGCCAAAACCTCCCTCAAGAAGAAAACTGTTGTAAGAATAGGACAGGCCAAGGGCACCTCAGAGACCCATCTGCAAAAGACCGATCACATTTACTCAAGTTACAGTAAAGGTGCCACCAATGCACTCAAAGACACTTTACACAACGCTAGCAGTGTGACATGGGCGACATACCCATGCTCTCAACACTCAGCCGCAGAAGCCCCCGTTTCTCTTCTGTGACCTCCTTTTCCTCACAAGAGACTAAGCACTGTGTTGACCTTGGTACTGACCACTGTTTTTGAATATAGTTTTGACAGCATGGAAGTACCCTTACAACACACACCTCAGTTTTGCCTGTTTTCAACTTTTATCAATGCAAACACATAGTACGTATTTTGGGGGACTCCCCATGTTGCCCCAGACTCGCCAGTGCTGAGGCACAGCCATCCCCCGAGGAGTTTCTAGGCTGTGGGTCCGGGAACGGCAGGCCTGGCCCCCCGGATGGGGTAGGTGACATTACCATCGCGACACACTCGGCGGGAGGTTCTGAGCTTTCCGCTCTCCATCCTTTACCCTAACCCGCGCGGGAAGATCAGCGTTTCTAGTTTCCCTCATTTGGGGGAAATGGCATCTTCCTGTGCTCTGCTCTTCCGTGCCCTCGACACTTAATTGGTCACCTTTTCATATGTTCAAGGACCATCGATTTTTCTCTCTGCTGTGAATTGTCTGTTCAGGTTTGCTTTTGTTTTGCTGAGTTTTATATGGAAGTCCCTGCTTTCTTTTCTAATTTCCCTTAGTATTTCCTCACATATCCTGGACAGCGACTGTTCCTTGGTCTACAGTTGTTCTTTCTTTTAATGGCATTCTCTCTCCTTTTTCAAAAGAGATTTTATCCATTTATTTGACAGAGACAGAGGGAGAAGCAGACCCCCGACCCATCGGGGGGCCCGACACGGAACTCGATTCCAGGACTCTGGGATCATGACCTGAGCCGAAGGCAGATGCTTCACCAACTGAGCCCCCCCAGGTGCCCCTATAGTATCTTCTAAATGAAGAGTCATTCCCACTTTTAATGTAATATTTTCCCGGGTGGCTTTTTTTTTTTTTTTTTTTTTTAAGGAACTCTTCCTATGGTGAAGTCATAACTTGTTGCCCTATATTTTCTCCTAGAATGATAAACTCTTGCCCTTCACATTTAAGTAATAAGCTAGCCTGAGCTGATTTTAACCTATGGTGGTGTTTTTACCCCACAGGGATAGCCACCCTGCCTTCTGCGACGCAAACTCTAGTCACGTGTTGCGTTCTCGTATGTGAACAGATGTTGAGTTCTATCAAATACTTGCTCTGCATCTAATGAAATAATCACATCATTTTTCTCCTTTAATATATTAACATGCTTGACAGACTTTATTAAGTCCATTAATTCAGAGTCGTTACAGCTCATCTCTCAGAGAATACTGCGGAGGGCCCTTGTCACAAGGAAAATAGGGAAGCCTGGCTCACTACATGGTACTCCAGAAACAAATATAGCACTGTATGTTAACTAACTGGAATTAAAATTAAAACTTAAAAAAAAAAAGGTAGTAAGAGATTATAAAAAAACGTTTCCCCTTCTGGCATAGTTTTTGTTTCCTCTGATATGTTTTGGTCTCTACCCTTCGTGCCAGAGCTTTCCTGAAAGGTCTGATGAGGACATTGGCTGTCCACTTGTATGTAAGAGTCAAAATCCCAAAAGTCGACTGGAAGCTTTGAGTACATTGGTGGTGCTTGTCCACTGTGGGGTTCACTGCAGGGTGATCCTACTGGATGTTATTCTTGGTAAACCCTCAGTGTCAGGACCTCGGTCTTCCTTGGGCTGCTCAAATAGCCCACAGCACTATCTTCCAATCTCCAGGACTCGGTTGCAGAGGTCTGATTGTCAACACTATGGAAAAGAGTGGTTCTCATATTTACCTAATCACCTCGTGCTTAGTATTTAGTATTCTTGGTCAAATGGGTCTAATGTCTCTCCCCGCCAGTTCAGAGAGCCCTTGTTTTATTCTCTCTAGAGACTACACTTCAACTTCTCTGTAGAGACGGGAGGTCCTAGTGGCCCACCTCCACGCAGTGAGGGAGAGGCACTGCAAGATTTACCTGCTGCTTAGGCGGGCTTTGGACTACTAGCCCTTCTTTTCCTTTCCCTTCAGCCCTAGTTCCAGAACCATGCACCATGGACAATTCCTGAACCTTTTAGGTACTCTATAGTATTTTCTGCCTCTCCCTGACCCCCCCGCATATTTAGGATTTAACTTTCTTAGGTCTGATAAGTCATTTAGCACACACCCATCTGCTTTCCAGTTTCCAATGTCACTACTATTATCTTCTCCAATTCTTTATACCCTTATGATAGGTTTATGCCTTCACCAAATCCCTGTACTGAAATTTTAGAGGCTCTTTTGGGATGGACGGAAAACAGAAGCCTGGGGTGGATCTGCCATCTTTACGGAGATGTCCATGAACAGATTCTGGAATGTTAAATCCACTTTGTATACCTGGGATAAATCCAACTTGTTTGCGTATATTCTCAGCTTTTCATAGTGCTGGATTTATTTTGCTAAAATTTTCTGTAGGGCTTCTTTTCTGACAACTTCATCGAGCCATAATTCTAGACCACACAATACTCCCATTTAAAGTTGACAATGCACGTGTCCATATTTGTGCAATCACTGTCTCAGTCAATTTTAGGACATTTTCATCACCCCAAAAGAAATCTGCACCCCTTAGCTGTCATCCACAGTCTCACCATCTCCCCAAGCTCTAGGCAACCACCACTAATCTATTTTCTGTCTCTACAGACTTGCTATTCCAGATATTTCCTACCAGTGCAGTCATATAGTACGTGTCTTTTGAGATAACTGGCTTCTTTTACTCAGCATACTGTTTCCAAGATTCACTAGTGTTGTTTCATTGTACGACTGCATAACGTTCCATTGGGTGGCTAGACCACGTTTTATTTACTGAGTCAACAACTGATGAACATTTGGGCTATTTTCACTTTTGGGCTCTTAAGAAAGCGCTGCTGGGGCGCCTGGGTGGCTCAGTACGTTGAGCAACTGCCTTTGGTTCAGGTCATGATCCCAGAGTTCTGAGCTTGAGCCCCATGTCGGGCTTCCTGCTCAGGGGAGAGTCTGCTTCTCCCTCTGCCTCTGCCTGCCACTGTGCCTACTTGTGCTCTCTGTCAGAAAAAGTGCTGCTATGAACATTTGTGTACAAAATTTGATTGGAAATATACTTTTTTAGGATATTTTAACTTACGTCAGTGAGTAAAATTGGTCTGTAATTTTATACCTATGTTATTGCTATTTGTATCATGTTACTTTAGCCTTATAAAATTTAAGGGGGGTAATTTTTTTTCATTCCCTGGAGGCATTTGTGTAAGATTGTAATGCTCTCTTCCGTTTGGTAGAAAGTGTCTGCATAGTCGTTTGGGGCTCATGACCCTTTGCAGTTGTCCCTACTGAGATCACTCAGGTTCCTATTTCTACTCGAACATGTTTTTGGATATTTTGGGATAATTTGCCTATTTTCACCAAAGTTGTCAAATTCATAATATTCTTTTATGTCATCAATCTCTGGCATATTTGCAATTATTACCTCCTTTATATTTTTAATATTGTTTATTTGTATCCATTGCTTTCTCTTGATTAATTATGTTCAATTTTAGTCTTTTCTTTTTAAAAATATTTAAAAAGATTTAAAATATTTAAAAAATTCTCTCTCTCTGACAGAGAGAGAGAATGCAAGCAGTGGGAACGGCAGAGGGAGCAGCACACTCCCCGCAGAGCAAGGAGCCAATGCCCAGCTCAATACAGGAACCCTGAGATCACAACCTGCACAGAAGGCAGAGGCTTAACAGACTGAGCCACCCAGGCGCCGCGACCGAGTTTCTAATTTCATCCCAATTTTTGTTTCTATTTGTTCTAAATGGTCTTTTCTAATTTGCCTGGTCATTTTTTAAAAAAGGGGGCATGGGGCTCAATCCCAGGATGCCGGGATCATGACCTGAGCTGAAGGCAGATGCCCGATGACCAGCCACCCAGGTGCCCCTGGTCATATTTTACTGGCATGTTGTTAGTCTAACTTTCAACTCATCTTATTTCTTTAAATATATCAAACATAATTATTTTATATTCAAAATCGAGTTATTTCCAATAATAGCTTACTTCTGTATTTGATTCTATTGTTTGTAATTTGTATCAATTCTCAGGATTTGTAATTCCTTGGCATTTTTTGATCCCAGAGATTCCCCTTCCTTTTTTGTCAGTTGAGTTTTGTTTTTAAAAAATATATTCTCTACCATTTTAAGATATTTTATGTGGTGGTATGTAGTTTTAATGGTAGCTTTTCTACAGAAGTGTCCTATCCAATTAAAAAAAGTAGAACAAATGTAGCTCCACTTCCTTTTTTTTTAAGATTGTATTTTTAGGTAATCTTTATGCCTTATGTGGGGCTCAAACTCACAAACCCAAGGTCTAGAGCATGCTCTAGCAAATGAGCCCACCAAGTTCTATTTCTCATGTTGGATTAAATAATTTTGACCCCTCTTCCTGCAAAGAACAGTATTATTTCATTTTTGGTAGAATCTGAGGAATTGTTTCTAAAACTGTATGGGAAAAGAGAGGACCAAAAATAGCCAAAGAAAACTTGAGGAAGATCAACAAGCAGGACTTACTTTCCTTGATAGCAAGACTTATCAAGCTGCAGTAACCAGCACGGTGTGCTAGTGTCCAAGACAGACAGGTAGACCGATGGAACAGATCTGAGAGACCAGAAGAAGGCTTGATTTATGGCAAAGATGGCGCTGCAGAAGTGGCAAATCATAGTAATTTAAAATAAATGGTGATAGATCAATTAGAGAAACATATCGAGGGAAAATGAAATTTGATTCCCACCTGCAATCATACACAGAAGTTAATTCCAGGTGCACTGCAGACCTAATTATGAAATGTACAAGTATAAAGCTTCTGACAAGTAACCAAAATTTACCCAAGATTTCATAGATCATGTTAATGGTCCTTCAACTATTAAAGAAATTGAAGTCACCCACATGTTTCACTGATAAATTTGCCAAAAAATTTAAAGAATAAATAACACTAATTCTACATAATCTGTTCCAGAAAATAGAGGAGGAGAGAACACTTCCTGAGGGTCCCAATATTACCTTGATAACAAAACAAGGCAAAGACACTATGAAAAACCCTCAGATCGATACCCATTGTGACCATGGATACAGTATCCTCAACAAAATGTTAGCAAATCAAATCCAGCAATACATAAAACGAATACTATACCATGACCAAATGGATTTTATTTGGGGAGTTCATGACTGACTCGATATTCAAAAATAAACCAGGATATTATTAAAAATAAAGCAGGATAAATAAACCAAGATAGTCCACAATATTTACAGTCTAAAGAAGAAAACAAAACGACCATATCAATGAATACTCAATCGTGAGACTGAGTGAAAGGGAAACAAAGAGACTTGCTCAGTGTACTCAACACTGCACTCAAGTCTTCAGGCTGGTGAGAAAGCAAATGAAAGAATGAAGGAGCACAGAGACGGAAAAGGAAGGAATAAAACGCTGTATTTACAGACGGGATGATCATGTAAACAGAAAACCCCAGGGAATGTAAAGAAAATAAACCTCCCATATCTAATAAGGGAATTTGGCAAAGTTGCAGGATACAAGGCCAACACACCCCAAACGATCATATTTGTATATACTGTCAAGGGACAACTGAGAGCTGAAATGAAAGAAATGACATTTACAATAGCTCCAAAAGGTGAAATATACAGGTAGAAGTCTAATAAAACATGATAACATCTATACATTAAAATTATAACATTCTAAGGAAAGAAAGAAAATCTGAATAAATGGAGACACACTACGTTCATGAATTAGAAGATCAGCTTAGAGTAAGTGTCAGTTCTCCTCAAATTTATTCATAGCATTCACATGATTCCAGTCAAAATCACATCAGGATATTTTGTTAGATAATGAAAAGTTATTCCAAAATTTACATTGAAAGGCAAAGGTGGGGGCACCTGGGAGGCTCAGTCAGTTAAGCGTCTGCCTTTGGCTCAGATCATGATCCCCGGGTCCTGGGATTGAGCCCCACATCGGGCTCTATGCTCAGTGGACAGCCTGCTTCCCTCTCTCTCTGCCTGCCTCTCTGCCTGCTTGTCATCTCTCTCTCTATCTCTGTCAAATAAATAAATAAATAAATAAATCTCTAAAAAAAAGAAGAAGAAACTCAATGAATTGTGCTCAATCAATAGGCAATAATGTCTCTGTCACTGGCCATAGCAATGTTTTCCCAGATATGCCTCCTGAGGCAAGGGAATTAAAAACAAAAATAAACTATTGGGACTACATCAAAATAAAACGCTTCTTCACAGTGTAGGAAACAATCAACAAACTTAAAAGGCAACCTACTGAATGGAAGAAGGTATTTGCAAAATACGTAAAAAATTTCTTATATGTCTCAACACCCCCCCAAAAAATAATACAATTAAAAAACAGGCAGAAGACATAACAGACATTTCTCCAAAGAAGATATCCAGATGGCCAACAGACACATGAAAAGATGCTCATCGTCACCAATCATCAGGGAGATGCAGACCAAAACCACAATGAGATGCCACTTCACACCAGTCAGCATGGCTACACTCAACAACACAAGACAGGGAGGCCTGGCTACATCGGTCAGCAGAGCATGTGACTCTTGATCTCAGGGTTGTAAGTTCAAACCTCACACTGGGTGCAGAGACTATTTAAAAAAAAAAAATCCACAGTGAACAACAAGTGTTGGCCAGGATGTGGAGAAAAGGGAGCCCTTGTACACTGTTGGTGGGAAGGCAAACTGGTGCAACCACTCTGGAAAACAGTGTGGAGGATCCTCGAAAAGCTAAACACAGAACTACTCTAGGATCCAGTAATTGCACGGCTGAGTATTTCCCCAGAAAAGATGAAAACACTAAGTCAAAGGGATCCAAGCACCCCACATTGAGAGCATTGTTGTCACAATGGCCACAAGACAGCAGCAGCCCAAGTGTCCATGGACTGACGAATGAATAAAGATGTAGTGTGCGCACACGCACACACCCACACCCCCATGGAATATTATTTGGCTATTTACAACATGGATGGAGCTAGAGAGAATCATGCTAAGTGAAATAAGCCAGTCAGAGAAAGACAAACAGCACACGATTTTACTCATATGTGGAATTTAAGAAATGAAACAGATGAGCAAAGGAAAAAACAAAAAGAGGTAAGCCTAGAAACACTCTTAACTCCAGAAAACACACTGATGGTCACCACAGGAGAGGTGGGGGGAGGGAAGGGGTAAATAGGTGATGGGCATGAAGGAGGGCACTTGTGGTGACCAGCGGCAGGTGCTGTGCGGATGTCCCGAGTCAATACATTGCACACCAAAAACTGGTACTGCACTGTATGTTGACTCTACTGGTATTTGAGTAAAACCAAATAAATCTGGCTTAACCAAATTAAAAACCTTTGCTCTGCAAAAGAAAGAAGAGAATGAAAAGGCAAGTTCCAGATGCAAAAGAAAATCTGTGCCAGTCACATACCCATTGGGTGAGTCGTACTCAGAATACGTAAAGAGCTCTCAAAACCCAGTGTAAGAAAACAAACAGCACAACTGAAACTCAGGCAAAAGGTTCCAACAGATAGATAGTCCACCAAAGAAGACACACAAATGCCTGACAGACACACAAAATTAAGTCTGACCCCATTTGCTGTTAGGGAAATAGGTGTTAAAACGACAATGAAATACCACTACCTACACATTAGAAGGTCTAGGTTAAAAACAAACAAGAAATCTGTGGACCAAGGACACTCCCGAGGCGTGGCTGGCACTCTCACAAACAGCTGACAGCTTGTGTGGCCATGACCATGACAGCAAGGCTTGGGCAGTACCTCTCAGAGTCAAACCTACAACAGATGACCCCGTTAAACCCAGCTGATGATCCACCAATCTCACTTCTAGGTCCTTATCCTAGAGGAGGAGGCTTCAACAACGGCATTCTTGACTTTTGGGGTCAGATCATTCTTTGTCGTGGGGAGTTGTCCTCTGCACTGGAGGGCGTGTAGCAAAGCCCCTGAACCACATGCCCCTGGGCGAGCTTCTGGCAACCGAAAACGTCTCCAGACATTGCCAAGTATCCCTTAGGGGGCGAAATCAACCCCCGGTAGAGAACCACTGCTCTAGTGAAATGAAAACTTAGCGAATGCCAACAGATGCCCACACAGAATCTGTAAAAGGCCCTCAAGATCAGGAACAAGGCAAGGTGGCCCGCTTCTGCAATTTCTACTCAACAAAGTATTGGAAGTTCCAGCTATATGTAGCAGTTAGGCAAGAAAAAAGTAAAAAGGCAGCCAAGTTGGGAAAAAATAAGCAAAATAATCTGTTTGTTGACAACATGGTCTTATATGTGGAAAACTCTAAAGATTCCACACAAAAATATTAATAACAAACAAAAATTAAACTCATCAAGTGTGTAGGATACAAAGATCACACCCAAAATTCAGTTGCATTTCTATACACTAACTGAACCACCTGAGAAGAGGAAATCAAGAAAATGGTATCAAAGTGCCTGGGGGGCTCAGTTGGTGAATTGTCTGCCTTCGGCTCAGGTCATGAGCCTGCTTCTCTGTCTCCCTCTGCCTCGCTCTCTCCATCAAATAAATAAATAATCTTTTAAAAAAAAAGAAAACGGTATCATTTACAATATTAAAAAGAATGAAGCATTTGGGAATAAATTTAACCAAAGACTTGTAATGACAACTTCAAACCATTGCCGAAAGAAAGCAAAGCAGACACAAATAAATGGAAAGATATTTCCATTTATGTGTACGGATTGGAAGACTTAACACCCAAATGTCCTCCAGTGGGTAAGGAGACAAACCATGGCACACTTGCACACTTGAACAGTGCTTGGCAGTAAAACAGAAAGAACGACTGACAAGCATTACAACTTGGGTGAACCCCCGAGACATTGCACTGAGTGAAAGAAACCAGTCTCACAAGATGGCAAACTCTGTGATACAAGTATAGTGATGGAGAACGCGTCTGTTAGTGCCAGGGATTCGGGTTGTGGGAGGGTGTGACTATGGAGATGGAGCTTGGAAGACAGCCTTGAAGTTGTGCCGTGTCCTGACTGTGCCGGTGGGCATGTGAACCTATATCCACGTTAAAATGCACAGACCCGCACACTGACAGAAAGTCTGTTTCACTGTAAGATAATCTAAAAGCTAAAAAGTATTATAATGTCATAACAAACCACTTAAGGTGAGATTCCGAGTCTAGAATTCTACTATCAAAATCTTACAAAATGACTGAAATTACAGAATGTGGAAATACTGTAGAAAGAGATCACAGAAGTTAAAATTGTCATTCTTCTAAATTTTCTGTAATTTCACAAACAGCGAAAGAAAGTAAAAGAACTGTAATAGAACAAAACTTGCATCTCAGTCCCTAGCCTCAATTTTTACATTCAGATCAGACCTTGTTGTCAGAGAGAAAAACATTAACATACACAATTATGTGCAAAATCAAATCAAACCCTATGAGTCATGCGGCTTGTGTGAACGAGTGAAAGAAGGGAACTCAAAGATGGTGCTTTCCCCACAGGTACCTGCCCTCAGCCAGTGTTCTTGGCCCCAGTTTGCCCTGTCATATGGCCTAGTAATGCCCAAACAGTCATTAACTCATGACTATCAACCTCGGTCAGAAAGCAAGCCGTAACTATGCTGTTAATGAAACACCCGTCTTTCTCATAACCTCCAAGGTCAGGGATGAACTGCGAGCGTCTGGAATGAGTCCGCACTTGCTTTTATCAGGTTATAGGTTCACTTCCCTTTTCTGTTCTCTGGAGACAGAGCACAGCTGGCCAGTATCCTTTATAAGAGTGTTTTCTTCTAGAAGTTTCCCAAGGGCCATGACTAAGTGTGAAAAACACTGGGAAGACCAGAGCAGATTTGTATATGAGTCACTTTCCATCTGCATATGGTTAAGGGAACTTACAGCCTAATTTTTATCAACGAGAAAGGCAACATGAAGCATTTAATTAGTGCTTCACTGCACATGACCGTGTTTAGATTTTTACTTGCCTACTAAGCTCATGCACAGGAGGGCCAGAACTGTCTTTTCAAAAGTGCATACAGCCACAGTGCCTTGAATATCGGTCTTCTATGATCTCTTTTCAAAACCTCATCAGTCAAACAGAGATTCTCCCTGGAGTTAAGTTGCAGAACAGGCTAACGCACCTCATAATTCCTAGAGGTGCTAAAATTCCCTCTGTCTTCAAAACCCGTGCTACCAACAGACTCCAACGTAACGGGAATGGAGGGAAGAGCAGAGCGGGGAGATTAATTACTTAGTTAGGGTTAGGGTTCGGATGGAGATGTCAGGTCTCTATTTGCCCAGACCTACAGAAAGACCCGGTAACCCAAGTCTCCAGACTCTGAGTCACATTCACAGCCCGGGACCCTGCACTCCCCGCCACCGGGACCCCAAGTGACTCCTCCCCCGGGGAAGGCTCATTAGCAATGGGGGCAGGGCCACCAGGTGGTCCGGCAGAAGGGCACCCAGGATACGTGCATTTGCGCTGGACAGCCACAGAGCCGCAAACTCACTGCGATCAAACAGGACAGCGTGGCCCTGGTGGAAAGAACGGCTGCTGTTTCCCGTCCCCCATTCCATACGCCTTGACCCTGGGGGCTCCCGCCACAGCCTCAGAACGCAGGAGAGAAAAGCAGCTTCGAATCGGTTAGTTGCGGGTAACCTGGCAGCACGTTCAGGTGACTGTTTCCAGACTGCAGGGGGCTTTCAGGGGCACACGTGCCCTCCACGAAGAGCTCACAGAAGGCACACTGGGGTGGAGCACATGAGAGTGTGAAACAGACGATTACCATGTGGATGTAGCTTTCTTCCTCTTCTCTGGAAACGGAATTGGCAAAAAATCTTGCAGAATTAATACCATTTCTTTCTGGAGAGAGAAATCTGGTTCGATTGCTGAGAACAAAAACACAGATGAGGTCAAACCAATGTCTTAACAGCTGCTCTGAAAGCCAGCCAGGAAGTGACACGGTCCCCATGGGCTCTTCAGCCCTCCCCTTCCAGATACAGTTTCCTTCTGGCCAGAGCACTTCCCGAGGCCATAGGGCCTGCCCAGCTTCTGCCCTGTTCTGGGGCTAAGGGCTCCTACTTTTCAAGGGTTACTTCTTTCCAGACCCTCCATGTGACACAGCTCACAGGCTTTCTAGAAACAGACCAAGGCCTCATATCATCTAGGAAAACACACACACACACACACACACACACACACACACACACAATGCTCCTTTGGGGCTCTCTTGTTTCCGTTCAAAGTAACTGGCAAACGTAACGAGGTGTGGCCATTCCTCTGGCGGGATGAGAACAAGACGGCAAATTCATTTCACCCTCCTCCCAAGTCAGAAGCACAGGCCGCATCTCTCTGCAGTCACGGCTGGAAACAGAGCTCTTTGCAGAGGTCCACTTTGCAAAGTGACTGACTGTAGCCTGCGGCATGGAGAGAAGCCAGAAACTCTGGGGCCAGGCCCAAGACTCTGAAAACACAACTTCTAAAGGATGAGAGTGCAGACACATCTGGGGGCCTGTCTGCCAAGTCCATGCAGCGTCCCCCTTTCTCTGAGGACTCCCTTCTCCTACTCTGCTCTTCTCCTACTCTGTTGGCCCTCCTGGCCCATCCCCCTGAGCAGAGTCACCTGTGGCCCAGAGGATGGGGCAGAACAATTCCCTCTCCCAGGAAATGCGAGTTGGGGTTGAGAAAGAGCCTGTTTCTGCTGGTACTGGGCCTGGGACACGTACGTAAGCTCGGGATCTATGGTGACATGAAGACAGAAGGCAACGTGGGAGGTGGAGAGTTCCCTGGGAACACCTTTTCCTTCGTGATCGACAAGGTATTTCTGGCTCATGATAACAAACCCCACCCCTCCTTTGACTCTAACTACATCTCCTCAGAGTCTGAACTAAACCCAGGAGTGCCCCTGCCAGATGAGGGCCCTTTGAGCAAAGACGTACCAAGGGACGGTGCAGGTCCTGGTTACACACGCGTGTTCCCGGATGGTGGAGAGGTTTCTCAGGTCCAGGGGAGGAGGCCGTGCTACAAGACAATCCACGATACCCAGGGTGGTGAGTTCTTGGGAGTTCAAGACGAAAATTATGACATTCTATTTACTTACTAGCATGTCGAGTCCAAATCGACAAGCAAGTGCACTGATGATGGCTGCAAACTCACTGATTCACCCTAACCCTTCCCTACCGCACGGGTCACCTTACCTGCCTGACGCACCAATGGCAATACGCTGAGTCAACAGGCATTTGAAAACTCACTGTGTACCAGGCATGGTTCTGGGTGTTGGAAGGGACAGTGTGAGCCCGGCATGTCCAAGATGGACAATGAAATGTAAGGGGGAAGACCAGAACATTCTTCCCCATCTCTCTGCCTGGTTGGTCATCTTCAGATCTCAGCTCAAGGTCTCCTGCCTAGGAAGGCCTTCTCTGACCTCCAGACAAGGTCAGGCCCCACAGCGTGGGCTCTCGTGAGTTCTTGCATCTACCCTTGATGGCGCTCCTTGCAGTTGGCAATGATCTATTCATCTGCGATGATCTGATGCTGGTCTAGACTGTGCTCTGGGAGGACGGGGATTTGTTTGGGTTAGGGTTAGGGTTAGGGTTAGGGTTAGGGCAGTAGCCTTGGCACGGAGAGCAGTTCTTGGCACCTGACCCTTACTCCATACCTCAGTGGTCCACCTCGTTGAGTAGGTCATGCCTGTGTCCCTCTACCAGGGCCCTGACCAGGTTCCTTTTATTCCCTCCACGAGACCACATGGGTAGAGACTATTTGAGTCTCCTCTACACCATCAGAGCCTCGGACAGTGACTGTCACTGCTCAGTCAGTTTCCCGGAAGCCTCCGAGCTGGGGGAGGTACTGAGCTAGAAAGGCCACGTGAGTCACACAGTCCCTGGGGAGAAAGTCTCTCCTGGTGGCAGGACAGTCTGGCATTGGCCTCACCGACCAGCCAACTCGTGGCTTCTCTACCTGCCCTCTCCCGTTGGGCCCCCGGCTCCACCCCTGTAGCCACCCCTGTCAGCGCCCATCGTCCTGGCCCAGGTGTCCCCCTTCACACCTACCCAGTGAATCCCCGGCCCTGGGTCCATCCAACACGCTCATGCCTCTGAGCGCCAGGCCTCACAGAGATGCAATGGCCAACGCAGCCACTAGCCACACATGGCTATTTCAATTTATATCTCTTCACATTAAATAAAATGGAGATTTCAGTCATGAGCTGGAAAGGTACAGCATGGGGCATACAGTCACAAAAATTATTTTTCAGTTGTACTAGCCACACTGCAAGTGTCCAGGAGCCACATTCCTATCATCACAGGAAGTTCTGTTGGACAGCATTGCTAGAGAAAATTAACTGAGTGAAATAAAGAGCGACCTTGAAGTCACATGTCCCGGTGAAGTTGCTCCTGACCAGAATGAGGGACTGTTCTCTCTGAACTGCCTCCGACAGGGCTCATTCTCTCACACGGTACTGACTTGATCACCCTCCGTCTTCCCGCTTCCTCCACTGCTCACTGAAGAGCCTGCAGGTTCTCCTCTCTCCGCCCCACCCAGTGCCCAGCCCAGCAGCACACGCAGCAGACGTGCTGGAAATGAGCGCTCACTCGAACCGAACCGAAGGTCGGGGGACTAGAACGGCTGGCCTGGGCGGGGCCCTGGCTCCCAATGTGGGGCAAGGCTGCGTGGAGCAGCAGATTTTCCAAAGCGTGACCAGAGGTGGGAACCGACCAGAGATTGCCGTCATTGTGCCGAAGGGCTCCTGCAAATCACAGATGCGTACCAGGCAAGGGGCGCGAAGGAAGTTAGCAAGTTACTCTGACCTGCTTTTCTTTCCCTCTTCTTGCTCCAGCTCTGTCCGTGCTGTTCGCAGACCAGAGAAGCTGCGTGGGAACAATGCAGAAGCTTCGAGGAGCTCTGGGCCCAGAGGATCCAGACTGCTCATCGCCCCCAGACACCTCTGTGGCTGGGCACGTGCAGGGCTGTGAGTGGGAAGTTGTCTATGACCAGGTCTCCCACTCAGGAATCCGTGTCCAAAGTCATTCTTGACTAACCCTAACCTCACTGTGATTACATTCCAGTCTGTTTAAACGAAGACATGCCAGGTGTGTTTCATCAACGTCACTTAGTTCTGGGGCCTCTGTTAGGGAAGCAGCCAAAGATGAGCCTCCGGAACGATCTTGGCTTTGCAGGCTGTTTGCAGGGTTAGGGTTAACCTTAACTCTTAAGTCCCACACCTCCTTCTTGGTGTCCAGGGTGGCAGAGCTCTGAAAAGCTCTGAAAGCCCTTCCCTTTCAGTCCCAGCCACTGCTCCGCGCCCTTCTACTTCCCAGCCCTGTAAGATGCTTCCTCTAGTGCTTCCTTCCCAGGGACGGTCAAGAAGGACACTTTTCCACGTGGCCTCAAGAACCCGTCCCCCCGCTCCCGCATGGCGCGCCTGGTCAGGTGGCTTACGTTTCCTCTGAGGCTTGAGATCTCTGTTCACTGGGGGAGGCTCCAGGTCTGCCGGCAGCTCGGGCAGTGGGCTCGAGAGGTTTCCTGGGCTCATTGGGATGTAGTCGTCGTGGCCGCAGGGGGTTCGAAGACTGGAGCCGGCCGCCTGGGGGCCCATAGGCACGTAGCCGTCCTCGGCCCCAGCTGGAGCCGTGGGGTACACGGGGGAGAAGCCGCACGGCTGCAAGAGAACAGGCACAGAACCGTCACGGCAACGGCTGAGGCGCGCTCCTGAGGGTGATGCTAGAACACGGTGGGCAGGGAGCGCGCGCAGATGCTCAAGGTCGGAGGAGATGCTGTAGGTCGTGACGAGTCCGACAAGGGCCTGGACAGCTCGAACTGGCAGTGTCCTTACAGAACACTAGAAGTCCAGTAGTTCCCAGACAATGCAAGCCTTAGGGGACACTGAAGGGTCCCCAGAGGCTCAGTGCTGAGTCTCAAAAGACTCCGAGGGAGCACATATTGGGCAGGCCACCTGTGGTAAGGCTGAGGCTTAAAGGAACTCAAGTGCCAAACTTACCAAATTTAAACTAAGCCGCTTGTCTCGGTGCCTTAACGACTGGCCTTCTACGTCAGCTGCAAGAAACAAGCCAGGGTGGTGAGAAACGCACGACAGTATCCACTGTGACCAGGTTCCATGGCCCTGTGCACCGCAGGGCCCTCCGCTCGGCTCCAGGGAGGAAGAGAAGCGGACACATTTGTGCGCGCAGCCTTGCTCCTCTGTCTGATCCTGTCTGGCCGCGCGTCGGGACACAGTCCCCAACAGATGGAGACCAGACCGGATGTGGAAGACTCTGTATCACGGCTTCAGGTCTCTCTGTGAATTCGGAGGACACAAGGCAAACACTTAGCACATGCCCTTGGCACGTACCACAGGAATGTCCTGAGCATCGAGAGGAGAGAGGAGAGCCAGAGGTCGGAAGGGAGAAGGTCTAACAGACCCGGGTGACAAGCAGACGAGGGACGGCACCCAGAGCAGTGCATAGGGCTCTGGAGGCCTATGACCACAGCATTCTGGAGCAACAGCAGCTGTGCAGGCACAGGCATGGAGAAAGAGGAAGGTCAGGCTAATCGAGGACTAGAAGCTTGTCGGAGGGATGTGATGAACAGTGTGGCCAGAATAAGGGTTGGACATGTCCAAAAGGCAGAGCAGTAGGGTAAGTGGACCTCAACTCAAATGAGACGTAGTTTTGGGGAATTAGCAGCTTAGAGATGGCAGTCAAAACCCTAGGAGTAGATGCGTCTCCATTGCAAGTGTTAAGAGCAGTTTCACTACAAAACCCTAGAGGATCCAGTCTTCACAGAAGCATTAGGAAGTCCGGTACGTGCTCTTAGCACGTGGCTACCACGGAGCTCTTCCTCAAGAACCTGGAGACACGGAGAGTCAGGTTGCCTTGGGCAAATATACTGAAGAGTCAACATCATGTTTTGGGGGGGCAGAGGCAGAGGGAGAGGGAGAATCTTAGGCTCCATGTCCAGCACGTGGGTTCGATCTTATGATCCTGCCGTCATAACCTGAGCTGAAACCAGGAATGGGATGCTTAACTGAGCCACCCAGGTGCCCCAAGAGTCAACATCCTCTCAAAGTGAGAGAATAATTCCCAGCTCAGAAGATGTGATGGACACTGTGCATCATGTACAGACTTCCTTTGTCGGTGATGTCCTGATAAAGCCACCCTAAATCAAAGATATTCTAAATGAAGAATGTCTTTATGACCGAACATTATAGCTTAGTCTAGCCTGCCTTGAACGTGCTCAGAACACCAACATTCACCTATAGGTGGGCAGCATCAACTAAGACAGAAGCCTATCTTGTAATAAAATAAAATAAATAAATAAATTGGGGGTTACCTGGGGGGGCTCAGTTAGTTAAGTGTCCGACTCCTAATTTCAGCTCAGGTCCTGAACGCAGGGTCCTGGGATCAATGCCCACATCACCCACTCCTGCCCCCACTCTCTCCCTCTGCCTGTGCCGCTCCCCCTGCTCATGCACATACAAGCACTTTCTCTCTCTCTCTCAAATAAATAAATAAATCTTTAAAAAATCCTAAATCAAACTATCATAAGGCAGGGACCATCTGTATACACATATATCTTTATCTCTTTATATATTCCTTTTTAACACAAATGGTAGAATATTATACTCCCTGTTCTGCAACCTGATTTTTTCACTTAATATCTTGGATATCAGGGCAGAGAAACACAACCAAGAGATCCATCATTCTTTTACTCACTGGCATTGTGTTTCATTCTACAGATGGGTCATAATTTGAGTATTCCTCTATTATTAGATATCAATTTTATTTCCAACACTTTGATTTAAAACAAAAAGAACCGGGCACCTGGGTGGCTCAGTTGGTTAAGCAGCCAACTCTGGATTTCGGCTCAGGTCAATATCTCAGGCTTCTCAGATCGAGTCCTGCATGGGGCTCCCTGCTTCTCCCTTTCCCTCTGCTGCTTCCCCACTCGCGCTCAGAGAAGTAAATTAATCCTTAAAACAAAGGACAGAAATGGTTGAAAAATGGACATAAATGAAATAAGAATTGAAGGTCTGTACTTAGGAAAAAAAGTGAAGAGAAAGATAAAACCAGGCTCAGAAATGAAGCCTTAGTTACAAGATTCCCAGGGAAAAAGAGTTCAACTGAAAATTAAATAAGGGCCATTGAATCAATGCCAGAAAACAACAAAGAAAATAAAAGAGAAAGAAAAAGAATCACACAAAAAATGGTTGAAATAGGAGCCAGGCAAAGAAGATGCAATAGACGTATTTATTATTGGATTCCTCAAAGAAGGAAAACCAAACAGTGGTGTAGTACTAATATTAAACACTGTAATGCAAGAAAAAGTCCACAAGTAATTGTGGACGCTACACAATGAAAGGGCCCACCAACCACCTGGATGGTAAATTGTCCTACAGTGGTGATACTGATAAAATGACAGAATGAAAATAGATAAATAGCTGGTTCAAAGCTAGAGAAAACCAAAAGATATTACAGAATAAAAATAAAAGCAGAAAATGGTATAGTTCAGAGAAAGAGTAGACTTAATTTTAGGAAAAAACAGACTCTATGGGGCGTCCGGCTGGCTCAGCCCATGGAGCGTGGGACTCTTGATCTCAAGGTTGTGAGTTCAGGCCCCACGCTATATACAGAGATTGCTTAACAATCAAATCTTTAAAAAATCAAGATATTTCGGGCACCTGGGTGGCTCAGTGGTTTAAGCCTTTGCCTTTAGCTCGGGTCGTGATCTCAGGGTCCTGGGATCGAGTCCCGCGTCGGGCTCTCTGCTCAGCGGGGAGCCTGCTTCCCTCTCTCTCTCTCTCTCTGCCTGCCTCTCCATCTACTTGTGATTTCTCTCTGTCAAATAAATAAAATCTTTTAAAAAAATCAAGATATTTGTTTTCTGGGGGAGAAAAATAACCAAAAGGCAACCAACTAGCTAATCTAATCAGTGGGTAGGGGTTAGAACAAATCTACAAAATAAGAACTGAAGGGTTCCGGGGCAGCTCAGTGGGTGAAGCCTCTGCCTTCAGCTCAGGTCATGACCCCGGGGTCCTGAGATCGCGTCCCGCATCGGGCTCTCTGCTCAGCGGGGAGCCTCTTTCCCCCTCTCTCTCTGCCTGCCTCTCTGCCTACTTGTGATATTTCTCTCTGTCAAGTAAATAAATAAAATCTTTAAAAAAGCAAAACAAAACAAACAAAAAAATAAGAACTGAAAAGGAGGAAATGATTACTGAAGCCCAGGAAATTAAAAGAAATGAGAATTCTCCACTAATTTCTACACAAAGTTTAAAATCTAAATGAAATGGATCATTTCCTAGGAAAATAAAGTATACTGAAAGTGACCGAAATAGGAAACCTTACACATATAAATTACCACAGGATAAAAAAAAATCACAATGGGGTCACCTTCCCAAAGCAGCAGGACCACATGATTTCGGCAGAGAATTTTTACCAACCTTTCAAAGACCAGTACTACACAAATTGATCCAAAGCATAGAGAAATAAAAACGTATTTCTAATTCTTTTTATAACATCTAACTTTGGTAGCTCAACCTGATAAAGCAAATCAGAAAATTGTGGATTAGTATCACCTGTGATTATCAGTGCAAAAATCCGAAATAAACTGTTAGCTGAGGAAGGGAGGGCTATTAAACCGGCTGCAGAAAGAGCTCGGCACAGCCATGTCCCAAAAGGCAATGGTAAAATCGCATCTAACTGTAAAAAAACAATTATTTGGGGATTCTTCATATTAGTCAAAAGCACACAACACATTGGAAAGCATTCATTCAGCAAGAACTCCTGGACACCAGGTAAGAAGATCTGGGCCGTGGGGGGGTTCCAGCCCCCTCCTGAAGCCCAGCAGCTCTGTTGTCCAAGGGGACTCATTTGACTTGGATCAAGCATATAGCCACCCCACCCTCTAGGTGTCACCAAAAGCAGTGGTGACCAGCAACGATCACGGTAAGTGGCAAGCAGGCAGACCAGCCAGAAATACAGCATGATGATCTAGGGAAGGGGTAGGCCAAAGTGTGCCTTGATGAACTCTCACACATCCCTGGCAGGTCTGGAAAACTGCATGAACACAGGAGTTACCCTCATTTAGAAGAGGTCACAGAGGGCCCAAGCTGCTGACCTATCCCTAGCACAGCATGGGGCCGTGCCCACATAGAAAGCAAGAGTTGCCAAAGGCTGGAAGCCTCACGGCCTCAAGGGTTGCAGTGTGTTCTCTGACCAACCGCCGGCTGACTGATAAACTGGGATGACCCAGACCTCTAGGAAGCCAGGATGAAAAGTAAAAGTAAGGGATATGAAACACAAAAGCTAAGCAGATATCGCGGCAGCTGTACATTGTGTGCAGAGCAAGACTCTTGAACATTAGTCTGGGGTGCCTGGGTGGCTCAGTTGTTTGAGTGTCTGCCTTTGGCTCCGGTCATGATCTCAGAGTTCTGGGATCAAGTCCCACATTGGGCTCTCTGCTCAGCAGGGAGCCTGCTTCTCCCCACCCCTGCCACCTCTCTCTGCCTGTCTCTCTGCCTACTTGTGACCTCTGTCAAATAAATAAATAAAATCTTTTTTAAAAATTTGAAAAAAGAAAATTAGTCTGACCAAGTCACTAAACCAACATACACCATAATAACAATTCCTAGGGGAATCAGAACGCACTTGCTACAGTACAGTATCTAAAAGAGCCAGTTTTTAGGGGTGCCGGACTGGCTCTGCACTCAGCAGACACAAAGAGGGGGCAAAATAATGATCCATACATGGGGAAAAACAATCAGTCAATAAAAACTGACTCTAAAAATGTCTAGATATTGGAATTAGCAGAAAAGACTGCTGTTATTTTTTTTCTCTCTCTCCCTCTCCCCACCTACCCCCAAAATAAATAAGTAAATCCTTAGGGACTCCTGGGTGGCTCAGTCATTAAGCATCTGCCTTTGGCTTGGATCATGGTCCCAGGGTCCTGGGATTGAGCCCCATGCCTGGCTCCCTGCTCAGCGGGAGCCTGCTTCTTTCTCTCCCTCTGCCCCTCCACCCTCCTCATGCTCTCTTTTGCTATCTTTCTCTCTGTCTCTCTCTCTCAAATAAATAAATCTTTTAAAAAATCAATAAATCTTTAAAAAATTATAAGATAACACAACCATGGGTCATCAATAAAAAGAAATTAGAAAGAAGCAAATGGAATTTTGGAGTTCAAAAGTACAATAACTAAAAAGTAAATTCACAAGAAGGTCTCAAGAGAAGATTTGAACTGATAGAAAAATCAATGAACTCCAAATAGATCAATATAAATTGTCCAGTATGAAAAAGAAATAATAAGAATGAAGAAAAATGAACAAAGTCTCAAAGACTTGTCACCACCAAACATACTAACATACATGTAATTAGAGTCCTATAAGGAGAGGAGAGAGGGAAAAAAAAAAAAAAAAGAAGGACGTTTTTTTGAAGAAACAATGGCAGAAAACTTCCCAGCTTTGACGAAGAACTCTACATCTAAGAAGCTCAAAGAACTCCAAGGAAGCTAAACACAAACACCTCAATACCTAGACACATCACAGTCAAGTTGCTGAAAATCACAGGCAAGGAGAAAATCTCGAATGCAGTAAGAGAAAAGCAGCTCTGTAGGTACAAGAGAATCACAGTAAGATTAACAGCAGACTACTCATCGGAAACTATGGAAAGCCACTGGTAGTAGAATTAAATTCAAAATGCTGAAAAAAAAAAATCTTGTCAAGTGAGAATTCTACATCCAGCACAACTGTATTTCAAAAATGAAGGCGAAATAAAAACATTCCCAGAGAAACAAAGATCAAGAGAACTTACTGCAGATCCTCCTCCCAAGGAATGCTAAAGGAAAAACACAACAATCAAAAACTTACTTGGGGAGAAGAGACACCACTGCAGTTGCTGCCGCATTGGGGATTTCTGACTTAAATTCAGGTGTCTTTTATGAATAATGAAAAGCAGCAAAAGTCAACACTATCAGGGCAGTGTTTTCAAAAAGAGAGGAAAAAGACAAGTTTGACCCTACTCAGTTTCAAGACTGTATTATTCAAGCCTTCACTGAAACTGGTATTGATCTGGAAGCTGTAGCAGTTTCTTGATGCTTCTGCAGCAAAACTTGATAACATGATGCACACAGGTGTCTCTGTGCTGGCTGTACCAGAAGACCCAGAGAGTACGTGAGCTCAGGTTTCCAACAAGTCAATCTGGTGCTACAAAGACCTGGAGAGAGGTTCAAAGGATTAAGTGAGCATGCAGCTGCTGTTCTTAAAGGGTTTTTCTAAGTTGGAGAGGAACTAGCTGGCTTTGGGGACTGGCGTTCTTCTGGCTAATGGGACACCTAACACATCCATTCCTAAGAGACTTTATTTATCACGTGAATTTGGTTAAAGAAGAGGTCTCAGCAGCTTTCCCTTAAAGCTCTTTAAATCGTGGATCCACGAGAGAGTGGATCCAGTAGCTGCAGGTCTTCAGCAAGTCAGTGCAGATGATGCACTGGGCAGACTTTTCCTCCCGATCGACAAAGCGCTGAACACTTCACCAGGGATTCACTGAGCCAGGCTTGAAAGAACTTTCGGAATATGTTCAGAATCAGGAAACCATAGGAGCTCGAAAGGAACTCCAGAAAGAACTTGAAGAACAGATGTCCCGTCATGATCCATCTCAGGATATAATTTCGTATGTTAAAGAGGAGATGGGAAAAACAAACAAACAAACAAACAAAAAACAGCCACCATCCCAGAACCCGTTGTCATTGGCACGGTCTGGTCCAGTGAAATGAGCAGCATGGAATGGAAGCAGAAGGAAGAGCCTGTAGCAGAACAAGCCATCAGGTACTTGAGGCAATATAGCCCTCTACTTGCTGCCTTTCCCACTCAAGCTCAGTCTGAGCTGACTCTGTTCTGGAAGATTCAGGAGGATTTCTATGGCAACATTCATTTCATGAACGCCTTCTAGAAAACAGAGGTGCTTTTTCATCAAGCTGAAGTCCTGAGTGAGAAGCCCATGTCACAAAGGGGAGAAGTATCTTCCTTGAGCCAACAGGAAGTTTGCTGTTGAGAGTGGCTCCAAAGTCCTGAAGGAGAATTGGAGGCTGAAGCTGAAGGAGGAGACAGTTTTGGCTGACTACACCCTCAGCAGAGCAAACCATTGCCGATCAAATGTCATGCCTCATGCGGCTCAGTTCTCAAACCTTCCTACCTCCCTATATCAAGTACAATGTAAGGGCTTTCATGGCACTTAGTTTAGTGCCACGGGTTAATTTCCAAAACCCTGCTGTAAGTTGCTGTAGGACCTACAGATTTGAATCTAATGCTGCATTAATTGTTTCAGGTATCTTCTGCCTCCTATAATAATGTGATTTCTTTCTACTGTAATAATGTAATTTAAGGCCTCCCGCAATGAACAGCTCACTTTATTCCCTGGGCTTTCTATATAAAGTTTTCAAGATATGATAGGGTAAAAATAATTTGTTATAAAAATTTTGTTTGCAAATTAAACTATAAAAGTAAAAAAAAAATTTTGTGGTGATCTATAAAGCATGAAGATAGAACATATTTGATGACGACAGCCCAAAGGAGCCAGGTAGTGACAACAGGTTATAACTCAAAGGTAGGTAAGAAATAAAGAGCACTAGAAATGACAAATTCATGGCTTAAAATAAAATATTCTACAGGGGCACCTGGGGGGATCAGTCAGTTATGCATCTGCCTTCGGCTTGGGTTATGATCCCAGGGGCCCGGGATCAATTCCCGAGTCGGGTTGCCTGCTTAATGCAGAGTCTGTTCTCTCTCTCTCCATCTGCCTCTCCCCCTGTTTCTGTCTCTCCTCTCTCAAATAAATAAATAAATAAAATATGTTTTTAAAGTTTCTAGAAATACATTTTCTCTTTGTGCATATATGTGTATATAAATATATTTTCCCAAGCCATTTCAAAGTAAGTTGCAGTGATCAAAAACTTTCACTCCAAAATATTTCAGTGTGTATCTCCTAAGAAAAAGGACTTTTTTGGGGGGCGGCTGGATGGCTCAGTGGGTTAAGCCTCTGCCTTCGGCTCAGGTCATGATCCCAGGGTCCTGGGATGGAGCCCCATGTTGGGCTCTCTGCTCCGTGGGGAGCCTGCTTTTCCCTATCCTGGTCTTCCTGCTTCTGCTCACTCTCTTTCTCTCCCTCAAATAAATAAATAAACAAAATCTTTTAAAAATATACAAAATTTTTATTTTAAACATCTGATGCCCATCACAGGTGCCCTCCTTCATCCACACCAGCTGTTTCCCCAGTCTCCTCACCCCCCTACTCTCTGGTGACCACCAGTGTGCTCTCTACAGTTAAGAGTCTTTTTTTTTTTTTTTTTTTTTTTTGGTTTGCCTCTCTTTTTCCCTTTGCTCATATAAAAAAAATGACTGACTTATTTACTTACTATAATTTAGCATTATAGTCTCTAGCTCCCTCCATGTCATTGCAAATGGCAAGAATTCACTCTTTTTTTTTTAAGACTTTATTTTTAAGTAATCTCTACACACAATGTAGGGCTTGAACTCATAATTACAAGATCAAGAGTCACATGCTCTACTGACTGAGCTAGCCAAGCACCCCTCATTCTTTTTTGCTTTTTTCTTTTTTTTTAAAGATTTTATTTATTTATTTGACAGACAGAGATCACAAGTAGGCAGAGAGGCAGGCAGAGAGAGAGAGAGAGAGAGACAGAGAGAGGGAAGCAGGCTTCCTGCGGAGCAGGGAGTCCGATGCGGGGCTTGATCCCAGGACCCTGAGATCATGACCCGAGCCGAAGGCAGCAGCCCAAACCACTGAGCCACCCAGGCGCCCCGACCCCTCATTCTTTTTTATGGCTGAATAATATCCAAGATATATTCTTGAAAGGACAATCAATGGATACAGTAAAGTGTAAGAATGGTACTATTTGCATTAAAAAGTAGAAGATTATATATGCATATTCTCTTGAATATCCAGAAAATTCTCAAGAAGGATATGGGTGATATGGAGGAGGAAGAGTTGGGGGCATGATTTGAAACCAGAAGCGCCCTTAGTAAGGTAGTCACTTAGCAGAGCCCGTTTCTCACCCACGAATAGTAGAAGAGGAAAGCAAACTAGGGAGTATTCCACGGATTTGCCTGGCGTCCTGGTGCAGGGATTAGATCTTCACTGTATCATTCCAGTTTTACCGTATGCACTGCTGAAGTAAGCACTATGTATCTTCTTCTAATAACGATTTTGAAATGTAAATATTCCTTTAAAAATCAAATTATGAAATTTGGACTCAAGATATGAATTAAACAACAGATTAGGCAAAACTGAAGAGAGACTTTAAAAACTGAAATTACTAGAATTAAGTACAAAGAGATGAAATATGTAAAAAAGAATTCAAGGGGCACCTGTGTGGCCCAGTCATTAAGAGTCTACCTTCAGCTCAGGTCATGATCCCAGGGTCCCGGGATCAAGCCCCGTGTCGGGCTCCTTGCTCAGCGGAGAGCCTCCTTTCCCTCTCCCTCTGTCCCTCCCCCCTACTCATGCTCTCTGCCGTTCTCACTCTTGCTTGCTCTCTCTCAAATAAATCAATAAAATCTTAAAAAAAAAAAAAGAATTCAAGAAACACGCAAAAGACAGAGTGTGAAATCTAGAATACATGTAATTTGGCCCCCAGAGGAAAACAGGGAATATGGATAGGCAATATTTGAAAAACTCAGGACAATGGAGAGGCTATATTTGAATATAGTAACTGTGAATCCATAAGCCACAAAAAGAATTAAAATCATCCCAGAGTGAATTTAGGAGATGCTAGAAGTAATGATAAACTAGAAAAATACTTAATGTAAGTGAAACTTTAAAAAAATGACTGTATAAAATAATACCAATGTTTACCCTATGGGATTTAAAAAACCAAGACAGAAGTAAAATACTACATGGTGTTAGTATTCTTTTTTTAAAATACTTATTTTTAAAAAATATTTGACTTATTTATTTGTCAGATGGAGATCACATGTAGGCAGAGAGGCAGGCAGAGAGAGAGGAGGAAGCAGGCTCCTTACTGAGCAGAGAGCCTGATGTGGGGCTTGATCCGAGGACCCTGAGATCATGACCTGAGCTGAAAGCAGAGGCTTTAACCCACTGAGCCACCCAGGTGCCCCCATGGTGTTAGTATTCTAACGTCTTTGCATCACGTTGGGAGAAGAGTAAGGATATTGATAAATTTCAGATACTAAGTTAAGTATGCAGGATAAAAAAAAGTAGAAGGTAATCACTACAAATAGAAAGGGAATGTATAACTTCTAAATTAGTAGAGATTAAAAGTGAAAACAGGCGCACCTGGGTGGCTCAGTGGGTTAAGCCTCTGCCTTCAGCTTGGGTCATGATCCCGGGGTTCTGGGATTGAGCCCCACATTGGGCTCTCTGCTCAGCAGGGAGCCTGCTTCCCCAGCCCCCCCCCCCCGCCTACTTGTGATCTCTGTCTGTCAAATAAATAAATAAAGTCTTAAAAAAAATAAAAAGAATAAAAAATAAAAGTGAAAACAGGTAAAAAAACAAAACTGAAAAGAGGTAGCAAACTCAATTCAGAAGAAAGTAAGGAATGAGATTACATGTAAGAAATTTTGTACAAACAGGAAAAACAGAAACCACAAAATAAAATGGTAAAAATGAATCTAATTAATGTACATAGGTTAACCTTTCCAGTGTTAAGCATCTGTCTTTGGCTTGGGTCATGATCCTGGGTCCTGGAATGGAGCCCCACATCGCACTCCTTGCTCAGCAGGGAGTCTGCTTCTCCCTCTGCCTGCTGCTCTCCCTGATTGCGCACTCTCTCTCTCTGACAAATAAATAAATAAAATATTTTAAAAAATCAAAAAAAAAAAAAAGAAAAGAGAAAGACTGTCAGAATAGATGAAAATTGAAATAAATAGCTCTATGTTTTTATAAGAAACCTATCTAAAAGTTAGTCACAGAAAACATGCACCATGCCAATACTAACCAACAGAATGCTGGTTAGTACTTAGTAGTATTTAGTACTTAACACAGGCATAGTATGTCAATATCATAAAACAGACTTTAAGACAAAAACATTACTAGAGAGTCACGACAAATCGATAAAAGTTTCGATTCAGTAGGAAAATACAAAATTATAAGAGGCATGTAACTAGGGTGGCCTGGGTGGCTCAGTTGGACCTGCCTTCAGCTCAGGTCATGATCCTGGAGTCCCAGGATCGAGTCCCACATTGGGCTCCTTGCTTGACAAGGAGTCTGCTTCTCCCACTGACCTCTTTCCTCTCGTGCTTGCGTGCTCTCTCTCTCTCTCAAATAATAGACAAAATCTTTTTTAAAAAAGAGGTATATAACTAATGACATAGCTGTAAATTATATACAGAAAAACCTGACAGAATTATAAAGGAGAGAGAGACACTCTTCAGTCACAGGGGCAGACTTGAATACAGCTCTCGGTAAGTGTTATACAACAAGGAAACAGCAAATCAGTGCAGACAGAGGAGGGATGAATGACACAACCACTGAAAAACCTGACTAGGGTACCCTGCACACTTTCTGGTACATTCTGATTATTCACAGAAATACTTGTGTGCTCTGCTGCAAAAGAAATCTCAGATTCCCAAGGCCTGAACTAGAGGATGTTCTTGAACCAGAATATAATCGATGAGAAAAATCACTAAAAATTTCTCAGGTTTGGAAATGAAGAAATGCAGTTTTAAATAATGCATGGGGCAAAGAAGAGGCTTCAATGAAAAGTAGACAATATTTTGAACAGAATGAAAGTGAAAATATGATATCTCAAAAAGTGTGGGATGTGGCTGTAGGGCTATAAGGCTGAAAATCTGTAGCCTTAAACATGTATGTTAGGTAAAAAACAAAGGCAGAAATTCAATAAGCCACCCATCAATTAAAAGAATTTAGGAAAATATGCAAATTACCTCCAAGGAAGTACAACAGGGGTCAAAAGAACCAGAGAGTATTTTTTTTAAAACCCCATTCTTGGTGGGCTGTAAGGAACAGGCTGCTGGTCACATTTGGCCCATAGGCCACAGTTTGTTGACCCAAAAAGGAAGGAAAAGTATAAAGGTATGAGCAAAAAATAATGCAATGGAAAACAAAAATACACCTGGAAAAAAATTCAACAAAACTCAAACTTGTACTCTGATTAAACAAACAAATGAACGAACAAACAAAAACAAACAAACAAACAAAAAAACAAAAGAAAAGGAAACAAAAAACAAAGCATAACAGGGGCACCTGGCTGGCTCAGTGGGTAGAGCACATGACTCTTGATCTCGGTGTTATGAGTACAAGCCCCATTTTGGGTGTAGAGCTTACTTAAAACAAAATAACTAGTAAACTGATAAACTGATAAACTGCCAGCAAGACTGACTAAGAAAAACAGATGAAGACCAGCATTATCAATACTAGGAATGAAAAGAAGGTATAACAGGGTCTATAATAAGACCCTACAGGTAGCAAGAGGCTATTATGATCAATTTTATGACAGTAAATTTGAAAAATGAGGAGAAATAAACAGATTGCTTGAAAAATATAGATAATCCGAATAGTCTATTAAAATAGACTAAAGAGGGGTGCCTGGGTAGCTCAGTGGGTTAAGTCCCTGCCTTTGGCTTGGGTCATGATGTCAGGATAGAGGGCCTTTGCCATCAGGGGTGCTGGGTCACTGAATGGCGATCTATGTGGAAAATAATGAATCTTGAGTCTACTCCGTAGTCACACGCAAGCATCATCAAATCCAGGTCGACCTTAATAGGGAAGGCAGAACCATCAATCTGACATATTCCTTCTGCTTTATTGGACCAATGTTGCTTCTGTCCATCACTGTTGCTTTGGGTCTTCGTTTCATGGTCAAAACCTCTGTTCTAATGAGTTTTATTTTGATGAGATTTTGTTGGCTTCGTGTAAAAAGAATACAATTGTTTTAGGTCTGTCTTAAAGTTTTGAATTATTTCAATTTTTTTTTGTTGTTTGATATCTTTTTAAAAAGATGTTACTTTTTAAGTACTGTCTACACCCTATGTGGGGCTTGAACTTACAACCCCAAGGTCAAGAGTCATGTGCTCTACAGACTGAGCTGTCCAGACACCCTTTCAGTTGGAGACTTCTGATCCAATTTCACAGTCAATCATTCTACTGGTGTAGTCATTTTGCTTTCCAGAATCTGCTTACACAGTCCTTCAGTCCTTCAGTTTCCCATTTTGGCCACCGTTCACATTAAGACCCTTTGTGCACTCAGCATATGCTTGTCTCACTGAGGCTGGCAGAAAGTAACATGTAAAGGTCGCATTACTAGGGACACTGGGGGAGACCTTTGCCAGAGTGAGGTAGCACCACAGTCAGTATGAGTTTGTGTTCCTTAAACTTGCAGAATTCCTTTAACATATGACCTTAGAGGTAGCAGTGCTGGAGTGATCCTTGTTGGTTGGGACAGTGGTTGGGGGCTCGGGGTGCAGAGAGAGGGGGAGAGAGAGGGAGGGAGGCAGCAAGGCAATAGAATAGCAAAAAAAAAAGGGAAAAGAGGGCTCTAGGAGGGTTAGAGCTCAGTGATAGGGCTGGGTGACAATTACATTGATGGTGACAGCCTGGTGAAAAGCCACACCCCCAGTGGACAGTCAGCTCAACCTGGAGAGACCCGTACGGCATGGGGCGATGAATCGGGCCAATGGGATAGCTGGAAAAGAAAAGCGCTGTCTACCATCTCTCTTCTCACTGTGCCGGTGACAGCCGAAGACTGCAACCTGGCTGAGCCTGTACCAGTGGGGCTCTAAGTGACTCCAAACTAAGCCCAGGAGCTTAGGCCCGGGGGGAGATCCCATCCCGGACAGGGGCAAGGTAAGGGACAAGGGCTCTTCCTTCAGCAGTCCCAGGGACCCTCCTATCTGTACCGGTGGCCCGACCTGGAAGGCAAGCTGTGAGCATCGGGCAGCCCGGCCACGCAGGGCAAGCGCAGCGGCTGGGCGGGGGCCGCTGGCGACATCCGCGCACAGATGCAAGGACAGAGGAGGCAGGCTGACGTCCGCCACTTACCTTTCCAGGTGCCCACGTTCTCTAAGCCGGAGAGAGAGACCCTTCTCGGCACCGCAGCACTTTCTGGCCTCCCGACGGGGCGCACACTGCCCGCCAGCGGCTGCTCCTGGCGCCGCTCGGAGAGGTGGCTCGGCTTCGGAGGGCGCGGCGGCGGCGGGCAGGATGCCAGGTCGCGTTCTGTGGCCTCGTAGGGCAGGAGACCTTGGTTCTTGTCAACCCGAATGGTGGCATTTAAGGGCATTTCTGGCAGCGGTGAAGAGCAGCAATCCCTGGCCAGCCCAGTGCTGTCTCTGCTCCGCGTCAGGGTGGCCTGTGGCCGCAGGGAAAGCACCTTCTGGGAGCCGCTCCCGCAGCGCAAGAGGCGGCCCGAGCCAGCGGGGGCCGCGGGCGGCGGGCAGTCGACAAAGACGTCATCGGATGACGCCTGCTCCAGCGAGCGCTCCAAGGTCGAGCAGCTGTCGTACCTGCTGGGCAGACTGCGGGAAGAAAGCAGGACATGTGACCGAACCCAGCACGTCCTCGGTGGAAGTGAGAACATGAAAGCCACCTCCATGCCATGAAAGCCGAGCTGGCCTCTTTCCCATGCTGCCACCGTTGCCACCACCCCCACCAATCCCTGGGTGCAGGACATCAGGCTCAGACAGGTATGGTGACACAAGGTCAGACACGAAAGTCACATGCATGAGTCATCCCCGGGGCTGATGGTGCTCTGTCCCCACCTCGGCTGCAGCAGGAAGAGGTGAGGGGGATGCACCCTCTCCAAGATGCCACGGCTAAGCGGACCCGGCCCATGGCAGTGCCCAGGAGGCAGCGGAGATTCGGCGGACACAGACGAGCACGGAAGCGTACCTGGCCTGTCGCGGTCGTCCAGTCTCACAGTTGGACAGAATCAGATAGTCCGGAAGGGGCAGAAACTCTGACTCGCTTCTGCTGTCCTCAGTGGCCATGAAATCTGTGCTTAGGTCACCTCTTGGCCTGGAGGAGCTGGAGGCGCGGCCGCTGGGAAGGCAGCTGCCGGGCGCCGGCTGGAGGGCGGAGAGCCCACGAGAGCAGCTCTCGGCCGGATCTGCGGGAGAAAGCGTTGCCGGGGTTAACAGCGAAGGGCGGCTACAGCACTCATTCATCCGTGCTCCGGCAGCATCTACGAGGCCAAACAGAAGATGCAAATCACAGCTGGTGTTTGCCATGATGGAGGTGACCATTTCCCCGAGCCATAAACAATGTCTGGGGAAGAAGGCCCGTGTTCCAAGACTAAAGTGTTGAATCAGTTAAGAGTAAAAAAAGCGAAGCATTCTTGGCCTCGAAGTCTGCACTAACGTAGTCTACTCACAGCTTCTTCATGGCTCTTGGACGTAGCCCCGCGCAACTGTTTATTCACTCAACACACACGTATGTTCCACAGAAGGTGTGCGTGCATTGTCCATGCACATGTGCACATACGTGCGTGTCTATGTCTGCCTGGGTATGATATCCCAGTGCAAGCACTGTGTGCGCAGCGCTGTTTCAAGTCGGCTTGGACAGACTCTGGCCTCCCTGGATTCTACAGGCCGCTGGAGGAGACAGACAAGTGAAACATAAATAAAGAATCCTGGTAATGATGTGTAAGGAAAAGGAAAGAAGGAAATAGGGTGCGATGGCTGGGAAAGCTGCCATTCCTCAAGAAGCATGACACTCAGAACCGCCCAGTGAAAAGCCTGCTTTTATCTCCCCTTTGAACCCCACTGGCGTGAGTTTTGGGATTCCTGCATCCCACTGGTACAGAACTGCCTGAGTTCAAGTCCAGGGTGTGCTATTTGCTGTTGGAACTGTGGGTTAGCTACCGACCTGCTGCCGGTTTGCTTCTCTGTAAGGTGGAGATGCTAATAGCACGTAGGCCACAAACTTGGTCTGGGGACAAGATGAGCTCATGCACGAGAGCATTTAGCAGAGCTCCCGGCCAAAGTACACCCGAGGCGGTGACCAGCTAGGGCTGCTGGATACAGGACCAAACACTTCATGTGAAAAGCCACAAGAAACGGCCTGGTTATTATTCTCAGATGAAGACGACTATGCTCTTACATCCTCCTAAGAACTGATGAGTGGGGACTACAGGCAATGATTCTGGCTTCTTCCAAATTCTTACCAGACCTGCCTATCTTCTGCCAGGTTCATTGCCAGACGCATTCCTGTTCTTCTTTGAATACTGGGAAATACGTGGAATAACTGTTTTACAATAACTCCCGCATGAGGCAAGCAACAGAGGGGACACACACCTTGGCACATGGACACAGAAGTGTTGGGCTGAAGGTGAGGACTACGGTGTCTGGGAGTGAGCAGGAAGCCTGGAAGAGCCGGTCAGGGACGCTCGCCTTCTTTGCACCGATTGGACTCTGGCCAGGAAGGACTCATTGTGGCTTCACAAGGAAGCTTCAACCCTTGTAGAAAGTATAAAGGGCTTTGCCATCGCATCATTTCCTTTTATTCCAGTGCTCTGGAAGGTCAGTGATGGATGGGACTGAAGTTTCCCAGGAAACACGCTGCAGCGCCACCTACCGTTCGATGTGTTTGGGGGGAGGCGGTGAGAAGCGTGATGTTGACGGGGTTGGCGACTGCAGTTTAGAACTGATGCGAAAAGAGATCAGATTCAAGATTGCAAAGTGTAACTTCGGTATATAACACAGGAGTACATGTGGATGCAAGAGAACAAGAGTGAGAGTAAGTGAGAGCAAGAGAAAGGGGAGAGGAAGAGAACAGGAGGAAGAGCCCACAGCAACCTCAGAGCTAATTTGCTTTGCACAAACCTCAAGCCGATGGGAGATATGAGATATGAGAGTTCTGGCTTTCTACCGCCCACTGCTGAAAAACCCAATCGACAACATAAAACCTGGGGTTCCATGAATTAATAAAAAACGCTGATACTTAATACTTTCCAGGAAATCAGCAGCAGCCACGTTCTACCATTACTGCACCTCTCCTGTGGCACATTCAAACCAGGTAAATGTGCCACCCAAACACGCCGCAGGACAGATGCAGTAAAGGCAGAATGTGGCTGAGGGTGTCGTGGAGCCTGTCCACACACACTGGAAGCAGTGGTGGGCAGCATTGCCACTGGTCCCCCCCACCCCCACGCGGCCACCTCTCCCCCACCCCCTCCCCCTCTCACCTGCACCCTCCTCCAGCTGGCCCAGGTTGCAGACCTGACTGATGCTGTACACCCACACCAGCATCTCCACCTCAGTCTTGGCCACCAGATAAAAGGTACGCGAAGTCGTTTTGACGATGAACACAAAATTATTCTGAAACTCCTTGCGCAGGAAGCCAGGGCCCACGTGCCTCCAGACGGCGCACTCGCTCAGGTCGATGGCACGGATGGGCTTGCTCGCGTGCTTGCTGCGGTAGTACTCCAGCACGTCCGGGCTGCCGCTCATGCGGCCCCGCCGGAGCACAAACCAGCGCCGGCGCCAGGCCTGCGGAGAGGCAAGGCGACAGGGACTTACTTACCATCCTGACGAGGACAGCGGAGAACTCACCAGGTCAACGCAGTGAAATCAGGCCAAGGCCACTGGCCTTGGCTAGAACGCGGCAGGCACCACCTTCAAGCTGGCTCTAGCCAGTGGCTGCAAGGACATGACTGTGCACGCAGCACAGGGACATGATAGAAATGGACACATGCGCCCACTAAAGCCCCTGGAGACCAGTGAGGAGACAGCTGGTTTACCACCCTCCAACTCGGTCCAAAAGCCAAGATCAGACTCTCAAATCAGACACAACTGAGGACTGCCAGAACCCTCTAGCACACCTCTACACAACTGCCCGGCAAGAGAAGACTCACACACGTTTGACAGACAGAGTCATCGCCATTTGAAGTAGACGACAGTCTTGCTGTAAAGCTCCAAGGGCTTCACAATAACCCGTTTAGTCTCCAAGCTATACTTGGGAGAAGTCACTATTTTGATGTCCGTTTTCCATATGAGAACATTGAGGTTTGGAAAAATGAACTAAGGCTAATCCCTAAGGAAGGGATGTGAACTCAAGTGAGCACAGAAGGAGCTGTAGTGAGCCTGAGGTAAAAATAGGAGAGCGGGCTCTGTGGCTAACTCTTCACGAGTGTGTGACTATAGACTGGAACACCTCTAGGCCAAAGGATTTTTTTTTTTTAACAAAACGAAACAAGCACTACAAGGGGCAGAGGGAGAGAGAATTTTCAACAGATGACACGCTGAGCACAGAGCCTGACTCAGGGCTCAGTCCCACTCCTCTGAGACAACCACCAAGCCAAAACCAAGTCACTCAACCAACCAAGTCACCTAGGCGTCCCCAAGGTATGTTTTCTGAAAGATTTTATTTATTTATTTCTCAGAGAGGAACAGCACACACAAGCAGGGGTAGAGGCAGAGGAAGAGGGAGAAGCAGGCTCCTCTCTGAGCAGGGAGCCCGTTACAAGACTCCATCCCAGGCCCCGGAGACCATGACCTGAGCCCAACGCAGACCTGAGCCACCCAGGCGCCCGAGGATTTTTTTCTTTTTTAGATGAAAAACACTTAAGCATTCACATCCTAAATCAATGTTTCCTCATCAGGGATTGGAACGCCCCAGGGGGCATCTGAAAAGAGGCGTGTTTTGCGTATCCTGAGGGCCAAGGGTTGAGGGGGCGGAGAAACGCTGTAACAGGTAAAGGGAACTTGCTCCAAGCCAAGGGATCTCAGAAAGAGCCAAGTGCTGAGGTAAAATGATCAGGGAAACCTTAGTCCATGCTCAGAAAAGACAATGATGTTCCAAAGAAACCAGCACCAAGATATGGCTCCGCAGACTCTCACATCCCCCGACCTAGAGGAGCACCGTCCTGGGGTATGAAGCCTAGGAAAAGACGTGAATTTGCAATTGACCGCAGCCCCACCATTGTAAGGAGTCCTTGGTATCTGTAAACTTCCCACCATCTCCTGGAGGAGACCTTCCTCAGGTTCCCCATTTCCCCACACTAGACACCTCGCTCTCTGCTGGGGAGAGCAGGGCACAGACAAGGGTCACAGGCTGCCGGCCACTGCAGGCTCTTCTCCGCGGGAGCTCCTCACCATTGCAGCCGCCAAGGGCAAGTGCAGATATTTACAGCTCTGTGCGCAGCTCTTCCGAGCAGCAGGTGCGACAGCAGGAAGCATGGGCTTCTTCCAAGAGGCTGGATGGCCACTGGGACAGGAAGTGTTTCGGATCTTGAGCTTCACAGGTGCCTGACACATTTAAAAGCCCGCCAACCAAGAGGCCGGGGGGAAGGAAAAGCCCCTGTCTGGAGCGTTTGCGACGCCCTCGCTGCCCAGGGCACATGAGCTCCAGCGCAGCAGAGAAGCTGGTCAGGCCCTGACAGGCGGAAGGCCACTCAGTCCAACGGCTGACTGGTACACCTCAGACCAGAAAATCCTTCTGAGGCTGTGGCAAGGAGCAGCCAGGAGAAGGCAAAGGTGCCGCTTCGTGCTGGGTCAGGACAAGGAGGGGAATCGGTGCCTGGCAGGTGAGCCCTGGCCGGTTCTGCCTTTATGGACACTGTGAACATCTGAGGACAGGTCGGGCCACTCAGAAGAGGCACAAAGCATGTGATTAAGTCCTTGTTTTTAAGACAGGAGAAAGTACAGCACGTTTGTGTGCCCATGACCCAGGAGGGACAGGAAAGCGGCTGAGTCCATAAATTCTTGTCCCAAACACCTGGCCTCGGAAGGCTTTGGGACGTGGGGGGATGGGAGCTGGGCAAACAGGGACACGAAACCTAATCCCTGGGTCCCCTGAGACGGTGCAGGCCCGGCAAAGGGTCCAGAGGATTTGGGAACACCCAGTGCACCTGCTAAGGAAAGCCTTCACAGGGAATCTGGGTACCCCGAACTTTCCAAAGGCGACTTCGGTCGGGAACTGTGAAGAGGAATTGTGTGGGACTTCCCAAAAGTGACTGTAAAAGACGAACTCAAACAAGTTTCAACCGAACTGCTCTCAGTTTTATGGGAACAGCTTTCTCTTCTTTCGACAGCAATTCAGGGGAAGTAATACGGAACGTCAGCACGCGGCGTCCCGGCAGACGACGAGCACAGAGAAGCCGCTACGAGCCGGTGGAGAGACGAGCCTGCTGCGCGGCCCGGATAGCGAAGGGGCAGAAATGGGAAATCGGAAGATTCCGACCGAGCGACGCGACGGCCCGCGGAGGGGTTGGCCGGGAGCAGCGGGGGCGCAGAGGAGAAAGACACGGCCGCGCCTGGGGTCACACATTTGTCCAGCAGCTGCCTCCTGGTGGCCTCCTGTAGCTCGCGACAGCATGGGGACCGCAGGGAGGCAGGCGCACGGGGCACAGGCATGGCGCCCGGCCAGCGCAAGCTCTGGAGGGAGAGCTTCCACCATGGCTCCCTCGTGCCTTCCTGTAATGCAAGTGTCCCAGTCAGGCTTTGCATCCCCCAGACACCCACTTCTGAAGTAAAGACACCCACTTCAGCACCAGATGGGGAGCAGGGCCCCTCGCCCCACCGAGGCACCTCTGTTGCAGAGACCCTGGTGGATTTTGGTAAGTTACCATTCGGGCCGCTTGTTTCTTCTCTTCCCATGCTCGTGCTTCTAACTCACCAACAATGAGCCCAGGAAACCCTCTGCCCCACTCTCAGCCCTAATAGAAGCAGAACCCCAGCCCCAGTGAGCACTCTTCTACCTACAGCCTTGCAGGTGTTCTGGGTCTCATAATAATACACTTAGATTTCTTCAAAATCTCTCGATGGTTGTCGCTAAAGGGCTCCTTGCCTAACCACAAGGGCTGGTCCAGCCACGGCAATGGGTACTGAGGGGCTGAGACGGGCCTGACAGGTACCGGGACTGAAGAGGCCTAAACCATACGAGGGCCGGGGGTTCCACAGGCCCGGGCGGCAGGAGTGGAAGCAGAAGGAAAAATCTAACTTCCAGAGGAGGCAGCACAACTCACCAGCAGGCCCTCCCGCAGGGTTTCATTGTTTTATTTTGTATTTTTTTTTTAAAAAGATTGTATTTATTTGAGAGCAAGCACACGCACGTGCGAGTTGGGGGAGCAGCAGAGGGAGAAGAGGGACCAGCCCTTCTGGAAGTGGGAGACGTGACATCTGAAAGCAGCCGGCCAGCACCAAAGTGAAGCTCTTTGCATTGAAATAGAGCAGGGGTGCCTGGCTGGCTCAGTCTTGATTTCAGGGTTGTCAGTTGGAGCCCCATGTTGGGTGTAGGGGTGTAGAGATTACTTAAAAATAATAAACTTAAAAAAAAAAAAGATATAGTGAAACAGGGCCACAAGGAAGTTATCAGATCTGACCAGAGTCATGTCAGAAGGACTCCAGAGCCAACTTAAAGAAGCTCCTACTGGCCAAATATGGAACAATTTGAGCCTTAATAAATATACTAATTACAGTGGCTGGAAACTCATCAGCTATGTTTAAATCCATGTGTTCATCATGATATTAAAAAAGAAGAAAAAGGGGCACCTGGGTGGCTCAGTGGGTTAAGCCTCTACCTTCGGCTCAGGTCATGATCTCAGGGTCCTGGGATCGAGTCCCGCATCGGCCTCTCTGCTCAGCGGGGAGCCTGCTTCCTCCTCTCTCTCTGCCTGCGTCTCTGCCTACTTGTGATCTCTGTCTGTCAAATAAATAAATAAAATCTTTAAAAAAATAAATAAAATTTTTTAAAAAGAAAAGAAAAAATTTTCCTCCTCAGAGGGTGGGAGGGAGCCACTCCATTAATCATGCAAACTGGTCATGACCCTGCTTCTCCTATGAGCCAGACCACCGGGAAGATGAAGGGAAACATGTTTTTATAAATGTATTCTGACTCATAAAGGAAAATAAATGATAGAATTAGAGTACCAGCATTTTGCTGTCCCTGGCGAATTAGTAAGGATGCATATTAAGCATCAACAATTGCTAGCTCAGGAAGCAAAGCATGCAGACGTTCTGTGCCTTCAGGAGTCTGGCATGGGCTGTGGGAAATTTGGCATCTCAAAGGCCCAGGTTCTTCCCTAGATCAACGATGAGAAAAATAAAAGGATGAGAGGAATTCTGTCTATGAGATCAAAACTTTATTTATTTTTAAAGATTTTATTTATTCACTTCAGGCAAAGAGAGAGAGAGAGAAAGAACGCAGGAGCTGGGGGCAGAGACAGAGGCAGAGGGAGAAGCAGGCTCCCTGCTCATGTGGGACTTGATCCCAAGACCTGGAGATGATAACCTGAGCTGAAGTTAGACACTTAACCATCCTAGCTACCCAGGTGCCCTAAAACTGAATTTTTTTTTTTTTAAGATTTTATTTAGGGATGGCTGGGTGGCTCAGGTGGTGAGAATCTGCCTTCAGCTCAGGTCATGATCTCAGGGTCCTGAGATCGGGCCCCGCATCAGGCTCCCTGCTCAGCGGGGAGCCTGCTTCTCCCTCTCCCACTCCCCCTGCTTGTGTTTCCTCTCTCTGACAAATAAATAAAATGTTTTTTAAAATTAAAGATTTTATTTATTTGAAAGAGAGCAAGCGAGCATGATCAGGAAGAGGGGCAGAGCAGAGGGAGAAGCGGACTCCCCGCTGAGCAGGGAGCCCGACGCAGGGCTCCATCCCAGAACCCTGGGACCATGACCTGAGCTAAAGGCAGATGCTTAACACCTAACCAACTGAGTCCCCCAGGTGCCCCGATAAAAAGGATTTGAAAACAATTCCTCTGGAGGCCATGTTCACGGATCCATTGGATAAACAGTTACTAAGTGCCTACCACATGCCAGGCCCTGTGCACAAAGGGAAGGTTTGTCAGAGAAGTTCTAGACCCAGAGAGGACTAGAGGCCTGAGGGCTGCTGTCTCTTCTCACTTGGGAGCTGCTGGTGTGTGAAAGTGCGGGATGGCCGGGTTCCGTGGCTGCATGGGTCTCCACCTTCTCTCTCCTCGGACCTCCTCTGCTGGGCAGGTCACGAGCAGCTCAGGAAGCCAAGATGGAAAAGGGGGAAGTCAACAGTTCAGGGTAGACCGTGAAGATGAGCGTGTCCTGCACGGAGAGGATCTAGAAAGCAAAACCACCACGCAAACAATCAGCCGAAATTCTGACTCAGAGAAACAGACTGCAAAAATGGGGAGGGGCTGAAGTAAAAGTCAGGACCTGCATTTGAATTCTGATTCTACTTCTGACTTTCTGGGTGACCTTGAGCAATTAGCTCCACTGCTGGGAAGCTCAGCATCTGCCAATGGAAATGCTGTGCCCTGGCCCGCCTCCCATCTGCTATCACCACGGGGAAGCAATGAGAAACAGACAGCGAAACATTCTCAATCTGAAAGTAACTTATAAAAAAAAAAGAAAGAAAGAAACTTATAAAATGAGGATGGGCCTGGTTTTCACCAGGGCACAAGGCACTGCTTGCCCTGGGGAAACTGCTTCTACACTTCTGGAACCATAAACCCCACCACGCACTAATGGGTTGTGAGGGCTCGTCCAGCTCTGACAATCAGAGATCTGTTTCCCATCAGCCTTTCCTGCCACAGCCACCAAGCTGACTCATTACCTCCCCACCAGTATCATCTCTAACAACAGAACCTGCAACATCCTGTAACCTTGTGGAAAAGTGTTTGTGCTACCACTGAGCTCCCCCAGGAAGGCATGTCTAGATCACAGGTCTCTGCATTTTTATGGAAACAGTAGCAGAATAACTGTATCTCATCCTTCTAAGAGTAAAAGCTGTGTGTTGTTCTCCTCTTAAAGCAACCTAACTTGCTGCCTTCATAATTTACAAACAGCTCCTGGTCTGTACCAATGTACAAGTGAGACTTGAGTCTGAACTTCACTGTGATAGGTTGAACTGTGTCACCCCGTCCCTGGTTCATATGGACGCATGCACGAAGGAGTGTGTCATGAAGACGCAAACGGAGGAGATGGCTATGCACAAGGCAAGGAAAGAGGCCTGGGAGAGATCCATCTCAGCTCTCAGAACGAATCAGCCCTGCCCGACCTCTGGGCCTCAGACTTCTAGCTTCTTCTTCTTCTTCTTCTTTTTTTTTTTTTTTAAGAGATTTTATTTATTTGACAGAGAGAGACACAGCAAGAGAGGGAACACAAGCAGGGGGAGTGGGAGAGGGAGAAGCAGGCTTCCCGCTGAGCAGGGAACCCGACGCGGGGCTCCATCCTAGGACCCTGGGATCATGACCTGAGCTGAAGGCAGAGGCTTACCAACTGAGCCACCCAGGTGCCCCATCAGACTTCTAGCTTCTAAAACCGTTGGTGTCCCCGGCACTGGACTTACCTATCTCCTAACCACAAAACCAACTAGAAAACTAGACCAAGTATATGCACCAACTGCTTTTAGATACTGGATGACAATCAGCACAGGACCGTGACCTGGATGAGAAGAGAAACAAAAGAGGTCAGCCCAAGGAGCGCCCTGGCTTTCACAGCCTGTGGGTGCATTTCTAGCCTACACTGCAGGCAGGGGGTCCCACGCAGGGTGTAGCAGCCTTGCAGAACTGAGAAGACAGAGATCACCACCCCGGATGGCTGAGGTGACAGAAGTTCGTGGAGCGGGGTGGGGGGGAGTAGCAGAGAGGAGGGAGCTGGGTGAGGAAGGGGTTGCAGAAATCCACACAGGAATTCCCCGTAACTCAGCGGAACCTAGCAAGCACGTGTGGGGTCAGCTCCATGAGCGGAATCTGGTGACAGCTACCGGAGAGAGACACAGACTGAACCACCCACAGGGCGTGCACAATGCTGGGATGCGTCAGGAGCTCTGGTCAGTTGCAGAGGAAGAGCCAGAGACATTTGGTAAAAACTCTAGAAAGGACACAGCTTAGAGTTAGAAAGAGGCCAAACTGGCCCTGGAGTGTAACCACTCTAGACTTGCCCTAAGAAATCTTAAAAATAAGCCTGGGAGGGGCGGGGCTGGGAGGCTCAGTCGGTTGAGCTCCTGCCTTCAGCTCAGGTCATGATCCCAGGGTCCTGGGATGGAGCCCTGTGTTGGGCTCTGCCCTCAGCGGTGAGCCTGCTTCCTCCTCTCTCTGTCCCATGCCATCATCAATCAATCAATCAATCAATCTTTAAAAAAACAAAACAAAGAAGCAGCAGCAGCCTTGGACCGATCAAGCCGATCTTCCAGTTCTGAATTGCCTGCCAAACAAAGTTCAACACTTTGTAAAGGAAGACAACAAAATCCAGATAGTCTACACTATAACATTTACAGTGTAAATAATCGCCCCCAAACTGCTAAAATATGGAAGGAGCCAGGAGAATGGGGCTCGTCATCAGGAAAAAAGATCAGTTAATGCACAGAGGCCTAAAAATCACAGAGATGACAGAAAAAGCAGACAAGAATTTAGAAGTTATAATGTCTGAGGTTTAAAGGAAAACATGTAGATCATGAGAGGAAAAATCGACAAGAAGCAAATGGAACTTCTGTGGAGGTGAGAAACGGAATCTCCTGAGTGACCAGTGAATGTGAAACACAGAGTGGGGAGAAAAACAAACAGAAACACCCAGGAAGCTGCTGACAACACCCTTTCCTGGGCCTCCCCTCCAGGGAGCCGGTCAGCAGCCCCCCTTTCTAGAGGTAAGCGACTAGAGTCGAGAAGAAAGGAAGAAGTCAAGAGACATAAAAACACACAAAACCTCCCCTGAAGGGGAAGGGCATTCTGGACAGCAGTGTTTGGTCTGGAGCCTCAGGCCTGACAGAAATGCAAGGCAGCTTCATGAAACTTCTCCAAACGATCTGCTTATAGCTCAGAGCCCTGTGAAGACAAGCAGAATCCATATGTCTCTGAACCACAGTCTCAAGGGGACCATTTCAGCAGAGAATTCCTCATGTTTTATGGCTTATGAGCCCCTTAGAGACATGATGAAACGCACGGACCAGAAGAAATGTGCGCCCACTCTGTCCTTCTCTCGCGAGCTCTCACTCTCTCTCCCACACCCCCCGCCTCCACCATCCCTTCTGCACTGCCTTCCCTTATCAAGCTACACAACACTCTCCTTTAGTGGCCTCTTGGACTTTCATACCCGTTGACTACTATGTATTTGATGATGATTCACAAAAGTATTCTTCCAACCTGGATTTTTCCCGGGAACTTCAGACCCATGTAACCAACAATCAGATATTTACACTTACATATCTGTCTCTTAAACTTAACATGCCCAAACTAAGCTCTCAACTTCATGGCCCTCAGTCTCTCAGGAAATGCTACCCCCACGCATCCATCTTCTAAATCCAAACCATGCCGTGATCTTTGCTTCCAAAGCATTAACAAGTCCTGTGAACTCTGCTTTCGAAACATTCCAAATCAACCCACTTCTCTGTCCGCAGCCCCTACAACCACCCTGGCCCGAGTCACCCACATCCACTCTCAACACCCGCAATAAATTCGTTCTCGACAGAGAAGTCAGTGACCTCTAAGTAACCGAAATCAGATCATGTTGTTCCATTCATTAGCCCCTTCTGAAGGTTTCCTGATGCGTTAACAGTAAAATCCAAAGTCTAACATGGCCTAGGAAATCCCATATAAACTGGTTCAACTTCAGAAACCTTCTCTGCTCATCTAACTTCAAGGGGCCAGCCACACGCCTTCCCCACCACATCACCCTAGCTTAATTCCCTCTATGCCACTTCTAATACCTGGCATTTTTCTTGTTGTTTGAGATTTGCTGTCTGTTCCCCTGCCCCCCTTCCGTGCTCCACTGCACCCAGCAGAGGCCTTGTGTGTGGGTCATGGCTTTATTCTGTGGGCTGATGCTTCTTGAATGAATGGATTCCATACAATTTGATGGTATCACAGACCGAGGTTTAAAATACCATTCCTGAGAAACAGGACTAGCTCTGTGGGTTCATAAGAAACCTAATCACTGGGATTGTGCCACGAACTGGGGATGTGATGCAGAACGAGGCAGACATGATCTCTGAGCTGGACCTCAGGTAGGCTCAAGGCTTGGTACTGGGCCTTTATTTTTTTTTTTCCAAAGATTTTATTTATTGGGGCACCTGGGTGGCTCAGTGGTTAAATCCTCTGCCTTCGGCTCAGGTCATGATCTCAGGGTCCTGGGATCGAGCCCTGCATTGGGCTCTCTGCTTAGCAGGGAGCCTGCTCTCCATCCCATGCCTGCTGCTGTGCCTACTTGTGATCTCTCGGTGTGTCAAATAAATAAATAAAATCTTTTTTAAAAAGTCTTTAAAAAAGATTTTATTTATTTATTTGACAGAGAGAGAGTGCATGAGCAGGGGGAATGGCAGGCAGTGGGAGACCCTACGTGGGCCTCGATCCCAGGACCCTAGGATCATGACCTCAGCCAAAGGCAGATGCTCCACTGACCAGACCCCTCAGGCACTGTGGTCCCGGGCTTTCAAATCAACCAGGAAGAAAGTGGGAGTGTGAGAAGGATCAGCTAAGTACATGTACGATGAGCTTTTATTGGTTACTAAGATAATCAAAGCTGAAATTGGAGCACTTTATTTGTGCACTCAATTGCACTTGCACAGTGACATATACCTGGCTGGGTTCGAGCAAGTTTGGGCTCCAGAATTCACTCCAGTAAAACTAAAGTGGCCCGTCTGGATTGTGTCCATTGTTGAGAGACACTGAAATGAACTGAGAAACATCCTGAAAGTCTCTGAGACTGTAAAGAGACACCTTGGGGTTAAACTGCTTCTCTGGCCAGAGTGATTCCTGTCCCTTCATTCCAGCGGAGTTGGCCCCCTTCCCCCTCTGCAGCGGTGAAATCCCAAAGCTGTGAAATCATTTCCTCCACACAGGACGGGGCCGCGAGCTACCTCGGAGCCAGGAGCTCCCACTCGGCTGAAGGAGCAGGGCGCCCTGCCTCAGCAGTTTCGGACTTAACCCGTTAGAGGGCCTGTGCGGGCCTCTGGGCTCGCTCTCTCCTGGCCAAGAGCAGCCAGGGCGGCAGAGTGGGCGGCTCTGACTCCCACGGCTCTGAGCGCTTCAGCGGCTGCTGTCCCAATCGCCGCTGCCACAGGGGACACCTCTGCTCAGGCCTGTTCTGATCCTGCCCGTGTGCCTGGGGACAGCACGAACATCACTTGCCGGGTCCCTGAAGTGTCTCCAGCGGCTTTCATGGTCTTGGCACGCGCCACAGCCACCATGTGTGCCACCATGAGTGCATGTGCGACACGTGATACGCCCATGTCACTGGCTGCTTGTGCAAGAAAGTGACAATAAGGGAATGAGAAAAGGCCTCCGGCCGCTTGGGGCTCTAGTTAAACAAGTTACAGACAGAGCCTGGATCCGCAAGAAACCAGGAAGGCACAGCTAAGGAAATCTCCAAGGGCGGGGCAAACAGAAGGCGCCAACAAGATGCTTGATTTCAGCCCAAGCGCATAGACATGTGCATTAAAGGCAGACGGACTCGACGCTCTGGTGAAAGGACATTCACTGGCTGGACCCGTGAAGCGCGGATCCCTGTGATGCCCGCCGAGCCCTCGTGGGCCAAGCGCTGTGACAAAAGCTGCCATGTGGACAGAGGACAGCCTACACGGGCTAATCTTCCAGAAAAGGAAGCTGGTCCTCAGAGACATGAAGGGTCTTGTTTATTAATCCAAGTTTCACAGCTCCCCTTTCAGTGTTCAAGAACATTCTTAAACTTAAGAAGTTGAATACAAATTAGTTGAAATTAGGGGCGCCTCAGTGGCCCAAGTGGCTGGGCGTCTGCCTTCAGTTCAGAGTTCTGAGATAGAGTCCCATGTCAGGCTCCCTGCTCAGTGCTTCTCCATCTGTGTGTGTGTGAAATAAATAAATGAATAAAAAAATAAATAAAATCTTCTTTAAAATTTAATTGAAATTAAAGGAGAAAGAAAACAGTGGGGGTTGGTTGGTGACCCAGCAAGGTGTCTGGAAATGTCAGCAGGCAGGTTTTCCAGCTGGTTGCTCCTGCCATTCCTGCATTTACTGGGAAGCGTGTGGGGGGAAGCAGTGATGGAGTGTTACCCTCGCAGTCACTCATTAGAGCCCTTTCAGCAAAGACTGCGTTAGCGCACAGAACTCTCAGAACCACTTGAGCTGATCGGTCTCCCAAAGTGGACTATTTCTGGCCCTTTACATACATTCTTCTCCAGAGTCCAGGAGACACAGAGGAAGAAAGGAAAAGAGAAATAAGACTCAGCCCCATTTCCTGACTTTGCATTTCCTCTTACAACCTTCCTCATCACTGTTCCTCTACAAGCAGGTTTCCCCCACCGGGTTTTTCTTGTTGGTGTGCTGCTATTGAAGTAGACTTAACCAGTGCTAGTTAGTGTTTAGAAAACCTAACAACTCGGTCACCGCTTGCCATTTGTGAGGCCCCCAGGAATCGTGAATGTGGTCCCAGAACACGAGATGAAGGGGAACATTTGGTAATGACTTGGATCTCCCATTCTCTTCCCAGTGGTTTTGCCATGAAAATGCTCAGGAAGTTTGGGGTGTGTTTATGGGTTGCAAAAGGTGAAAATCATCAAAGAAACAGAATTCTGGATAATGTTCTACTTTCTCTCCACCTTCTACTTCCTTGCCAAGGGGGACCGCAAAAGCCATGGGCCCCAAGGGCAGCAGGTCGGGAATTTCCAGGAGCACATTATACTGCTCCTCTTTGTCCTGGCTCAGTGCCACCAGCCCTGGGATTACTGGTGACCCTTCGGCCTGATGGCCTGTAACCTTCTGTTTGCTGCCAGATAGAGCTAGGACTTGTCCCAGGCATGGAATAACTTCCTGTGATTGTCCTGGAGATGGCCTGGCCCACAGAATCAGCTTCCACGGCTGTCAACAGACACAGAAAAATCCCGTATCTCTGCAGTGTGGTGGACCTTGGAAGGAGGAATCCCGAGGAGGAATGTTCAGCAGAGATAAGTGTGCCACACTACATGACATGGACTTGACCTTCCTCATGCATTGTCAGTCTGAGCACCATGGAGTGTCCTGCCTAGTATCTCATTAATTTTTACATGGCAGATTCTCGGCGGTCATTAAGACCAGCTAATCAACTTTGCAGGTGTGTGAACCTGGGAGGGTCGCCAGTCCATTAGGTATCAGGCTCAGGATGCAGAATGATGGGTGGGAACAATGGGCCCAAACCAACTCCGGAACAAACAGCTATTTGAAATTAGTCATTAGTTTCTGTGATAGATTAAGAGGTTGAGGTAGAACCGAAATACAAAGGAGGCGATCAAGTCTGAAGGAACATTTGAGGTGACAACTTGACAAATGAACTGGCTGGTGGGGAAATCTTTTAAGACATGAACGGAGGAGAAGAAACTTAAAAATCATCCTGATCCCGAAGTGCTGGGTACAGATAATGGTGATGGTTACACAACACTGTAAATGTATTTATGTATTTTTTAAGAATTATGTACTTATTTTAGAGAAAGAGAGAGCAAGTACAAGAGCACGGGGAGGGGCAGGGGGAGAAGGAGAGAGACAATTTGCAAGCAGACTCCCTGCTGAGCGTGGAGCCTCACTCGGGTCTCAATCTCTCAACTGAGAGATCACGACTTAAGCAGAAATCAGGGGTACGACGCTTAACCAACTGAGCCATCCAGGCGCCCCATTAATGTCTTTAATGCCACTGACCTTTATACTTACAAATGATTAAAATAACCAACATCACATTGTGTATATTTTACTACAATTAAAAAATGATAAAACAGGACTTTCACGTCCATGGCTGTGTGTCCTCTAGGGACATTCCCCATTGTTCATAGTGAATGCACAGCTATGAGGGCTCCACTAACAATGAGATGACATCAGTACCAGAGCAAGACGAAGATCTTAAGTCAGACAGATTTCGCCCAATATATAGCAGTAATAGTTCACAGAGATGTCCCAGGAACCATACTCAGTGCTTTGGATGGACTGGATTAAATCATTCAACCTTCGCTTAGATGCTGTGAGGTACACGTTCGTCATACATATGGGGAAGCTGAGGTGCATGAGCTAACATGTGGCAGAAGTGGGCTTTGAACCCCGACCACCTACCTCAGGAGCCTGGGTCTCAACAGTGTGCTCCACTGAGACCAGAAGCTGCTCTGCACGACTGCAGCATGAGGTCAAAGAGCTTAGGACGCCCCCAGAGTGAGTCAGGAAGAAGGGAGGCAAGTGCTCACCGAGCAGACTGGCCTGCATGAGGATGGTGTGAAGTGCTCCCGGAGAATGAGAGCAGGGTTATTATTATTTTTTTTATTTTTATAAAAATGAGCTCAGTCTACCAAGAGATTTTCTTGTTTTCCTCAAATATAGGAATTTGGAAAACTGGATCTCTTGGGTTATTAGATGTAATGTCTCTGAGGTTTAATGCTGAAAATAATCTTTTTAAAAGATTTTATTTATTTATTTGAGTGAGAGAGAGGCAGAGTGAGAGAGCATGAGCGAGGAGAAGGTCAGAGGGAGAAGCAGACTCCCCGTGGAGCAGGGAGCCCGATGCGGCACTCGATCCCGGGACTCCAGGATCATGACCTGAGCCGAAGGCAGTCGCCTAGCCAACTCAGCTACCCCGGTGTCCCAAGAATTATCTTTTTAAAATGCCCCAGCAGTGTGTGCGCCTAGAGGAAGCTCATAAACTGCTGCATCTCTGTTTCAGTGCACATTGTGTCAAAGTTAGTTCTTCCGGGGCTGAAGACTCACATTTTAAATGGAAATTCGAGGGGCACCTGGGTGGCTCCATTGGTGAAGCGACTGCCTTCGGCTCAGGTCATGATCCCGAGGTCCTGGGGTCAAGCCCCGCATTGGGCTCTCCGCTCAGCGGGGAGCCTGCTTCCTCCTCTCTCTCTCTCTGTGCCTGCCTCTCTGCCTGTTTGTGATCTCTGTCTGTCAAATAAATAAATAAAATCTTTTTTAAAAAATTAAGAATAGAGCTTTCCTATGACCCTGAAATTGCACTACTGGATATTTACCCCAAAGATACAGATGTCGTGAAAAGAAGGGCCATCGGTACCCCAGGTTCATAGCCTGCTTCCCCCCCTCTCTCCCTGCCTGCCTCTCTGCTTCTCCCTCCACCTGCCTCTCTCTCTTTCTGACAAATAAATAAATAAAGTCTTCTTAAAAACAAATTTAAAAATAAAGAGGAAATGAAAACGGTATTGAAAATACAGAGGCGGACATTTACCTAACCCTGGCAGCCGGAAAGGCTTAGCAAGCACACGGCAGACAGGGCCGTGCATGAATTCCCAGAAACCAGAGACATCCTGCAGGACACGCCGGCCTCTGGTGCGAGCCTGGGCTGTAGGCAGGTCGAAGGGAAGGAAAGGGAGCAGGAGAAGGGTTAGGGTCCTCAAAGGGTCCTGCTTGGATGGTGGTAGCACTCAGCTGTCAGTGACAGCTCTTCTGAGCGGAGGAAGCGGCCCTCACGGCTTGCCACCTCGGGCCAGCACCCACCACCAACCAGCAGCGACTGCCCTGCCCCGGGGACCGCAGGGCGCCCGTGTTTGGCCAAGCTGCTGCTGGCCGGGGGCAGCGAAGACCCCAAGGGCCAGCCCATAGAGCTGCCCTGGAGAGGGAAAGAGTGTCCCCAATTCCAACTCGGTTTCACCACTTGCTTAGCTCAAGACACGTCCATCTGGTGCGAGGAGGAACACTTTACTGTTCACAGTTAAGTTAAGGCAAAGCCCCTCGGCCTCCTCGCCGCTGACCCAAACGCCCTTCCTTCCCACCAGGAACACAGGTGCAAGTCAGGGTTCAGAAATGCGGGCTGCGTGAACTGCTGGGGACGGGTCCAGAACAGATGCGCTGTGACATGACGACACTAGCCAGACTCACTTCCGCCTCAGCGCCTGAGTGTGCTCAGCTCAAGGGGGTCCTCGGTGCTGGCAGGTCATCGTGGCACTGCCCCCGCCTCAGCCTCCCCATCTATGCTCCCCTTAGAGCCACCTCTTCCCATCACTGTCCTGCTGCACTTGTGACTTCTGAGGGTCTGGAATGGACAGAGTTGAGAATTTTTCACTGGAATCTTTGAGAAATCACTTTCCTATTTTGTCAAAACCATGCCCTCCAAAGGGGGTGAGGAGAGGTACAAGTGACCTAGGGTCTTTCCAGGACTTGGCTGGCTCTTCTGTTTCTATTTTGGGTTATTTTCATTCTTTTCAATGAGCTTCATGCGCAAACATGTACTCAGAAATATGTTCCTTCTTTCTGCCAACTTTCTAAGAAACCTCTTTTAAGGTGGTGGCAGTCTCACAGACCAAAGCAAACGAGTATCTGGTTGTTTACATTTGGGTAATGAGGTTGCATGTCATGTCTTATGTGTCATGTCCGTCTGTCTGTCCTTCTGTAAACAGCTCTTTGCATACTTTGCCCATTTTTCTACTGGGATGCTAATCTGTTGCTAATGATTGAAAAGGTTATTAATGGAGATAAAGGATATGAACTCTTTGCTTGCCACACATGATAAAAAAATGTTTCACAGTTCGTCATCTGCCTTGGAAGTTTATATTGTTTTTGAAGTACCTAAGGCCTAAAATAGTGCATGGCAACATTTAGGAGATGAACTGACTGAATGGATAGTGGAATAAACACAAGCTTTGTCTCAAGATCACACTGACATTCTACAACTTTCTCTTCCAGAAATTTTGTCATTTTCTTACGTTCAAATACAACACATCTGCAATGAGTTTCTCGTATCTGTAGTACATGGGATTGAGCTATAATTTTCTTTCTTTCTACTGGAATCTCCTGCCCTAACTTGGTGTCAAGGTTATGGAAGAAGTTTATGGCTTTTTCTGTGCCCAACTAGTTTAAACCGTATGCAAGTCACCTGTGCTCTCAAGTCTGAAAGAACTCAACCACACAAACTTCCTGAGTCAGGCGTCTGTCTCACAGGCAATAACCTGACAACACATTTCACTCCTTTCAGAGTTATGGTACAGAACAGGATGACCCTGCAGGCTCTCTGATTTCGGCAAGGCAACATTAGAATTCTCATTCGGGGGTGAGAATTTGGGTGAGGCTGAATGACCACTTCAACTTCAGACTAATTTCTAATTACATGGTTCTCACTGCCAACACCCCAAACCACTGATTTCTTGCCAGCACCGAAAGCCACAGTGTTAACAGACTTGCTTCTTGTGAAACAGGACCTGGTGGAGACGAACCGAAACAACCAGGAGGGGCCACAAAGCAGCCCGTTGGGGGACCCAGGCAGCATGTCACTGCTGCCACCCTTCAGTGAGCAACGGCAAGGGATTTTTCTCTGTGGGAAGCAAGGAAAAATTCTTACCTGTGAAGAAGGCAGACTAAGCGGAGTTTCCAGAACAGAATAAAGTTTGCAGTGAAAGGCTTTGCTAACAAGCACTGTGCACACAGACGCAAGTGAGTCAGACAAGTAACCCACCGTCACACAGCACGCACAAGACAGGCACAGCCAGTGGGACCAGCCAAAGATGTTCCCTTTGGCAGGAAGACAGGGCACGGTCAGGCATGTCACTCACTCTAGGCACTTGGGGAGAGAACAGCGAGCAAATCTGCTCAGGGGCTCAGACAGGCAAGTAAACGAGGGGCAGAGGAAGGAAACCGACTTTGATCTATTTCTACCCCAACACGGGCCTGCCCCACTCCTGAGCCAGCAGGTGTGGGGCCGCCCTAGCTTTGGGACCACCTTACACAGGGTCTCTGGGCACATCCAGTCTGACATAAGTTGGGAGCCTTTCCCAATCCATGATTGTTAAAAAATTTTTTTTCTGTAATTTCTGTTAATCTTTTATGTTTCATTATTACAGGAACATAACTGTGAGATGCTGGACAACTCACAGAAACTCTAAGAGAACAGAGCTACAGATCTGCTTACAAAACACCCCAAATACCGACATAGTGAAAGACCCTTGAGCACAGTTGAGATAATGAACATATAGGCAGCTACAGTTTAATAAACAAAACACACAAAGAGCTTCTATGAAATACTAAGATACATATAAACGAGTAATAAGAAGACTTGGCAAAACACATGAATAAGCATTTCACAGAAGGCACAGATAGCCAGAAATCATGCATCCAAACACCGCTAATTAAAGATGTGACATGCATGTCACACAGCATGTCGCTCTTCTCTCACTGTCCCCCCGCCTCGCCCCCTGCTTGTGCACTTGCACTCTCTTTCTCAAAAAAATAAGTAAAACCTTTCAAAAAATAAAAATAGGATACCTTTGCCCATCAGATTGACATAAATTTTCAAATATGCATGATGCTGTGTATCCATAGCTTCCTATTGTTATTTTATGGTTATTATGGTTATTTGTAATGTCTAAAAATCAGAAACTAAATATCCATGAAAAGGGTGAATAAATTGTACTATTGATACACAAGCCACACATATACACATAGGCCATATAACATAACCGCTCCAGTCCGCTCTCCTTTGTCGTCATTCTTCGGGTTCCAATTTCCTTATCCCACTTACACGTCTGAATGAAATGAAGTATAAAGTTCCTATGTCTAAAACAGAAGCAAAATTTCAAGAAAATTTCAAGGCGGCTTTTCATGAGCTGTCTCTCAATAATGTAGCCTTCTGGCACTTTGGGTCCCCCAATCTGTTCCTTCCACGGGCTTCCAGGTCTCAGTACATGGCAACTGCACCGTCCAAATGCTAGAGGCCAAAATGCCCTGAAATTCTTGACTGCTTTCTTCTTGTCATGGAGAACCAATCCGTCCGAACTGTCCGCCGGCTCTACCTTCAGCATACACCTCCTTGCACTGACCCCTCCCTGTCACCTGGGTCACCGCAGTCGCCGCTCACCCACTCTCTGGTTACAGCCCTTGCCCCAATCTACTCTTGGGGCAGCTGTCCGGGTGACCCTGTTAGAGGTCATGAGGAATCATGTCATTTCTGTGCTCAGAGCCCTCCAGTCTTCCTTCTACTGTTTCAGGAAAAGTTAAAGGCCATGATGCAGGCCGTGCTGTAGGCCCCAGGCCCTCCTGTCCTCTCGAAGCGCAGGTGCCCGGATTCACTCGCCGGGGCCCCAGCTGAGCTCGCTCGCTGCTCCTGGTGTAAGGAGTGTGCTGTGCAGATTCCCAGACACTTCAAGCTCACCCCAGTCCAACCCAAAAGGTCTCTATTCCAACAAGAGCGATCCCACAAGCAGGAAGCCAAGGGCCCCTGGGGCTGGACAGGGGCATGACCTCCAGTATCAGTCTGTGGTATGAGTCCTAACAGGGGTGGTTGTAGGATACTAACTGGTAATATTCACTGACCACTGATGAAGTCTCTAAGAGTGAATGAGAGACAGAGCATCACTATTTAGGATCCCTAATGAAGTCATGGCGTGAGGCAATGAGCATGTGCGACTGCTACAAGCACAGAGACAACCGGGGGCGCCTGGCTGGCTGGGTCCAAAGAACACACCACCCTTGATCTCGGGTTGTGAGTTTGGGCTCCATTTTTGGCGCAGACATTACTCAAAAACAAGTAAATACGGGGTGCCTGGGTGGTACAGTCAGTTAAACATCGAGGTCTTAGTTTCAACTCAGGTCATGATCTCATGGGTTGTGGGATCACACCCCACACTGGGCTCCGCGTTCAGTGGGGAGTCTGCCGCTGGGCTCTCTCTCTGTCCCTCTCCCTACTGGCATGTGTGTGCGCCATCTGTCTGTCTCTCAAGTGAATAAATAAATCTTTCCAAGAATACACAAATGAACTGAAAACAACAGACAAGCAGGAATGATTTCCCTCTTGACAGAAGAACAAGAACTGCATGTACCAACGACATGAGTTCCACTGAGTGGGTGACCGACTCGCTCCATCAGTCTCTCAGGAAGTCACACATTTGCTGTTGACTATGAGCACCTACAGGCAGCTGTGTGTCTGCCCGGGATACAGTAGACTGCTTCCCTCTCCTTTGCTTCTCACTGGCATCTCCTGTCTCTCACCTTTCCGCACCACACATCTCCTGTCTTCCCTGCCCATTTCTTCCCCAAGTGCTTTAGGATTGCTGGGAATCAGCATCAGCAGAAAGAGCAAGAAGCCGCACTCTTGTGGTCTCCACTGCGGCTTGTGTCCTCATCTGCTGGGGCCTCGGGAGGTGGGGCGGAGGGGGGGCTGGCTGGCAGCGTCCTGTGAGCTCTCCGCTCTCATGTCCCCAAGCTTCGCTGGGACCTTGCGAAGTTCCACCCTACAGCCCTTCTCCTTTTACTCATCACGTTCCCTTTGAATCATCTCGTCCATTCCCATGACTTCTGTAGCCCAGAGACCACCCCTGAGCTCTGCACAAAGCTACCCGAACGACTGCTATATGTCCCAAGGTCATGACAAACTCAGCGTGCCCTAACCTGAGCGTGGCAGCTAGAAGGACTCAGCCCCGAATTCTGGTCTCTTCTCCCAGGGCCTAGATGACAAAATCAGAGTCAAACCCAGAAAGATCCTCACAGGCCGGCACGAAGACCAATTACAGAGAAAAGTGAAATTTCACAGGAATACATGTTAAGGCCAGTTCCTGCACTTAAAGAAGACACAAGAGTAGTCCTGGGACCTGAGCTACAGCAGCAGGTGCGGAAGCCAGCAGGCGTGAAGCACGCATTTGAAAGCTGCTGAGAAAGTAACTGTTCGCTCACAGCAGAAACAGATGTGCGACTTTGCAGGGCCACGCATGGTACCGCGACTTTGAGTGGCATTTCACATGTGTAAATGTTGTCCGTGAAGGACACTTCAATTAGAAAAACATAAAGGAGGGCGCCTGGGTGGCTCAGTGGGTTCAAGCCTCTGCCTACGGCTCAGGTCATGATCCCAGCGTCCTGGGATCGAGTCCCGCATCGGGCTCTCTGCTCAGCAGGGAGCCTGCTTCCTCCTCTCTCTCTCTCTGCCTGTCTCTCTGCCTACTTGTGATCTCTGTCAAATAAATAAATAAAATATTTAAAAAAAAAAAACCATAAAGG